>NC_133299.1:6102306-6738879 GCF_005239225.2 Populus alba
TGCTTCTATTTTTCTCGTTGATTACCTATTAAACAACTCTTAGACAAGCTGTTGTTCGACTTAGCTAAAAAGGTAGAAAAACATGGAGAAAGAAGCAGGAAAAACCCCAGATATTGTAGAATGAAGCAGGGCTTTTGTAGGTTATGCTTAAAGAGCCCAGGCCCCTGGGAGTCTTGGGACGAGATACAAACACACGTTCGCACTCGTGCACAGATCATAAGAAACTTGCTATCATATCTAAATGTAAATGCAGCGCATGTCTGTATGTAGAAATTGATAGGTTTTTGGTTAAAATTATGGTCTCTGAGATTTTATCATGGACGTTGAATTAACTTATGAATCACCACTCAAGCATCTGGGATCCCCCAGGTGATTGTCTTGAATGTTACCGCATCAGTGTTTCCTCTGATCCATTCAGCTTGATTCTGATTTAGCTTCCTGCCTGATAAAAATTCTCAGGCTGATGTTGACAACAGTGGTACCATAGACTATGGCGAGTTCATAGCAGCTATGCTCCATCTAAACAAGATTGTGAAGGAGGATCATCTCTATTCAGCCTTCTCATACTTTGACAAAGATGGCAGCGGGTACATTACTCAAGATGAGCTCCAACAGGCCTGTGAGCAGTTTGGTTTAGGAGATGTCCAGTTAGAAGAAATTATACGCGAGGTTGACCAGGATAATGTAAGTATCTTCTTCCCAGTAATCATTTTCATTCGCCTTCAGGTAGAAATTAGTTTATCTCATCAGCATTGTTTAATTTTTCACTTTCATGTTCTTCTCAGGATGGGCGCATCGATTATAGTGAATTTGTGGCAATGATGCAAGACACTGGTTTTAGCCAGACAAGATCACAAATGACTTAGGTGTAAGATTCCGACAAGCCTTTAAGCAGTAGGAGTTAATTTGTATTTTCTAGGTGTCATAAGTTAACAGAATGTGTAGTGCATACTGTTGTAAAGAGGAAACAGGCTTCAGGGAGGTTACAAGAGTTGAGTATCCTTCCAGGATGTATTTACCACCTTTTAGGTTTCTGTTAAATGTATTCAGTTGGATTAGATTGCAATTTCCAAGTTTGAAAACTTTGTTCATGATTTACCCCCGTTTTCTTCTGTTGAATCATTTTTTTTTACTAAAGAATGCTGGATGATGTCCTTGTAGACCAAGTCAATATGAAGTCTGGCGAGTTATTACATTCCAATATATTTAGATTTGATTGTGCACCAAGCTTAATTGGATACAAGTCTAGTGAATTATTAGACGCGTCACCCCTAGGCTTGGCTGCACATCAAGGTTTGTGGCCCTCTTGACCTATTAATTTTAGACTTGGTTGCATACAATGTCCTTGTAAATATTTGTAATTTTAATTAAGTGAAATATAGCCCTCTTAATTTTTTTTGTCTTGTTTAGTTGCTCAACTGGATTGCCATATCTATTTACCATGAGCTTGGAAATGTGCCAAGCGTGCAAAGGGCTAAAGGTTTTGAGATCTTTATAAGGTGTGTGAAGAGCCTTAAAAGGCCTCGCTTGTTTATCTTTATGATTTTTTAAAATAAAATGTTAATATCAGGGATGTATTTTTTTTTATATATTTATAAGTATATAAAAAATCTTTCAATGACTTACTATTTTTTTCATCTCATTAAATATTGTGTAAGGAATATTTATTTTTTTTTATTAATGCTATTAGAAGAAAATGACTCCAACTTCTCAACCCTCAACTCTGGCAAAATAATAAATTTAGAGGTGAATTATTAAAAAAAATTCATAATTTCTATTTTTTAGAGACTAATAATTTCAAATCCCAAAACATTTATCATACTAAAACAAGAATAAATACTCTTATTTTTTAAATTTATTGAAATTTAAAAAAATATTTTACAAGTGTTAAACAATTTACCATTAATTATCCATCTTATAAGCCATAAAGAAAGAAATATAGGCATGAATATATTATCATTCATTGTTCTAACACCGAAAAAACCTCGTTTCTAAATATACCGGTTTCGGAACATGACTAATGTGCAAAATACACATCTTAAGCATACATGTATAACTCAATTATACAAATTTATCTTCTTGGATCTATATAACATTTTTTTTCAATGACGTTATTTGTTCATCCTTCATTCACCAAAGAATAAAACAAAAAGATGCTATTAATTTGTTCATCAATATGTTCATTGCCAATTTGCTGAAAACACAGATCTGTTCATGTTTTTGTCGCTTTGTTTAGAGAAATACAGTAATCCAGCAGCACCTCGCCCAGCACCTGCCAGCAGCAACCGTGTTCGACACGAGCACGAGTTCAACGACTTGTGCATCGTACCTTGTCCGGCATCTTTAGTGTACCTTGTCGATCCACCAGGAACAGCACCGTGTCACCGTATATGTATCAGTCCTCTGGGACGAGCAAACCGAAGCCGTGCAGTGTCTGACAGGAGTAAAGCTACTAATTTTCTTGTGTTGTGTCCATGTCAAAAAAGCTGGGTGCACCGCAATTTCCTGGAAGCATCCATGTAGAAATGGTTCCAGTTACATGTGCATTTTCTGATGTACTGCTTTATTATAGCATGCTCACAGTACAGAAAGAAAGCAAACCATTAATTCATACATTTAATTTGTTGCCATGCACGGCTGAAGGGTCTCTCTCCAGTTGTTTGACTGTGCAAGGCATTCTATCAAATGAAGCAGTCGTTTTCCTTTTAGTGAAATCGCCGGTGGCGTCGAGCCCTCATGTGAAACATGCAAGGACCAAAAGGGACTAAAAGGAAAGAAAAATCTTAACTGGGGTGCCATCTTAAGAACTATAACGAAAAAAAATTATGAAAAAATTGCATATTTAAGGACTAAAATCAATTTTTTCTTGAAAAAAAAACCTTGAAGACGAAATTTAGACACACAGCGCTGTAAATTTGATGAACACAGTAACAAACAGTTGGCGATCGTCGACGAGTTAAGAAATTTTATGCATCTTCGTAAACTTAGACGATCACCTATAATGCATCTAGCTAATTTCCATGCTTAGAGTTAGAGAAACATGCTCCAAGGAACTCAATAAATTAAACATCGACTTCTTTGAATATACTGGAAATTAACGAGTGGTCATCACTAAGCACAGGGATCTACGAACTAACAAGCTTGCTGTAGGTCCGTCGCTGGGAAATACGAAAGGATCAGTTTTCCAATCGGATGGACCATTTTTTCTCCTTTTTGCCTTCGTTTTTCACGAAAAGGCACAAAACCACATGATACTTGACCTACCATTCATCATCTTTCCCGGCAGATCTACAGCTTTTTCATCAACTTTTCAAAACCCCCCCACCAAACTTTTTTTTAACAGAGATGATCAAGAGGGTGAGCAAGAAAGAGAGAAAGAGAGAAAGAAAGAAACAAAAGGTGTCGTGGTTAGTCCCCATAACTGGCACTCACCATCTCAAGTCAATTTCACCTTCCAATTCATATGGACCATTTTGTGTATAGTTTTCTTCATGGAAATACATACTTGGCAGCAGGAAACAGGCTGGTGGTGGGCGAGGTGGTGCTCCGCCCTTTTTCTTGATAGATCCATCGCAACTTAATGATCGCCCTTGCAGACCATAGATGCAAGCTTTCTTTTGGTTTCTTATTATGACAAGTCAATACTTTTCCTTTTCTTTTAAACATAGACAAAAAAATATAAATAATCGTATTATGACAATTCAATATACTTAGCTTTATCCCCCAACCCATAGAATTGATTTGGTGGAAAAAAAATGGGTTGTCAATTTTTAAATTCAAATATTTGAAATAGCATCTAATTTTTTCTTTTATTAAATTATAAAGAGTACTTTAAACGTTGTGGTATAAACATTATGTAAATATGCAATGTTTTCCTTTTTATATTTTAATATGGACTTACTTTTTAAATTTTTTTTATTTTAATCCTTAAACTTTTATTTTACATCTCAATAGAATTTTTTTTAAAAAATAAGGCCTATCATGCGGACCTGCCCTTGCACTTGACCTTTTCTATTTTTTTTGTTAAATTTTACTTTTTTTATATATATAAAAACAATATATCTCGTGCGGGTCTGGTATTGCAAATACATGCATGTTCAATTTTTTATTAAAAAAACATATTTGACTTGCAAACAAAACGAGAGTCAAATAGCTAGTTCATCTTTAATGCACTATGTAAATATAAAAGGCAAGTTCTTAAGAATATGCAAATTGATCTTAAAATAAATTTTTATTAGCAATTGAATGTGCATATCTTCTATTTATTATTAAAATATTATTTATTATCCAATAAAAAAAACACATGCTCGAGAGAATTTGGAGCGCACGCATATATATATATATATATATAAATGGTATTTACAATAAATTAATATAAAATCATTATTCACCTCCCAAATCATCAATTATTAACATATGGGATAGGCAGATATAGTAATACTAAAAAGTCATATTGATTGTGTAACAAGTCTTTGATGTGTAACAAGTCTTTGAATTTCATCCTCTTTGTTTGGTAAGGAAAAGGGTGCACAATTTACCGCATAGACTAAGTTTTACCCGATCCCTGCTCCCTAGCATAACCTGAACCACCCCAAATTAATTAATGGCATTAATGCCACTGTGTGATAAAATTAAATTAAAAGTGCCACGTCAAAATTAACCCACCAAGAGAATGTGATTATATCAACCTTTTGATCTTTTCATAAATGGCTAATGACAGCCTATGACTCAACAAAAAGATCACGTTAACTAATTAATCAATGTCAGAAACGTGGAAGCATCCAAGACGCAAACACAGTAACATCACACCACGTGTCGAGGCAATGGGTTAGGTTAATCACAGCCACTTACTACTGCTGAGGTGTCAGCGATCCTGATTCTTCAGTACACACGTGGCAAGGGAATGACGGCTAGTTAAGCTTTGTTGTTAACTGCCAAAAATGCTCTCTGATTGTCTTTCTGTGCCCCTCACCGGGTCACGTCCCTGTCACGTGGCTTGCCCTCTGCTGGCTGGCACCGCCCCTCTTTCTGATTTCTAGTGACATATTAAAGAATACAAACGTATGTTTTTCTTCCTTTTTTTCTTGAATTTATGACGCGGGACTAAAGAGTAAATTGGAAAGGAATGATAGAAGAAAAAAAAGAAGCTAAGGAGCATAAGAATAGAGGAAACAATTGGGAGAGAGAAAAACAAAATTTTGTGACTTTTCTTAATTCATTAAAATTGCCTAATTAATATGTTAGTATAACATACCTGGTAGTGAATTGGTTGGTTACACGTGATATTATTATATTCATGTAAAATATATATTTGTTATTAATAAAAACTTAATTTATTCTTAATATTCATATAATATTATATTGATGAATCTAAAGTAAATATGAAGTTCATTGGATAAAAATACTTTGCAAAAAAAATTATAAAATTATTAGAATTATGATATTCATATTGCATCAAATTATTGTTTCTAAAATGTTCTTGGTCGATGTTCTCTTAAATACATGACATGATGTTTAAATTAGTGATTCATATGAATTACCATTAAAAACCGTATAATTAGATAACTTGTGGTACTTTACAATAATTTAAGCGTCTTTAAAGAATTATTAAACAAAAAAAAACCACATCTTCAAATAATATATTTCTAATAAATTTTAAATTTTTTTAACAAAATCCTAGAGACTCTCAAATAATTTTGATTATATTATTTCTATTACGTGAACGACATTCGAAACCCAATATATTCTTCATCCTTAATCTTTAGGTAGACATTACATCTTTGATCTTTGCATCTCAGTAGACAATGCACATGGAAATGCATTGAAGATATTTTTTAGAAGGATTAGTATGATGGATGGTAAGGTCACTTTCTATTAAAGTTTGTACCATAAAATAAATAGTACGAAAATATATATATATATTTTTATGAATATACGAATGATTTGCTGCTTACCAGATATATTATTTCAATAGACAAAAAAATGATGAAAGATCCAGGAAAAAAGAAAGCACCAACGATATGCATACATTTTAGTCGTAAGGCACTCGCATCCTTGATTCGTATCCAAACTCATGATTTGGTGAAGGTAAAATGACATTTCCTTAGTATATTGAATCCACTGCTATCCCATTTCCGTGTCGTGTCAAATCATGAGTTGGATTAAGAGAACTGTGTAAGCGATGGCAACGGAGCCCGTACTTCCTCAAGTTTATATCGTGGGACACCGGACAATGAAGCTTGAAACCGGGCCTCTCGCAAATTCCTTCCATTGTTTTCTTGTAATAGTTATGGTTGATCATGGTGTCACCACCAGTGTGGCGGTGAAGACGGTGATGGTAATAGCTAGGGTTGATTAATGGCGGCAATAAGTTGTGATTTGCTGGTAGTGACAAGAACATGCACTGCAATGATTCTGATGGCGGGGGTGGCTAAGATGCTGGTGGTAGTTCCTGCATCATTGAAAATTCTAATTTGTTCTGTTTGAAAATAAAATATTTAAGTTCACTGCCACCATCGCTCCTTGGATAACAACAAATTACGCATATATTAAAAAAATAAATCCAGACACAGACACACACACACACATATATAAAAGTTAGTTTTGTCCTATTAATGACATCACGGATAAGATTAAAGTTTATATAATTGCATGTCTATGATTTTAGCTTAACGTCAACAGTCTCAGCAATGATGTCACAAACAGGACAGATAAATAACATTGGAATTTATAGTAGCCATTTTGGAGAAAAGAGAGAAGAAAACACGCATGTGGCTTGAACATTCCAAGAACTTGCTAAATTCCCTCTTGAGCAGGCAACGTGAAGCGCCACCAAGACCTCATGTTTTCGACAGATGCCATCCCATATGTCCCCAAGAAACAAAATCCATGGCCTCCGTCGCTCTGCTCCGGTCCAATAGCCGGCACATCAAACAACCTAATAAGGCTAGAACACAATTAATGTTAAAAGCCTCGTTTGCTTGCCTGTATACCTTAGCTCGGATGTTGATGCAGAATCGAAAGCAGATCTCAGACTTAGCACAATGGTGCTCTATCCGAACACGTGTAGGGCTAGGATGGTAGGGCTGGATGAGTATGATCGACGTTGGAATCAGGATTCGAATCTCGTAATGTGATGTCTGAAAATATAATCACAGCTATAACTGTGGAATTATATGCTCATATTAATTGTTAACAAGTGAGGTTATTATCACAACTTAGCAGGCATAATTGAAAAGTCTAGGGGTGTTTTTGGTAACGAGGTGGCTGACCCTCTTAAATGCACCTTATAAGGACTGGCTGCTGCCCCCATACTGTTCGTATAGGAGAGTTGCAGTTGACACCTTTTTTACAATAACCTCGAAAGGACATAACTTCTCTCAAGTGTCTTCCTTCTTGTCCTTAATCTTTAGCCTAGCTAGCTACAATCTCAAGGTACGAGTACTAGGGCAAGTCCTTTTGTACCAGCACAGTATATTTTGTTATCTTCTTCTTCAAAGCTCTCCATCGATCTTTCTGTTTCCATGGAGGCCAGCTCTCTCTTATTTATATTCCCCCCCCTCCCCTCATTGCTTAAACGAATGCTTCCTCCTTTAACTCATCTTTGAGTCTATATCTATATATATCAAGATCTCCATCCCTCCCTCTTTCTCTAGCTTGCTCTCCGTTTTCTACCAGCAAGCTACGCACATCTTGAGTCTTTTCTTCTTCTTACATATCTACTGAGATCTATTATTATATATTCTCACTTGTTAGTATATACCATTTTGTGAGCAACTTCATTTTCAAAAGGTAACAAAGGTCTACAGTTTTATATTATGTTAGTTGCTTACAGCGTTTGGAAAAAAAAAAGAAACTTTTTTCTGGTTTTTTTATGTACTTTTTCCCAAGCCCGGGAATAATGTCAAGCAATGTTCGTCATTCCTTAATTTATCTGAACATTTAACCCTTTTTTTTTGTCATTGTTAAATCTCATATTAATGCTGAATTAAACCAACCTAATGTTTTTATTTTCTTTCATACTGTTTGGAAGATTATAAGATGGAGAAAGGGAACACATCCTTAGCGAGAACAAGATCGGAACAGTTGGTGGAGACAGTGGCAGCGGCGTTTAAATCTCCTTCGAACAACGAGGCAATCGCAGTTTCTGATGGCAGCAGTGTCGGGACACTCTCGAGGAAGTCTAGCAAGCGGCTGATGATGGCAGCCTCACCGGGACGCAGCACTTCGGGTGGTAACAAAAACACACACATTCGGAAGTCAAGGAGTGCCCAAATGAAGTTTGACCTGGATGACGTCAGCAGCGGAGCAGCTCTAAGCCGAGCCTCTAGTGCCAGCCTGGGCTTCTCTTTCTCCTTCACTGGCTTCAACATGCCACCTGATGATATAGCGGACTCCAAGCCGTTTAGCGACGATGATATACGTAAGTATACACACACAATATATATTTTCTTTTATAATTCATGCAGCTACTCAGCATGTGGTTGTAGTTATTATAATTTCGTATGGTTTTTTGTGGTCCACTTGAATATATATATGGTTGGTGTACAGGTTTATTTATCGTTCACCAGTTTTTTCTCTAGCCGAAAAGGTTTCATTCTAGAAAAGTAGACCCTTAGCTAGCCATGAAGTACAAGTCACAATGGGTTACACACCACCTGCATATTAATTTGGTGATGATCAGAACAACATAAATGTGATTTCAGGATTTCTTAAAACTAGCTTGGTTCTGTGTGTGTGTTCATGCATGCTGCTTAGTTTTCTTCAAACACCATAGTTTGAAAATGGTGTCTTTGGCATCGATGATCGAGTCCATCTCCTTGGTTCTGTGTTTTTTGGGTTTTTTTGGTATCTGGGCAACAGAAATAGGAACACAACTTGTTTTCTTAATGTTTTTTCGTTGTATCCATGAAAAACTACTGCTTTAAACTCACTTTTATTCTAAATATAGCAGCAGGAATCTATCCATTTATCTGAGAACTTAGCATATGATTGGTAAAGCTAAGAGCAAATATATAATCAGTGTATGTACGAGAAAGTTAGGCAGCAAGCTTCCCCAAACTTTAAATGTGAGCGACATTTCAACAGGGAAAAAGGGCCACTTTCTGACCTTGGGAAGAAAGTGACAATGGTATCACTTCCACTTGTGAAGCCAGAGTGGTGGGTCCCTTGCCTACCAATCAAAAGAAAAAAACTGCACTTCTTCCAGTCACCCCCCCCCCCCCAGTGCGCTCTACATTATTGATCAATCTCAAGATATAAGCTACTTGTTAAATAAGCTCATATAATCTTCGTTTCAGTATCTTCTTGAGAAAAAGCTATAATAATATTATTTTAAATAATTTTTTCAAGTAACTCGGAATCAAATCAAGTTGCTTCTAATTTGATTTTTTTAAAACTCAAATCGAACTAGAAATTGAGTTTGACAGATTAGCAAGCAGATCACTTGATGATTTTTTTTTCATATCCAAAGTTACTGGTGTTTATGGAAGGTTGATAATATCCAATCTCTTCTCATAACCATTAGCTAAGTATCCATATAGTTTCTATCTCTCTTTTTTTTCTTTCTTTACACCATTTCCGGCTCGGGGTAGCTTGATTTCGCATATCCAAATGTTTTTTGTAGTTACAAATCTACAGTACTATACTTGATCGGTATATGGTATTTATCCTATCCTAATTTTTTGCTTTTCTTCAATAATAGATATGCTTAATCCACATCAAATCCATCTTCTGTTTTTGCAAACAAAAAAAAAAACATTTTTGTCCTCTTGCGTCTTGTTTGCAAGTCTCGCATTTTCTTCCCGACAGTGTAAATTGTTTTCACTTGCTGATACTTCTGGGGTAATAAATCTGTTAGGAGCCGAGTCTCTTTGTCTGCATCCTCTGTACCAAGAGAGTACTGATAAGGAGGAGGCACGAATGTGATGCTGGAATAAAAGTCTTCCATATGGGCCCTGAAGCATCCTATATTTGATCATCAAAATTCAAAATGATAGATAATTGGGCCCCGAGCTCTCAGATTTTGCTGACTTGTTGCCTTTAAGTAACTTTCATTAAGGTTATTATTTCCGATGTTCTTGGCAAAAATCATTCGCCTGCTAAATCAAATGTGACTTTTGAAAATGATCTCAACACTTCTCCTTTTCTGCTGTGATCCGCTTTTGTTGATAAAACTCTTAATCTCACATGATATTTAGGTGAAGGGTTCTTTTAGAGTTGATTGACTTTGCTGGGATCTTTGAATTGTGACTATTACAGCCACATATTCGGGAATTATTGTGACCACAAAAGGGTGAAAAAAGATACGACACAAATCACTCTCTCATTTCAAGTTCAGATGTGAACTATCCGGTCATTCAACTGGCATAAGCTGGAACCAATAATTTGAAGGGGAGAAACTGGCCAAAATGGCATTACTTATAATGCTCATCACATACCACTTTCATAGCAATCCCATTCCCATGTTAGTTGTAAATCAAGAAGCAAAACAACAGCAAGTTTTACATTGAAAAATCTTGATTCTTTCATTAGTTCACAAAGCGTTATATCAATGGTTGTTGCAGCGGAGGATCTTGAAGCTGGAACCAGGAAGCCGAAATTTCAAACTGAACCTACCTTGCCAATTTACCTGAAGGTAACAAATTTTGCCATGCTGCAGGTTTCCTATCTTGTTTATTATTCTCCATGTAGAGCCAGCATGCACCGGTAGTGTTCAAACATGCCTTTCCTAATGGTACTGACACGGGTTGATGTCGATACATTCTATTTGGACAGGCAAGGACGGGGAATTATGATCTAGCAAATCAACGCGTTCCATAGAATATGGCTAGCTAGCATGGTCAGGTTCAGTCTTGTACAGAGTTTCATTCTATATGATATTTTTGTACAAGACTCTCCCTTCTTTCCAACAAAAATAATATGCAGCACAATATCTTAACTTGCCATGACACAATTTAACGGGGTCTTAAGAGAGTTCCATTAACACTTGTAAGAAACATGCATTTGAGGATAGAGCACTTGTTTTCATTAGTCTACCCAGACCAGTCCCCCAGTCGAGCCCAAGCATTGCGAAAAAGCAATGCTTGTATGTAAGGAAAGAAGGGTATGGACAGTTTTTCTTAAGTTTTTATCATACAAGACTTCATATCTGACAAGCTATATATTGAATAATCATGTAACAATGAAAGCTGCCACCATTTACAGAACTGAACTTTGTTCTTCTTTCGGAATCTGCAGTTCACAGATGTCACATATAAGGTGATTATCAAAGGAATGACCTCAACCGAGGAGAAGGATATCTTGAATGGAATCAGTGGTTCAGTAGATCCGGGGGAAGTTTTGGCGCTTATGGGACCTTCAGGAAGTGGGAAGACAACACTTTTGAATCTGATTGGCGGAAGGTTAAATCAGACCACTGTTGGTGGTTCACTCACTTACAATGACCAACCATACTCCAAGTTTCTAAAAAGTAGGTAAGAAACTTAAATATCAGTGCATGACTGGTTAGTTACTTTCTTCACTACTGGCTGTTATAGAACTGAAATGACCTGCTATTCGTTATTGTTCCTCATCGTGATCCGTGACTGAAAATCAATGAAAAGAAACAAGAACCTGCACTCATCTAAGTTGAAATTTTTGTTACATTACATGTACGAATAGAAATTTGAATCAGTGCAAATGCACATCAAAATCATATGGCAGGATCGGATTCGTGACACAAGACGACGTTCTGTTTCCTCACCTTACAGTGAAAGAAACATTGACATATGCGGCCCTCCTTCGATTGCCAAAGACATTGACAAAAGAACAGAAGCAAAAACGAGCAATTGATGTCATCTATGAGCTAGGCTTAGAGAGGTAGTGAATTCTGTTTTTCATATCATCATCAACCATGAGCATAACTGTAATCATAATTCAATTCAAGAATGGTCATAAGAGAAATAAATTCAGCAGCTTCTGATTAATCTTGCTCATTCTTGAAAGCTAATTGATGTGCCCAGGTGCCAAGACACTATGATCGGAGGCTCATTTGTGCGAGGTGTGTCAGGTGGGGAGAGGAAAAGAGTTTGCATTGGCAATGAGATTATAATCAATCCTTCACTCTTGTTCCTTGATGAACCAACCTCAGGATTGGATTCTACAACTGCTTTAAGGACAGTGCAGTTGTTACAAGATATAGCAGAGGTATTCTATTTGGGATACGTATTCAAGTTTTTGTCCCTTCTCTCAAGAGATTTTGTTGGAGTGTTGCGTTTTTATGCTACTAATTACCTGTTTCAATCTAATGGCAGGGTGGGAAAACTGTGGTGACAACAATCCACCAGCCATCGAGTAGACTCTTCCACAAATTTGACAAGTTGATTCTTCTTGGGAAAGGGAGTTTGCTTTATTTTGGAAAAGCATCAGAAGCAATGCTGTATTTCTCATCTATAGGTTGCGACCCTCTTATTGCCATGAACCCAGCAGAGTTCTTGCTAGACCTTGCAAATGGCAATATAAATGATGTTTCTGTCCCATCTGAACTGGATGATAAAGTGCAAATAGGGAATTCAGAGGCTGAAACGAGAAACGGGAAGCCATCTCCTGCGGTTGTACATGAGGTAACGAAGTCTTATGCACGCGAATTTTTGCTTTTGTAACAAAAGCCGCTGTTTAACTAGAGAATGTTTCTGTAAAAAAAACAGTATCTCGTGGAGGCCTACGAGACTCGAGTTGCAGACAAAGAGAAGAAGAAACTTATGGTTCCTATACCCCTTGATGAAGAGGTGAAGTCAAAAGTATCTTCCCGGAAGCGACAATGGGGTGCAAGCTGGTGGGAACAATACACGATATTGTTCTGCAGAGGAATCAAAGAAAGGCGGCATGACTATTTTAGCTGGTTGCGAATCACCCAAGTTCTCTCTACTGCAATTATCCTGGGATTACTATGGTGGAAGTCAGATAGTAGTAGCCCTAAAGGTTTGCAAGATCAGGTAAATAATGGTCCGGTCAAGATCAACCCGTGGACATTCTCATTGCCATTTAAGGCTCAAAGTTTACTAAAGCAACTCTCTGAAAACCTATCCGAAACCATTGAATATCAGCTGAATTACCAAAAAATTAGTCTGGCTCGTAATCATAGAAGCATATTCGTTGTTTCCTGAAGCTCCTTTACACTAATTATATCAATTCGCTAACTTAGGAAACATAAACCTTCTTGCATTACAGGCAGGGCTGCTATTCTTCATTGCTGTTTTCTGGGGATTTTTTCCAGTATTCACAGCAATCTTCACATTTCCCCAAGAAAGAGCCATGTTGAGTAAAGAACGTGCAGCTGACATGTACAGACTAAGTGCATATTTTTTGGCGAGGACTACAAGTGACCTTCCACTTGATCTAATACTACCAGTACTTTTTCTTCTCGTCGTCTACTTCATGGCAGGCTTGAGAATCAGTGCTGCTCCCTTTTTCCTAACCATGCTCACGGTTTTTCTCTGCATTGTTGCTGCTCAGGTAAGCCTTCTCTGCAATACTAAAGAAGAAGGGTGCCAAAAGCATAAGAAATTTATGTATTTAACCAAGCATTTCTGCATGGCAGGGACTCGGACTGGCCATTGGGGCTACCCTGATGGACTTAAAGAGGGCCACAACTCTGGCTTCAGTTACTGTGATGACCTTCATGCTGGCTGGAGGGTATTTTGTGAAGGTGAAGTTCATCAAAGATCATTACGCACATTACTCTATATTGCTCCTCTCTAATGAAATATTTGAGTGATTTTTTCATAAATATTGAATTTTGGATTCGCACCACATGACTCATTTTCCTGACATTGCTTGACCGATAGAAAAAGATACTCGATAACCTCTACTATCAATATTGGAGTTTCAAAGCAAGCAATCAGGACTGAAATTCATTACTTCACTAAATAATAACTCTCTCCTAGAATTAGTTTTGATTCAATATTTTTTTACCTTGACACAAATGATCACACATGGTCTTCACTTTTGCAGAAAGTTCCAGTATTTGTATCTTGGATCCGCTATATGTCTTTCAACTACCACACCTATAAGCTGCTTCTCAAGGTTCAATATGAACATACGACACCGGCTATAAATGGTATTGGAATAGACAGTGGTTTGACGGAAGTTGGTGCCCTGGTGGCAATGGTTTTCGGCTACCGTCTCTTGGCTTATATTTCCTTGCGGAGAATGAAGCTTAGTGCGTAGTAAGCTACAATATTCAGAGCAATTATGGGCTTCCACGTTGACTTCAAAGATCTATTCCATGAAAACTTGCATTCCACGGATCAGAAAAAGGGATACAAGCGATGGCTACCAATCCAGAGATATCAAATTTTCAGCTCCAAGAAGATTTTTGGATAGCAAAGGCCTCAACGACAACATTTATGCATTATCTTAGCCATGTGAGACGATTTTTACATGTGGAGAATTCCTAGAAATGTTATCACGTCATAAGAAGTTCAAATTCACAAGCTTATCTTTTATATTAATAAATGCAGTAATGTAATGATTGTTACATACCTAGCTATGACTCGAGCATATCTATTGAAATTAGTAAATTCTAAAAGTGTGTGAATGAAGAACATGGTAAGGCATATGATTTGATGGTACTTTATTACTGTATTCCTCAAAAGAAAATTGCCAACAGTAACCGCCAAATACACAGATAGACCCACCAGTAATTTCTAATCAGACACCAAATTGAGAGGGAAAAACGAAGAGCAAAAATCTTACATATTCATCCCTCAACAGCTCTGTAAGATTGATCCAGCCAAATCTTACCTGCAGTGATTCGACCAACAAGCTTTGTGACAGGCCTGTTGGCAATTTTACTTGGCTTTAACCTCTTATAGGTTATTTCCACTCAGTAATTGATTATTGACCTGTGTTTTTACGGGTAAAAATGTCTTGATGTGGGTAACGTTATTCTTTTCTCTGTTCTCATGCCAAGGTCCTTAACCAGCCAAGAAGCCGAAGGAGAGCAGCATCCAGTACAGGAGACCTTTTCTCAATGCCTGTGATAAAATTAAAAAATCTAGTCATTTAAAAGAATGTAAGAGGCTAATAAAGTTGACATGCAAATTACTTTTTGTCCTAGCACCTAAAGGTAGGATAGTATTTGAATAGATCTCGGGAAAAAAAAAAAAAGAAAAAAAAAAACACCTTGAAGGCTTGAAGGTTTATTGGGGTTGGTATTCATTACATCCTCAATGGAGATACTACATATCTATAATGTCTACTATGATCTAACCATGCTCTCGCAAATGGTTAGCTGAACTATCAAAACCTATTTAGAATGAGAAAAAGGTTTCTAGCTTACCAATATCAGCAGCTACTCGATGAGCACACATTACTCCTGAAAAAGCTACAGCTATCACGCCCTGTCCTGGAAAGCAGCTATCGCCAACACAGTAAAGACCATCTACAGCCTGCAAGTTTCATCATGTCATGACCCAACCCAATTGACAGACTTGAGAGGAAGGGGCTATTAACGCTCCATCCAGTGTTAATGGCATTTCACTTTTGGAGGGAGAGGACCAGAGAAGTCAAGTAAGAAAGTGATGCGCCATTGGTGAAGGGAAGAGGCTAATAGCCTCAAGAGTATTTCTTACTTCAATGATTTCAAAACCAACAATTACTGTGACATTCATGACAGGTCATGATTGGACTTACCGTCGTATTGAATGGCATTCCCAATAAACCTTTAGGAGTTCTGCGTGGCATTGGTCCATAAGTACCCTTATCACGAGCCAGGTACCGCCTGTGCGTCTTGGGTGAACCCACCTGCCATGATTGCATGTACTTTTAAAGGCCAGATCAGATTTGAAGGACTAAAGAGTCGAAGATAAGCATGGTATTCCTTTCACTGACACTTGGAACATGAGATATTTGAATGAGCTCCCACCAAATAAAGCATGCAGTTATTAAAGTAAAAAATGGATAGGAGGGATGTCTTATTCAAATGTAAAGAAATTCGTGGATTTAAAGCCTCTCAAAGGATCAATCACTTGATGTTGGTTAATGAACTTATTTGTATCATTCAGGGCTTGTGTCCATAAGGTATGATCATCTCCTTCTCATCGGCCATCACCTGACACAATTTATCTTCTTTACATTCTTCAATGTATATGTACTTGCATAATAATGTGATATATACCTCCATGAAAGCAATTGATGATCTGATCCCGGGAAAAAGTTTCTTCTCCAATCTGCTTATAATCTCATCAGCCACAACCTTCTTCTTGGCCTCATAGTCCTTTGTCGAGAGTCCCTAAACAGTTTAATCCAGCAATTAGGAATTTAGCTGACAGGGGGAGGGAGGGATATAAGACATTTAAGTAATACTGTTCACTTAAAAGTTACGGTATTGAACCTCCCAGTCTTCAATGGAAGATGTTGTAAATATGTGAAGTATATGATGGCCTTCAGGAGCCAATGACGAATCAAGAACAGTTGGAATGCTTAGAAATATGCTTCCATAAGGCTCCTCTAATCTTGCCCAGTCATCCTACGACATAAATGAAAGAATTAAAGTTAAACGTATCAAGTTCACAATTCCAGATAAATGGTCTCAGTTTGTGAGCAAATGAATACCTCAAGCACAAAATGGTGGCAATCTGTATCTGGTGGTAGAACCTCGGCTTTAACACCCATGTGAATGGAAAGAAAAGATGGAGCCTTAACATAAACTTTTTGGAAATTTTCTTCTTCTTTTGGAAGGGTTTCTCCTTTTAACAACTTCCCTGCGACACATTTTGCTTCATAATAACTAAAAGTCCAGTGTAGCGAAAGCAGCTGAAGGTTATGGTACGATCAAATAAATTAAAATGACAGAATCTTCCAAAACTAACCAAAGGTATCCCATCTAGTAGCATTTGAGATTATGGTTTTTCCAAAGAACTCCCTTCCATCTGAAAGCCTTACTCCTACCTACCAAATTCATCTGAAACTAACATAAATAACAAAAACAATTTTTTTTTTCATGTATAAAATCAAGTATTCCAATTCTAGCATCATTTATCCACTAGGTCAAACTCACAGCCTTTCCATGCTCAAGAATGATGTTGGTCACATTTGCCCTGTAAAGTATTTCACTGCCCTGATCAACCAGACCTTTTGATAAGGACTTCGCAATTCCACCAACCCCACCAACAGGGTAATTGATCCCTCCAAAATGCCTATCACATAGGACCTGGTGCCAATAGGAAAAAAAAGGATAAGAACATGCATAAGAGGGGTCAAAAGTTATTTAAATTGCTCACCATGGCCGCATTGATCATTGGAGTCTGCAAAGCATTGACTGTGCTCACTATGAAACACTGCAGAAAAACAACAGACAGAACATCTTTTGATATTGTAACTCTCTGTAGATAACCAAAGCTGATAAAATCAAAAGAATTTTATCAAGGATTTGAAGTTTCAGTATTGCACCTCTGCATCAATGAAAGACAATAACTGAGGATCCTTCATGTACTTCCGAGCAATATCTCCAGCATTTTGAGGAAGGTAATAAGCTACACAGAATAGAAGTGTCACATTAGAGAAGTTCCAAAGAAGGGACCAATTAGTTTTTGTTTAAATGCATAAAAAAAGTCATGACAGTAAAAAGAACAGGAAAACAAAGGTTTAGAAAATAAGAATTTGTCTCATTGCTCTAGTTCTCTACGAAGAGGAAAAACATGTATGACAAAAGGGACTTAACGAAGGATATGGAAAAGAGAACACAAGGACCAGAAGTGCTGTGACTTTCAATATTGACAGTCCTAAGCCCCATCCTCAGAACTAGCCAGAAGATCATGATAAACATCTGTAACAGGTTTAAGTGAATCAAAACATTTTCTCGATATGATATCAAAGAATGCTACAAAATCTTTTGGGGCCAGCACGTTGTCTTTTAAGCAGTCAATCTGAAAGTAATGTAAGTAGTGCTGCAGTTGTCAAGTAATTGAGAGTTCCCCAAAATCTTATGTGGAGGATACAGTACTTTATTTTAAGCTATTGTAGCAATAGCTTTGAACATTAAGAGAAGTTTTGGTAATTACAAAATCTTATGGAACTTAAAAAATATAATTACATCGTCTTCACTTTCAAAAATAATTTTACAATTCCATTAAAACCTGATTGCAAAAATCTGCAACAGTTTTCCTTAATCAAATGATGCACAAAAGATATCCTGATTGGAGCAAGTAAACAGCCATAAACAGCATCTATTGATGCAGACCTATTGAGAATGTAACAAACTCACATTCAAATCAATTATAAATTTGAGTGAAGGAAAGAAAGAATACCCAGTGTCAAGCATTCAAGAGGTTTCTGAAAAAATTGTCCAAACAGGTAGATTGGCTCCTCAAGTGACTTCAGTTCCAGAGAGTTCAAGGCATTGAATATCTACCCGATAAAATATATGCTGGTGTAAGTAAAGATCAACTAGTAGAAGCAAAATGATGATAGGTAAGCATTCACCTCAATCCATGTACCTTCCAGCATTCACCGTAGAATTTAAGGATCCCATCCTTTTCATGGGGAAATTTAGCAGCAAGTTCTGAGATGAAGTCGATGTACTCTCTGTGAACTTGAACAGAAAGGTCATTGGGTAGATGAAAATGGACAGTAGTTGGGTCAGGAATCACCTCCATTTCACAGCCAACTGCTGCCAATGCCCTTGTTATCAAATTTAGGTTGCCCTGCGCAAATTTGAGGCACATAATCCGTAAGACCTTTGTGATTGACCAAAGCACATTGTAAATAGAAGTAAGAAAGAGATAGCTCAGTTAGCACAATAAGGACAAATAAACAACAAAAAACTTTAAGTTTAGGAGTTCTAAACGCATTGAGCTCAAATTCCTAACTTATAGTCTGATAAACTTAAGCAAAAACCTATAAGCTTGGCAAAATCTACTTAAACCTATTCCAAAAAATTTGTATCCAACAATTCATCAAAGAGAAAATTGTATCTGATAATTTTTTTCATTATCTTCTCTCCGTGAAAATTTGCTCATTGGTGATTGGATGGAATTCTTGTACAGGTTACTTAATTTCTCATTTCTCCCAAAAACCATCCAAGTGCTCCCAAACACAATTAGAATTTTCAACATCAGACCAAACGGCATTACAATCTTCTTTAAACTCGATCAGTAACATCGATTTTTTCATCAAAAAAATCAATTCATTAACAAACAAATAATAATAAAAAAAAAACACTGCACACATGACAAATAACGAAAGAGAAGAACTAAACAATATCAACTGACCTTATCACTGAAACCAAACATAACAGAAGAGCCAACATCAAAAGTATATCCATCCCTCTCATAATACCCAGAACTCCCACCAGGAATCACATACTTCTCCAAGACCAAAACTTTAGCTCCCTTCACTGCCAACTGTGTAGCAGCAACCAACCCACCGATACCAGACCCAATAACAATTGCATCGTAATTGCTCCTCTCTCTACCCAACTCTCCATTTCCATCAACATCCACCTCTTTATCCACAGTCAACACTGACTTTGACCTCAAAACAAAGTCCTTATTCAACTTTACTTTACCAAGATTGTCAATTTTGCCTTTTATGTTTCTGGGTACAATATAACCATCGAGAACTGAGGTTCGGACAGGTTCTATAGACAGAATCCTATGTTTTTGGCTTCTGGATTTGGAACTCCCTAACTGGACAGTATTGAACTGGCCAAAAAATAGGGAATTCTTGAACCCTAAACTCATGTTACTAAATAGCTATTAACTATAACTAAAATCCAACGTTCTTTGGGTGTCCAAAGATTAAAAAGATAGAATCTTTTCTTGTTTTGATTTATGGGGGGTCGAAGAAATAATAGTTACTGTTTTGATTTAGTAAATGGGTGGAGAGTGAATAAGAAAGAAACTTTTTTGGGGCTCTTTATGAGGAGGAAAAAGAAGGGGGGGCTAGCAGTTAGGTGATGTTGCTGTATTTGGAAATATTGGTTAAGGATTCCTGTCCATGATTCTTTCGTCTTCTGAGACCAGACAAGGACCATCGATGTTCAAATGGTTGTGTTATTTTAAGTTAACGGTTGGAGGATGTGTAGTGCTTGGATTACATTGGCCGTTGGGATTTTGTCGAGTAGTGGTGGTGTTGCTACTATAATAAAGATTTTGATAGTTTTAGTTTTTTAAAGTATTTTATTTAAAAATAAATTAAAAAATATATATTTTTAATTAAATCTCAAACACAAGTTTCATTGTATATAGTAATTATTAAAAAGTTATATCACTCTGTTGCGGGCTAGATTAAAAATTAATTTTAAACTTTTAATATTGTTAATGAATTTTTTAGATTAAAAAAAACATGTTTAATAGAGAACGTGATGCTTGTTTTTAATTGAATAAATAAAAAAATTATTGTTGAAAATAAATGTTAAAAAAATTATTTATTCTAACTATAAAACCTAACCAGTTTAAACTCTTCAATATTTTATTTAAAATGTTATTAATAGCATAAGATTAGGGCAATAATAAAAAAGAGAAAGATGATGGATTATAATTGAATTTGTTTTAAAATTTATTGGTTGTTTTTATTTTTAATTTTTTGATTCATGTGTGTTGTGTTGTAAAAAAAAAAGGTTTGTATTCAATTTTAATTTAATTTATTTAGTTTATTATCATGGATTTGAAACTAAAAAAAAAAGGATCTAAATGTGAAAAAAAAGGAGTATGATTGTGGAAAAAGAAGAAGCAAAAATGGTGGTTCGAGGAAGAAGAAGATGTAGAAGTTATAAGGGCACTTGGTATATCAAAACTATTATAATGGTAATTCTGTAATATTTCAAACTCTTTTGTTGACTGAGTTGGCAAATTTTTTAACTGATATATAAAGTAAAGATAACCATGTAAACAATAGAATGTAAAATTTATTTTGTCAAAACTATAGTTGCAAAGTGTAACTATGCTAAAAGATAAGAGTTTTTATATAATTTTTCTTTTATTTTTTATTTGAGTGTCTCTATTTTGTATTTTTGCTATTTAAGATTACGAGATGTTTTTTTTTTTTAAAAAAAATATTTATGGAAGTTTTTATCAAATGCATACATAGTCATTAAATTGATACATTTGCGTTTTGATGTGTAGCAAGTATGTATGAACATTCTCACTTTATTTCTAATTAGTGTGTTTTTTTTTTCTTTCTATTTTAAGTATTCTTTTTTTACTATTTGAGGTCTACAATTTTAAAACTCTGTCAATTTAGTGCCTCTACTTTTAAAAGCCAGTAAATGTTTACCTTCAATCTAATGTAGGCTATATTTGACTAAAATTAAATAAAATTGAAAATTAAAACAACAAAATAGTAATAACTAGGTAAGAAAATAAAACACACACACACACACAAAAAGAAAGAATAAAAGGCCTCAAAAAAAATTGTGGATCATAATTGATTAGGATAAGAAAATAAAGAAAAAAAAATGTAAAAAAATGTGTGTGTATTCAAATGAGATCAAAGGTTTTATAGAAAAAATGTTACATACATAAAATTTTACAAAAGAGTTTTTTTGGGTTAAATAATGATTTTTTATAAGAACTTTTTGGTAGGGATGAGCAAAAAAACCAAAAAAATCGATTAAACCTAGAAAACTGAAAAAAAAAACTAAAAAAAATCAATAAAAATTTTGAAAAAATCAAGCCAAACCAATTTGAACCAGTTTTTATCTTAAAAAACCGAAAATCGAACTGAAAACTTGTGAATTTTCAGTTTCAATTTAAAAGAAAAACAATTTAATTTTGTGATTTTTTTTTTAATAAAAATTGAACTGAAAATGATCATCCCTTATTTTTTGGTTTATATGAAAGTAAAGGAAACTAAGTTGATATGATTTTTTTTATTTGTAAGTCATTTTTATTCTTATTTATTTTTTGAATAAATTTTTATTTCTTTATTGTTTTAATTTTAAGTTTTATTTAACACAGACAAACTTGACCTTCATAAAAATGAGAAGCGGATATTTATTAGCTTTTAAAATTAAAAGCAATCAAATGATAAATTCCTGAAAATATAAACACTCAAATAGCAAAAATATAAAAGTTTATGTACTATATAAAAAAACGAAAGAACTTAATTAGAAATAAAATGAATATTTGATATACACTTGGTTTTACACATCAGCAAAATAGCATAGAAATTTAAAGAACATGTCGGCATGTGTTTGATGGAACCTAATAAAAATAATTAGTTAAAAAATATAAATTTCACACACTCAAATAACAAAAATAAAAAAATTATAATATAAAAAAAGAAAAAGTAAATTTGCATACTAAATATATGATAAATTTAATTTTTTATAACTGGGATTTATTTTTGTGGTGGTAAAATGACTTTGTAAAATTTTGAATTTTTTTTTTAAAATTTTTTAATGTATTAATATTAAAAATAAAAATAAAATTTTAATATATTTTTAAAAAAACAACTATTATAATCCATTACTTTGTGATTTCCTTCTTCATAATTTTTTTCTAGTTTTTTTCTCATATATTATTCGACCACACGAACAGGATCACCAGCTTCCCATTGGGATCACTGGCCCCCACTAATCCATGTGGCCTTCTCATTTTTGCACAAGTGTCCAAAAAAGGTTTTTTAATGAATTTTTTGTGTGTAGTTAGTTTCATTCTCTTTCTTTCTCCACTTGTGTAGGATTATTAATCTTTCACTTCACAAACGAACGAAGCGCCAACGAATTTGGATCCAATACGAGATCATCACATCACAGCAGCAGCTGCACAAAATATTAAGAAAAGGGTATTATTTTATAATCTTTTCCTGCCATTTCTTTCAGGTTTCTTTGATTCAGTTCCATAATAACAATCACTGCAATTTTGTATAAGTACTAGTAATGATAATTTTCTGAAGCTCTTGTATTTTCATTTATTTGCTTATGTTTCTTTTAGATTATTCAGATTCTTTTTTCTGGGTTCTCTTTGCTCTTCCATTTTGTGTATATTTAGTTTGGATAGGTTGCTTAGAAAGTGCGCTGAAAGAAAAAAAGGAGGTGAAGTTATGGAAGATGGGACTTTTATTTTCAGTTTTTACTGATGTGGGTTTTTTTTTTTTATCAGAAATATAATTTTATTTCTTTCAGTCATATTAGGGACCTTTGGTAATGGAAATGTTTATTGTTCCTATTATTGATTAGAATTTCTTTGATCCTAATTTCTGCTATTTTATTCATTCGCTGTCTTATGCTTTTTGAATTAGTTTTTTTTTTTTTGGATTAATCAGTTCGTTTACAGTGACTCTCTCTCTCTCTCTCTCTCTCTCTCTCTCTTAATTTCTCATTTTCAATATTATGTATCCATTCTATCCTTAAAAATCATTGCCTAAGAAACAAACTTTAACTAGTTGCTATGTTAGTACTCGTTCAAATTTTATGGATAGCCAAAATTACGAAATTTTTGTTTTCTTACGGTACCTTCAATAACAAACATTAGTGATTCTCTTAGAAGATCATGACCTTTGCATAATACCAAGTTAAGATTTTTTCTTGGATATAATACTTAAGGCTTGAGTTGACAGTGAAGAATTGTTATTGATGCTTGTTGCTGTTGTTAAAATTGATTCATTTTTTGTATAGGGTTGAGGTTTCGAGTAAGAAATAATGAACAGGTTCAATGCTCCTGCTCGCCTCATGATAGTTTCGGATCTTGATCATACAATGGTGCGTCTCATAATTGTTTGGTTTCTGCTTGTTTCATTTATATTCTTGTGGCTGTGGTAATTACAATATGCTCTTGTCGCAGGTCGATCATCATGATCCAGAGAACATGTCTCTTCTTAGGTTCAATGCATTATGGGAGGCCTGTTATCGTCATGATTCTCTGCTAGTTTTCTCCACTGGAAGATCACCTACGCTTTACAAGCAGTTGAGAAAAGAGAAACCCATGTTAACACCTGATATAACCATAATGTCTGTGGGAACTGAGATCACGTATGGCACCTCTATGGTGCCTGATGATGGTTGGGTGGAAGTTTTGAATCAGAAATGGGATAGGAACACAGTCACCAAGGAAGCGAGCAAGTTTTCAGAACTTACTCTTCAGGTATGGTTAAAAACTTATGCCATTTGATTATATGATTGTGTGTTGCTTTCAAAATGAGCATATAGTTTGGCACATTGAAGAAAACAGTTTGGCTACTTGAAATCTCTGAATAAATGAAATCTATGGGGTAATGCAGTCAGAAACTGAGCAACGGCCTCACAAGGTCAGCTTTTATGTTGATAAAGACAAGGCTCAGGACGTGACAAAGGCCCTCTCAGAGATATTTGCAAAACGCGGGGTGAGTTTCAAGTTTGTTCAGGAATGAGTTGCACTTGAATATCATTTGTCTTTGCCTTAGTACATGCAATGCTTTTTTGAAACATCATTAGGGTGGTTTCGTATCTTTTTCCTTCCCCCTAATTTTGTGTTCTTTTTAGTACAGTTCAGCAGGTGCTTCCTTATCTAACTTAATTTTCAAATCTCCTCTTCTTCTTTCTTTTTTTCTTTTTTATAGTTGGATGTCAAAATTATTTATAGTGGTGGAATGGATTTGGATATACTACCCCAAGGTGCTGGAAAAGGGCAAGCTCTTGCATACTTACATAAGAAATTTAAGGCTGAGGGAAAACTACCTACCAATACTCTTGTTTGTGGTGATTCTGGAAATGATGCTGAGCTGTTCAGCATTCCAGATGTACATGGAGTGATGGTGGGTATTTACAGTCCGCCAGAGCACGTCATTGGGAAATTGAGATTGCCTTCATAAGTTGTGTATTTGTTAACTATTTATTCATTATTTATCTGTCTAGGTTAGCAATGCACAAGAAGAGTTGTTGCAGTGGCATGCTGAAAATGCTAAAGGCAATCCTAAAATAATTCATGCGACTGAGAGGTGTGCGGCTGGCATCATACAAGCCATTGGTCACTTTAACCTTGGTCCCAATACTTCTCCAAGAGATATAACCAACTTTTCAGACTCTGAGTTGGAAAATGTCAGTGCCAGCAGCGAAATAGTGAATTTTTTCTTGTTCTATGAAAGATGGAGGCGTGCAGAGGTGGAGAACTGTGAGATATATTTGGCAAGCATGAAAGCTGATTGTGTATGTTTACTATCCTCTTTTTCTTTCGATTCTACATGTTTCTCTAGAGGACTTCATGATCTTATTTTGTTTCCTTTTCCTTGTGGAGTATTATATAGAAGCAAGAAACAACCATGTCTACCCTTTTTCATTGGTATAGACAATAAATTAGATTCATCCGTATTTCACATTCTTTGAGGATGATAATGTTCCAGGCATTAAATTGTCCAGGTGATTTTTTTTTTTATTTGGTTATCTTGCTTTTTTCAGTTGGGTAAATACATTGCTAAGACTGTTAATCTGTTATAAATGGAAGGTCTGTCTTGTTATGATTGATTATTAAATTTTTTATACCTTTTCTCAACCAATAGCCTTGTGGTTGATGAACAGGAAAGTAAACTTGTGGCTGATACAGTTTTTAATCCGTTCTGCTACACAATCTGAAGGGTTGAATTTGCCTGTTTAGTTGGTAAGAGTGAATTTAGTTAAAAACTGGAATGGAGGTTCACATTGACAGTACCAATCCACCCACTTACCTCTGGAGTCAATGCCCTGGAGTGGATTATTTAAAAATATGAAGAGCTATAAAGCATATGTGATAAATTAGTATCCATATTAGTTGGGTCACCTGAATGTTGTCTCTTAGGAGGTGAATTTTTCAAAAAGAACAGAGCTGAAACAATTCACAAGTCCTTTACATCTGATAAAGTCTAATATATCCACCATCATCTTATTTGCTTGCGTCCACGAATGCACCAACTGGTTTTTTATATACATATATTTTGCTTTTCCAGATTCCCTTTCTTCCGTTAGCATGATATAAGTTTTCCTTTTCTTGGCAGGATGCATCTGGTATTCTTGTCCATCCATCTGGTGCTGAACTTCCTCTTTGTGGTGCTATAACTGGAATGAGGAGCTACTATGGTGACAAACAGGGCCAACAATTTCGGGTATGGGTGGATCGGGTACTATCTACACAGACTGGCCTGGATACATGGTTGGTAAAGTTCAACAAGTGGGAATTATGTGGTAAGACCGGCTTCCTAGTGTTAATGATTGCATTAACAATAAAACTGATGATAAGATGTCCTCTCTCTCTCTCTCTCTCTCTCTTGCATTTTGTGACATATTTCTATGCCAGTGAGACAGCAGTACACTTTCCTCTTTTCTTTGACCTCATCTATTTAAATTTCTTCTGCTTTGCCCATTACAAGGTTTTCAAGTTTCAACCCATACTTCTGCTGTAATTGGTTTACCGAATGACCTTGAACTGATCAGGGTTCTCTTTGCAACTGGATTCTTTTTTTCTTTTTCTTTTTCTTGTTAGACTAGCACAAACCTTCACAAAAACATTAAAGTTAAGCTGTAGTTCTTGCTTTCTTAATTACCCACGTGGAGACTCTTTGCTGGATCTATTTTGAATGATCAATCTTCATTGTGATTTCAGTTTTGAGCTCAACATCACAATATGATCTTAAGTTTGCTATGCTCGTGTCATTGTTTAAGCTTGAGTATCTGGTGCATCTTAATTTGCAAGCTTTTTTAATTTATTTTTATGTAGTTTTAATTTGTAAGTAGATGTCTCTTGTGAAGCTTGATGCATCTTAGCAGATTTGGGGGAATGTCAATTTAATAGCCAACAGTTATGTCTCAGAAGTCAGAAGAAAAGAGTAAAAATAAAAATGGTTAAGCTAGTTGCCAGTAACAAATTTATAGATTATTGGCTCGTGGCTTCTGATTTGGAGGGGTGTCTGGCACTAGCATTCCCCTTGAAATATACTTGTGGAATCCATATTAACACACGGTGAAGAATCTGACTCAACCCTTCCAATGGAATGACAGTTTTTGGAGTTGGTGCTGGTAAATGTGCACTGGCAATCAGTTTTGCAAACGATTAATTTCTTGTAGATATGCTTTTATTTGAAGAACGTTTTGATAAAATATAAACATAGATTAGCTGCTTGCATATTTTAGTTTATGCCCTGCTTAGTAAAAGCTTCGATATGAGGGATCCCATAATCACGAATGGAGTTCTGTGTGCTACCTTCTCATTTCTTCCAACATAACTATTTGTCAATTCCTGCAGGTGATGAGCAGCAAGGTTGTGTGATCACATGTATAATAAACATGAAGGTAAGCCTTGAGATCAATCAATGAGTTTCTGCTAAAACAAGACTTTCTTCATCGCATCCTTAAATTTTTTTTTTTTTTTGTGTGTGTTTTAGAAGGACGGTGTTTCCAGGGCAACTTACATGCATGTGCATGAAACATGGCTGGAAGGATCTGGAGCTAAAGATCAATCAACCTGGCTGTTCTAGATTTTGATTACAGCTCGAAGCTCAGAGGCGCACATAACTGTCTTCGATCATAATAAAACTAATCAAACGATGACTTTTCAGATTTGAATTTTGATCATTGCTGTATGAACATCAACTTTATGGTGATTTATTATTACATGATTAATGAGTACACCATTTTAGCATGATCAATATCCCTAATACGTTTTATTTCTAGTATTATTAATCACTAGGTGGGTGTGTTGGAGATTAATAGCATGTATGTATGATCCTGTTCCCCTTCAATAATAAGATCCAATTAGCCGCCCTACCAAGCTCTGTTGCTTGTCCACGCACAAAATCCCCGTGATGAAGATATGGCTGATGCACACCAGTCACCACCATGGCATGGTGGACATAGAACGGCAAAATATCGTAAAGAATAAAAAGAAAAGAAAAGGAACAGCTAAACAAGGGCCCAACCGTCGTCCTCTTGATCTGCAGCTAAGTGCTCTACCACTGATCTATAGACCCTGGATCTAATAAATTTCGTATGAAATCAATATCACTTCAAGCAACGAGACAACGTTGGTCCATTGTAAAACCAGGAGGCCACCCGGGTTCTAACAATTTTCCGTGTGTGTGTGTGTATGTATCTTAACTTATCAAAATTAAATCTATCTCAAGATTTTTGTCTTCAAAATTAAAAAGAAGAGTGTTGTAATTATAGTTATAAATGAGGTTTATCCAGGCAATGGGTCGGGTTCCATGTTACACATGTTAATCTAAGTAAACCTGGAAAAAAAAAATATTTAAGGTTTTAATATCTCACATAAAATAAGCCTAAAAAAGCTATACTCAAAATAAACAATAAGCATAAAAAAAAATAATTTTAAGGTTCTAATTACTTTTAGTTTTTATAATTATTTTTATAAATAACATGTTTAAGGTTCTAAGTACTTTTAGTTTTTGTTGAATAAACAATAAGCCTAAAAAAACAATACTCAAAATAAAATTGTGATAAGAAAAGGAGGGATTATTCTAAAAAATAATTTTATTTTGGTGGAATTTACACAGTGCTATTCTTGCAAAAAATTAAAAATATTTTTTTGATATATAATTAAATCAAGAATTTTGAACTCCCTAAGACTTAAGATAAAATATCTTAATCAATATTTATCTCCTAACTTCCGAACTTATTAAGTAGTTTTTTAATATGATATGATTTCAACTAAGGCCTTGTTAAGTAGTTTTTTTTTTTTTTTTAAAAAAAATAATTGGAAAACACTTTTAATGTTTGATCATGTCATGAAAAATAAGTTTGAAAATTATTTATTAATTCTTTAATTTCAAATTTATCTAACATATATAGAACATTACATGTAACCACTTACAATAAAAAAAAAAAAGAGAGATATAAAAAGTGTAATGGTGGGAAAAATAAGAATTTATTATATCATATATTTATATTTAGTTTATTTTGTAAAATGTAACTATACATATAATCTAAATATTTTTGATATAATATTGTAGGCGTATAACCATTTTTTTATGTTTAGAGAACAGTGAAAATAAATTTTTTTTCTATGGTATCCTAATTTTATAACACAATTTATCTAATTTAAAATGTATTATCTAATTTAAAAAATTATTGTGATAAAAAAAATGTTGTAAAAAAGGGTTTGCATTTATAAGATAAAGAGGGTTTTAATTAAGGAGATGTATTTCTTTTCATTATTTCATATCTTTATATGTTGCTTTTTAATCTGTTCTAATTACTTTAGTTTTTATTGATCAAACAATAAGCCTAGAA
Source organism: Populus alba (assembly GCF_005239225.2). Lineage (NCBI taxonomy): Eukaryota > Viridiplantae > Streptophyta > Magnoliopsida > Malpighiales > Salicaceae > Populus > Populus alba. Next base: position 6,131,483 of record NC_133299.1, read on the forward strand.
AAGCTATACTTAAAATAAAATTGTGATAAGAAAAGGAGGGATTTTTCTAAAAAATATTTTTATTTTGATGGAATTTAAATAAGTGTTATTCTTGCAAAAATCAATAATAATCTTTTTCCGTATAATTAAATCAAGAATTTTGAACAGCTTTCTAAAAATTAAGATAAGTATCTTAATCGATATTTATCTCTCAACTTCCAAACTTAATCTGTTGTTAAAATTAACAATTTTTTTTTTAACATTAAATGATGTATATAATTATTGATCAATTTTATTAAACACGTGTATTAACTTTTTAGTTCACAATTAAAAAATTTCTTAATGCATGAAAATAAGTTATCAATGTCTGTTATTTTTTTTATATGACCCAAGACAAAGCGCAGGTTAACTAACTGTTTAGCTATTATTCAATATGATATGATTTTAACTAAGGACCTTGTTAATTATTTTTTTTAAAAGTAATTTTTATTAAGAGTTAATTTTTAAAAAGTGAATTATTTTTTGATGTTTAACAGTGTCATGAAAAATATTTTACAGTGATTGGCTATGTCATAAAAAATGAGTTGAAAAATCATTTATTAATACTTTAATTTAAAATTTATCTAAAATATATAGAACATTACATATAACTATTTATTTGACCACTTACAATTAAAACAAAGAAGATATATAAAAAATGTAATGGTGGGAAAAATAAGAATTTATTATATCATATATTTATATATAGTTTATTTTATAAAATGTAAGTATACATATAATATAAATATTTTTTGATATAATATTGTAAGCGTATAACCATTTTTTATGTTTAGAGAACAATGAAAATAAATTTCTTTTCTATGATATTCTAATTTTATAACACAATTTATATAATTTAAAATGTATGATTATTGTATAATATAAAAAATTTTTTGTATTTTAATATATTTTCTATCAATATTATCTAAATTAAAATATTATATTCACTAATATATCAAATTAATATATTTTATATTGTATATTAATATATTCTAATATTTGTTTCTATATAAATAGATTAGTAATTTATTATTTTATAATAATATTATATTTTAAAGTGTGTGTATAAAAGAATAATTAAGTATCATATGGAAAGTGTTTTTTTAAATATTTTACACTGAAAATACACTTTACTCGATTTAAATATTTTAAGGATGATATAGTTAAGGATGATAATGAGTATCCATAAGTCGGTATATAATATCTATACGCAACCTGATTCTAAATATTTTATTTGATCTCAACCCAAAGGAAATGAACCAAACTCAACCCGACATTGACACGTTGAAGAAGATTCATTACATCTTGAAAATTCCTTTCTTTGATCATACGTTTTTTCCTTATCCACTTTCGATTTTCAAATTGCAAATTCAAAGCTAAAGCTTATTACTTTAAAGGAATCAAATTCCAGATCCAGATTCAAAACCAACCTCTAACCCCCTCTCTTTCTGGAATTCAAGATCCATTCTATAGTTTGGTGAAGATGGCTATGAGGATTGTTTACGGGATAGTGTTCCTCTCTTTCTCATGTACCTGCTTCAAGCTTCTCCATCTCTTTCTACACCCTGTATTCTACTTCACTTCCTGATGATTTCTTGCAAATCTGTAAGCAAGAAGCTCAAATGGGTTGGTCAGGATTTACATCTTCTTCTTTGTTTAATTTGTGTACATCTCTTTATATGATGGGTTGAACTTTGAAGTGCTCAACTCTTGCTACTGCTAGTACTGCTTGTGATGCAGCTGAACTAAGGTCATCTGGTATCCTTGCAAGTCCGTCCTTTTGCCTCACAGTTTGAGTGCTTTGTGTTATTTTTCATGATATTTCTTGCACATCTCATTACTGTTCTTTGTTTGCTTGGTTTTCCTACAATGGTGTCCATGTACTTTGTGATATAATACCAGTTTAAGGAGAAACATTTCCTGATCAATATGTTGTCTGAAGAGCTTATCTTATGTTCAAGTCTCTGTTGGAGACTGGGAGTGCATTTGCGTTTTCCAATTAAGAAGAAGAAGAGGAGGAAGTTGTATTGACCATTTCCATGTTTCTTTTTCTCAAAGGTCCTCAGAAACTGCTTCGATTATCCTGGAAGCTGGTTTTTCCTTCATCTTGTAGATTCTGGAGTTCTCTACTCTGCAGGGGGCTAGGTTTTCAAGCTGTACATCTTGAGATGTGAATAAATATAACTACAAATTATCCTAAACAAAATCGAAAATCTAGTGGCTAAAATCACCAGATTCTGTCAAAGTTTACGGTTTTTCCATCCGAGTTGGTTGCCCTTGAAATTAATGGAGGGGGACAACCCTTTTCTCTATGCATTACATTGATAAAAGTAAGTTGTTTTTAAAAGGATTTTTTTATTTAAAAATATATAAAATAAATAATTTTAAATAAAAATAAATTAAATTTTCAAGAAACATAATTTTTTTAAAACCAAAATTAAATCTAAAATATACACACCAATGATGTGGGTTAAAGAAGAATAAATCATTATCGTTCGAAATATATATATATATATATATATATATATATATATATATATATATATATAAAGAGTCCTTTTTATTGATTTGGAAAAAAAAATTATGCAGTAAAATCCACTTAAGACTGCGAAGCAATGTGACAACTCTTATTTGGATGATATAAAAGAACAAATTTAAATATTTATTGAGTAAGAAAAATCATATTTAGAATTTAAATAAAATTATATTCAGAATTTAAATAAGCTTTATAATTTTTTTTTTATTTTGTCTCCTTGTTAAAATATATATTAAGTTTCTCTATTTTTAAATAATAATTATAATAGTTTCTCTATTTGCAAATAATAATTATAATATCAATGAAATGAAAAATTAGGAAAGGTGAATAAAAATATAGTTATAATTCAATACACATAAAAGTCAATATCAAAGAGATACAAAAAGTTAAAAACTGCTTTCCCTCCAATACGTTCTTCTTCTTCGCTTTTTTTCTTGGACTGGATGTATTGAAGACCAGCTGAATCTTGTTAATTAACTTTTAAAACGCTTATTGGTAAAAAAAAAAAAAAAAAAATCTTGTTTTAGTGGAGAAAAGGAGTCACCATGGAATAAACAAATAGAATAAAAATAAAATAAAAGAAAAGGACTCAACTTGCAATTATCCATGTTAATTATCAAACAAAGTAGAGAGGAGTACTTGAAACCCATCAAACCTTGTTATCATCTAAACCCTAGTATTGAAACCGGGTTCGGCAGGTTGATTGAGACCCAGTCAACTTAAAGTTGAAACCGGGTCAGGTTAAAAAATAAACAGGAAAAGAAAAAATCTAGTGTAACCTAATAAAAAATTCTTGTTGTAACACGTTGAAATTTTTGTTTTTTTTTTATTATTAAAATGATATTATTTTGATTTATAAAAAAAATGACCCGGCGACTCGGTCCAAAACTCATAACCCGAGCTTTGAATTAGACCGGCCACCAAACCATGTTAGAATTTAAAAAAAAAAAAAAACACCCGGGTCTTAGACCAGATGACCACCAGGATACAAACGAAGCAATAAAAAGCATCCATCAATCTTCATTTTCCCATGGAGAAAATTTGTTTTGTTCGAATAAAAGAATAGTTATCTATTAAATACATCATAAATAGATATTGGAAAATTATATTATATATTAGGTACGAGAAGGTAGCAAAATACACAATTTAAAGTAAAGAGAAGGTTTTGTTGAAGAAAAGAAAAATAATATTTTTAGAATAATTTTTTCAATGTTAATTTTAAAGGAATTGATTTGCAAATTAGAGGGTACTTTTATCTATTTTTTTATGATTTATATTCCATTTATAATTTAAATCAATAATCTCAAAAGAATTTCAAATACCAAAATTAATTTAACTTTTAGAATTAAATTTAATTTCAAGTTAACGTGTTAACAAACAAGAAGAAAAATAGAAATTGAGAGCTTCATTTCTTTTTTTAACCACAATGACTGTGAATTACTCGTTTTAATTTTATGTTAAAAAATTGTTTATAAATTTAATTTTGAAATATATAACTTATTTTATTACAAAATTGAAACATAAAAAATTAAAAATGATAGTAAATAAGATAACATTTTTCAAGTTTTATTATGAATACCAACATTAAATAAATATCTATAATTAGAAACTCTTAAAAATATTTGAGAGGATAAAACTTGATAAATCATTAAATATTTATTTGAGAATATAGTAAATAGTATGTTTCAAAGTGATTTTTATTTAGAAATATATTAAAATAATATATTTTTATAAGATTTATTTTTAAAATTAGCATATGAAAATAATACATAAATATTAAAAAAATTAATTTTAAATAAAAAAAAATCAAAATTTCACCTAACACGCTTTTCATTATCAAATTACCCTGAACTTTCATCAAAGTTTAAATTCTTCATTTCCGTTCACTAAGTCAACAAAACTGAAGATGTGACTATTTCTCATGTTTTAATTGACCTTCTAAGATTTTAAAAAAGTCTAAATGACACCGTCAATCCTTCAATCATATTTAAAATTCATAAAAATAAATTTCATCACCATTTCATAAACACTTATTCTACAAAATGGAATCCAAAAATCAGCACAAATTGAATATCAAATATATTTGTTTTCTTTGCATGATTGTCTTAAAATTATAATTAAAATTTAATTTAGAAAGATTCCATCATGATTTGGGCGAAAACAATAGTGTAGTAATATTATTTAATTTTTATTATACCAAACATATACTAAGAATTACTTATTAAAATGGTTTGTTTTTTTAGAATAGAATAGGCAAAAATGATTTACCAAGCTATGTAATTTTTTTTCTTATCAATAAGCTATGTTAAATGCTTAACTAGTTAATTACAGTTTTATTAATTTTTTTTTTATTAATGTTAGTGTTCGGAGCAGCTTGTGTGCATCTCGACTAATCTCACAGGTTTTGAAGTTAATGACCATGTAAGTTTCTAATAGCTCTAAAATTTATGAGATTCGAATAGATGACTTCTAGAGAGCAAATCAAAAGCTTGACAAGTTAAACTACACCTCTCAATATTAGTTTTTTTTTAATATTTGTATCAGCTTGTTATGGTTTCATTAAAATATAAAATATTAATAGTTTGAGTTTAATGCATTTATATCAATATTTATTTTTAAAAGTTTATAAAACTGAAAAAAACGAGATCAAGAAAATAAAATACAACCCCAATTAAAAAAAAAAAAAACAAGGTAGTTATTAAGGAATATGTGCCTACTTGATATTTTTTTTATTATTTTATACTTGAAGGGTCAATTATGATTTAATACTGTTTTGACTTTTGAGAATTAAATATTATACAATAACATGGTTGAGAATATAGAGTGGCCATGGATGTGGTTGAAACGGCCTCTTCTAGAAGCTGGAGCGGTGACGTGTGCATGTCATGGGGCTATCAGATTTTTAATGCTATTTATCAGTTGACGTTTTCGGTCTTGTAGAAAATGAATACTCATTTTCAAAACCAACTACTTAAATATTTTATCTATTTATTTATATATTTCAAAATTATTTTTTAATTTTTTAATTTATTTTACTTCAAATTAATATTTTTTAAATATTTTTAAAATATAACAATTACCACACTTCCAAACACTTCATTAATTTCCATGCAGTGCCATTCACATTCTTAGCCATGAAACCTAAGCTGGAAACCTAGAGGGAGTAGATTCTTCATATGATATCAAATTCGAAGAGGGTTTGGACTTTCAAGGAAATATGTTTTATTTTCCCATAATATTAATTACACACAAGAGGCAGTCAACAATTCTAGTTCTTTTTTTATATTAGAAAAAAAAACAATTAAATAAATAACATTATGGGAAATATTTGTGTTGAATTTAAGGCCATCCTCTTCCATTAAAAAATAAAATAAAACATATAGTAAAAATCTTGAACATTTCCTGTCAAACTCTAATAAAAGAAAAAAGACATTTCTTGTCACTATTGTTGTCAAGGAGAAACACCTCACAAATGAAGGTGTCAAATTCCTCCCGCTGAATAAATGGACAATTCTCACGAAAATTACCTATTATTATATTTATCTAATGGTTTAATTTCGGCACAAGAGTGCTTGATAGTGTGATTAGAATGGTTTTTTAAAGTGGTTTTTAATTAAAAATGTATTAAAATAATATTTTTAGTTTTTAAATTTTATTTTTAACATAAAAATTAGAATGGTTTTTTAAAGTGGTTTTTAATTAAAAATGTATTAAAATAATATTTTTAGTTTTTAAATTTTATTTTTAACATAAAAAAAATAAAAATTAAATTAAATTTCTGGGAACCTCCACCAATCTTGTGCTATTTTAATAGTTCAGGCAAAGGTCATTTTCCTTGACCGTCCAATTCCAGGCTCGTTCTTCTCTTTCAAATAAATAACACCAACTACTATCCATCCTTCCGTTCCCGACTACCGATGTTTATCATCGCTCCTCCCTCTCTTCTTTTCCGACCTTCGGCTTTTTCCAGGTCTTTGCCTATGAAAATCATGAAATTTTCCTTCTTATAGCGTTGGAGACCAAAAAGTTTTAGCCCAATCGAGAAAAGAGCAGTCACAAGGGAGAAAAATAATACAAAAAACATGCCAGCTGGTTCTATGAAGCTTGGTTTCATGGCTGCCTTTGCCGTTTCAGGGAGTGTAGTTCTCATTGCACGTCAAGTCCACAAACGTCTCCTCTCTGATTTCATGAAGAAGATGGAATTTGAATTAGCGGGTATGTGGTGATCTTTTTTCTCCTTTTCCTTTCAAGTTCTGTTTTTTTTTGTTTTTCTTACCCTGATAAAATAGAGAAACAAAAAACTAAAGGGCTGTCAAAAAACGACAGGATCAAGGAGATCATGTCAAGACAAGAAGAGAGTGCGATTTGCAGATGATGTGTTGGAGCCATCATCAAATAACAAGGAGTACCGTAAGAGACACACCAAAGGAGACAACGAGGTCTTGAAAATGGAGGATATTGTCCTAGACCAGAGTTGTGATGGCGCAAAATTGCTAGAGGCCATGCACTGAACAGGCAAAACTTGTATGAAGCAGTCGTTAAATATAAATCCCTTAAAGGGTACAATTTGTAAACCTGTTTATTGTCTTCAAAAACTGCTTCGATTGTCCTGGAAGCTGGTTTTTCTTTCATCTTGTAGATTCTGGAGTTCTCTAGTCTGCAGGAGGGGTAGGTTTTCAAGCTGTACATCTCGAGATGTGAATAAATATAACTAAAATTATCCTAAACAAAATTGAAAATCTAGTGGCTAAAATCGCCAGATTCTGTCGAAGTTTACAGTTTTTCGTTTTTCCATCGAGTTGGTTGCCCTTGAAATTAATGAAGGGGGACAGCCTTTCCGTTATGTATCACATTGATACAAGTAAGCATTAATTAAAGCAGCATTTTCAATTCTCAAAAAAAGAGGATGAGATTCAAAACTCCTGTCTTTTCCTTTTCAATGCCTCCAATTTCTTGATCGGTTAGGCTAGCTTTTCAGTTTTCACAACGATATAAGGATGTTTTAGGGGACAAGGCTTTGAAGTTTATTGCCATATGGCGTTCATCTTGTGATTGACAAGCATTCATCTGGTGGATTGGACAAGCATGCCATTGATTCATTTTTCTTTTGAAAAAGTTCTCAACCGTTGTTTCCACGAAGAAGAAAATGTTTAAAACTGGTCTCAACTTTCAGCTTTTAAGCACGTCAACTGTGCAAAAGTTTATAGTCCACTTGATTACATCCATGTCTGAACGTTTGACTAAATTACTGGAAACGAAATTTCATAGAGGTAAAAGCTTGCATGTTTCATGCAGATGAACTGTTTTCACTCTTTTTAGCAGCAACAAAGAAACTTCATGAAAGAAAGTTATCCAAATGAACTGTTTTCGCTCTTTTTAGCAGCAACAAGGAAACTTCATGAAAGAAAGTTGAAATAATATTCCATGCATCAATTTTTTCCACATTCTTGCTGGTCAACTACCTCATAATCTGCCCCTTTTTGAAGTAAAAGACAATGTATTGCTTGTCGAAGAAGCTGAAATCCATGCCCAAATCTTCACAATACAAGAGCTTGTACAGTTGTTTTGAAATTGAAAGCCCAAGAGACTGCCCCTGTACCAGTCCACATTATTTTTTACAGCTAAGTGCAGCCCATATGAGTGGTTGCAGAAACTATCCTCTTTGCTGTTGTTTTGGGTAAAAATCATAGTTTCGAGCTCCAATGTTCGCAGCTTTGTTTAGTTTTGAATCTTACCTTCATTCCTATGCATTTCTTAGGGCTTTCGGGTCCAACTCTTTAATTTGTTATTAACAAATTTACCATTTAATCTATATGATAATAATAGATTATGCCAAATTAAGTTTTAAAAACTTTTTATTGGTTTTGAGAATAAATTTTACTATATTTGAATAAATATAAAAAATAGAATAGAATAATTAAATACACATGTCATATGGTCACCTTAAGGATATTTTTCCAATATTCTTTAATTTAGCTCATATGATATCATTTAAAAAGTAACAATATTTTTATAGAGTCCAAAATATCTAGTAAGTATAAACACTCACATTTAAATCAAGAATACAACATACAAATGATGGAGATGTAAAATACTTTATAATCAAATACTTTTTTCCATGTATTACAATATATTGCATTATCAAAATAAACACTTAATAAGGGAATAAATTTTATGAATGAACTTGTAATAAATCAATTTGGTCCAACATTATATGAGTGTGTTTGGTATTGCGGTTGCTGTTATGGTTGTGGTTTGAAAAAAGTTGTTTTATAAAAAGTACTTTTAGTTGAGGTTGGTTTGGAAAAATATACGTTTGCTTAAAACTGTGGTTAAAACTGAGGTTGAGTAAAAAGTAGTTTAATGTGTTTGGTTAAAAAAATGCTTTTCAAATTGAGGTTATAAAATAATATATATATATATATATATATTATTTTTAATTTAAATATTGTAAATTTAACTATTGTTATTACATCATAAAATAAATAATACTTTATATAAAATATTTTGTATTGTTTCATTAAACCATTTACAATTCCATCACGTATAAAATATATCCGATAAGGACTATAGTTTCATTGGTTTTGTAAGCGTGCAACAACATCAGGTAAAATATCATCAGAAATAAAATTAGGATTGTGATCAAATTCTACAAATATTACGTCATCAAGCGATCTTCTTCTAATTTATATAGTGTTATTGAATAATGTAAAACACTAGTTTTTCAAAATAAAACACAATTAAAAATAAAAAATATATTTTTTTACTGGGTCAGACCCGGTTCAATACATTTTTATAGTTTTGAACCAGGTCCGGTATCCACTGTTCATGTGAACAGTGGAGGAACTCTCCACTGTCCACTTAAGTGAACAATGGAGAGTTCATTCCCCACATGAGAAGACGCAGGTAGGATCGCAGGAGAAGCAGATAAAATCTACTTCTCATGAGCTGAGGTTCGACCTCAGTTATTAGGTGGGACCCATGTAAAAAAATGTGAAGTTTGGATTAACCAAACACTTTGATTCAGCTTTTGTTTTCAGCCGCTGCCGCTACCGCTACCGCAGTGCCAAACGGTATCCTAACATATATAGAAAATAATACTTTATGTGTATGAAACATCACTTTAATCTTTAAGAATAACATAAAGAAAAATATATAAACAATCAACTAAAAGAAAATGAAGTAAAAACTCAAATGAGTTAGCTAGACCCATACGATCTACATGATCTCTATAGTGTTTTGCTGACAATGCTTTAGTCATGGGATCCATAATCATTAGTTCAATGAGCACTTCATGGTTATTTACTTTATCTCTCACAATATGATACTTTATGTCAATATACTTGTTTTGGCTTCCACTCTTAGTCTTTTTAGAGAAGAAAACTACAATCAAATCATCACAATATATCTTTATTAGTCTTGATATGGAACGAACAACTTTAAAATCAGAAATAAAATTCCTTAACCGGATCGTCTATGTTGTTACTTCGTAGCATGCAATGAATTATACTTCCATTATAGATGAGGCAATAATAGTTTGATTAGTATTTCTCTAAGATACACCTGAAGTAGACTTTCTTATGTCTACATAACCAGCAAAATCCGAGTATAAATAACCAATGACCTCAGGAGGTCAATATGTCTGTAAATCAACCTATAATCATTGGTTTCCTGTAAGTACCTAATGAATTTCTTACAAGATTTCCAATGGTCCGTTCCTAAATTACTTTGGAACCTTCTTAACATTCCTACTATAAATATCAAGTCAGGTCTTGCACAGACTTGTGCATACATCAAATTGTCAACTACAAGTGCATAGGGAATATTACTCATTTGTTCTTTTCCAATGCATTTAGTAGGTATTAATTCTGATTAATTTGTCTCATTTCACAATGAGTGTTACTGAAGATGTAAAATCTGACATCTTGAACTTTTCCAAAACTTTTTTAGTATAGGCCTTTTGAGATAGTTTTAATATCATTTGAGACTTGTCTCTATAAATCTTAATACCAATGACATAAAAGGCTTCTCCCAAATTATTCATATTAAATTTTTGAGAAATAAATTGCTTTATCTTATATAACAAACATAAGTCACTACTTGCAAAATATCGTCTACACATAAGACAAGAAAAAATATATTTTTTCCCACTAACTTTATATATATATATATATATATATATATATATATATATATATATATATATATATATATATATATATATAATGTTCTCAATAAACCACGTGAGGCTATAACATTAGGAAATTTAATATATCATTGTTGGGAAGCCTTCTTTATTCTATATATAGATTTCATTAGCTTACAAATCAAATGGTCATTTATGTCATCACAAAAACCTTCAGGTTGATTCATATATATCTCTTTATCCGAATTTTCATTTTAGAAATGTTGTTTTCACATTCATATGATGTAGCTCTAAATCAAAATAAGCTACTAATACAATTATTATTCTAAATGAATCCTTCTTAGAAACAAGAGAGAATGTTTCATTATAGTTTATGCCTTCTTTTTTAGTATAACCGTTAGGTAAAAATCTAGTTTTATATCGCTCGATATTATCAAAAACATCTCTTTTGGTTTTATAAACCCATTTATAGCCAACGACTTTATATATTTCTGATAATTTGACAAGGTTTCAAATTTGATTTTTAGACATAAACTCCATTTTTTCCTTCACGGTATTATACCATAGAGTAGAGTTTTCTCCATTCATAGTTGGCAAAAAGCTTTTTTGGATCATCTTTAGATCTAATGTCAAAGTCAAACTCTTGAATGTATACAACATAGTCATTAGAAATTATTGGTCCTCTCATTCTTAAAGTCTTGTTAATTCAATTTTCTCATGTGGGTTTATCTCACAAAGAGCTAGTTGCTCTTGATGTCATGAATTTTAACTTTAAGGATCAAATTTGAACTTGAAAACTAATGTCTAGCCCTTTTGTTTGCCAAATTAGGCATCAGATTGGACGTACAAGGTAAAAATGACTAGTATATCTAACACATGTGCTAGCAAGTTAGATAAGTTAAAGCTATATGACGATGTGTGTGGCTTCTATGGTATTGATAGAATCATCACGGTGGGTGTTTCATTATTTAGTGGTGTGTAATGACAAAGGCTCTTCTTCTTTTCTTTTCTTTTCTTTCTTCTCCTCTCTCATTTCGTCTTATCTCCTTGATTTCCGTACCTAATTGTCTTTAATCTTTTTTATATAAAACTTGATTATCACTCCTTTGATTGTTATTTCTAGCATAAATTATAGTTAGGTTTCACAAAATTAATGTTGCATAAATATTGAAATGGTGTTTTAAATTATGAACACATGAGACAATACGCGATAAAAGAAATATTAAAAAAAAATACAATATAGAAAAAAGACACAATCCGTTATAAGTTGCAATAATTACCTTTTTTTTTTTTTTTTTGCGATTCATGAGTCTCAAATGTTATATATGACTCTTTTAAATTACAAAATTTGAAAGACCCAAGATTTAATAAGAAGAGAGGAGAGAGAGAATAAAAAAGGAAAGAAAATAATAAACCTTTTAAGCACACCGAAAATTCGATTATGAGACCACCATTACCCTTGAAAAGATATCAACGAGACAAACAAACGGGTAGGGTCACAAACGATGACTAGAGTGAGCCACAAGATGTCTTTTTTGACCTGGCCGAGTTGGTCCATAGACAAGTGAGCCTTGACATCTTCGAACGACTCGTGTGACCCACTCCATTCACTATTTGTAACCTTCTGTGGTGTTGTCAAGTCATTGGAGTTTTGGTATGTCTTCAGGATATTTTTATTATTATTATTATTTTCTCTCCCTTCTTGTTTTATTAAATATCTTATGTTTTTTAAATTTTACAATTTGAAAAGGTTTATATATGACACCTACTGGTGGTAATTTTATAAATTATATTATTTTTAAAAAATATTTTTATATCAAATTATTTTATAATATTTTTTTTTTTTTTTGAACGCTAGAAACCAAACCAAGCCGTTTCATGAATTTTTAGTACTAGCCAGCAGCACTCAGGTCACATCATTCTTGTTGAAGTGCCTAGCTATCATCCGTGTCATTCCGGTTTACGTATCACAATTTTATAATTAACATGAAAATTGGTTTTTAAACATGAAGAGCAAACCACTTTTATATATTATTTTGAATCATTGTTAACTAGTTGTTGAAATTAAGTTAGTTTGTGGGGGTGTTTTCTAAACATATATTTTTAATTAAAAATATATTAAAATAATATTTTTTTTACTTCAACACATTGAAACCATAAAAACATTTTAAAATATTATTTTAATATTTTTTCTAAAATAAAAATTCTTAAAGAAGAAGTTTCAACAATATCAAACACGAAATCAGGCATCTGCCGGATTAAAACGTTTAGAATTCATATTACAGCTGCGTAGAATACAAGAAATCCCACGCAATTAGATACAGATTAATTGTAAATTGCAATAAAGTCTGTTCAACTAGTAATAATGGTGAATCACGGACTCAGCATTTTAAAAACACAGTTATATTTGTATTTTTTTAAAAAAATAATTTTTTTATTAAAAATTAATTTTTTACATGTTTTAAATCATTTTAATACACTAATCTCAAAAGTGATTTTTTAAAACATAAAAAAAATATTATTTTAATATATTTTAACATAAAAAAACATATTAAAAAACAATCTAAGCCACACTTTTAAAATCAAAATCTAATAAAGAATGATGGTGCTAATATCATTTTTTTTAAAATTACTTATTATTTCGACACTCCTTATTATTTCAACATTTCTATATTTTAAAGAAGATATTAATTTTTTAGTCGTGTCACATAGCATCATGCTTAGGTTTAGCTCCCTTCAAATACAATTTACCTTCATTTTCCTAAAAATGATTTGAGTGAATTAGAGAAATCTCATTTTAAAATATCCAAAATGACCAATAACAATTCAACTTTTATATATATATATATATATATATATATATATATATATATATATAGCCATAAGAAACTATTATCGCCATTCTCTCTCTCTCTCTCTCTCTCTCTCTCTCTCTCTCTCTCTCTCTCTCTCTCTTCTATCCGTCCAAAATAAATTGATCTTTCAATTTCAAACGGAAGCTAAGACATAAAAAAAAGTAACAAAAATCTTGAATAATATATATCCGTTGTACGTCTAGTGATCTGAAAGCATCTACAAACAAGTTGAGTAATGGATGATGAAGATTTGTGACTTAAGTTCTCGACCAAGCAAATCTTTATTTTGAAATTAACCCGAAGAAATCAAGCGGACAATATTGATGGAATTTCTTAAAAAGCTTTCTCGTGTGTGTGTCTTCCTTGTTCCCTGTATTTATTTAGAAAACATGCTTGTTTATATAAATAAATAAGAAGAAGAAGAATTAATAAAAAGGAGGAGGAAAGAGAGTAATTAAGGATTAAGATATAACCCTTAATTACTCTCTTTTGTATATTAAAAACTAGAATAAGAGACAGTCTCCTCGAACCAAAAGAGGTCTTTTCAGCATGAGATAAGATTTCTTTCGAAGATAAAATTAATGTTGTTTTTGAATTAAATAATAATAATAAAAACCCTACATAGATATTGATGAGATTTTGTGGGGTTGTGCTTTTAAAATTATTTGAAGTGGAGTTTAGTTTCGGTTGATATGTACACTGGTTTAAAGATATACTTTATCATAAAAAAATAAAAAATTATGCCATAATAAGAGTAGTAGTAGTAAAATAATATAAGTAACGATGTTGGTGCTAATATATAGTAAATAAAGGATTAGTAGAAGGAAATAAACCATTAAAGGACTCTAAGAACTTATAAAAGGAACTTGTTTTCAATTTCTCAGCTTCATCATAATCAAATTCTTTGTAAAAGATTAACTGTCTCGCATCCTTTGTAAAAAAATCTCCCTTTTTTAAGATCTAGACACTCGTAGGAGATTTAAAGATTTTACTTTTTAAAATATAATTATAGCTACTTTTTAAAATACATTTACTTATAAATATATCAAAATAATATATTTTTTTTACTTTTTAAAATCAATATATCAAAAAAAATTTAAAAATATCAAAAAATATTATTTAAAATAATAAAAAAAATATATTTTTTAAATTTATTTAAAAATATTTTTTTAAATATAAAAATAAACATAATAAATTCATAAATTCATAAGATAAGATTAACTGATGCTTGGAGAATCATGAGAGAATGAAAATAGAAGGTGTTTTCATGATGATTTTTCGCAATTTGAAGTGACAAGTGACACATATAATTTATGAGTGGAATCTGAGTTTCGAAAAATGTTTTGTCAAAATGACAAAAAAGTGCTTGGAAATATTACAGAGACACCAGCAACATTGCAGTGTTGTCATCACTTCCTTTCACAGCTGCCAGCTTTCTACGGCTTGAGCCGGAGTCTTCTTTTAAGCCACACTGAACTCCACCTTGAGCCATCAAGTAGGCTACCAGCAGCGCTTTCTTTTTGGCTAGACAAGTCCACTGCTTGCTTCCCTCTTGCACTTTTATGGCATGCAAGATGTGATCACGTCTTATTTTTGCTAGCTTTTGCCGGTAAATGACTTATATGGGCTGGGCTCTCAGCCCAGCCCAGCCCATCTCTTAAAAAAAATTACTTGGGTCATCTGTCAGCCTAATGAGTGGGAATGGGCTTGATCCCAACCCACATACTTGGGCTTGGGCCTCGAGCCAAGTAGCGCAATTCATGTGGATGGGCCAAGCTCAAACCCATATTTAAAGGCGTGTTTGACCCACCTTGTTTTTTCCTTAAGAAATAAAGCCCCGTGTGACTTTTTAGAGGGTGTTTGCGAAACACGCCATTAAGATATTTTTTACGCCTTTGATTTTAGACCAAGTGTGCATTTGAAAAACATGCCCTAAGTTTTTTATTTTATTTTTAATATATTTATATTTGTGTCTCTAGTCAATCAAACCCTTAAAAATGTAAAAAAACTTAAGGATCATTTTGAAATTATTTGTGGGTCTCTTTATCCCGCTCTCGCAAAGTATTGGGTTTTTTAGTAATTATAATATTAAGTAGTGATTTTTTTTTTTTTACTGAAAATAGACTATTTTTTTTTATTTTTTTTTTATCAATATTGATATTCCTGATCTAAAAGATAATTATTGCATTACCGCATACATGTGATAGTTACTACGTAGTGTGCAATGCCCATTAAATCTTGCCAAGGACAACTTATTGCACGCACGATTTGCAAAACTTGCTCATGAAAGTTGAATTTGAATATCGTTAGATTTGAATATAGTTGATGGGTTATAGATTTATTTTTTTTTCTTTTTATTTTTGTTTATTTCCTTGAAGTTGATATACAGAGTAAGTAATAGGTTATTACTGAATTATCACTACTTACTTACCGTAAGATTTTGTGAACACGCAGTGTATTCCTCCAACAAATAAACAACGCAGTAAAATACAAGAGTTGTTGATGAAATGTCGAAAATCCTTTCGATTGCTTGCTTGGCTTTTTATTGGTGATGCCGATATTTTGATGTCTATGATGCGGATAGCTATAGCTAGATAACAAGCAGGAGTGACTATTTTTTATTTGATTTAGTTTTTATTTATAAAAATAATTAAATTAAAATTTTATAAAATATATAAAAACTCAAAACTGGTTTTAATCGATTTGTTTCGGTTCGATTTGATTTAATATTTTAAATTAAAAATTAAAACCGGTTCCAACCAACCAGTTTCGGTTCAGTTTAGTTATTTTTTTATTAAATACCAAAAATTTTATTGTCTTCGGGTTTTTTTGGACTTTCTAATAAGTTTCTTTCCGATTTAGTTTGGTTGATTTTATAACAAAACTGGTTTGATTCAATTTTTTATTTCAGGTTTATAAAACCAAACTGAACCAAACCAAATTTTTTAAAAAATATTATAATTGGTTTATTTGTTTTTTTATAGTTTAGTTTAGTTTTTTTTTTTTTTTCAGTTTAACTGGTTTATCAATTTTTTTACTCTAGTAAGTATATATAATTTAGAGGTGATGAAAGAAAAAACAAAGTTTGTTTGGACTTATTATCATGTGTTTCTGCTCGTTTTTTCACCGCTTGGATTTATTTACCAGTCAAATTGCCTTGAATTCAAATTTGAAATTGAAAAATAAATGCAAATATTATCTGAAATATAACTTTATAGCACTCCAAGATAATTATTTTGACATGGAGGAGCACGTGCACGAGACTCATAAATATGCAACACACAGAATTAATTAGCCACTAATAATAGCTTATAAATCACAAATTAAGACTCCTTGTGCTTCTCTATAATGCTGGAGAGCATGAAAGGAAAATTAGTTATCTAAAATAAAGTAAAATAATGCTCGCTGTTCCCTAATTCATTTTCCAAAAAATCTCATACTTTGAACTCTCATATATTAAATAAAAGAGTTGATTTTTTTTTATATATATAAAAAAGTGGATTAAAAAAAGGAAACTTTCGGTTAAATTAGTGGAATGACTTCCTGTACACATATTCTGACATGTTGACTCCCCTTCCAAAACCTTTTTTCATTGTTCTGAAAATTCGATCTGGCTGATGGTGGACTCATAACCTGGTTGATTTGGGATTAAAATTAGGTTAGATTAAAAAAAATAAAATCTAATATGATTTAGCTGATCTAATAAATTGATTGGTGATCTGGTTGATACGACTGTAAATTTATTGATTTTTTTTATTTTATTCAAATAAAATTATTTTAATTTTTCTTTTAAATTAATCTAGTCGACTGGATGACCTGATCAAGACTCGGTGACCTAGTCAAAACCCAATGATACAATCAAAATCCAGAAACTAAGCCTTGATCCAGACCTACCATCAAACCGAGTATTAAAACTATGCATCTTTCAGCTCTATGTGCCATCGATCCCTTTCCCCCCTGTAATTAAATACATAAAAACCTCCACAGCTCATCAGTGAGTCATCGTCCCTCCGAGTTCAACACCTCTCATATCCCACCAAGAAAGTCGGAAAGGAAAGAAGAAAAGCCATCCTCCTTTCTCTCTCACGCCATGGACTCTTAATTCAATCTTTGTGTCCCATATTTTACACCAGTACACTGTCCTGTCCAAATAAAGCAAAGCCCTCGTCAAAAACAGTAAAAACACCCTCCAAGCTAAAGGAGCAGAAACGACAATCAGAGTCAGCGCAAAACTTGCCTGAACTTGAGACTCTGTTTCCCTTTTGATTGCTCTCTCTTACGAATAGATTACCAGTTCTTGGCTAGCTTCTAGTTTCTGCGGTGTCATCCAAAGCCATGGAGCCAGTACGCCAGCTTCCCACTCCCTAATATCTGCAGAGGGTCATCTTTCTAGAGATCCTTTCCTTTCTTTTCTTTTCTGGCCTCCTCCTCTTCATCTTCTTGATTGGACTGGATCGGATTCTCTTTTCAAGAATTATTGGTTTTTGTCTTGTGTTTCTATAATCAACTGTCGCGGCTGGAATCAAGAGAGCATTTCTCCTCAGCTTCATTTCTTGATAAGCATTATTATTAACATTAGCGACAAACGCAACTCCAACAATCAGTGGATTATGCCATTCGCATCTTCTTCATCATTGATAAAGCGCCGGCCCCTTTTAAGACACGCCAACTCCTCGGGTTCCTCCTGCTGCAGCGGGCGTTTTGGTGAGATAGCGGGAGGGACAACAGCAGAGTGTGCAGCGATTTGTTGTTGTTGTCCATGTGCATTAGTTAACCTTTTGGTTCTCACTATCTACAAGATTCCTGCCGGAATATGTCGACGTGCTTTGAAAAGAAAACAACGGAAAAAACTGATCAAGAAAGGCCTTTTTCCCCCGCGAGGGAGGGGTTATGGCTGTGGATCATGCGATGATCCGGAATTACATGTTCATCCAATGGCTTGTGTTGAGGATTCATTGCGAGAGTTCGACGGTGAGAGGGCTGTGAAGAAGGAGGAAGCTATGGTGAGGTTGGAGAAGGAGATGTGGGAGACCTTCTACGGTACTGGGTTCTGGAGAAGTCCTTCACAAAGAGAATTACCAGCTAAGAGGAGCATTAGTTCTCCAGGAGAGACACCTAACGCTAGACTCTAAAGGCTAATTAAATTTAAGAAAATAAATCATGAGCAGAGCTCAAGATTTGGTCTTTGCCTCTTTTTATTATTTACCATTGTTTTTACTTTTCACCTGTCTTCTGATTTGATTTTTAATTATTATTATCTTTATTTTACCTTTACTTCCCTTTTGTTTTCTGTGTGTTGAGTGATTTTGTTTTTCTAGTGTTTGTTTGTATGGTTGTGGGTGATTTTTGTTGTGCTGTACAGCTAAATTGGAGACTACAGAGTACAGAGTGTTGAAGCTTGAAAGGTTTTGGTTACTTAACGCTTAAAATGGCCTTGAAATGTCTGTCTGAGACTACCTTAATTTCTTATGTTAGATTGTGTTTAATTAAGGAGCAGTTATGTTTTTTTTTCTTGCTTGCTGGCAGTGGCATTTTTTTTTTTCTTTTTTGACAAGTATTGCTTGACGATGTTGGAGAAAATTAGAGAAGTTTCGAGACTTTAAAGTGACTTGTAATAGATTAATGCTAGTTTTTTTTATTACATTGCGAATCCGATTATTTTCGGGATCGCCCCATATCAGTCAATTAAGGTTAATCTTTAAAATTTATAATCCAAAATATAAAATAATAATAACTCCATGAAACTTATATCAAAATAAATTAAAAAGTTTAATTTTAATAAACCAAATAGTAAATGTTGAATATGACAAAAAAAAAAGAGAGTTAAGTTTTAATCATTCTTTTTATGATTTATTTAAATAGCAATTAAAATATATATCAAATTTAATATACTCGCTCTATCTAGAGAGGTATGTGCTGCCGAGACAAATTAAAAAAGACCAGGAATAACTTTTTATTGCCAATGTAAGTCGCTGCATGTGTCTTCTAAAGATGAGGAGACGACTTTATATATTGATGTGCAATGTACACATCAACAACTTTTTTTTTTTCTTTTATGTATATATAATAATAATAATAAAAAAAAAAGGTCAAATTGCCCTTAACCTAATCTAAAAATTACAAAAAAAACAAAGGTGAAAATACAAAAAAACCATAGTCTTATTTTAAAAATTTTGAATCCAACGGTAACATGTGTTAATTTAACTGTTCTTTAAGAAGTGTAATTACAAAAAAGCTCTTATAAGTTATTTTCCTAAAAAAATAAAAATGAAATGATCATAATGCCCCTAATCAATTAAAAAATAACTAATAGAAAAAATCCATTTACCTCCTCTGTGGCCAATTCATTGATTTTTATTATTGTTAAGGATAAAGGTGTAATCTCGCTGTTTCAATCCACGTTAAATATGCCTTGTGTACAGTAATTTTTGTTACTACAATTAGGTCATGTGAATTAAGACTTGATGGTGTTGATACTAAGACTGAAAAGATAGAATTCATCAATTGGAGGCTTATTTGGTACGATCTTTGACTTTTTAATTTATATAATTAATAATGTCATGCTATCAAGTTTGAGATAAGCCCCTTCTTCCATATTATTTGTGTTATTGCCTTTCGGTTTTTTAAAAATTAAATATATTTTTTTTTATGTTGTAATATTAAGAATAATTTTTTTAAAAATAAAAAAATATATTATTTTAATATTTTTTTAAAAAAACATTTTAAAAAACAACCGCGACTATATTCTTAAACACTCTCTTAAAAAAAAACAAGATGCACAACTTAAGGCTTAAGGTTTAATGGATGCTTGAAATAGCAGTAAAGATTGCTTTCCAAAATAGTTTTTGTATGAAAATGTATTAAAATAATTTATTATTATTATTATTTAAATTTAATTTTAATATCAAACTATTAAAATAACTTAAAAAACAAAAACAAATTCAAAATTTTTAAAAAAATATAGTTGACCGAGCTTCCAAATACCTCCTCAAGCCAGGGGCGTTTCTGGTTCAATGATTGTAAATTTGAAACATCTCATACTGTGAGGATAGTTCTTATGAGACAATTACATGCTGTCATGATGATCTGGATAAGAAGTGAACTCCGCTTATCTGGGTGTGTTTAGTACTATGTTTTAAAAATATTTTAAAAAAAAATTAAATTTTTTTATTTTTTATTTTTTATTTTAAATTAATATGTTTTTGATATTTTTAAAATATTTTAATATGCTGAATCTTGAAAATAAATTTTTTAAAATAAAAAAATATTATAAATATATTTTTTTAAATAAAAAATATTTAAAAAATAACCACAACTATACGGTACACTGAATTAAAGACCCACTAAACTTTCTTTACTGCTGGATCTTTTTTTCTTTGACCACAATGCCTTTTGCATAAACTCAACTCAGAGCAAGCGACAAGCACCTATTTCTGAATAATGAGAGGCCTGGGTCTGGATCAGGTCCGAACAGGTAGTCTTTGGCCATTTGCATCAGAAGGGGACCCTCTGGTCTTTAATGTTTCAATAAAGTTTTCCTTGGATCATAATAATATTTTGCAAACCATGCTCCTGGAGGCATCTTTAATGATAATAACGATAATAATAATGAAGCTCGTGCATGCTTTGTTCATATGAAGGGCAGCTAAAAATCCTGCAGATCTTCGCAATGAGAGCTTTCTTTTCAATTATCTAATCATGGGGTCAATGAAATTTGATTTTATGCCCGAAAAAAACAACGACAAGAAGCTACACTGGCTCGATTACTTTACATCCACAAATGCAAAGTAAGACTACGCCATCACGCAAATTGCAATTCAACTTGTAAAGATATTTAAGAAGATTTACTGATACTGTGACCTGTGAACAAGCTCACCACATCTTTATTAAGAAAAGGAGGAATGTCACGAGCCCCACCTGATTTTACTCCCTACAATCATGTCTACCTCGAGCTCCCCTTCCATGAGATTAAACTTCCTAAAAAAGTATAGTTTAATTGATCAAATTCTGAATTTATTTTCCTATAAATCTCAAACTACTAAAACTTATGTGGTCAGTAATTTCAAAACCCTGTGATTAATCAAGATACAAGAGCTGTTACGAACACCCACGGTAACTTCAAGTTTTGCAGAGTAATATGTACTTGCTCTATGCTTTTACTTTAGAGTTGTCCCTTCTATTATACTGTCACTGTCCCGGTCTATATTTTTGCCAATCCCACGTGGTTCAGAGTCTGAACTGCGAGCCTCAGATGGGTAGGGCGTGTACACAGTCCTTTTTGTTGCTTATGGGACCAAAGACCCTTAACCTGTCGTGAAGGCTTGCACTGTTTTGGCCTTGTTGCCTCCAACTATCATAGAGTGAACGAGAGGAGTAGCGTGCCTCCATTGCTGTTTCACTTTTACTGTCCTCCTAGCCAAATTGCAGTTGTCTTGTATAAAAAGAAGGCACTCTTGTAACATGCACCAGTAAAAGATTCCACAGATTATACACTCCCATGGCAGCAATCTCTCAAGGAAAAAAAGAGGTTAGAACACTGTGTTAGATGAGATGCTGGTTGGATTTGCTGGCTCACACCAGTGTGAAAAGGCACACGAGAATTTGAAAATGAGTGGATCTGAAGAAATCACAGAGGCCAGCTTATTATATTATCACTGATCTCCATCAAATTGGGTCGTAAGATCTTCTTAAGATATCACTTTGGCACTCAATTGCTTTATCTGTTTAACAAATTTGTCGAAGCAAAGCAAACTTGGGAAACTAAAAAGAGAATGATCAAAGACCGAAAGTTAATCCTTAATGAAAAAACAAACATATATTCTATGTACTTAAAAAGGTGGTCTAAATCAGATTCCAAGTATCATTACATTGAGCTATTATACCATGTAAGGTTCATCATTTTTTGTGTCAAGATTTCTATTGTATTTCCTTCAACCAACGAGTCATTGAAAAAGAAAATAATCACTTTGGCCCATTTGTGCACCTTTCTATTTGATAAGAGAATCCCCCTATATATATATATATATATATATATATATGACACTCTTCTTGTCTCTGTGCAAAATTGAAATGCCGCCATCAACTTTCGGCTCTTCATACCCTTATATTTTGTGAATTAAAACACTTCCACATTAATTGATGGAAGGATGCTTTAAAGTAAAATGCTATGAGAGCATAGTATTGAACACTTTTGAATCATGTAATGGGTCATTAGCCAAGATGGAAAATAAATTGTTCATTCATCATCATTAACTTCTTTGTTTGTGGTATGAGAAAAATCCAAATTAGTATTTCCATAGATTGAGAACTTCCAGTATTATCATCATATAATAAATTGTTATAATGAAAATTATTGAATCCGATAATCATCCTATTTATCTAATGACCCAAGGTATTTATAAAACAAATGTTATTATTACATCAAGGTGATTGAAGTTGCAATAACTCGAGGTGCATGTTGTTGTAATACCTCGTGGTGAGTATTATGATGTAATTGATTTGTGGAGAGATTGGCGCTAAAAGCTGTGACAATAAAGTTTTGACACTAATATTTGTTGACATTTAATGTCACACATTCATATTTTTATATATATTTTAATGATAAAAATAAAATAAAAAATAAACTATGACAATATGCTTAGTTGAGAATAAGTTTTAAAAAGATTGTATATAAAGAACATATTAACAAGCATGATAAATTTCATAAAGAAATCAATTGAGAAATCCACAAAAAAAACATGGTAAAGACTTAGATTAAGTGTTTATTTTAGTGCTCATGTAAGTTTTTATATCCTACTTGATATCATATATAAAATAAATTCACACACTTTCGTTATACATGCATTAAAGGCTTATTAAATAATATGATATAATCTAAGATAGACATTGGTTTAAAAATTCATTAAGGTTAAACTATTAAAATTAAAATTTTGTAAGAAGTCGACCGTTTATTTATTAGTGATGAACACCTAAGAATTTTACAAGAACTAATTGATATAAAAACTCTTCTAAAGTAAAAAAAAACACTTCAAAAGTATCAATTTTTTATTATACTCTAATTTATTCTGTTAAACCTTATAATCTAACATAAGAGTATTCGATGTCATTATCACTACATTTAAACACCTTTCAAATCCTATAAGTTTATTTTTAAGATATAGAAATATTAGAATTTTCAATTGTATTGTTCACTTTATTAAGAGAGTTAGTTGTGATAACAAAATCATCCTTATAAAGCCTTTAAGAGTTAGATAAAAACTCTTGGTATTTCTGATGTAATTTCACCAAAAAAAAATATTAAAGCGGAAATATCTTCAAATAATATAAAAAGCTTGATATGGATTCATCAAGTGTCTATTGTACTCTTGAACTTGAACTAGTAAAGAAATATAATACTTAAATATGTTTTGATACTTGAGATATAGATATATATTTGTCGAACCACGTTAAAAACAAGTTTGGATATTCCATTCTTTTATCTTTTTACTTTACTTATATTATTGTTTATCACGTTAACTTGAAATAATTTATATTACTTATTAATTCGGTAACACACCTAATTCATCGTCCTTCTTATAAGTTAAAGTTGTTTTAAACCTTAAATAACAATATTTATATTTTTTAGATATTAATATAAAATTTTCATTTAACAATTTAAGTATTTTTATTAAGATAATTTCTTGATATGATATTTAAATTTTAATTCTATCATTCTTACAAGATATTGATGAAATTGTACAAATTTAAATATAAAAAGCCTTCATCCAGGGGATGTAGAATTTAAATCTTATTGGTTTAAGAATTAAGGCATTGTGTTGGTTTACAATAATTGTCAATCAATGGAGTTGACAGCATCTCTCCCTCCTTTTTTTTTTTTTTTTGTGTGGTAGCACCCAATCTTTTGCATATTCCAATCCTAATTATTGAATTCAATCGAAGTTCAATAAAATCTAATGAGTAAATATAATAAAAACTTAGCTCTTTAAATTTAGTTATAGAACTTTAAATTATTGCAAAAAAAAAAATACTCATTAATATTTTAAACAACAAATTAGGAAAATAAATTATCCTTCTCCCTCTCTAAAAGAACTAATCATCTCTCTCTCTCTCTTATCTTAAAAAAACATCCCTATCAAATACATAAATAAATAAATAAAACACCATTATCACTAATAAAATGCATGGAGATCACCACAATAAATAAAATTAATCTACGTCACTAACATCAAAATCTATTGCTGTCACCAATAAGTAATCATTGTTGTGAGTTCGTAAGAAAAAGAAGAAGAAGAAGATGATGATGAGTTCGGGAATAACATGAACGAGTCAAAGAGGATTATTGTCGGTTAGGGACACCAAATTTAGGTTGGCATCTTCTCGCTTGCAAGCATTGTATAAATATACTTGAAATTAATTTATTTCTTTTTAATTAAGTGTTTGGAAATATAGTTATATCTATATTTCAAAAAAAAAAATTTTTTTTTTATGTTTTAGATTGTCTAATTTTAAAAATAATTTTTAAAAAATAAAAAAATATATCATTTTAATATATTTCAACATAAAAAATAATTTTAAAAATAACCACTTATTTCATGTTTACTTTCAAGATTTGAATATAACTAGTTTCAAGATTTAAAGTTGAAATGATATTTAGGGCTATAATTTTTTTCTGAACACCCTACATTAACGACACAATTCTCTCACTTTGGGGAAAAATCATTATTTATTTGTTTTTTTTGTTTTTTTTATGAAACGTTTATATAAGATTTCGTTTTACCTCCACCAGATTTTCAATATGCTATGATAATTTATAGTTTTTTTAATTATTTTTTTCTTGAACATTTGATAATTTAATATAGTTTTTTTATTTATTAATGTTGTGAACTGTATAATATATATAATTTGTATTTAATTCAATCGCCAGGATATATGAAAGCTAGGATGTTGTCAGCCAATAGCTAGCGATAAATAAAAAAATTAAAATAATGTGAAAGTCGTCCCTATACAGCTATACTCTCCTGCTTTACATAACTTCGTCGCAATACCAACTTATTTCTTAATGATATTCCTATTAATTAACATTAACATTAACATTAACATTAACAAACAAACAAAACACTACAAAATTATTAGATTTTATTAGGATCTCTAATTTTTTTTATCCCTTTTTAATTTTAATTAAATACTTCAAAGTTAGGTTTATCAGGGTTGAGATTCATAATTTTTCTTAAAATTTACTTTTTACGAGGTTTAATAAGTTAACTTAATTGATTCGAGTTTTTTTATTTTATTTTATTATTTAACATGGATTAATTGTAAATTAAATTTTGTGATTTGTTTCGATTTGTTTTCTATGAGATTATTCTCATCTTATGATTTAAGTCACGGGTTTGGCGGTTCAATCCGACTTGATTTGATTTTTTTTTTATATTTTTTTTAATCAATTCATCTTTCAATCCGGTTGATTGGAAATTGAGCTTCATAATTTGTTTAAATTTTCTATTTCTATTAGGTTATCTCAGTCTAATGACTTGGATCGTAAGTTTGACAGGTTAGTGCAGGTTGACTTTAGTTATTTTTTTTTAGTAATTTTTATAATTGAATTTTTTTTCAATTATATTATTCAATATTAAATTTATTGATAAATAAATTTTATAATTTTGTTTCTTTATTAAAGCTCACTTGAGCCTTTGCACAAGAATTCAGCTTCTTTATTGAAGTTCAAAGTCCATGTGTTCATGGCCTTGTAGCAGTATAAATATATTATGATTGCTTTCAGATCTCGAAAAGAAGAGGCTCAAAAGCTAGAATGGGTGGCTCTCTTGACGGAGTCCGGCAAGATTTCAGTGGACATACAGAGGAGGCCTAGTTGTGTAGATTAAGCCGAGACGACACAGCCCATGACCTAAATTATTCATTTTAGGTCATGGGCTGTACGGTCTAGGCTTAATCTTTAATAGGCTTGTCGTTTTAGAGCAAAACAGCATGTCCAGTTGAGAACCTTGCAAACTGAACCATTATTGGCAAGACCACAAGGCATCATTCTCTCTCAGCTGAGCATTATTATATATATATAAAAAAATTTAAAAATCTAATTCCCTTAAAGTTCAAATTTTGACGCCTTGGGTCCGAGGGTGTTTTCGTCATTGTTCTATTGGTTTTTTAGTTATTATTGGGTTTAGTTAACGGTGATTTAGTATTTTAATAAATCAAAAATATTTTTCAAAAGAATTAGCTGACGTGTTTATTACACACGTTAGAGTGATAGGCCCATCACTATTTTTTGATGTCGCACGTGGCTGATTTTGACAAAAACTTGGTTTTGAGTTGGCATTCAATTTCTCCAGCGATCCCTCCATAACTTGACAACACGTGCGCTAACGAAATCGCATAAGCAATTATTTTTTTTTTCATTTTCTCTCTCTTTAATTTTTGCATCATGCCCTTCAATTTTTAAAATTAGCCTTTAATTTTTCTTTTCTTATGATTTAGTCCTTATTCTTTTAATTATCATTTGTTTTACTTAAAATAATTTATAAAATTAAAATTTTTTTATTTCATCCTATTTTCAATTTTTTTATTTGTCAAATTTGGTCCCTATTCTTTTTAATTGTTATTTATCTAATTTGAGATAATTTTTAGAATTATTTTTTTTACGATTTTATCCTTTATTCTTTTTCCTATTAGATTTTATCCTCATTCTTTTTATTGTTTTTTTTTTCATTTTGGTAGATTTTTTAAATTAATTTTTTTTTCTCAATTTCACCCTTTAACATTAAGTGTCTATTTGGGAGTGTGATATATGTTGCTTTTTAAAGTATTTTTCGCTTAGAGATGCATCAAAATAATATTTTTTAAATTAACTTTTTACATTATCACATCAAACACAATCGAAAAACACACAAATAATAATAATAAATTGAAGCAAAAACATTCAATAGTTTTCTAAAATATGGTTGGATTGCAATGCCGAACACCATCTAAATTTGTTTGGATTAGAGTTTTTTAGTTAAGCTCGTGTCTAGAATTTCATAGGTTGCAAGTTTGAGAGATTAACCTAGCTTAAAAATATTTGTTTGGGTTTGCTTGGGGCTTTAGTTTTTGTAAGGTCAATTTATTCCAAGTTGTTTTTTACAAGATTATCATGGTCTCATTAATTGAGTCACATGTTTAACAAGTTAACACAAGTTGATTTAAGTATTTTAAATATATAGCAGTGTCAATATTTTTTTTATAAAAAAAATATATCTTGATTTTTTTTTCTTTATATTTTTTTCCTTTCCAACTTCATCATTTTAATTTTTAATCTTTTCTAGTTTTGTATCATATATTTAGGTAAAAGAGATTATAAGACAAATTATTAAAACATAGTGGAATTCTTAACCTAAATTGTGGTTTAGCGAATTAGATTGCAAAGTTTGGATCAATTCAATGTGTTGTTATCTAAATATTGTATTTTTTTTTAAAAAAATACCATATTGAATTCTTTTAAGTATTTATTTAATTTTGAATTAGTTTTCATGATATGTTGAATTATTTTTTTAAAATCCAAATTACAATATTACCACATCCAAGTTTTCTTTGAATTCCTGTTCTTTTGTTATTTTCTTTGATTTTATTTTTTTTCGCTTAAAAAAGATTTCATCCAACCTTCAGTATAATGTGTGAAGATAGCTTGTTATACTAACTACTAAAAAAGTTGAGAGTTGGTTTTGTTAATATGTTTTTGTAATTATTTTGAATCAAATTCATGTTGTATCTCAATGTGAGTTCGTGAATTTGAGACTTGGGAGAGCCATAGTTTTTCTCAACTAACAAAAAAACAAAAAGAAAAAAAAAAGAAGGCTAATATGTTATTTCAAGCATTTTTTTTTCATTTGCACCTTATACATAGAAAAGAAGAAGAAGATGGGCCAAGCACGTGGACCTCTCTCAAGTCCATGTACCTAGCTTTTTTGGCCCAACCCAGCTCAACCCAATATGATTATACTTTTTTCTTCTTAGCCATTTTGTTTTTGGATTTTTTTAATTCCTTTTCTTTAAGCTTCATTATTTAGAGGATGACTTTTATTCAATTTTATTATTTAGTATTGAGTTGAAGATAAATCAATATTTTGTCATACAATAAAATAAAAAAAATAATTTGATCAAGTGGAGTTTATAACCCGGCGCACGAGTTTGTTGGATTGACTAAATATTAATAAAAAAATTGAGTTTGGATTTTTTGGCACTTTTTTTTTATCTTTTGGTTTTCTTTTTATTGTCAATTCCCTCCTTTAATACAAGGTTTTTATTGAATTTTATCGTTTAATATTGAATTGATAATAATTTATTAATATTTTCTATCATGTAATAAAATAAAAAATTAATTCTACTTATTGGAGTCTATAACTCAGGTCTAGGATTGACAAACTAACTAAATATCAAAGAATTGAGCAGGGATTGTTTTATTTTAAACTATGACACCAAATTTAATAACAATAAAAAAAAAACAACTTAATGATCTAAATGTATTTTTATAAGTTTCAAAGAATGAATTTATATCCAACTTGGAACGAAAACGCAAGTGAAATTTCCAGAGGCGAGACGTTTCATTATTATGGCCGCCACTTATAAATCCAAAAAAAAAAAAAAAAAAAACAATTCAAGAGCACTCCGATCTTGACCTTGTTTAGAAATTTCCATCATCAAGAGGCTGTGGAAAATTTAAGAGCTGAGAGCTCTCTTTAGTTGCCCTACAAGGACGTTCTATAATTATGTGTATTTGTTTATTGGATCTCATAACATGGACATGGAAGACAGGTAACCTGAAGCAAACCAACCAAATTTAGATGAAAATCTGGTTCTGTGATGGCGATTAAGAAGCTCAGGTAATTCTTGATTATAATTAGTTAATTACTACAAAAATTATAGCTTCATTTATGTATCAAAAAAAAGGTTAAAATTTTTTTTTTTTTATTATTAATATAAGTATCCAGATTCAGATTGAGCACATCTCAATTAATCCTACAGTCTCTGAAATTAACGATCATGTAAGTCTTTAATGGCCTTAAGATTTATAAAACTCAAATTGATAAACAAATCTAAAATCTAACCAATTAAGTTATACCTTTCAAAATCCGGTAAAACTGACTTTTCAACACAAGAATTATAACCCTTCCCCTTCGTCGTATTTTCTTGTCCACGCATATCAAAGATGATGTCGAATTCCAGGTCTTCCCTGTAATTGTCAAGGACTTGTTCCCATGTCATTTGTGACTTTGGAGTAGTCATGGGTTTTAAATTATTGAATCTAGAGAGAGCCCTCATGGTGGAGCTCCAATTTTGCTTGACTTTTCTCCTCATCATTTATTTGACAGATGTGAG
Source organism: Populus alba (assembly GCF_005239225.2). NCBI lineage: Eukaryota > Viridiplantae > Streptophyta > Magnoliopsida > Malpighiales > Salicaceae > Populus > Populus alba. Next base: position 6,161,403 of record NC_133299.1, read on the forward strand.
AAGTTATAGAGGAAAATCAAGGAAATTTCTATCAACAATCATAATTTGGAATCAAATGAGGAATATAAGTCCGTATTCTATGGCGCATGATTCATGAAAAATTATTTATTTTACTTAATTTTAATCATTTTTAATATTTTCGAATTATTCTAATATATTGATATAAAAAATAATTTTAAAAAGTAAAATAAATATTATTTAAATATATTTTCATACAAAAACACTTTAAAAACCAATTCAATCTCCAAATAACCCGCAATAGAAGCTCTTATCAATGGAAGATAAGAGGGAACTCAATGCACATTTGACATATGGAAAAGAACATCTTCTACAGGCAGCAAGGAATATCACAATGGTGTATAGAGACGAGTTACCCTCTTTGCACTCCTAATTAAAAATAGATTGCGATTATGGCATGATTAGAATAAGTAAAAACTAAAAAGAGCAACAAATATTCCATTCTTTTGGCTCGCCACTAGCATGGAATAGGAAGGGTGCATCGCAAAAGGAGAAGAAAAGAAGAAGAAGGCGTGGGGTCTAAGTGCCAAAGAATATACTTTTGTAAGATGAGATAAGATTCAATCATCCGAGGGAGTGTGAAAGAAGAGAAACCTCTTTGATGCTGTTAGAGTGGTGGTGGCTTTGTTTTCCAACACATAATATTTTTTTAATAAAATAAATTATAATTGAGGAAAAATAGAATAAAGGACAAGAAACACAGAAACAAACAAAGAAAACCAACCCATAAATTAAATAAAAACTTGATTTAAAGGCAGGGGGGACCTGACCAAGTCTTCCCTTCTCATTCCTCTTTATCTTCTTCTTCTTCTTAATGCTTCCTTGAATTTCTAGGGTTTCTTTCATGGATCCTGGCACTGTATCAATCTTTGTCATTTCATGAGCTTTCGTTGATTTCCTTCTTGACCCGGATCATATCAAATCTCTTAATGGAGGTAAAAAAAATCTAACCTTTATTTATTCTTTCCCCCTTTTCCCTCTCTTTTGAAGCTTTAATTTTTTTTTCCTGTTGAAATACTTGGATTGATTTGATGGGTTTGTAAAGTTCGAATCTTTTGATTGTGTTGATCAAGTTCTCTTCTGGGTTTACCTTGTGAGTTAATGTTCTAACTAATGAAATGATTTTAATTTTCCTGTTTTTGAAATGAAATATATAAAGGAGCTGCTTATAGCTATCTTGTGAATCTGTTAAGGGAGATTATTTGATGATGGAGATGAAAATAACATAAATATCCAATGTTAAAAAAGAAAACCAGTAATTTTTTCTTATAAAAAAGAGAGAACATGGATGTTTAATTCTATGTTGGCGCTAAGTTTTTGTTCAGCCTTATTGGGTTTGGAATAAAGTTTCACTATTCTGGTAGATAAGCCTAGCTAGTGGGGTTTTTTTTTTTTTTTTTTTTTCCGGTGAGTTTGGCTATTGGATTTATGGTAAGAATTTATGAATTCAACAGGCTTTGTTTGTTTTTCTTTTCAGTTTAACATGTAATATGTGTTGGCGATTTCTTATTGATGCTAGGAACTAACGATTTCAACTGTTTGACAATATTACTGCCTGTGCTCTTTGGCACAGAAGCTGCATTTCAGACACACTACACACAGTAAATTTGACTTGTTTCACTTGGGTGCTGAGTGATTTAGTAGGCTGACTGTAACCGCTTTGAACTTTGTGGGTTTTGGTGTTGTGCAGGTTCTGGAGATGGATGAAGCAAAGAAACCTGAAGTTCATATGACATCAGCTGCGGCATTTGTGGAGGGGGGAATCCAGGACTCATGTGATGATGCTTGCAGCATTTGCCTCGAAGAGTTTTGTGAAAGTGATCCCTCAACGGTAATAGCTTTTGTCATGTTTGATTCATCTGCCTCCTCTTTAACCTTAATGCACACATGGAATCCTATATAAAAAAAAAATTATTTATATATTATGTGCTTATTTTGTGTCCTAAATTATGTTGTCTTTTGCTTGGCAGGTGACTAATTGCAAGCATGAGTTCCATCTTCAGTGCATCCTTGAATGGTATGGTGAAATATTTTTCAATCAATTCTTTCTTCCCTTTTCCCTTTCTGATCCTTCTAACTTTTTCAAAACATATTTGCTTGCTTTGTGTGGTTTTCCTTTCTTTTTTTAGGTTCAACTTATATTGACATTTGAATCGATGCTTATAGATGGGTCAGTGGTAGGTTTGGTTGGAGATAGTTGTAAGGACATATATTGAAGTCCGTGGGATGAACTTAGAGATACAGAGAGGGGTTATTGTGATTTGGAAAGAACAAAGATCTACTAATTAATATTGCCTGGCATGATTCTCATAATACATTTTAACTTTGATTTGACTATACTTTCTTGCCTCCTTGTGCGATGTAAGAAATGGTCTGTTCTGTGTCCAATTAATCTAATAGGGATTTTTAATATCCCCTGATTTGTTCTGTATTGCTGCTGCTGTTTGTCACTGTCATCTACTGGGTTTACATGTGCAGTTCTCTTTTATTTTTTGCTTGGTGAAGCCTTTGTTGGAGCAGTGTTTTCTTATGCAATCTTGTTCTCATCGGTAGAGAGAACATGAAGAGTTGAATTTGTTTTTAGTTCAGTATTTGATCTGTAATTCTAGCATTTCTAACACTGTTGAAAAGTCAGTGGTACCTGCTTTCCTACAACTCAACCCAAGTAAATCTTGATTCCAAACTAGTTGGTCTTTCATTACTGCCTACTGTCTAAGTTGATGGTACCTATTTTACTAAGCAAACAAGTCTACAATTTCAAAAGTGTAAATATCTCTGTGGTGTTCTGTTTTCTTCTTCTTCTTATTATTATTTTTCTTAAATAATTTGCAACTAGTAGCTATCTTAGTTCATTAGAAATCAAAATTGCGCGAGTTTTACCTAGTCTTATCTACACAATGGACTATTTGTCAATGGTTAACAGATGCAAATCATTGTGTTGTGATGGTTGAGTTAAAGAAGGAAGAAAGAATCTGATAATGTTTCACTAATTGTTATTTGTAGGTGTCAGAGAAGCTCTGAGTGTCCCATGTGTTTGCAATCCATTAGTCTTAAAGATCCCAGCAGGTTGGGTTTGCTTGTTAATTATTTTGATATTTTTATGTGATTATTTGTTCAATTACATTTCTGAGTCGTTTTCATGCTGTGGCAGTCAAGAATTGTTTGAGGGTGTAGAACGGGAGAGGAAAATCAGGGCTGCTCCTTCAAGAAATGCTACTATTTTCCATCATCCTACACTTGGGGATTTCGAGTTGCAGCATGTCTGTTTCCTATCATTGCTGAAATCCCGTGTTTGTTACTGTTTGGTTAAGACATTACAAGCTGTATTCAGGAGATTAAACCTGACATAACTTTTGCTTTGTGATCCAGCTACCAGTTGGTGTAAGTGATTCTGAACTTGAGGAGCGTATAATCCAGCACCTGGCTGCTGCTGCTGCTATGGGAAGGACCCGCCACTTTGGTAGGAGGGAAGGGCAGAGAAACAGGGCATCTTCCCATGGCCGTCCACACTTCTTGGTATTTTCTACTCATCCTGGTGCACAGCCTTCTGGTCATGTTTCTTCCTCTTTGACTCAGCTAGACGGGGAAAATGAACCAGCTCCAGTCTCTGTAGCTAGTCCATCCACACCGCTCACTTCTGTTGGGGATGAACCACCACAACAAGCCTTACAATCCCCTTCTGTTTTAACTGATCAAAGTTCCTCTGCATCTGGATCCACAGCGATGCCTGCAAATAATCAAGGAGTTTCCTTTAATAATAGGTATCAATGGTTTTCTTTTGTAATCTATTTATGATTTATTTTTTTTGCGTGTACAAGTAATGCACTTCAGTTTGCTATATAAACGTTCATGAATTGAATATTCTATCCTTCTTTTTTGAGCAGGAGCGCTTCTAGCCAGTCTTCACCGCCAAATCAAGATAGAGCCGGACCATCAGAATTCCAGTCATTTTCAGAGTCTCTAAAATCTAGGCTTAATGCAGTTTCAATGAGGTATAATATGTAAAGTTTACACTGTATTCCAGTATTCCTTTGTTTGAAATTTAGTATTTTATCATTTAGTTGCTTCTAATTTACTGTCATCGTTTGTTGTCCTTAAGGTACAAAGAGTCAATTTCAAGAAGTACAAGAGGGTGGAAGGAGAGGCTGTTTTCTCGTAACAGTTCAATGTCTGATATCAGCTCTGATGTTCGAAGAGAAGTGAATGCAGGAATTGCAACTGTATCTCGTATGATGGAGCGCCTTGAAACTGGAGATAACGGTGGAGACAACCAAGTTTCTGTGTCAAATCATTTGACTGATCGCTCCAATGTGGAGAGGAGCAACCAGAATAATGCCGAGACTCACATGGAGAGCCCATTAAATGAAGGAAGTACACCAGCTGCTTGTGCTGCAAGTTCACCAGCTGCTTGTGCTGCAAGTTCAGCATCTACTTAAGTTAAAGAGTTTCTTCAGCAATTACATCTGTCCTCAGCATTTCATCTTTGAAGGTGAGTCATGATTTTGGTTTAACTTTCATTTTTAAAGTAACTAGCTTACCAACGAGCCATTAGATGCCACCATATCTGTATTTCTTTTCTCTTTTTCACTACTTTTAATTAGGAGGAGCTTCCAATCTCTTTGTTAAGTTGAGTGCACATCTGACACCTAAAATTAATGGTCATTTGATGCTTTGAATGTTCCATACAAGTTTGCTTAGTTGATCCCATTCATCTCTACACTATTTTATTTAGACACGCAAATATATCCACTGCATGATATTTCTTTGACTCTACAGTGTTCATCTACTTGGCTGTGAATGTAATTCATCACTATGGTTTCCTATTCTGTGGTACTTAGTGTGTGAGAATTATCAAGAGACGGTCATTTCACACTTGTTGTTGACGGGAATATTATATTAAGGGCAAGGCCAACCAACCTTTTCTAAGTGTCTTTCGGTGCACATCATATGAGCTACTTCAAGACATTTAATATTTAACCTGAGTTCGATTTCAGTTTTCAGGTTGTGACCTCTTTTACTTCAAATATGACATGCTGAGGAGAAGATGCTGTGTATCACAAGGCAGAGGATGAGCATTCACCTGAAATTGAATAAAAAGGTAAGAAAGAGGCAGTCTTTGGAAACAACTTCCATGTGGACAGATATACATTGGGTATATGTATGTAAATTTGTTTTGTAACCCAGATTTGTTTCAAAGCTAAAGCCAGAACATCCCACGAGGAAATTGTATTCGAGCTATATGTATCATGCCTGGATGGTTGGATTTTCGTACAAGTAGAACACCAATACATCTATCTAATCATGCATTGAAAGTCCAGAACCCAGGCCTTTTAAAGGAAAATTACTGGTTTGCATATATTCTATGACACGATTTGTTACTTTGCACTGCACAAACCATCACCACATTTTGGAAATGAGATTTCGTCCACACCATTCAATTTGCTGTAGGGACTTGTTCTCCGGGAGTTGATGATGACTTCTGAACCTTGTAATATAACCTTTAGGCTTTATTATTGAAAAGAGCCCCAAAATAGGACGTCTTTATTTTTCTGTCTCCCTGGTCACTGGAAGATCCAGTAACGTGCATTGAGTTACACAACATGTCGCCCGCCAATTTGTTTGTCGGAAAAGAGAGAATTAACCAAGGAGGCATGCCCCTTGGGGAGCCCGAGTGTTAGGTGTAATTCTGTCTGTCCCAAGTCCTGTACACAGTGCTCCTTAAGCCTTGTAGAAGTCAAATTATGACCATGTTTTGGAGCACTACCTAAGCCTCGATGATAGGCTCAGCCATGGTTACAATGGCCTGTCTATGGTTTGGAGCACTAGCTAATAGGCTCAGCCATAATTCTGTACAATTCATAAATAATGTGGTTGTATAGGTGGAAAATGTGAACCTAATCGGCCAATCTGTTTATAAAATTATGGTGATGAATTTGATATTTACAATCTAAAACTCGAAATTACCCAAAACTTTTTTAAGTTTGATAAATGTAACCCATGAATACCTCTTAGTTTAAAAAATAAAACTTATTACTATAAATAACAAAACATATCACTTTATGTCTTAATCTTTTATCCCCTTCGTAATTCTTATTGGTAGAGCAGAAAAACATGAACAATTCTTAAAGTTTGCGTTCTTTGTGTTGTCTCTTCTTGGCATCTCTAGTCGTTGCTTTGTATGGCTAGGTGGTTTTCCTTTTTATGACTTGTAACAGGAAAGATGTCACTATCACCTTATATTTTAACAATGTATATATATATATATATATATATAATTGTGACAAATTCTCATCTATCTCTTTTTACGAGGTAAAATAATATTTGAAATTACAATAATGATTTTTTAAAAAAATTTTTGTTTGGAAATTACATTATCTTTTTTTTTTTATTTTTAAAAATTTATTTTTAACATCATCACATCAAAATAATCCAAAATATATATAAAAAAATTAATCTGAAGCAAAAAAAAAAAAAATTCAAAATGAACAAGTGAACTAAAGTGAAATAATAAATAAATAAAGGACCAAAACAATATACAATAAGGATATACAGAGAATAAGAAATAAACAATAACAATATTTCTAAGTAGAGTAGCATAATAGAAGAGTGAATGGTGTGAGAGGAGGTGTATGTGAAACCTTAGCCACTATAGAAAGAGAGAAAATAAAAAGGCAAAACAACCTTATCCTCTCCATTTGAAAACCTAGCCACCAAAAAGCAGAAAATTGGAGAAAGAAACCACACAAAAATCCTAACATCTTCTCTCCCACCATAATAGAAACCTTAACCTTTCTCTCGTCTTTTCTCATTGTTTATCCAACTTCTTCAACCTTCTCTCATCGAAAAACCCAAAAAACAAAGGAAAAAAAAAATCAAAGTTACAGTAGTGGAAAAAGACAACAATCAAAAATTTTAGGCCCTAGATCTCTCTTATCAATCGACAATGACCTACATCATTTCCATTATAAGGGATAACAAGAGGTGGTCGAGCCTGTGAAGTGGTTCATGCCCTACCCCTCCCCACTAATAAGCTCAACAACGAGTCGTAAGACAAATTGTCTAGAAAAAAACAACATCATGGGAAAAAAAAAAGGCCAAAATCAAAATGTTTTGGCCATCAATCTCCTTTTATAAACAGCAATGATCGACACCACCATCACCATGAAGAAGAAGAGGAAATAGTGTTTTATGTGGACTAGGCCACACATCTCCTTTCTGCACGATTTAACCAAACTATGCGACACAATCTGAATTGCCATTGCCAGAATTTTCTAGCATTGTCTAGTAGCCTTCAACTATTATTTCAACCCCTTTAGCCCAATTCTAGCAACCATGGGAGGTCCTTTTCAAACCCTAAACATCGTTCTAATAATTGTTTTAGTTTATGGTTGATTTGAATGTGTATTGTGATGAGATTTTTTAGATTTAATGAATTTTAGAATTGATTACATTTGTATGTAGATAGTTGAGTTTGTTTGTGTGTGTTTAGACATGATGTGTTTTGTGGATGAATGTGCATTGTGAATGCATTTTATGAGTTTTCAAGTCTTTTTAGTCTTTATAAATCTAGACTTAGTCTTTCAAAGTTTACATCTTGCTCATGCTTGATGTTCCTAGTAATTTATTTGTGTTATTTATGCATGAGTTTGCTTTTTATATAAAAGGATAGTGTTTATGCTCATACATATATTTGCTTTGGGTTATATATTTTATTTATAAAACTGATTAATAGTTTGACCCATATTGAAAAGACTCTTATATGTTGACATTCCAAAACCCAACACCAAACTAATCAAAAAATAAAATATCATCAAGTCCAATCCTATAAAAACTAAATTTGAAATGATCAAATTGAAAGAAAAAAAATTCAGGTGATAATAAAAAAAAATCATTTAGTATTATCACAATTCATGGTGTTTTATGTCTTGAGGTAAATAAACTTTAAAGACGTTTTAGTTTCTTTTAATTGTTATTGTTTTGAAAATTATAAAGTCATTCAACAAATAATCACTACATTAAATTTTGACTTCAAGCCATTGAAATATAAATGTTTATATATTTATAATTATCATGGTTGTATGGGATGATGTTCAAGATTCATAAACATAATTGGAGATTTTAATTTATAATAATAGTTAATTTTTTTTCTTTTTGCAAGGAAAAAAACTTCCAAGCTCATAAATTATATAAATCCATTTAAATTTGATGGATTTAGATTACGGTCAAGCATATAATAGTATGAACTCGAAACAACCCAAACCCAAGGTAACTTGACACAAACCTATCCAACTCGATCCAATTGTTTAAGTTTCTGTGTTTGCTATATATGAAAAGGTTTGATATTTTTAAAACTAAAACTAAGTGATGCTTTTTTGTTATTTTACTTCAGTCCTTTTCCATGAGGTTTATTTTGCTATTTTCTTAAAACTAAGTGATGTAAAAATTATTTGACAAGATATCCGTTAATTTTTTACTCTAAGCCATTGAAAATATAAATATGTATATACTTTTGTAGCTATCATGGTTATAAAATATGTTTGTCATTCATGTATATGCGTTAAACAAATTCCTTTTTCTTTTTCTTTTTTTGCAAGAAAAACAACTTCTAAATCCATGGGTTGATTCGAACTTGTCCAAACCTAATATATTTAGGTTAGGATCAAGAATGTTGTATTTTTTTTTAGCAAGTGTTGCTATGGTAATGGGAGATTGAAATCCAATCAATACAATCATCAATTATAGATAAAAATCATGTACCACATCAAAATATAAAATCAAGGATTTTAAATAATAGAAGATTATAATTTATTTCCATTTATTTGGTTGTATTTCTATAAATACATTTTAATTAGTTGATTATAATAACACATCATATCAATAAGTTTTTATTTTATTTTTAACATAGTATCAGATCAAGCGATTATTCTCAATTAATTTTTTTTAGCCCATTGCTTTGTTAACCCTTTTTGTTTTTGCTATTTTTCTTTCTATTATCACCATACATCCCTTACAAGAAAATCCTATTACTATCAACCTATATTTGATTAAGTGATTTAACCTCTAATTCTATAATTTATTAGCCTTGTTTTTGTTTCCTTTAAAATCATAATTTGAAGGCTATTTTTTTTTATGATGCCTTTTATAGCAATTTTCTTGTTTATGAAGTATTAACTTCATGTTATATTTTTCAAGTTACAAACTCAAATAAGGTTTGACTTGAATTTTTTTAAGAGGCATGAGAGTTACATATTGTCCCATAAAATCTTTTTTTTTTTTGTTGGTTGTTATTAGCTTTAATAGCCTTAGCCTATTAAGGCTATTTTTTAAAATGATTATCAAGATTTCAATATTATTTTTAAATATAGATATTAAACCATGAAGATTTTTGTTTAAAGTTTTTATAAGTTTAAAGGGGCATGTTGAAAAAATAAATCAAAGCGGTATATTATGAATTAAAATCCAAACAATATAATTATCAATTATGAAAAGAAATCAAGTAATACATCATGTTTTGGTTGTATTCCTATATATAACTTTTAATCAGTTGATTATAATACACATCATATCAATAAAGTTTTTTTATTTTTAGAGGATTACAAGATATATGCATCTTTCTTTTTCTTTTTCTTTTTTCTTTTTAAGACAGTGATAGCATCCATAAGTGTGATTTTATATGTATTTTTGCAATTCAAATTGCTTTTTTTTAAAAAAAAAAAATTATTTTTTAATGATTTTAATATATTAAAATTAAAAAATTTTAAGAATATAATTTTAATTAAAAATATTTTTATAAAAATAGATTCTCAGTGCCTTTGGTTTATGGTCATGACCCAAGAGATACTATCACCCGTGTTTTCATCTTCTCTTTTTTTGGGTAAAAAGGAACAAAAATTAGCCCTCCATTTTGGTCACTTTTGGTTTATAAAATGTGATAGGAAAAGCGTCGGTGAGATCTAGATGTTTTGGTCAATTTAATCTATTTTTTTAAAATAACAAAAACAATGTGCTAAAAAAGGTGCTGGTGTTGATGATATATTAATGGATTTTCTCATTTATTTGAGGCAAAGGATCCTGATTGCTGACCTCCTCCACTCTTCCAAGAAGAATCCTATCAATAATCCAATCCTAATTAAAATGTGGGGGATGGCTGTACCTGTCTCCCAAATAGAATCCGATGATATGGGGCCCTTCAACTTTTTTAACTATGGATTATAAAATAAATAACTATATGTAATAATATATTTATTTTCGAGCTTTCGAAGAATGTTCTCATTGGATTAAATTGGACTTTCATTACGCCGCACATTTTCAAAGTTTCCCTACATGCATGAATCCTGACATAGAGTAGAATAATTCCATGTTGTTGCTTATAGCATGATATGTGAATGACAATGTGGGCTTCAATTTGATGCGAAATATACAAATAAATTGATCATCAGCCAGCGAATCACCATGGAAGCCAACGATTTATGCTCGATTATTACAGTTCCATGGAGGTTTTATGTAATTTCCACTGCTCCCACTACTAATGCAAACAATATGACGTTAGATAAACCATCTAGTAGATGATCTAATGGTAAAAACTTGGAATCAAGGAGTTTGTTCCGCCTATAGTCTCAGGTTCGAATCCTGTAAGTTGCTAGTATTAATGGTCACTGGAAGTTTACCTGGTCGTTAACTTTCAGGGCATCGTGGGGATTAGTCAAGATGCGCATAATGTGGCTCGGCACCCAACATGAATAAAAAATAAAAAATATAGCGTTTGATAACTCTGAGAGGTGTATCTCAACTGGTCAAGCTCTAGGTTTGCTCCCTAGAGGTTACCAGTAATCTAAAGTCATGGTCGTTAATTTTAATGGCTCATAGAATTAGTTAAAGCGTACGCACAAACTGACCCAGACACCCACGTTAATTAAAATTAAATTAATATTTTTTTAGTAATTTTTAATAGTTTTAATATGCTAATATCAAAAATAAAAAAAAAATAATAATTATTTTAATATATTTTCAAATGAAAAGCTATTTTTAAAGGTAACTTGCACCACAATCTCAAACATCCAAAAAATAAAGTTTTTTCTTTTAATAAATAGCATAGTAAAATTAAAATTTTGACAAAATAACACAATTTAAATTTTGTTTTAACAAAATAGCACGGTTTGACTTTATCGCTCTTTAAAAACACAACATTTAAATAATCTTGTATTTTATAACTACTATATTTAAATTAATAGCAAAGTTAGGAACCACATTTAAATTTTAATTAATATTACAATTCACAATGGCGACACCAATTAATTATATAATATATATATATATATATATATATATATGAGAGATAAAGATGCTCTATCTTTGTCACGATAAAATGAGACTACTGAGAAAAATAGTAATTTTGTATTAGCGTTTGTTGTTCACGTTTTGACTCCCTCCCAATTATTATTTTTGTTCGATGCTCCCTGTGTGCTATTTCTGCTTCATCCAATCGAATGAAACGAACAGCACTACAGATACAAATAGATGACTTGTATTTACTAGAAAAGGCATGCTTGCCCTTAATTCTTTGTAATCATTAGGGTGGTAATCAATTTGAATAATTTTTCATATTAAATGGAGGTGACATTCATATGATCCATTAAAATCAAGGGAGCCTCGGAGTTTATTTGGTAATGTAATTGTGATTACTATCAAATTATAAAATTATTTTTGATATCAGTATATTAAAATGATTTAAAAATATATTAATTTAAAGTTAATAAAAAATAAAAAAAAATTTAAATTTTTTTAAAAATATTTTTAAAACGTAAAAACAAACAAGCCCTAAATACTGAAGCACTTAGCATGATATCAAGGATAGGTTCATTGAAAACCTGAGGGATAGATCAACTCATGCCTTTTGTTTACTTTAAAAATAATAATAAGTTTAAGTTTTTTTAAGGTCATTAAATACTTATATAATCGTTATTTTTAGATTCATATAATTAATTAACATACACATAAATTATTCAAAACACTTGTATTAATAAAACAAAGAACAAGATAGGTTCATTGAGAATTCAAGGGCTTGATGTATTGTTTGATAACAGGAAAAAAAAAGGGGGGGGGGGCCTAAAGGACTAAGAAAAGAAAAATCTTTGAAGCAAAAAAACTTTATTCCGCTATTTATTTTTATTTTATGTGTTAATTGGCCAATTTATCCGAAGAATAAAATAAAATGAGGAACAAAAAAGGGCTGCGAATAATCAAAAGATGAGAATTTGAGCAGAGAAAAACAAAATGGGAAGTAGACATGTGAAGAAGTCAGCTGAGAGTGACGAGCAACCTGCCAGCAGGCGAGACGTCGCAGTGTCCGGAGACTACGCTCACGCAAGGAAGCGCGCGTAGAGGTGTGGAGAGAGAAAAGCTTGGCGTAGAAATAATGGGATGAACTCATGGCCAGACAGGGTCACCGACACTTTGCTTTTAACCTTACTTCTACTGTTGCAGCTACGCACGTGAACTGCTCAGATTCTCTCGCCTTGTGAATCCCCATAATCACATGTTACGATATTTTCATTTTTTATGTTATGCCCACATTTGTCCCTCGTGTGGTGTTAGAATTTTTGAAGATTTTATTTTAAATAAATTACTAATGTTTAAGATAAAAATTATTAAAATAAGACGGTTTAAAAAAATAACATAAGACTAAAAGTTGTTGTTGATAACAAAAAAAAAAACATTATATTTCAAAAAATAAAAATGTAAAATGAGTTCAACAAAAGATGAAAATAAATAAATTCTAGAGACCCATTGAAACTCTAATTAGAACATCATCGATATTATTTTATAAATATTTTATTATAATTGTGTTGATAAATAAAAATATCTATTTTAAATAACAATTTTAATTTATTATTATATTTTAACTTAATTTTGAATCTATCTATATTTAATGGTTCTTAAATCATTTTTATGTTTTGCTTCATTCTTTAATATATTTTCTTAGAAGATACTTTCATGCAAATTGAATTAAATATTTTTATTTATGAAACTTGAAATAATTTTATAAAAAACACATTTGAAAAAAAATGTCACTGAAATTCATTTATTTTTCTTAGTTATTTTTATTTATTAAATTTGATTAGGTTTGAATTTTTCATGTGAGGGTATTTTCATTATCATAGATGAGAATATATTATATAAGGATAGATTATAAAATGATTATATATTTAGAGACAAATTACAAGTAATTATATTGAAAAAACTCTTTAAAAACTAGGCATAGATTACAAGGACAAATTGAGCTAATTCTTTGGAATTTCATTATCATAGTTAATGAAATTTTATCTCAAAATTAATTTAACAATATTTTTCTTATATAATTTTTTTTTGATCATGTTCCAAACTTATCCTTTTTTAATGCACACACATACACACAGAACTAATTTGATAATTTGATTCATCGTGCTTTGCTATGAGATGAATCATTTTTTTCTCAATGCAAAAAAATATGGGGTTGTTAATGTTTTTTGCCATCAAGAAAAATCTTAACTATAAATTAAAAAGTTTACATGTTGTTCCATAAAATAAATCAAGAATTAAAAAATATGTTGATTCCAATCAAAGTTTGAAAGAGAAAATTGAGATAAAGATGCTATTTTTTTAGAAAAGAAAAAGGAGGCTAAATATTTTTTTAGTTTAAAATTAGATCTCTCAAGTTTTAATTGGTTTGAATGAATAAAATTAATTTTATTTTGTCAAATTTGACATTAAACATATTCTTAATATCGTGATAGTCTCATATAAAGTCGATCACAATAAAAGATCAAATTTAATCCCAAATCAACTTAATGTTAAAAATAATTAAATTAGGAATAAAAAAAGTCAAGTGACAAAAAAAAATTTAAACAAAAAATTATGGGTAACTATTGCAACCCATATTGGATCGTGTTTTTTCTTCTATATTGCATTTTCATTGTTTTTTTTTTTTAATATTTCTTCCATCTTGTTTTGCCTCGCATACTCATGATTTCAAACATTGTTTCATGGTTTACTTGGGGTTAATTTAGCAAAATCTAACTATAATTGTTGAATGGAAAGAAAAAAAAACCCAATAAAAAAATAAGGAGGCAAATGAAAAAAAATGTTTGAAGTGGTAAAAAAAATTTGAAGGACCAAATAAAAAAATGAATGAAAAAGGAAAAAAAACAAAACTTGAGGTGGTTCACTATGTTCCCACTCCAGGTTATTGAAGGTAGCATTTGATTACTATCATATGATAAAAGGGACAGAAACTGAAGATAAAAATGTATTTGGTTGAAGAGACAAAAACATAAAAATAAATTTGTTTTTGAGATAATTTTGGATTGAATTTTTGTACTTTTAAAATAAGATATACATAGAGAACATGTCTTCAGATACAATATTTATTATTTTTTATTCCTAAAATATCCCTATAAAAAAACTCTCAATTTCAAAATTATCCAACTAAAACATGAAAGGATAAAAATGATTATTATCACTGTTTTAAAATCCAACTTGAGAGTTGAACTGGGACAAAGTTTGGGTCATTGGTTGAGACTCGAGTAGACCCAAATCAATATAAGAATAAAAATAGTTATTATCATAGTTTTAAAACATAATTCAGGGGTCAAACTATGTCAAGGTCGGGTCATAAGTGGGTTTGACCTTTGACCTGGGTCAATGTAAGGACAAAAATAGTTATTATCATATATTTAAAATTAGACTCGGGAGTTGACCCGAGGTAAGGCCCCAATCACGTGTCAAGAGGGCTAACTTAAGTTAACTCAGATCAATATAAAATAAAAGTGGTTATTATCATAGTTTTAAAACTTAATTTAATGGTCAACCTAGGACAATGTTTGAGCCATGAACTAGAAGGCTCAACCTAGGTCGACCTGTATAAATATAAAGATAAAAATTATTATTTTCATAGTTTTAAAACCTGACTTGGAGGTTAATTTGGGCAAGACCCAGGTCACCAGGCGGAAGGATCAACATGAGTTAACTCGAGTAAACATATGAATAAAAATGATTATTATCATAGTTTTAAAACATGATTTAAGAGTCGACCTGAGACAAGGTTTAGGTCATAGGTCGGGATGGTTAATCCAGTTGATCCAATTTTTTTATTTAAAAAATAATCAAAGCAACCTTGTCTTGATCAATTTATTTTTAAAAAAGGTTAACGGGTTTTTGACATGTGTTTTTTATACAGTCAAGTCAAGTAAATTTTTTTTCTATTTTTTTCTTAAACTCGACCAATCTAAGTCCCAGATCAACCTTGTCAAGTGAATTTATGTTTTATAACTATGATTATTATGATATTATTAATTTCAACACTTGATATAAACTAAAGTAATATATATCTAATTATTTTTTAAAATATGTAAGTTTGACAACAATACATATTAAGAATAAAATAGACTTTTCATATTTTATTTTATTTTGTCCATCATAACCAAGCAAAATACAGAGACAATTGTCTTATACATCATTGCCAAACACAATTATATCTCCTTCTTCTTTTCTATCTTGTCTCCTTTATTTTCACATTGTTTTTGTCCCGAGACAAACAAAACGCTACCTAATTGTATTGATAATATATCTTTTAAATAATTTTTTTATGTAAAAAAACTAAATTAGTATTTAAAATTTAATTGGTTTGCGGTGAACTTACTAATTTGAATGTCCAAAATTTAGCTAGAAAGAGAAATAATTTAATACACTAAAGTGGATTAGAGGATATCTTTAAAGCAAAAAGAAAAGAAATTTAAGATTTAGAAAATAAAATTTGACTAGTTTAATGAGTTTTTCTAACATATCTTTATCAGTGATATTATCTTCAAATAATTTCAATTTAAAACTGATATTAAACATTGCAGAATTATATTCACTTAGTGATTTAAAATCCTGCAATTGTGAAAGTATCCAATCATCACAATCTTTTGAGAGAACAATTGTTCTTCGATGGTCGTATGTTTCTTTCAAGTTTAGTTAAAGAAAAAAAGGATTTTTAATTGTGAGATACTCAATTTTCAACTTCTCGTGAAGATGAAGGCGTACATAATGATCATTGCCTTATTTTAACTAGATGTTTTATTTTTATCTTTAATAGTGTCTCCGAGATCCATAGCATCCAAATGAATTTTAGCATCTAGGACCCATGATAAATAATTCTTACTTATAATATCAAGTGCCACAAACTCAAGTTTGGAAAAATTTGTAATGGTTACTTCATGAAAATATAAAAAATGTTAGAAATCTAGTTTAAACACTATAATAAATATTGAATAAACACTCAGTCAACTATTGAATAAATTTTTTATGAACTTCAAAAAAAATGATTCACTTAAATAACTAGAAGGATTAGAAAAAAATAATTAAGTAGATAGATATACCTTTTACTTTTTATCCATAAATCAAATATAATTATCCACTTCAAGAGTTGATAACATGTTATAAAACTATATATTTAGAAGCAAACAATATATATATTCAATAAAAAGTAAATAGAATATGTCGTGGGGCGACGTCGAACAATACACTAAAGTGCCTCCTGATGAGGTATTGTTGTAAAAGAAAAAAGGTTTTGAGTATAATAATAAAATTTAGATTATAAGATTCAAGATTCACTACTTAGTATTAAGGTTACTAGGAAACTTATGCTTTACGAGAGTCCAAGTAAAGGACTAATTGTGCAAGGGGAAGATGCATCACCCCTAGTATACCTTACATAAGGTAAACTGTATTGTTGTTTAATTGTTATTTTCTAAGTCAAGTTTCTATTCGTTGGTCTTTTTCTAAGTTCAAAGGTAAATCTCCCCTCCTGAGAAAATCTCTATCTTAGTGGGTTAATCCTAACTATTCTAAAATCTAAATTTTAGCATCACATTTATTTCTTTGTATCTTTAATATCTGAGGTATACTTTATTATGTAGTTGTACACCTTCAAATATTAAAATCTACATCTAAACACTAATATAAAATGAACAAAATAATTGGTAAAGGGTTTTTGATATTTTGGTCAAATTCCTAATGGATAACCATAAACTGGTCACGATATCTTTTTTTTTTTTTTTTTGCATTTTTAAAACATGAGAATGATGTAATGTTTTTTTTTTTTTTTTTTTTTTATGAAAAATATGCTTGGAAAATTTTTAGGATTTTGCCGTATGCATAAAATAAAATATTTTTTGCTTTTTGAAAAGGGAAATTAATTTAAAAGTTTTGAGATTTGTTTTTGAATTTTCAAAAAATTTTAAGAAATTTTTCAGAGAAACCGGGTCTTTTAATATTGTATCTGTATCTTACAGTGTAAATATACAGCCTGATATTATGCAAAATTCATAGAAAAAACATGCGGGAAAATCACAAATATTTTAAAACAACCTTTGGATTTTTTTGGAATTTTTTTTTTTTATTATATCATTAAATATAAATTGGGTTGGGCCGAAACGGATCCAGCCTAGCTTAGTTGGGTTGGGCGACTAGCGACCCAACATGCCCTTCTTTTCTTTTTTTAGAGTTAGGTTAGACATAGCCCAGCCATTGAGGCTGGGCTGAAACGGGTCAAACCCAATCATAATTTAGTCATTGGCCTAGACCAGTGATGAAGTTACATGAACAGTGGAATGTGGATTATAATTCATGTTCCACTATTCTTCATGCATCAGAAGAATGATAGAGGGAAGAAGAAGAAGGAGAGAGGGGAGGTGACTTGGTGCATGGGAGATGAGCTACTGATATGGAAGGTCTACGTGAGGCTGGTGGCGCTGATGGAAGATGTGGTGGCTGGTGTTAGCTGCTAGAGGAGGAAGAGGAATAAGTTTCAAAGGAGAGCGAGAAGCTTGTTGTGGCTCCTCCTAACATAAGGTGGTCAACTAATTGTTATGCTAGTGACTTGTGGTGGAGCTGTGGTGGATGAGCCCTTGGTGATGATGGTTGGTGGTTGAAACGACAAAGAAAGAGGGAAATAATAAAATTAGCAGAAGAGAAACCAGGGGAAGATGATTTTTTGCCCACAATTTCCTATTCTCTCAAGCCATAAAATCCACCCCTATTTATATGGAGTGGAAGATGGACATTTTATCTTTAATAATGTCAAATCTTGACCCTTGATTCAACCTCAAAAGATCCTAAACATTGGCTCAAAGTTACCATCATGAATTATCAAAGTTGCTACAGAAGGGCTAGTCAAGTTGGTCATTTTGGGGTGGTGCCATAGCCACTATGGCATCAATCAGCTAGAAGGGCCACACTGGGGTGTAGTAAGATGTCAGGTCATCGTTTACGTGCAAGTTTTGTCAAATTTGGTGGAGAGATGAAGCATTAAATGCATTGAAAAGAAGGTCACTCAAATTATTTTTTCAGGCAAAATGAAGAAGAAAAAGATGAATAGTCATTAGACGATGTGTCGTCTAATCTTTTTTTTTTAACTATTCAAAACGACGCCACTTGAGCAGCTTTTTTGGGCAAAACGAAGAAGAAAAAAGATGAAGAGTCACTAAATGATATGTCATCTGATCCTTTTTTTTTTTACTATTCAAAACGACGTCGTTTTAGGGATTTAGGGTTTTAATTTAGGGATTTGGCCAAAGTTCAATTTGACCCTCCATATTTTAATTTCTTTCAATTGCACCCTTAATTGAAATTAGACTTTTAATTTTATGCAATTTTGCCCCTACCGAACTTCAATGTCAGCCCTAGATTTTAACTTATTTTTTATTTTAATCCTTGATCTTGGATTTATACAATTTAACCCTCAATTGACTATTAAAATTTTAATTTTTTTTTAATTTCACTCTTGATTACAATTATTTAAGTCCCTGTAGTTTCATTGTTTTTTACAAAATAGTCATTCGTTAAATGGAGATGAAAATAATCATAAAAGAGATGGAAAAGGATAAATACACATCACGACAAAATTAGTAAAAAGGTTACTGGTCAAAATAAGAAAACAAAACTATCCTGGCGTGGCTAAAACTAGGAAGAAAGAATTCATAGAAAAGAGTTCTCGAGTTCACAAAAACCGCGTGCGGCTCATGACATGTGGTAGCTAGCTAGATTGCCAGTGTAGTTAGTGTAATGTGAAGCAGTCGTCTTCCGTGGAAACCCCACAGCCAGCCTGTGCCTGTCCTAACCTTTCAAACCTCAAATAAAAGTGTCCATTGCTTCCAAAGTGTTGAAGTCTCCCTCCGTGTCTCTTCTCCCCTACCCACATCCCCAGCCTCTCAAGGCCAACCAAACCATCCTTCTGCTACCCTCCATTAACCCAGAACAAGCACCCCTCAATAGTGCCCTACTCAACACGCGCCCATTTAGCCAGAATCCAAAGAAAACTACAAATTCCTCACCCTTCTCAATTCCAAGTTCCAGTCTGTCTTTGAGCACCATGGATTCTCACATCTATGGTGTCTCCGAGAAAACCCTTTTTCTCTTTACTCTTCTTTGTTTTTCCGTTGCCTCCATTTCTGCATTGCCTCATCAGAATAGAACTGGCAATAGTACGGTTACGGGTCAGATGATAAACTCCAACTCGGTTCTTGTTGCCCTCCTTGACTCGCATTACACTGAGTTAGCTGAGCTCGTTGAGAAGGCTCTCCTTCTGCAAACCCTTGAAGAAGCTGTTGGCAAACACAACATCACCATCTTCGCACCAAAAAATGAAGCTTTAGAGCGTCAGCTTGACCCCGAATTCAAACGGTTTTTACTTGAACCCGGTAATCTCAAATCTCTCCAAACCCTCTTGTTGTTCCACATTATCCCCCAACGGGTCGGATCCAATGACTGGCCGGGTCATAAAGCAAACCCCACCAGGCACACCACTCTCTGCAACGACCATCTGCACTTAATCACCAAGAATTCAGGCAAAAAGCTTGTCGGAGCCGCCGTGTTGACCCGACCGGATGATGTGACCCGTCCCGATGGAGTAATCCACGGTATTGAACGCCTCCTAGTTCCACAATCAGTACAGGAAGACTTCAACAGGAGAAGAAATC
The DNA here is from genome assembly GCF_005239225.2 of Populus alba. Lineage (NCBI taxonomy): Eukaryota > Viridiplantae > Streptophyta > Magnoliopsida > Malpighiales > Salicaceae > Populus > Populus alba. The sequence goes on from NC_133299.1 coordinate 6,181,418, forward strand.
TGAGATCCATATCAGCTGTTTTGCCAGAAGGAGCACCGGAAGTTGACCCCAGAACCCATAGATTGAAAAAACCCGAACCACCAGTTCGGGCCGGGTCACCACCGGTTTTGCCCGTTTATGATGCCATGTCTCCTGGACCATCTCTGGCTCCCGCCCCAGCTCCAGGACCCGGCGGACCTCACCACCATTTCGATGGAGAAAGCCAAGTCAAAGACTTCATACAGACGTTACTACACTATGGTGGCTACAATGAGATGGCTGATATTTTAGTGAACTTAACCTCATTAGCCACTGAAATGGGCAGGTTGGTTTCTGAAGGTTATGTGCTTACAGTTTTGGCACCGAATGACGAGGCCATGGCTAAGCTAACAACAGACCAGTTGAGCGAGCCAGGGGCACCAGAGCAGATCATCTATTACCACATAATTCCTGAGTACCAAACTGAAGAGAGCATGTATAATGCTGTTAGGAGGTTTGGGAAAATAGGGTATGATACACTGAGGTTGCCACATAAAGTTGTGGCTCAAGAAGCTGACGGGTCGGTTAAGTTCGGTTCGGGTGATGGGTCGGCCTATTTGTTTGACCCGGATATCTATACAGATGGGAGGATTTCAGTTCAAGGGATTGATGGGGTTTTGTTTCCTGAAGTTGAGAAAGAAAGTACTTCTGTTAAGAAATCCGTCAGCTCTGTTAAGGTTTCCACTACCACGCCAAGAAGAGGTATGCTTTTGTTATTTTCGGTCAATTTTTTGTTTTAATTGCTTGTCTTGGTCTTAATTCTATTGATAAGTTTAGTTCAGCATAGTTAGTGAATTTTCAGTCTTAATTTAGATTATGGACACGCTTCCCTTTCTCTGTTTTCGGAGTTAGTGAGGAATTAGGTCATGTTATGGGTGGTGAGGTGAAATTGTGTTAGGATCATACTCTTGCCAAAAGTTTCGGTATGTGTGGTAATAATTGGTGTCGGTGACGGGGCAGACACAGCTGCCACTTGTGGTCTATTAGCGTTTGATGACTTTGCTTGAGCATATGCAAGAACAGGAGATAGCTTGGATGTCAAGCAGTGATGAGTCCAGATTGCAGTGGAAGGAATTGGATGTTGACTGAGTGGAGGGTTACATGATCTTGTTCTTGATTCTGTGCATTATAGTGCCTGAAATTGTCAACGTCAGGTTCCCTCTCTTTCCCAACCTTTTTTTTGTTGGCGAAGGGAGGAGATAATTGGGCCATGGAAGCAGGCTGCCAATTCGCATCAAGCTCCAGTGATGGAGATCTGCTGTCGCCCTGTAGAGGATCGCCATTGGAATAGTCTTCTGCCTGGGCAGCAGAAGCTTGATGAAACAGTGCAGAATGAAGATGAAGATGGTTTTAAAAAGTCAATTACCACTTAGATGCATAAAACTAGGGTTATTAGTTCCAGGGTCTCACGGCCCTTGCCACCGACGAATCCAAGTGTTTGAAGCCCACGCCAAGATTGAAAAGCTGACAAAATCTAGGGTTTCCTAGCTGTGAACCACATTATTGGACCCCACCACGACTAAGATGCCAACAACAGCTTGCCCATAATTAAGTTCCATTCCTTCATAGCTCAGCTGGCATGGCTTGTCTTGTCCTCACTGCCCCTTTATTAGCTGAGACATTGTTTAATCGAGAACTTAAGCCTTAGTTTATGAATTCAACTGTTCATGTGATGTTGATACACCAGCAAGAGTTTACCTGACATTTTTTTATTGTTGATTTGCGTGTGCAGGGAGGTTAATGGAAGTAGCTTGTAGAATGCTCGGAAGTCTTGGGCAGGATTCGCATTTCACCACATGCCAATGAACATACACAGCTAAATTCTCAAAGAGAGTAAAAATGGAACCATGAAAACGATAGAGAAAAGGTAAATCACTACACTTGGCCCTGCATTAATCTCTAAAATCTTGTTTAAATGTTTTTTCTTTGGCTAACATTTGCTTTTTTCATAATCATGTAGTTGCAGGAAAACGCCTTTGTGAAATACAAACACAATGGGAGAGAGATGAGATTGCACTGTGTGATTTCCTCTGAATAATCCCACCACCCATAAGAGCCTGTTGCTGTTTTGTTATAAATACTGTAATTACACATCATTTTTTAATTATTTTTTATGTATGAACAAACTTGGAAAGCTACCCTCTCTCTCTCTCCCTCTCTGTCTCTCTCGTTTTGTCATTTTTGTTTTTTATAATGGGCTGTCCTCTTTTTGCCCGCTTATGATCCACCGCTCGTGAATCAACCAGAAACTTTCTCCAATTATTGTAGTTTGGGAAAGAAGACCCGTATTTGGTCTCGAGATTTTGTTTGATAAATAAAGAGTTAATTGCGGTGACGGTGAGGTGGTGGTGGTGGTGGTTGCATTAATAATGCTACCGCAGCTCTTGTTTCACGCTTGTCTGGAGCGTAGTAGTAGATGTTGTATTATGTATTTTCTTCTTCTTAAATGTATTAAAATAATAGTTTTTTACATTTATATATCTAAACAATTTAAAAACATTATTTTTTCTTACAAATAATAATTCGACTGCGCTGCTGAATACGCCCTAATACGGCATAATAACAGGTGGGTCCTTCAGGTTGGCATCTTCTATTGCCATGAAAAACGTTGGCATCTTCTGGTGCCATGAAAAAGAGAGGAAAAAACCCTATCATTGTCAATTATTGGTATAATTTTCTGATCGAAGTTAATCTTTTTGTTAATCAAGCTTTTGATGTTAGCTTTTGAAGAAGAAGTATTTTTAAAATATTTTTGATTTAAAATGTATTAAAATAATAGTTTTTTTAAAAATTATTATCTAAAAATATAAAAAAAAATATTAATTTAAAATAAAATAAATAAAAGAATTTTAATTTTTTTAAAAACCAAACAAATATTATCTTCAACTAATATGGGCCTCAGGATTGCTTTTGACTTCATTAATTAGAAGCAAGGTCCAATTAATTCACCGAAGAAATAAGATGGAGACAAATGCCAAAAACCAAAACATGGGAAGGTAGACAGACTACTGCATGACAGCAAGGCATCTTGCTGGATCCAGCTAAAGATATTCCACTTCCCGAGGCATCTATTTTCTTCTTTTTTAATTAGCTATCACTAGAAAGCTGTTTCCTTACGTGGCACCTGTGGAATTTTATAGGGTTTGACTGGAGGAGGCTTTTCTTTTTTCTTTCCTTTTTAACTCAACATGGATTATTGATCGAATTTCAGATTTTAAATACAACAACAGGGGACGTAATTCATATGAACAATGTATTTTTTAATTGAATCTTTCCATAGCCTAATTAGCTAATTTTAGATTTGAAATTAGAATAGAAATAATTAAAGGACAAATTATTATAATATAAAAACATAAAAAAAATATATGACTAACCATAAATTTATGACAATTTTCATTTTGATTATTTTCAAATTCATGAATTTGAGGGAGGAGAAAGATGTTCATTGAAAAATAGCATTAGATTAAAAAACAAAAGATGTTGATTGTCACGATTTCAACAACAAAAATAACCAAATTTTATGTAAAAAAAGTTTTATTCAATGAGATGAGTTGTGTCTTTGAACCAATTTAGATGTGTTTTGAGTCGAGATATTGATTTATTGAGTTTTTTTTGGGTGTTTCCTTGGAGTTTTGTGTCAAAATAGGTATTTTTAAAAATATTTTCAAACTCCAAAATACCCCAACTTGATTTTCCAGCAACCCTCAAGTAATTAGAATTTAGGCTTGCAAACAACACTTCATTTGTAACTATTATTTTATTTTAAAAAATATGTAACAAGTCTAATTATTTCTAGGTGGTGAAGAAAATAAGGATAATGAAATAATAGAAGATTTAAAAATAATAGAGATTGAAATGATAATTGTAATTATATCGAATCGAAACTTCTAATTACACTGAAAAGATTGAAAAACAAGAAAAGGTAAATTTGGTCACCAAATTTGAGGTTGGTTGGGTCTCTAAGAATTAAATCTTAACAATTGAAACTCTTTCATTTTTATTGAAATTGAATGTAAACAACTTCTTGAAATAATTAGCTAAAATGGGTTTGAATTTTGAATAGTGTTTATAGCCTAAGTGGACCGAATTTCTCAAATTGGACTTATTCAATTTCTTTAAACAACAATGTTCTTTCTTTTCTTTCCTGTTATACTCGCCAATTGCCCTTCATTACTATACCACATGCTTCTTATCTAACAATTATTGATTTCCCACCGTTGATTGCCTTAAACCTAGGTATAAAAACCTTCTTTTCTCACTCCTTTTCTCCTCCAACTACGTGATCTTTCATCTTCCTTGTATTAGCCATTAATTATTCAAAGTTTATCTTCTCATTAACCTTGAAAAATTGATATTGTATAATGATTTAGTTACATTCCCTCCCTTTTTTTTAGCTTTTTGTCCATAAGGTAAGGACATTTTTTCCTAATCCAATTTTCTATCACCAACATACCATTTTTCACAAAGAATTTTAATTTCATTAACAATTTTCACCCTAACAAGTGAATGTTCTTCAATATTTATCCTTATTCTTCAAGCCATCTTGGGGTATGTGAAATTATACATATTACATGTATCTATTAATGCCACCATCACCTGATTATTAATCACAAATCATATCCTTATGGTTTTAATACTAGGATTTCCTAACATGACATTTATAAAGATTTTGACCTCTTTATTTTCCTCTAATGAATTAGATAAATCAATTAGGTTTCCCATATTAACTGGCTCATCTTCCTCGACCTTTTCTATTAAAAATAACTTTAGACCCTCACACTTATGACCTAACCCCCACCTCTAGTTACACTTAAAACATAAACTTTTCTCCTATTTCTTTTTTATTTGTATGGGTGTTAATCTTTGAATGGATAACCATGAAACCAAACTCTTGACTTGGTTTGTTGGATTTAATTTTCCTGAAATGATGTTGCCAATTGACTTTTAATGTCAAAACTGGACCTTTAGGTTTTCCTTTTGTATTTGTGCAAGCCCATAAGCATCAACTAAGTTAGGGGGATTAAGCATTTTGATGCCAATACAAACTTCCTTGTTAAGCCATCAAATGAAACAACTTGACCTATAAGTATCAGACAAGCCCCTAACTCAGGAGTTTGTATTCTTCAACTATTGAGTTTTGTTTCAAACTAATCAATACTTCCATTAAGCCATCATAGGTGGGATTTATGAAATGAATTTAAATATCTTTAACAAATGATTCCTAATTGGTTATTAAACCAACTTTCTCCATTTCTTAATACCAAACAATTGCTTTGCGTCTTATGTAGAAACTTGTTAAAAATAATCAATGTTGTGGTCGAGTATTGTGATAACTAAAAAGGTGAGTGGCTGGATAAATCTATCCTTTTGGATCTTCACCATTAAACCAGGGAAAATCAAGTGTTATAGGTCTTATTTAAATCTGATTCTTAGTTAGCTGCTCCATTTCTTGCATATGATGTTCATTCACTAAAGTTGATCAACTTTGACTTGTATAATCACTTTTAGGACTTGCTGCCTCTATTGTTGCTTTTCCCGTTGCCGCTTCATTCTAGCTATAATATTAATTAACTATGATACTCTCGTCCCTTCTACCATGGAAAGGGGGTATAATGAAAAATTTAAAGAAAATAAAGACTAATTTGATAATTGTAATTTATTGAATTGAAGTTTTTAATTACACTGAAAAACAAGAAAGATAAATTTAGTGACTAAATTTGAGGTTGGTCGGACCTCCCATAAATTAAAACCTAACAATTGAAATTATCCCCTTTTTTATTGAATGCAAACAACTTCTTTAAATAATTAGCTATACTAGGTTTGCATTTTGAATGGTGGTTGCAACCTAACTAGACCAAATCTCTTAGGTTGGACTTGTTCAATTTCTTTATACGACAATATCCCTTCATTTCCTATAATACTTGCCAACTACCCTCCATTACCATACCACATATCATTTATCCAACTGTTGTTGATTGCCTTAAACCTAGGTATAAAAACCTTTTTTTCTCACTTGTCCAAACTCCTCTTCCTCATCAATTCCTGATCTTTCAACTTTCATGTATTAGCCATAAAATCTTTGAAAAACTCTTATGATTGACCTTGAAAAACAGATCTTGTGTGATGATTTGGTTATAGAAAGGGTGGACAACATGTAAACAATATATTGTATGCTACTTACTATAAAGAAAAACAATAAAAGGCCATTCACCTGGGTGTAGCCTCACTAACCATAGGTGTCTAGCCCTCAACATGTTAGCTCTAGGTGTCAGACCCAAGATCTTTTTAATTTTTAATTATTTTTTATGTAGATTTAAATGCATTACATAAAAATTTGATATTATATTTCAATTATTACTTAATTTGTCATGTTTTTCAAATAATAGTATAGTTCTTTTTGGGAATATTAAAAATTGTTTTTGTAATTATTATGTCTAAATGGGAAAAAAATCATGAATATTCAATTAACATAAAATTTATGTTTTTAAATTTTTTTATATAATTTATCTTAGTTATCCATTTTTTTAATCTTTAATCATGTATAAAATATTGAGACTTTGTTTTAATTCCTTTTTAGATTTTCTTTTAAGACAATGATGGATTTTTGTTTGGAAAGCAATGCTTGTAATTTACAAAATGTTTCGGTATTGAATTGGTCATTGGTATTAAGATTATATTTTTTTATTGTATTATTAAAAAAAGAATATTTAGAAATACAAAGTTACTAAGTCCAGTCAGTTCCTTAATTCAAATTTCAAGTTTAATATGTTAGTTTAAGTTGATTGAAGATATTGTTTTTATATTTAAAAAGAAAAACAATTCTAATGCATTAAATGTTAAGTTTATAATCAAAATTTTATTGATAATAAAAAAAACATTAGCACCACTTTCATATCTTCTTAAGCTTGAAATTATTATTTTTTTGGACCGTAGCAAAACAGAAACAATCACCTAGTTAGGCATCTAAAAGGAATTAATGTCATAGTTTTTGACCCGCACCATACAGCCTTATCCCCTCATGAGAAAATGACTCACCCTTATTGAAGATATTATTATAATAGGGTTTCTTCTCACGCATAAATTTTAGACGGAGAAAAATAGATGTTAATGTATGGGCAAGTCTAAAGCTTTGTTTGGTAAAGTGGTTTGCACTGGTTTTTTTTTTTTTTTTTTTTTTATTTCAAATCTTTTTTGTTAATTTTTTTTTTAATGTTTTCAAATCGTTTTAATGTATTAAAATAAAAATAATTTTTAAAAAAATAAAAAATATATTATTTTAATATATTTCTAAACAAAAAATACTTTAAACCACAATTACTATCATAATTCCAAACACACTTTATTAATTACTTGTTAGTCATGATTTCATAAGGGATAAATATAGATTTTTTTTAAGAAAGGATGGTGGATGGACAAACTAAACATTATGCCTACTACACCAATACAATTACAATTTCAATTAAAAAATATACGGCAAAGTATACACCAAACAAATCACAACTTAAATGTCTATTCATGTTGAAGCATAATTCTTACAAAATAAAACCATGCAGCTAATAACATGGTCTCGCAAACATCAATGGGGATTAAACGTTGTACAAATAATACCTAAATTTAGCCCAACAATGTTTACCTCTTCTTCTTGTTTTTACCAGTGGTTTAGGAAGTATTTAAAAGTATAATAATAATTTTTTTAAAATTTTTTTTACTTAAAAATACAATAAAATAATTTTTTTAATTTTAAAAAATTATTTTTAATATCAGTACATCAAAATAATCTAAAAATATCAAAATATATTAATTTAAAATAAAAAATAAAATAAAAAAATAATTATTTTTTTCAAAAAGACTTTTAAAATATAAAAACAATAGTGTATTTTGCAGATAAATCACCGGCCTCTGTATCGATACATTTGTACACATAGCACTCGTTTTGTAGATGCATTCGTGAAAGTCTTTTATCACAATTTGAACACAACACATGAACGTGCAGAGAAAACTGATCATTTACATTGCTAATCACCAAACAATTGACTGGTAACATTTTAGACTTCATAAAACAATGATTTGATCTTTCTGGTAGTCAATTATCATCAATCTGTCACCCATTTGGACACTCCAAGCTTTCGTTCTGGCTGCCATCGATACCATCATCACTCCATGCTTCAATAGCCGGAGAAATGGCCTTCACAGTGAATGTAGCTTTTTCCAACGCCAGCTATAACCTGTCACACTCTGTGCGGCTGGGGAATCAATGAGAGGTTGAAATGAGCTTTTTCCAATTTGGTATCATAGCAGTCACCTTGGCAACGCGTCCAAATCATAGAAAAAAAAAGTTTGGTGAGGTTTCAATTAGGTTAAGATCTCTTTACTCAACAACAATCACAGCTCCCATCTTGCTTTGCTAACAAAAGAAGCTTTGCCTTTTCATGAGCCTCTCACTGTCATTGTTCACGATTGCTTCAGCTTTTTTCCTTCTGGGAAAATGATGGATTTCACTGGCTGCTTGTTCTACTGAAAAAGGGAGTCTTCCGAGGAATCAGAGGTGGAGACACATGCTTTATATCTAAAAGCTCATCGTTACCGGTGGTTGCATTAAAAGGCCGGCAATTTAAGCATCGCATAAAAGAAAGACTAACGAAGTTACAAAATGTTTTTTCCAAACACTTCAATAAAATTTGAAAAAAGGAATACAAGCTTATATTGATAAGGAATGCATGCTCAAATGGTAGATTTATGTTGCCTTCACAAGTACCCTAAAAAAATGCCATATACGCTATCATAAAGCCAGCCTATTCACAACAACATGGAACTTGAAAGAAAAAAAAACTACAGATACAAGATAAAATAATCAAGTTCTCACCCTCCGACTGTGACTTGAGGGAGCATGAACTCAGGATTGGACGAGGACAATACCAGTCCATCGTTCTGAGGATTGTTGTTTTCAGGCATGGTCTGAATTCCATTATCACATAAAGGGTTTTTCTTGGAATTATTCTCGTTTTCTTCAACTTTTCCGACACCAGCTTTCTGGGTTTGATTCTCTGCTCCAGGTGGCTTTGCTTTGGCCTTGACAGTCTTTCCTTCCAGTCCATTGGCCATGATTTGGTGAGATTGAAGCTTAGGTTGGGACTTCCTGATAGGGGTTTTTGAAGCACCAGTATCCTTGTTACCATTTCTCTGAATTCCCTTGGTAGGGTTGCTTGATTCTTGGTTCAGACGTGGGCTGTGAGAAGCTCGTGGGCTAAAAGAAGATCCATCATCTTCCAAAGAGTTGTTCGTTGCAGTGGTGGAGCTCTTGCGCCTTCCAAGCTTCGGTGATATTGCACGAGTAGTTGGTATCTATAAGAATTAGCACACAAAACTTTATCCCGATGTTCCATAGAGAAGATGGAGAAAAAAAAACAAGGAATCCAAATGAAACAGGCGGAAGAAATACACATTAAAATGCTGTTAAGCTAGATAAACTTAGAATTGAACTAGCAAGTGTGTTTTTTTGTGCAAATATATTCACATGTATATAGGATGAGCCACAGACAATTGTCTCATGTTGGCTTGAATTCGTGAAGTTCCCCAATTATCAATCGGAATTGGCAACGAGGACTTGAGACTAGCACTGGATTTCTGATATTCATGTTCAATATCACACAAGCTGTTAAGGGTAGCTCCGTTTATAGTTCATGCAATGTAGAATGAAACTACGTGAACGTTCTTCTTTGAAAAAACAGAAGACAAAGCTCCTGAGTCATAACAGATAACCATGACCATATGCTCTCTTCAACCTCCATTCCTTTGGAAACTCCTCCTCCTATTTTGAAGCAAAGACAGAGACCAATGGCTATTTACAAGCCTTGGTATGTCTTAGGCATGTACCCATCAATCACGATTGAAGTTCAGACCTTGTTTATCAAAAACTGGTTGTCCCTTTTCTGTTCTTTTTAGACAAAATCAGCAAGCATTGCAGAGACGCCCTCACTAGCTAACGTCAACACCTTACCATGCAAAATAGACTCATGAATGCAAGATCCTAAGCTAACGCATCACCTGCAGTCCTAAAAAACAATAATTGCAATTTGCAAAGGCCAAACGAAAGCCTAAAAACTGCACAATCATTTACTGTATAAATGCATTGTCATTAAATATGTCTGGTTATAATTAGGGACTTCAAGATTCATATAAATTTTAGGCCGCATTTAGAAAACTCAATTTAACAGGTACAGACAAACAAACATGTCAACAGAACATGTGGATTTGAAAAAATAGTGATAATTTAAAGGCTTTTAAAGAGTTCATTTGGTGTGCTTCCAGTCTTAAAGTTGATGGAATGCTGGTAATGCAGAATGCGAACAAATGACATGACATCATCGATAGATATCTGACAGTTCAAGCATTACCTTCTTTAGTTCAGCTTTTGGAGGAGGTTCTTTGTAGAAACTTGGCATAGGTGTAGCTTTAAATGTCAAACTCTTCCTCAGTTGCTTGATCTCTGCCTCCTGGTTCTCCTGCATGCCACCAAAGAGTGAAAGGTGAAATGAAGATCCAAATTCCTTTGGATTCAGAAGAGAAAGGTCAAATTGTTAAAGAAAACGAAGAGAAAGGTCAAAAGGAGAGATGTCCTGCGCAAAAGAAAAATCCTAATACCTTTGATTTTTCCTGCAAGTTAGTTTGTTCAATTTCCTTAGCATGGATCTTCTCTTCAATCTTTGAAAAGAACTGGAGAACAAAGGCCATAATACAATCATGTTATGGATTCAAATAAAAATATTAAGAATCTAAGAAAGGAACTAAATTCCAGCAACAACCTCCTTCCGTTTTTCAGCACGTTCTTCCAATCTGAAGGAGAATCCAGAACCACTACTTCTCCTCCCGCTAGGAGTGGCACTTCTGATATTAATAGAGTATAATGGCATGTTAGCAAACAGATGCTTGATAAAAATAAATAATCACAAAACCATTTGTGTTCTATAAGAGCATTACGAGGTGGTGGAATGGGTGTCATCATCTTCTTTGCTTGACAATGTGGTTGTCTCAGGTTTTGAATTTTGATCAGCAGCAGGCCTGCCATTAGATAATGATTATAAGAGTACTTCATCCACTAAGCAAATATATAAATAGGATTACTTTTATCCAAGGGCAGAGGGTGCAGGTGGGGACAGGGGAAGCTTCCCTGAATACATTTTGATTGCATCAACCAATACAGGGCAAACAATTTTACGCAGTGGATGGGTGATAACTTACTCAGAAGCCTGGGGTGGAGGGCGCTTAGCAGCTTCATTCAAAGAACTTGATTTCACAGACTGTTATGAGCAACAAAAGAGTTACATAAACAAAAGACCTAAAACAACACAAAAAGTATTAATGGTCAAAATTTATCAGCAGAAACCCTTACCGTAGCCTGTTGACTGCAAGACTTGCCTGTTGAAGAACTCTGCCTGGTCAAAGTTTTACTACAATTGATATTTGATTCCTTTGAATTCACTCCAGTTGGAACACGCCTGTTGGCTTGATTGAGACGGGGACTTGAAGTGACTGATACATGGGGAAAAGAGACCTTCACCTTTGTTCCTTCATCTCGGGCATGCTTGGCAGCAGTTCTGAGCGGGTGTTCCTCAATGCTCTTCGTCATATTATCAGTACACACTCCTTTTGCGGGAAATGAAACACTTTGAGAAAGTATTGGCCTATGGCTACGTGAAAATGCACCTGAGCCTTTCATATTAGGCTTATCCTTGGCCAATTTGCTGTTCTTTGAACTAGTGCCTTTCCGAGGAGCAGGTTCCTAAACACAGGGAAGAAGAGAAATGTTTCTTTCATTTCGTGCCCTGAGAAAATGTTAGCCACAATGAAGAAGCTCAACCAAAGAATCATCTTTGCACTGTACCTTTAAGGCATTTGAGATTTTTCGTTGAGAAACACTTGCTATAGAAGAAGAATTAAGACCTTCAGCTTTGGCAAAACTCTCAGATGTTTCATTGGCATTAAGAGGCCTTTCACTATTGGTAGCATTTGTTTTTTCTTTTTCTGGTGCCACAACAGTTGCTTCAGCAGGAATTTCTTTGGCGATGGTTTCCTCATTCGCTTTAGCTGCATTGTCGACCTCCATTCTTCGAGGAATCTTGTTGCAAGGAACTGCAAAATTACAATAGATAAGTAGACTGTAACTGCACACTGCTCTAGAACACACATTTTGACCCAAGCAAAATGTTCTTACTGAGAAAACAGCCAGATAGATTGTTGAAATTGAAAATCTTATTCTAAGAAACACAAATGAACAGCAATCAAATTCACAACACAGTTGAATAAGCTACAATTATAAAATGAAGAACCAGAAATAAAATCAAATCAAATTGGAAACATATAGATCCTATGTGATTCGATTGATAAAACAAAGAAAAGGGACTCGAACTTCAAAACTCAGAACAGATTGACAAAACTAAATGAAATGAAAGTCTTCCAAATCAAAACACAACAAAAGAAGTGTTTTGGCTGGCTGGTTTCAGGAAATTGAAACATATCCTTCAATGTTGAAACTAAAAATTACGGAGTGTAGAAGTCCAAATTTAAACTAAAAGTTACCTCCCTTTAAATGTTAATACAGACAAACCAAATTCTATCTTTTCCAACTCCTCCTTGGCAATCAAACAAAAGATAAATCAAATCCGAAACTGCGAAACCCCATACAAAAACCACACACGTCATTGAAAGGAAAACCCACTTCACTTATGGAAACTAGGAGCAGAATGGAGATTTAACTATTGTAGTTTCTAAAGCATGCGAGCTTCAAGACCTTTCCTTTCCCTTAACATCTCGGCAACCAAACAACACTGGAAACTCTCGCAAACTTTCAAACAGAAAAGATTGGAAATGAGAGATCAGTCCAGGGAAAAAAGATATCCAATGTAATTTGACCCTAGAAAACACCAATCAAGACTTGAACCAATAAAAACGGAACCTTGTCTAAAAACAACCAAGAAAAGTTCTTCAAGATTTCAAAGCCAACATTACAAGAACATAAATACCATGCAAAAGCAAAATTCGAAAACAAAAGCATACCTTTAGACACTAGCGGAGGAGTGGAGTTTGAACTGTCGAAGGAGACAAGAGAGCAAATGAGATATAACACAGAAATGTATGTTGGGAATGGTAAAGAAGTGACAATCTCTGAGTCTAAATCTACAACGATAGATATGTAAGAGCCAGTTATAGTGACATGTACATACACTGTCACTCCATCTGGTTTCTGTTCAAGAAATACGACAGAGAGAGAGATGGGTGTGGAGAGTTAAAGTAGGATGTGCATCTCGATGAAGAGGATCGAAATAGATAGATGAGACGCTGTTTTGGAATGACAAATATGCCACTTTCCTTCCTTCCATGGCAGTTTTTATTTATTTTTTTCCTTTACTGTCTACTGCCTTGTAACTACCATGGCTTTTGAATTCTGAATCTTGATGAGGGGGAGGGAATTCTTTGCTCTTTTTTTATCCTGATAAAAAAATTACGAGTGCAAGTTATTTACTAAGGATTGATTATATTATAGTATAAACTAAAGGAAAATAAAATAAATATTTATTTTTTTATTTTAACATTTAATTTATTGGATATTAAATTTTATAATTTATTGTGATTTGTTTTATACGAGATTAGCTATGTCTTATAACCCGTGTTATAGTTTTAACGGGTTAACTTGAGTTTTTTTTTTTAATTGATATATATTTTTTTTCAATTTCATCCTTTAATATTAGATTAATTGAGAATTAGACTTCATAATTTATTTTAGTTTACTTTTTATGAGGTTATTTTAGTTTCATAACTTAAGTCGTGGATTTAGCGAGTTGACTTAGAGAACTCGAGTTTTTTTTCTTTTTTTAATTGGTATTTTTTTATCATTCAGCATCGGGTTGATTTGAATTATACTTCATAATTTATTTTTGTTTGCTTTTTATGAGATTATCTTGGTTTTATGATTCGGGTCACGTGTTTTGCAGGTTAAATCAGGTAGACTAAAGTTGTTTCATTGTGTCTTGTTTTTAAATTAATTTTTTATTTATTTTCAACCTTCAATAATAGGTTTATTGAAAATTAGATTTCATCATTTGTTTTAATTTCCTTTATATAAGGTTATCACAACCCCATGATTTTAATTGCGAGTTTAACAGGTTAAATCGAGTTAACTCATGTTATTTTTTTATTACTTTATATAAGGTTATCATGATGTCAAGACGAGGATCATGAATTTAACATGTTAACTCAAGTTAATTTTTTTTTTTCAATTTCATCCTTTAACATTTGATTGATTTGAAATTAGGTATCATATTTTGTTTTATATATATATATATATATATAAAGTTATTTCCGTCTTATTACCCGTGTCATGAGTTTGACGAATTAACTTGAGTTGGATTATGTTTTTATATATATATATCTTTTTTAATTTCATCATTCAATATTGGGATTGCTTATCCCAAGTCGCGAGTTAACTTTTTTTATATATATATATTTTTTAGTTTAATTTTATTTTTCTTAATTTATCTTTTAATATTTAGTTAATTTGAAATTTATCCTCCAATATTTAGCAACAAAGTAGGTAACTTGGGTTCCAAAACAAGATAAAAAAGATAAAAGAAAGTAGGTGAGTTTATGTTGAAAAATAAAAGAAGGAAAACGAAAAGCTAATTTGGTGGCTAAAACCATAATTACAATGGCAATCCTAATTAAAGTTGCATGCCAAACTAGATCATTAGTGTGTTTTTAGTAAATTTGATATATAGTGTTTTTGAAAAAATATTTTTTTATTTAAAAATACATTAAAAGGTATTTTTTAAAAAAAAAATTTATTTTTACATCGAGGCATTAAAATCATTGAAAAACACTAAAAAACATTAATTTTATGTTTTTTAATGTTTTTTTATATTTAATATTTTTTCAAGTAAAATATACTTTTCAAATGCATTACAAAGTAGAAGAAGCTATCTCACCCTAGAACACTTAGTAAGAGTGTGTTTATTTTTCTAGTTCAACTCATTTTTAAAAATGTCTCTTAAACTATTTTTTGCATTGAATAAGTATCAAATTAATGCTTTAATTATTTTGATGGACTGAAGTTAAAAATAAAAATAATAATTACAATAATATTTTTTTAATATATTTTTAATTAAAAATATTTTAATGCACACACCATATTACTAAACATAATGCTATTCCTATAAGAAATTCTATTTTGGAACCAACCTATTTTGCTTCTATTTCGTGATCTGGGACGTTTGTGCTAGCTAGTGTCCTTTCTTTGGGTTCTTGATGTTGGAATATTTGGAGTTTTTTCATGTCTATTACTCCTAAAATCATCCCTTAGAAACTTGGAAATTTTCCCCAGTTACTGCACCTTTCTCTTAAATTGTATTTACTGTTTTTCCGAGCTTACTTCGTTAGTGTTTACTGAAGTCTAAAACCTTATGTTAAATTGTCATCTTCTACATTATTTCGATTCATCTGGAAAAATTCAATAGCTGGAAAAAGTTCCTGAACATTTCTCACTATCAGATTAGAGGTAATCTTCCAAGAATTTTTAGGTTGAATTTCAATATGTTTTAGCATGTGTTTGTTTAGAAGATGCACCGCTAACATTAAAAAAATACATAAAATGTATATGTTTTATGAGGTGCGTGAAGAAGTTCACGTCTTAAACAAACAAACTCGTGATCAGCACAGCTAAAATGTATTGTTAAATAATTTTAAGGGGTGTAACTCAACTTGTTAAATTCTATATTTGCTCTATAGAGATCATTAATTTGAATGCTATAAATCTCATGTTCATTAGAAGTTTACATAATTGTTAATTTTAAAGCCTTAAAAAATTAGTTAAGATACTCATAAGCTGATCAAGACATCTATAGTTAAAAAAAAAAAACATATATCACCAAATTATTTCATCAATTAAATTAATTGTCAGTAGTCAAAATGGCTTCTTTTCTTTGAAAAAAAACCCTAGAGAAAAGAAAAAGAAGAAGAAGAAAAGGCTTCTTTTCGAATTGAATTGGCTGGGTGCCACTACGAAAATTTCAATAGCTCACGTCCCCCTTATAAGACAACCAATCACCATTAAACTCTCATCTAAACATGATTAGCACGTCTCTGAATAATTATACTTCTTCTTAAGCCCGTAATCAAGGGGAATTATGTTATGACGTCACTTTCCTTTTCGTTGTTTTGAAAATTTAAATGAAAATTGCAAGGAATTGTCATAACTAATTTTTCAATAATTTAGGGTCCTTTTGTTTTGCGAAAAAATTATTTTTTTATGATGATGGATTATTTTCCAAGAAACATTTGTGCAAATATTTTTTATGAAAAATATTTTCCTGAAAAACGAGTTATTTTTTATTATTATTTAGATGTATTAAGAACAATATATATTATGATAATTATGGTTGTAATATTTGTGATACTAATAACCATAAAATGATGATTATTTTGATAATAAGTTTGTTATGGTGATCGCGGTAGTAGTGATTCTTATTATAGTGATAATAATGTTTTAAAAATATATGAAATGATGATAAAATTATGGTTAGATTGATAATAAGATGGAGATAGTGGTGAAAAGTGATGGTGAGATAATGATAAATTAATTATTATATTAGTAATAAGATGGTGGTCATTGTAGCGGTGAAGGACTATAATATAGTGGTAGTGTTTGATGAATATTATGAGTATAGATTTTTTTTTAAAATTAATTCTGTTTAGAGGTTGATTGAAAAGTACTTTCTATTAATTTATTTTTTAATATTTGTTTTCCATTGAAAAATAAAAAAAGTATTTTCATAAAATATATTTTTCACAAAACAAAAGGAATCTTAATAGTTAAAAAATCTATTTATCCAATATTTATTTTACATTAATTAATACATTGTAAATGAGTTGTACCTCAACTAGCATTAGTGTGCAATCTCTCTTTAGAATGTAGATAAGTTTTATATTTTGTATTTTTTTTATTATGTAACATGAGAAAAGGGCATTATGGTAATATAGAATCATTAGCGAGCAAGGGGCTTAGAGTGAACAGAAGCCGAAGACAATGATTGAAGACAACAGAGGGAACTGTTTAACAACGTGAGGTGTGAGAGAACTCTCATTGAATGTAGGTCCCACTCTCTTACAGAGTCACAACCCACAGGTGGGTGTGTCCCCTCGTTGACGTGGCACGACCAAGCAACATGATTGGTGTCACGTTGGAGCCCAACAAACATTAAAAGGCACCCCACTTACACCACGTACACCAACCGCTAGTGAGCTGTCACAACGTGCGTTGAAGATTACTGGTTTCCTGCTGATGATGAGATTATATGGGCCGTTGGATTAACAATTCAATCATTTACCACATTTTGGGACCCACTGATTTTCTTGGAGATTTGTAGTTTAGTTTATTACAGGATTTTGTGGGTGGTACGTTGCCTTCTTGGAGCAAGGCTGGCCTGCTTCCTTCGGCGCTTTTGTTCTGTTCTGTTTTTTTTTTTTTTAATGTGGTCAAGGTTAATTTTTAAAATATTTATTATTTAAAAATATATTAAAATAATATTTTTTTATTTTTAAAATATATTTTTAATATTAAAATATCAAAACAATTTAAAAATATAAAAAAAATTAATTTAAAATTCAAAAGTATAGTTACATTACAATGCCAAAAACAACCTTCATAAAAAATAAATAATGCCATGAAAGTAATGAAATAATGCGTGATATTATATTAATAATTTTTTGTGATTTATTTTTTTAAAAATAAATAAATATAAATAGAAAAGATAAATTTCATTTAAAAATATTATCATAATTTTTTATGTGTCATTGATTTTTATTTTTATTTTGTCTTCTTTATGTTTGTCTATCTATGTAAAATGAACTCCATAAAGTAACTAAAAAAAGCACTAATTACACTGTAAATCTATAAAATGAACTCCACATGCCTCACTTCTTTGTCTTTCGGTATTTTAAGTCCCTAGCAGTGAATTTATCGATTATAATTCAATTGTTATTAAATATTAGGAGTTTAACTTAGATTACACCATACGTAAAAATGATCAAAGTTATTCCACTCTCTGGTTTTTTTTATTATTATTGAAAAATAATTTGTTTACCCATCAATAAAAAATATAATTTTTTTATTAAAATAATATTATTTTAATTTAAAAAATAATAATTAAAATTTAGATTGAACGGGCTAATCAACTCGCCTAAACCAAGACAAAGTTCCTGGCCTGGTTAATTTCATGGTTAAAAATATTATTTTTTATGTTGAGGCGTGAGTAATTTGCTTAAAAACAAAAAGAAGAAAATCTTTAAAACCAAAAAATGTATCCATGTCTTTGTACAACATGTAATGGATTCATGTGAGGATGTAATGGATTCATGTGAGAATGTTGAGGATTGATCATGTTGGTGTGTGAATATATAATATGATCCACCAATAATGCTCATATATCGTATTAATTGCGACTGTCCTTATGTTATCATCATATTTGAGTCATTGGTGAGCTAGCTTCTGTAGCATGAAAAATCTCAAATATCATTTTTAGGAGTTTGTTTATTTTTATATTTAAAAAGTATTTTTAGAATTTTTTAAGGTTTTTTTTCTTTAAGTTAATTTTTTATATATAATTTTATATCGTCTTGATATGCTAATATAAAAAAATATATTATTTTAATATATTTTCAAGTAAAAAATACTTAAAAAATAACTGATATTATAATATCTAACACTACCTAATTAACATATATATATATATATATATATATATATATATATATATATATATATATATATATATATAACACCAAATGGCTACCATTAATAATAGTAAACAATATACAAATGCATCCATCTAGTAGATAGCTTAGTGATAAAAGTTTGGGATCAAAAAGTTTCCTCTCCTATGGTTTCAGGTTCGAGTCACATGGTTGCTAATATGATAGTCATTAGAAGTTTACATAGTCATTAACTTCAGGATTCGTGGGATTAGTCAAGGTACACGCAAGTTAACTCGGACACTCACATTAATAAAAAAAAATAATAAACAATATACAAATGCAAAATCAAATTAGAATTTAAGGTAGTAATTCCTTAAATGTCATTTTTTCATAAATAACCATAATAAGATTTCCTGAAATATAATCAGAGGATAAATTCTGAAGTGTTTATCTTAAACTCGAAGAATTCATAACTTTAAGGAGATAAATTATCATATGAATTGGATTTCCATAGGCTAAGCACACTAATCATTATAAATCAAATTCATCATTATTTATTATCACAAAAGAGAATCATCATACAATCGTTTATTGCAACGTTGAGCACCAGCACAAGGCATGGGGTCGCCCTAGAATTCTTCTCTTATCTCCGAAAAGCAAGATAATTTTAATGATATTCTTTTATTTCTAGAGATTTGCACCAAATAATTCATTTGACACATTCAAACTTCAATACCTTCCTCCCCCCAGCTGGCAAATTGACACTGTACTAGAAGTTTAAACTAGGTCTAAACATTTTTCTTTGCTTTATTCCCCCCTTAATTGAGGAAGTAGAGGCTAAAGACTTGGATTAGGGAGCTTCCTCAATCGATTAATTCAGCATTTCAATGGACTTTTTGCTCTAAAAGTATTAAAATAATGCTTAGAAACATGATTGAAATCATGTTTTTTTAAAAATTTGAATTTTCTTTGTTTAAAATTATTATTTTTATATTTTTAGATCGTTTTGATGTACTGATATAAAAATAATTTTTTAAAAATAAAAAAAATAATTTAATATATTTTTAAATAAAAAACACTTTAAACCATAATCATACCATAGTTCCGAACATCTTCTTAGCTTTACCATCACCCTAGTTTTCCTCACCAGAAAAGGAAAGGTAAAAGAAAAAGGGAGAAGAAAGACCGGTGATTTCTCCTTCCAGAAGCATCCCTGCTCATGAAACTTTCTATAAGCATCGACAGCATTGGATCCGCAACCAGATAAATCCTCCACCTCTTGGAAACAGACTAATCATTCCACAATTTTATTCTCGAGAGGTTCTTGAATTATTTGATTTGATTTTATTTAGTGACGTGACATTTATTGTACTTTATTTATTTTTTTTCGAAATAATTGAACTCATAATCCATCCCAATCCTGATTTTATTTATTAAATACACATATTATTGACAAATGAAATTAAATGTGATAATTACTTCTCGAAGTTTTTAAATGCTTGCCTTGCATTTCAAAACACGCGTATGGACGTGCATGTATACCTTAAAGCTCAAGGTATTTTCGTGTCAATTTTCATATTGTAGAACCAAATCTATTTCCAATCAAATCTTACTACAACCACAACAAATTTTTCAAAATCTTACAAAATCACCAACTCAGGAATAATTACAAAAAAAAAACCTCCTAAGATTTGATCATGTTTTTATTTTCTCAATATAATTTAAAAATTACACTTTACTTCTTGAATTTTATATGCCTTTAAAACTTAATATTACAAACAAAAAAATCAATACAAAATATTTGATTATTTACATGTTTGTTAATATATTCTTTTTAAAGACTAACAAGCTCAAATATAATCAAATAAATGGAGAAATATGTATGTAAATAAATAAATAAAAAGTCATTAATGATACGTAAAAATAAAAATTTAAAAATTAAAAGATAGTTGTAGATCATAATATTTACTTGGTTTGTTTGCTATATTTGTTTATTAAAATAATTTTTTTATTCAAGCAAATGATAATAAAAATAAAAAACACAAATTAAATTGATTGAATAAAATAAAAGAGAAAAAAACACAATGCAAGCCTGCATATATCAGAAATATTTTTTCAAAATATTCTTTTTATTTTCAAAAATAAATTTCATCCATACAAAAAAAAATTATAGATAAATAAAAAAAAATTAAATTTAAATGTATAACTGAAAATAATAATTATAATTTAAAAGATACTCTCTAAACAAAATAAAAGAGAGAAATGATATTAATTTAAATATAAATTAAAAAAAATTAAAGAAAAAAACCATAAAAAACCATTAATATTTAAAAAAAATAGAAAAAAAAAAAAAGCAATGTCCATGTTGCCTGGCCTATTTTTTCAAGGCCCACACATGGGTCTGCCCTGATAGGCTCGCACGATTGGGCTTTGAATTTTTTTTGTTTGTAACTTGGGTGGATAACATGTTATCTGTTCTAAATTTTTTTTTTTTTTAAAGAGATTAGATGAAATTGTGATTAAATAGAATCATTTAAAATAAATATTGTTTGTTTTGATAGTCTGTGTCAACAAAACATTTTTTTCTCTATCATTGAAATTTAATATTTCTCTTTGCCACCGAAATCCGGCCTATAACTTGATATTGATACAAACCCCTCAACTTTGTGCAGGAAGAAACACATTACAGTGCAAATCATTGGGTTCTAACAGTACCATTATCCTTTCCTTCTCTGAATATTATCCTAACTAAATGGCCTCTTTATTGGCCCAAATTCATCCCTTCTTGCAGTATTGGCAATAATTATGTTCTGTAGAGTGACAAGGAATATAAACTAAGAACGAAATGGCAATCGGACGGCAGGCTCATATGTCGCAAAATGATAAAAAAATATATACTTCTTTTTAATTTTTTTAGAAATATTGTTTGAAACATAATTCGTAATCCCAGTTTGCATCTATATTGAATTGAAATGTACACTGCATACATCTGGTCATACACCTTTGAGTTTTAAAAATTTCCTTTCACATATCATACAGCTACAAGACGTGTGGTCTGTTTTTAATCTATCAAGTTAAATAAATTATTTATTTCCAGAAGAAAAACCTCACCACCATGTTAATACACTGATAGTGCCTCCCAAAATCCAAAGCCAAAATTATTACCCTGTAAACCATTCTTTCCCAGTTCAGTATTGCCCTTTTGCATCATGGCCACAAATTCATTGTAATCTATGCGACCATCCTGCAAACACAAAGCAAAAGCAAAATCAGTTGAACCTGCCATGTTTCCAAGCATTGAACCAGCAATATTGCATCCAGAAAAAAAAAAAAAAAAAAAAAAAAAACAGTAAAATCAAAATGTTTTTGGAGATTGGAATAGTTTCTACCAGCAATGGAAACAGCTTCATAATAAAGAAGTACTCACATTATCTTGATCAACTTCTCGAATCATTTCTTCCAAGTGAACATCATCCATACCAAATTCGTTACAGGCTTGTTGGAGTTCATCTATAGTGATATAGCCACTGCTATCTCTGTCAAAATATGAGAAGGCTGCAAATAGATGATCTTCCTTTTGTACTTTGTTTAAATGTAATGTGGCAGCTATGAACTCCTTGTAATCTATTGTGCCACTGTTATCAACATCTGCCTGCAATTTTGAAACAAACATAGATGTCAAGATTTACAGAAGCAGCTGCATAAAACCAGTACTTCAACATTCCTTCTAATTCTTGCAAGACCGTATTGAATTTCCAAATGTGGAGGATTGAGTTAGATAGTGAATCAAAATCTTGATCCTTGAGGTATGCAAGGTTTAAGGTTAGAAAAAAATATGCTCGCTGCTGGTACATTTAGGGGGCATTTTGACAAAGATATTCTGTCAGCAATTTGAACTAGCAAATGACACTTGTTGAGGTTGCAAGGCATAAACAAGCTATCAAAACCAATGACATAGAGACGTTATGACAAAGTGCCACAGCAGTACTTCAATCATGTGAATAGAGGTTAAGAAATTGTAGGAGGGAGTCCCATAATTCAATTTTATGTCAAGGATTGACCGAGATTTTCATGTGTGTACTTGGGAATTCTTAGATAGTTTTGGATGATCTTACTGCTCGCAGTAGAGAATAAATCTCAGCCTCGGAGAGATTAGCAGCGAATCTTCTCAGTCCCACTTTGAGTTCTTCGAAAGTAATCTGACCACTATTGTCTGTGTCTATCATCTTAAATATCTCTTTCAATCCAGCAATTTCTTCTTCAGACACGTTCTCAGCAATGATCTACAGAAACAGACGTTACGTCAAGAAGAGGAACGTGCATTCTTCGTTTACAATAATATTACACAATTTGTGAGTGAAGAAAACTTCAATTCCTTGAGGACAACTAAGTGTGGAATTCAACAAGTGAGGATATAATTGCCAGACTTACTCTAAGAGCCATTTTCTTAATCTTGTTCATCGCAGAAAACTGCTTCAAGGAACTTAATACTGCAGGATCTAGAGGCTTGTCTGGAGCCACCCCGTCATCATGAACCCAAGGATGACCTGCAGAGAACCAAAATATGCGTTCAGCAGTGGCATATGTAACAGAGCTTTAACATTATAGCAAATGACACCCCAAGAAAATATTTCTGCTGAGATGATAGTAGACAATAAATTGAATGAACATAAATGTCAACTTCAAACAGCTGATCACATGAATAAAAAGCCATCTTATCTAGAGGTGCCAAATGAGGCCTGGAACTGAAAAGCGGTAACGAACCAGGTGAAAGTTCCACTCAACCAGGATATTCAATCTAAATAAATCACAAATGTTCAAGCTCGTCGATATATTTAAATCTGAAAGCTAATTGCAAGCAATTTGGCATCTTAACCCATAACTTTCATCAATCTAGACTCATCATTTCTATGATATATGAAGTACATATATAGCATGCTTCATGTCATCTAATGCCACGGGTCTTGACCATCTATGAAACCTATGAGTTCACAAGTCTCATAATTCAGTGATAAAATCTGGATGGAGGGAAGGAGACTAGTTGAACAAATGCATCACAACTTACAAAGAACTTCGTGGGCAGTAAGTCTCTTCTTAGGGTCCCTGACAAGCATTCTCCTGACTAAATCTTTTGCGCTTGCAGAGATATGAGGCCAGGGATCTGATGTGAAATCCAGATCACCATGCAAAACCTCCTCAAATATATCGTGCTCCTTTTCTATGTCATCATCAAAGAAATCATAAGAACTGGAAGTCAAATTGCTGAAAATATTATGCATATATCCTAGAAGTAACAGACAATAGAAAACTCTTACCAGCCCAAAATGGAGGTACCCCACATAAGAGAATGTAAACAATCACTCCAGCACTCCAAACATCTGCTTCCGGACCATAGCGCTTGCGCAATACTTCAGGTGCAACATAGTATGGGCTTCCAACCACATCGTTAAAAATATCCCCTGCAATACAGGACTGGCAATATTCAACTTGATATAGCAGATCATTTTAGATGAGATCCTCGTGATTAATGCTATATATCATCACCAAAAAAAAAAAAAAAAATTCTCTCTGCAGGAAAAAACATAGGGATTATCTGTTAAAAGGATCAGGATCTGGAGTCCTTTACAGTATTTATTATTCTAAGAATCCAAGTGGCAATAGATGGTATTCAAGTGTGCTTATTAAGGACTTCATTTACTGTTCGTAGAACATGGGAAAAATATTAATGCTCAGCTTTTCCTCTGGTGTTTGAATGAATGACCTGTGGGAAACTCATGGAAATTAATGCAGTATGCATAATTGGAAGGTGATGATGGGAATAGTTAAACAAGTGATATGATTTCAAAAGAAGGAAAGCTACTGAAAGGCAGAAACATACCAGGTTTGAAGAATACTGATAATCCAAAATCTATTGCCTTAAGAGGTGAATCCTCACCCTCGTTGACAAAGAGAAAGTTCTCAGGCTTGAGATCCCGATGCATGACCCCTAAGGAATGGCAGGCTTCTATAACACCAACTATAGTCCTAGTGAGCTGAGCTGCTTTTCTTTCTGTATAATGTCCTCGCTTGATGATCCTATCAAAGAGCTCACCACCAGCGCATAATTCCATCACAACATGAACTGCCACTTCATCCTCGTAAGCTCCTTTGATGGAGACAACATTAGGGTGCCCTGCCAAGTGATGCATTATCTGAATTTCCCTCCTTACATCATCCACGTCATCTGGTGTCAATAACTTCCTTTTTGAGATCGACTTGCAAGCATACTCTTTTCCAGTTGTTTTCTCAGCACATAGAAAAGTTGTCCCAAATTGGCCATGTCCAAGCTTCCTCCCCAAGTTGTAGTACTCCCTCAAATGACCGGTTCTTGTCTTCAACACTGAATCTACCTGAAGCCCTTCACTTGGTGTCCTCTTAACAAGAGGCTTGTTTGGTCTTGTGGGCTCTGCTGGTTTTTTCTCTTCCTTGTCACTTGCTGGCTGGGCTGGCCTACTCTCCTCCTTAACCTTCATCACAATCTCTGATGGTTTAGTGGCCCCTTCCCTGGGACTTGCCGGTAATGTTACTTGTTCAGTCTCTTCCTTGACGATCTTCATTTGTTCCGGAGGTTTCCTTTGAGCATGGACAGGAAGTTCTTGCACTTTAGTGAAGGACAATCCTTCCCCATTTTCTCTCTTACTATGAATTCTCGAGCAGTCCGTCGATCGAGACCAACGAATCGAAGAGGAAATTGTTTGAAAAAGACCATCCTTCGAAAACCTTGATCCAATACAATTATTATTCCCCATATTATGTCCTCTATCATATAACAAAACCCCACTTCGTTACTCCCTGAAGTGTGTGTGATTTTGAAGCGAACAAGATCAAAATGATGCCTCAACTGATCACCAATAAACTCTTTCAAATACTAACTAATGATATCAACCCAACAGAGTATTTCTTCTTCAAACATAACCATACGAGAAAACACTTGACACAAAACCTTGATTCCACGAACTCCCTCTAACTCAAATGTATGCAAAACACAAGAGTCAACCCCAGAAAAAAAAAAAAAGCACCAGAGCCTCCCTTGCAAAAACCCTGAACTCTGCAATCTATATATATTATAACCTTGTCCCTCTCAAATACAGTGGACAGTTTCTAGAATTTCACGTTCAATGAATGAATAGTATTACATGAAAAATGATTCAATAAATAGGGTCATGAAAGCCCGCCACTAAAAAAAAAGAGAGACGCCAGAGAAGCAGAAATTCAACATAAGACAGAGTCTATGTGCGTGTTGTGTGTTGGAAGATTGATTTTACTAGGTCTTCACTAGCTTTGAGAAAGATGTTCGAGTTGACACACACACAAATATATATATATATATATATATATATATATAATATATATATATATATATATATATATATATATATATATAGTAGTACATTGTTGAGGGTTCTTTCCCTTCTTCTTTTTTTTTTGACAGAAATGGAGAGGAAGGTGAAAGGAAAGAAGGAAAGACCGGTTTTCATGTTTCAAAATCTGCATATAAAATAACGCGTTTAATGGGCTCGACTATAGGTAGTGTATAGTTTGAGTTTGAGATGGTGGGTCCTTTGTGAAATTGATGGTTGAGATTGATAGTTTTTCTCTTTTTTTTTTTTTTTTTAACTTCTTGGAAACTTTGATGAATGTGCTTCTTGTAGTTGTTTAAAGGCCTTGCAATTGGTTATTCTGAAATATAGTTATAATTATTTTTTAAAAATTATTTTATTAAAAATACATTTAATATATTTTTTAAGAAAATTATTTTCGATATTAGTATAAAAATAATTTAAAAACACTAAAAAATATTAATTTCAAAAAAAAAATTTTAAATTTATTTAAAAATGTTTTTGAAATATAAAAACAAACAGAACCTTCAATAGGAGTCATTGAAGGACACAATCATCATGCTGTAATTTTATGCTTTTTTACAAGTCCAAGTACAAAAATTGATCGCCTTAAGAATTTTTTTTTTTTTAAATGATATAGTTAGAAGAAAGTTATTAAGGAAGTACATAGTTTTGAAAAAATATTGGAAAAATTATATAATTTTTTTAAGAATTATTATTTTAAATTGCAATTATTAAATAATTGCTATTAGAATAACAGTTATATAATAAAATTACAATTCTGTATTGTGGAATGCATGAAGAAATCTTATTTTTAGAGAGGTGAATCTGTAATTTATGAGAAGGAATACATGGACTAATATTTGAGTGTAATATATTGAATCGTTACATCAAACCCAACACATATATGTTCCTCCATGTTTGAGACGAAGTATGAGCTATATGCATTTCAGATTCAAAATGCTACAGTATTAATAATACGTTGGATAATTGTTACATGATGTTCGTCGCTATGTAGCGGCTAATCTTTATGATCTCGATGATGATGGACTTGCTCGTTATTATGCATCTTTTTTTATTCGAGACATGTCGTACTACACTTGACCCTTGTTAAGAGAGATATTGAGCATAGATAATATTATCTCAGATGATAAGATCACACAAACAAATAGAAGTTTTGTTATTGATAAAGCTGGTCAATTCACCAGTTATCATATTAAACATAGATATGACTCATGTGTATTATTATGTTGTGTATGTTGTGTTATTTTTTTAGTTAAAGAGTTATTTTTATTTTTATTACTTTTGTAATATTGTTTTAGTTAATTATCATATTGATTTTAAAGTTTGCTTACATATTATAAATTTTCATACTTATTTTATATAAGAATGATTTAAAATCATTAATTAACATGTGAATAATTGTTTAAATTTTCATATCATCAAGTAACAGCTTCAAAAAATACACATAAAAATAAAAATAACATTTAAAAAACACATATATTAATTTGAGATTATAATTAACAAATAAAAATTATATTAAAATATCACATTTTTAATTATGAGTTTGAGGTTTGGTAATTAAAATTTTTTTTTTGGATTTTAATTGCAGTAATTTAGACTTTTGTTTTATATAAAATTTAAAGTTATACTACAACACAATCACTTTTATCATTAACAGTTAGTTAATATAAATAGTAATAATAATAACAATTATTTACAACTATTATTGTTATTAAATAAAACCATGTTTTTCAAATAAGAACCCTAAAATCTTTTATCAAATTTCATAAAAGACCCTACCTTGACAAAGTAAATCAAATATTACAAACGTCATCTCTGACTTGGTCTAGACCTGTTACGATAGACCTCCCCCCTCCCCTCTACGTTTACAAGCAAGCAATCATGATGCTTACTTGATAATGGTTTAGAAAATAAGATGAACGGACAAACAATTGGTCACATCATAGGTTTGTTTGCTTTACTTATCCAGAGGTCTTTCCACCATTTAAGACCAGAAAAAGAAGAAGTCAGTGCTCATCAATTCGACGAGTTTTCGGTATCCACATTAGTTTTCCCACTGGCCAAAGCATGGATGCTGGCGTAATAATAAGCATTATCCAGTCATCAAAAACCTGTATCGGAGAAGACTGCACACGCTATTTCAGCAACACAACCTCCACCATATTGATTTCAAACAAGACGTGCAAAAGTCTCCGGTCAAAACCCCATGATCAAAATTTTATCCTAGCTTGATTTGATATCCCTCCAATACTCAACAAGGAGCAAGGTCGGAGGTGGAAGACTCCATGATCTCAAGAAAGATCAAGCACAGAGATCCAAACTCAGTAAATCAATAAAGAAACAAGAAGTAACCAGATGATGTCCGGATTTTCTACGAGGAAACAAATGCAAAAACAAAGCACATCTACTGATTGATTGATCATGATTGGCTCTGGAAATCAGGATTATGCTGCATCATTAATAAAATCAGGATTATGCATTAATCACCTCAAAAGAGCTTCAAGATTACACGGATATCAAACTTTTTATCCGCATTAATGAATTGCCTTTCCATTTTAAAAGCAAATAGTACTTGGCTACTACATATTCATATAAAAAGCAGATTAAGGACATGTTAACTTTGGCAGTTACTGAACATTCTACTTTAAACATCTCTTGCCAAACCCGAAAGGTCGACATCTCCGGAGTTTGGCTCCTTTGGTTTAGGAGAGGCTTCTGTCAGTGGATGGCCTTCGACAGGTATCCCTCGCCTTTTAGATGGTGAGGATGACGAATTCCCGTTATGGAAGTCGCCAAAAACATCAAAGAAGTTGTTCTTCATCTCTTCAGCCGCTTCAAAGAAACGGTTGATGCCACCAAGGAAGTGACGTTCTATGTCTTGAATATCACCTCGAAGCCCATGGAAGTCAAATGGTCCATCCTCAAACTTTCCTGGATCGAGCAACCCTCTAACCACTTGCTCTGTGACATCATCTTCAGTATACTCTTTGTTAGATTTCAGCACTTCAACAGGCCTAATTGAAACAAGCAAAAAAGTGTCAAACCAGTACCTCGATGTGCTGGGTGAACTGAAATGTTTAGGCAGGTCAAAACACAGAGCAAGATATCGAACCATCAATCAAGACATATTATGTGTTACAAAACCTTTCAATCAGCAATTATACCCAGAAGAAAATGAAAATATGTCCATGAATCAAATAGTACCTATGCTAAGGTTATCAAACATTCTTACGAGAAATGTAAGTAATAGAAATCTAGACAAATTTCTATAACCTTTAACAGATGAGATTATACCATCACCAAGAGCATTTTCAATGTATCTTGCCAAGTTAATGCACAATATGAGCAGCAAATTAAGAGAAAAGAAAATAAATAAAGCAGATGCAGCTAGACTCACGGTACTACAAATCTCTCAAACTTGGATCTCATTCATTAAAACAAAGGGTAATAATTCTAATTCCTAACCCACAACGTTTTCTGTTCTCAAAGACTATATAGTTTTGTTAAAAGAAAACCAAGTCACTTTTGTTCCATAACCCAATTTGTTTTAAGAGCCAAGCTTGAACCAAAATTTCAGATTCAATACTGGTTATATCAGCCCAACCAAACCATCAAATATCATTGCCCAAGTCATTTCATCTCTATTCACTTCCATATTGAGTTAGACACGACGAAATCACATGTTTTTTTCAAAGCTCACCCATTGTGTTTCTTGTCTGTGACCTTCAACTTCTAGATTTTTCCAAACAGATTTTCAGTGAAAGCTACCTCTAAAATCGCACAAATGCATTTGTTCCAAAATTTTATCTCCTCTCTTGCTACTCTTGTGTATCAGTTATCAAAAGCCTCAGTGACTGCCCCATTTGCTTCACCAGCCATGTTTCATACCATAAAGCATCCCTGAACTAAAGCTACTTCTTAACATGAATCCTTAGATGGATAACTGTCTGTATAAGCATTTCATAAAATTCAGGTGTCTCTAGCAGTTTCTTTGATTTTATTTTTCTGATGCCAGAATAACTAGGACACAAACAAATAAACATGTGCATGGCCCTGGGATCATCTATATGGATCCTGAATTCAGTATATGCATATATGAACTATTATACTTCCCTACACAAAAGTTAACCTTTTTTTAACACGTCCTAAAGTTGTTCAAATACACACACAATGTGTTTCAAGGCAAGGCACTTCCCCCCATTGAATTTCCAAAATCAGCACCTAACGCTCTACCATTAAGCTAATTCTGCTAGCTACAGTAGTGGGTCTTCACCACCAATTTCCCAAAACTTACACAATTCAAAGAAGTTGATTTGATCAGAATATGGGGCAAGAGGCATTAGTATTTCATATACATGATGTCGCGGATGCTCATTCCTCAAATACCACATCACATCTTCTCCAAGAAAAGACGCTAGCGGTTGAAATTGAAACCATATATTTAAAGCTAATAACATCCAAGATGTTGGGTATCTATTTTCAACTTTCGGTCAAATTCATGCATCTTTGGAGCTCATGAGTTTCTTTGAACTCTAAATTCAACTGCTCTCCCCATCAAAAGCTTAACTTTCTAATAATTAGAGCGAAAAAAAAATCTACCCTGGCACAACAAATACCATAATTCAACAGCACCTTCTCATTTCTTGCAATCATCTGTTTATCATTCCCAAATTCTTCCAAAACACTCCAGACACCTTCCATGAACTAACACAACCCCCCTCATCTACTGCTTACCATCCACGTTAATGTGCAAATTGAAAACTCAGTAGAACCAAAATTCTTCCAAAACACTACAGACACCTTCCATGAACTAACACAACCCCCCTCATCTACTGCTTACCATCCACGTTAATGTGCAAATTGAAAACTCAGTAGAACCAAAATTCTTCAATTTCTGTAAATTTAGGGAATTAAAAATTCATAACTCTTTAAGATAAAAAGAAAAGGAAAATTAAAACCTCTCCATCAATTATAACAGACGAAATCAATCATAAAAATTAATCAACCGCCACAAATTTCCTTCGTTTTGTTTTATTTTTCTCAGGAAACAAACAGAAACCACAAAATAAATAAATAAATAAAATCTAAAATAACTTACTTTCCAAGGCAATCACGAAGGACCTCCTCGGTTTTCTCGCACTTTCTAACGAACTTTCCAGGCTCAACCTCCTCCGTCTTGCACTGCGACCTCACCACCGTCCTCGTGGAACATACCTCACCAGAAGATGAAGAGGAATAATTAGGGTTTTTTTGAAAGGAATCGTCCGACTCGTCGTCGTCTCTCCACACCCACCCCATTGTCTCTCACCTGCTGCTGCTCTCGACCTTCTTCGTGCACTATACAATCTTAGAAGATGAAGATTAGATTTGTCAGGAGATTATTAGTATTATTATAATCTGCTACGTTTCGTGTTTTGAGGAGGAGATTCTAGACTCTCTTGGCGACCACGGTGCTGCTTTGTCACTGTCACATGCCTTCATGTTCTGACACGTATCACTCTGTGTCGTTTTTTTAGCTTACACGAGGGACATGTCATTTAAAGTCCTCGGGACGAAACGACAAGTCGCTTCACTGAGCAATTCTTTCTTCTTTTTTCTCACCAAGACATCTACCATCAGAACCCCCATTTATTTTTCTTTTATCTTCAAATTAACTCGAATATCAATTAAAATTAAATTCTTCATAAATATAATACATTTAGAAGAGTGATTTCTTTTAAGCACTAATTTCAAAATTTAAATTGAAAAATTAGAAAAACAAAAGAAAAATTTTGGGTTATAAAGCAAAGAGCAAAGATCATATTTTTGCGCTTACTTATTAAAGCCCATTTTTAGAAAACAGTTCTAAAATTAAGATTAATGGGAGAAATCCAATTATCCAACAGATCTGATACAAGTTTGGAGGGCTTCTTCAGAACTTGCTGCTCTACACAGGTAGCATGATCTTGAAATCAGGCGCTGGCCCTTTCTTTTTTTCAGAATGGAAGACATTCCATGGAAGTTCTTGTTGCCTTTTTCAAGCTTCTAATAATATCAAATGATGGGTTTGCAGTGTTGGATTTAATTATAAAATTATAATTTTAAAAGATTTTAGGGAATTATTATCTAGTATCATGATTATTAAAAAACATATGATCTATAATATTTTAGGAAAAAAGAATCGTTATACAAGGGAAGATGCAATGCATGTAAGTCACATTCTTAATTAATTATTAATCTAAGTATTTGTTGGTCACATCTAAAGTTCGAGACAAACCTTTTTTTTTTTGAGGAAATCTCTACCTTATCAAGTTAAATCATAATTGTTCTAAGATCCTAATTTTATCATCACATTTACTTTCTATTTAATAACTTAAGGTATACTTTACAGTGTAATTTTATACCCCAAATATTAAAATCCACAACTAAATCCTAACACTCCGAATATTAATTAAACAAAGTAATTGTTGTGGGATTTTTGTTAAAGTTTAATGGATGTAAACATGATACGATATACATTTTGTATTTTTAAAACATTATAAAAATGCTATTTTGGTTTTTTTTAGAAAAAAAATGCAGAGAAACATTTGTAACTTTTTTCAAATGCACGAAAACAAAACATATTTTTGTATTTTTTAAATTAGGAAAACTTTGGATTTTTTAAAATTTCAGAGAAAACTGAATATTTTTAATATTGGGTTCATATCTTACAGTATAAGTCTAAAACTCAATATTAAATTAAATTCTTGAAGAAAAACATATTTTTGTGTTTTTTGAAATAAGGGAATTTTTTTTAATTTATTTCAAAATCTTAAAGAAAAATGAGGTATTTTTCATATCAGGTCCTTATTTTATAATATAAGTACATAGTCTGATATTAAGAAAAATTGATGAAAAACTATTTGAGGGATCCACAAATAATTTTAAAATGATCTAGCCCTTTAATTTGTGCAATTTTAACCAATTTGTCTTAAATTTAAGTTTTTATCCTTAATTAGGTACTCAAATAAATGAATTGGATTTCCAAAATTTTTTTATTTTGATCATCGGTCTTACAATAACTTTAATCGTGATCAATTATAACTGATTTTTTAATTTCTTTTCAATTAAACCCTAAATTACTTGTAGCTGTAAATTAAATTTTTTTACTCATTGAAACCCAAAACCTTTTTCTTCAAAAATTTTTCTTTGAAATTTGATTTTTCTAAAAAAGAAAAAAAAACGCACATTCTTCTTCTTCTTCTTTTGAAAAATCTTGAGAGGGGATAAAAATTTGGTTATGGGACTTGGAATGCCAACTTGCATAGATTAGCAATCATAAATGGGTCTTCTGCTTGAGGTTTGTTGTTTATATCAGTTAATGGGTATATTCCTCCATGTTTGATATGGTGAAGAAAGAAAAAGGGAGAAGAGGTTTGGCGACTATATTTGGTAGAATATATAAAAATAGGTTTTAACAACTAGAGTTTTTTTTTTTAACTCTATGAAAATTACTTAATTTTATAAATTTAACGTTATTGTATTAATAATTTTTTTAGTTATTAATAAGAATATAATAAAAATCTTATAAATAATTTGATTTTTCTTTTTTTAAGATGTAAAATATTATCCACTTACAAGATTAAAGATTTGAGATAGAAACTTTAATTTTTTGAAAAATTATCTTAACTACCAAAGAATCAGAATAATATTTTTTTTTTTCCCATCAACATGAGATCTCCTTAATTACATGTATAAGAGTGTTTGGAAACGCGGTTATACCGGTATTTTTAAAAAATTAAAAGGAAATTTTTTTTTGCTAAAAATTATTATTTTGTATGTTTTGAATTGTTTTGATACAATGATCTCAAAAATAATTTCTAAAAACATGAAAAAACATCATTTTGATGTATTTCAGCATGAAAAGTACTTTAAAAAACAATCACAACTACACTCTAAACATGACAAAATAATCTTTGTGTTCCATATATAGCGGGTGTATTCTTCCATGTTTGACATGGAATTGGAGATCCTCTGCAATGTTTGCAATTGCAATATTGTGAAATTATTAGGTTATGCTCACGACATGTGATGGAAAAAGAAAGACGAAGAGAGAAAAGTTGGTGGATATGGTAGAATAAAAATGGGTTTTAACAGCTAGGGTTTCTAAAAATATTTTATGACAATAAAAATGGGTTTTAACAGCTAGGGTTTTTTTCCATCAACCTGCTTTCCTTAATTACACGGTCTTAGTTGTGTTCTATAAAGCAATAGATTGCAATAGAAAAAATAATTCTAATATGGAAGGGAGCACAGCAGGCATAATGCCATAACATTTGTGTAAAAAGTTTCCAATATTCAGTACAAAATTGAGTTATTGAAACCCTTATAAAATGCAGAGATCCATGGAAATAGCCCGACCATTTTATTTCTCTGGAAGAAAAATGAAGAGCAGCCCTTTCGATATGAAAGCCGCCATCCTATTCCCCGCCGTAGTGGCAGTTGCCGTGATTCTCTTCATTTCAACCGGCTCAGGCCAAGTCGTGCCCGTCGCTCCTTGGTATCATTTGCACATTCTCAACGGATTGAGCCACAACAAAATCTTGCTCGTTCACTGCCAGTCTAAAAACAATGATCTTGGTGTCCACAATATTCCGGTGAACTCGGAATTTGACTGGAGTTTTAGATCGAATGCTTGGGGCACTACGCTTTTCTGGTGTTACTTAGCCCCGGATGACCACTCTCATGCAGACTTCAACGCGTTTCAGGATAAAGAAAAAATCGCTGACAGTTGCGACGGTAATGGCAATTGTTGCTGGATTGCTAAAGACGATGGAGTTTATCTGAGGGATTTTCTGAAGAACAGTACTGATGATCTCAAATATCATTGGGTAGCGGGAACCTGATCGTGGATTATTCACCTGTTACTACTCTCTCTTCTTTTTTTATTGCTTCTGATAAATAATAAATAACAAAGATGTTTTTAAGGCATTGTAAGTTATTTTTAGATGATGATCACGATGATAATGATGATTTATTCAAGATGAAGTTCATTTATTAAGCATAATCACAAGGATTCTATTTCTCCCAGATTTATTGAACACGATGATTCTTATACAATAGATATGATCTTTTCGGTGACTTTATTTGTTTAGATCAAATGAATTAGGGTTGTTTTGTTGCAAGTCTTGTCGAAAAATTAGATGATTAGACAAAGTAAGCATGATTATTCGGTCTATGTGTACACAAAATTTTAATAATGTAATTTTATATCTCAATTAAACTTGTAATTAGTATTAAAATAACTTTTAGAATACAGGCTAAATACACGTTCAATCTTGCAAAGGAGACTTGAACAATAAAAAAACTAGCACGCAAATTGATAAATAATATATTAAATTTAAACTAAAACAAAGTAAAGCGTTTCACTTGATGAATCACTTGAAATCTTGATTAAGTTTAATACTAGTTATTGTTAATAATAAATCCATGTCAATGATTAATCATTTATTTTTAAAGATTTATTATTTCTTCACTTGATATAAAAGAAAATTCAATAAGCTTCAAAAATTCCAATATCACCACCTTATCTTATTTAGATGCATTTCTAAACAAGATACAACAAATTCAAAGAAAAATTTAAAAAAACTTTACTCAAGTATCTATTTACAATGACTAATCTTAATCTCTAGAGTAAGAGGGAAAGAACAAAGATGATATGAAACTTTAAAATAGAGAGCTAAGCTAAAAATTTAAGTGATAGTTTTTGCCATAAAATTTAATTGTTGTTAAGATCCAACATCTCCTTTTCAATCCTTTTTTATAATTATTTCTAAAATCAAAATTGATTGAGATTATCTACCATAAAGAAATTAAAAACATGATAGTTTTTTCCTTAAGAATTATATGTTTTTTTCTTAAAAAATAAATTATTCAGAAAGAGAAAGGTTACTGTTTAAATCTATTTATTCAAGAGCTAACAAAAATTAATCATTTATAGGACTAAAAGCTATTTTACAATA
The DNA here is from genome assembly GCF_005239225.2 of Populus alba. Taxonomy (NCBI): domain Eukaryota; kingdom Viridiplantae; phylum Streptophyta; class Magnoliopsida; order Malpighiales; family Salicaceae; genus Populus; species Populus alba. The sequence goes on from NC_133299.1 coordinate 6,217,560, forward strand.
AACGTAAACCTTGAGACTTGAGCCCTTGTTGTGCCGAGCAAGTGCACACATGTGGGTTAAACCCAAAGCTCACTCAACCTAGAGCTAATCAAATAATGATAATAATAAGAATTAATTATTATTAATTCTTCAATCTTTTAGCTTTTCAAAATTCACTAAAAAAATAAGTTGAAAGAAGAGTTTTTAACTTGAAATGTTTAGATTTTTTCACACTATTTCTCATCTTTTTTTTTTTAGTGTTTTCATTCTTTTTATACTTTAGTTTTTTCTTTCAAATCTAGAGCATAAGTTCATACTTTGTTAAGAGATATTTGAGTTCTTTTATTTTGATTCAAAGACATTGTTTAGAAATGCATCTTAACTAAGATGGTGATGTTGGAATCTTAAGAGGCATATTACAAACTTTCTAGTTGCACAAGTAAAGAAAATGAAGTCTTAAGAACAAAGAATTTGTCCTTGACAACTATAAAAATTTTATTTATTTAAAGTACTTCAACAAGTTAATATGATTCTTTGTATTAATTTAAGTATTGTTATTTTTATTATTAGTATGCATGATAGGACTTTGATTTTATATATATTACAAGGTTTGAATATATACTTAGCATCTATGCTAATATTCTTTTTATTATATTTATATTGAAAGCAAGTTTGTCTTGAATTTTATTTTGCATGTTTATAAATTTAAAATTATATGCACTCTAGACTTACCTTAAATAATCTTTTATATTTGGTATGTTCTTGTTATGATAAAGTGAAAAATCATTGTTCATTAGTTTAATATAATACAACATATTTTATCAAGGCTTTATTTTTTAAATTAGACTTTGATTAGTTTATCTTGTGAAAAAACAACAACAATAACACAACAATAATAATAAAGATTAATTTTGAAAAAGGTTTTTAGCATCATTAAAATTAAAATTAAAATTTAAGTTTCTTTTAATTTGCTAATTCTCATATATAGATTTAATTTTAATTTTCTATTCTTTAACTTTTAACCTTTTGATTTGTTATAATTCTTTCCCTTTTCTTTTGTTTAATTTTAGAAGGATTGTTATATATTTTTGTTTTAAAATTATAATTTATGTTCTAAAATTGTTTTTCATTCTTTAACAATTAGTTGGTTAGTTATTGTTCTCATATATATTACTGTTTATATATATGAAAAGTTAGTATGGTGAATAGATGCGGTATAAAAAGCTTTGTCTAAAAAAATTAAATTTTAAACAAAACTATTTATGACCCCTTTAATTTTTCATGAAAACTTATTTAATGAAAGAATTATTCACACAATATTATTTTTTTATATATACCTTACAGTTCACTAATAATTAAACAAATCATAATAAACAAAATAGAATTCAATTTAGTAACCCAATAAAAAAAATGACAGTTGATTTTATCTCGTATAGTCTAAATATTTTTATTGATAAAGTTGAACAAACATATCATTAATATAGCAGTTTTGGCTTAGATTTGTATGAATCGCACATGGGCAATGGTATGATACTAGGGTTTGATTTCTTAAATGTGTACTTTTGTTACAGCAGACTGCAAAAATCTTACTATTTGTTCTCTGGTTGTATTCCTATTCATCGGTGAAGAGCCAATACACATCTTGTTCTTACTTACTTGCCAATAAGTCTAAATAACAATAATACATTTTTTTAAAAATTGATAAAGTTAAACATTATTAGAGATTTGTGGTGTTAATGTATTACTGTGAAACATTTTTAGTAAGTCTAAAACTTGTTTGTTTTCATGTTATGTTTTTTGGGGTTGAAAACCCACCTTCGCCGATCTACTCCCATGACAGCCGCCAAAACATGTCGGAAAATGTTTTTTGGTTTAATTTCTGGTTCAGAAGAACATTGTTGACATGATTCCTATTGAAAATATGCGCGCCAGCGGCCCGATCATTACATCTTCCATGTAGTTTGGAATTCAACCCCGGCATTCTAACATGTATCTAGATCATGCAACAGCCGAATGACAGCATCTTACTCCCTCTACTGCTAGTTTTTACATCAAAATCAAAATTCCCATCAATTTCTACGAATTATTGGAACAATTCATTCATTGATATTTGGTGAAAAGAAAGGTGGAAATAAAAATCTCTATTGGTACATCTTTGCCAAAAATAAAACGATATATTGGTAAATGATTGGCATAAGATGTGATACAAATCAGCTGTAAAGACAACAATATATTCTGTGATTACTGAATCTTCGTCCTTATTGGTCATCTCAATTTTTTATTTCAGTGTATCATCTACTCATTTCTGGAACCAAAACAGCAGAACCTATAACTTTTTTGCCGAGTAGACTTCTTCCCTTCATGAAAAACATTTTCATGGATGCCATTTGCCTCAAGGCTCGTTTGCTTGTTGCCTTGCGCAGTTATGTCCATTGTTTGTACCTCTGCTGTTCCATCTTTCTTACTTTGAGAAGAATATAAAGGAACATGGTTAGTCTCATTAGGAACTGAAATATATTGGTCTGGTGATTCCGGTGTTACCTTGTAATGGTTTGTTTCCCTTGAGCCTGCGTGCCTGCAAAACAAGATCAGACCAGTAATGACATTAAACCAACAGTGGCATTATCTTGGAAGAGTAGAAGTAATAATTTGTCGTTTCCCTTAGATTCATTACTATGATGAGGACAGCAATATGTACGCATTAAGTACCTGATATCAAGATTGCTGGAGCTATTCCTGGATTCATGTGAATTCCTCTCTACAGGTCTTCCTTTATCAGATACTTCAGCAGAGACCCCAGCTTTCGGACAGACTCCACTGTCTTCTAAATGAGTTGGATCGATTTCAACATCCTTTTCAAGATTTGGAGTTTCTTCATTTGTTTTGCTAGAGGAAGACCTGGTTAGAGAACTACTATATTCCCGGACCACAGAAATGGCCTTCTCTAGAGTTTCTAAGGCTCTCCCTACATCAGAACTGATACGCATATTCCTTGTACAGTTTTCAGGACTCTTTAGAGCAATTTTATTGCTTGAAGGTTGACCTATAACTCTGCAATCCCTCGTTGAATGTCTGCTATATTCATTTTTTTCTTCTTCAATCCCAATAAAAGTTTTCCTATCTGTAGCCAGTGCAATGTTTTGCAAACTTGCACTTCCATGGTCCTTGCAATGAACTCTCTGTTCCTCCCCCCTCATTCTATCCTTCAAGTGCCTACTTTCTGGATCATTTTCTTCCTTGATCTCACCAAAGGATTTGTTGTCCATAAGTGGTGCACTACAAGGAAAAGCTTTGCTTGCAGTATTCAGTTCCAAACCTCCCAAGTTTTCATCCTTAAAGCCCCTGTTTTCTTCATTATTTTCTTCCTTGATCTCACCAAAGGATTTGTTTGCTACAACTTCTGCATTCTCTGAAAAACCTTCAATTGCATCATTATCCCCATGAATATTCAGTTCAACATCTCCCAAGTTTTCTTCCACATCTTCAGTAGAATGCTCTTTCTGTAGAAGGGAAGCATCACTGTTATACACTTTCCCTTCCACAATCGCGTGCCTACTTTCTGGATCATTATCTTCCTTGATCTCACCGAAAGATTTGTTGTCCATAAGTGGTGCACTATAAGGAAAAGCTTTGCTTGCATTATTCAGTTCCAAACCTCCCAAGTTTTCATCCTTAAAGCCCCTACTTTCTTCATTATTTTCTTCCTCGATCTCACCAAAGGATTTGTTTGCTACAACTTCTGCATTCTCTGAAAAACCTTCAATTGCATCATTATCCCCATGAATATTCAGTTCAACATCTCCCAAGTTTTCTTCCACATCTTCAGTAGAATGCTCTTTCTGTAGAAGGGAAGCATCACTGTTATACACTTTCCCTTCCATAACCGAGTGCCTACTTTCTGGATCATTATCTTCCTTGATCTCACCGCAGGATTTGCTGTCCATAAGTGGTGCACTATAAGGAAAAGCTTTGCTTGCATTATTCAGTTCCAAACCTCCCAAGTTTTCATCCTTCAAGCCCCTACTTTCTTCATTATTTTCTTCCTCAATCTCACTAAAGGATTTGTTTACTACAACTTCTGCATTCTCTGAAAAATCTTTGATTGCATCATTATCCCCATGAATATTCAGTTCAACATCTCCCAAGTTTCCTTCCACATCTTCAGTAGAATGCTCTTTCTGTAGAATGGAAGCATCACTGTTATACACTTTCCCTTCCACAACCACATCAGCATTTTCAGTAGAATAAAGAGCCTCACGTATTCGAGCATACATTGGATCTTTCAAAGCCTTGCTGTAATCTTCATCATAGTTAGACACAGAAGCCACTGCCTGTAGTAGTTCGCAGATTGGATGTCAGAGAAATAGGTTGCACAGAAACCTTAAAAGTTAGAATGCAAGGAGTTCTTCATTCTTCATGCATAACTCTCCCTATATAGAAACTGAGTCTGAAACTTTTCTAGATCCTACCATGACACTTAATTTTCATATTCCCTCCCATCTTCACCCCGGCTAAAAGATAGAAAACCCTGAGCCCAACTATTCCTATCACCTATTGAACCCAGAACCTCTCCCTTTTGTTACTGCAGAGAGCTTTTAAATAGCCAAATGAATTGGCCTATTGTTGCATGCTGTGGAGTATACAGAAGAGAAACAGAGAGAAATATATAACCTTCTGATAAAGTCTGAAACCATTGCCGAGGAGCTGCCTTGAGATAAAGTTAATGAGGGATGGAGGGACAAAATCCAGCTTCAAATCCACATTTGCAATAGTCCTGCAAAATGTGACAGTTTTCATAAACTCCACAGAAAAGGAACACATGCAAAGTAAAAGATAAAGCCTCAACCTGTCTACTTATGTAGCAGATGATACAAACTTTGATGACTTAATTTTAGTAGAGCCATGCAAAGGAATGTCTACGTTTATATGAAATTCAATTAGAAGTTTTTGTCTTTCAAACCATAAGACTTATGCATATGTTTTGTGTATCAAAGAGGACTCACATGAAACATCCAACTAACTATAACTCACCGAAAATAACTTCTTTCTGAAGTAACTTTTTGTATGGCAAAGCCACCCATCACATCAATCCTTACCACGTCCTTCGCTTCAGGGATTCCATCTTTTGAAAACCCATGGGTAGTTTTATCAATGCCCTCCAAATCTGAGATCTGAAAGCAATATAATCCAAAACAATTATCTTCTAATTTAGAATTACATATCCAAAAACAAAGGTAAATAAGAAACTGCATTTGATGAAATGATGAATTCAACCACTTCAAGTGACTACCGTGCTAGCGACAACAACAATCAGACCATCTTGGAGGTATTCAAACAGCACATAGTGCACAACAGTCTCCCTGGCTGACAGCGGCCATGTAACCTTCACCCTTTCTTCCAAAATTTGATGAAAAATCAGAATTTTATGTTGCAGAGTTCAAGCAAAAGGAATCAAACAAGTTACTTTAAGTTCAAACAACTGGTGCAGTTTGTGAAGGACAAACCTCACTAAAGATATCTGTTCACCGATCCGGATCCTTTGCAAGCATTCACAAATGGTGATTCTAAATGGTGGGAAACTATACTGAGGCCACCTGAGAACACGAGATCACCAAATCATAAGTCCAAAGCAAAGCTTGAAATATAAATCTTGATTTCAACCATTTAATTCTTAATCCTTTGCGTCAGTGGTGCACCCTCCCTAATTACCCAACCAAAAGAATAGGAAGCAAAAATGGAGAAACAAGCAAAATCACAAGAACATACAAGGATGTACAGACCCATATATCCTAGACATTTCTGGGGCATGGCTGCCTGCAAAGATCTTTGTTCTTCTATCCCTAAAACTCCTCATCAATGCACTCATTGCTATGCATCACATGTGACCATGCATTTCAGTCAACAATATTTAATAGGAGAAACAAGAATAAATATGGTTGACAAGGACAAGACAAATATGACAAGCAACAACCTCTTACTTTATACTCATGAAGCAAAGGTGTCAAACTTCGTAAGAAAAAATATTCCTATTCTGTACACATACGTACATATTGCCTTTAATGAAGTTGGAACCAGGGCCAAAATGTCCAATAAATTAAGAACAATGACATTTACACAGATCCACCAACCTACACATTCCTGAAGACATTTCCAGAACTATCTCAATAGGATAAAATGCAACTTGTGGAAATTTAGATGAAGCTATTATAGAATTTCACGATCAAAATTAGAAGTCTCAACTCTCAAGCAATCTGATTTCCTTGGCATTTACTGGTAATCAGGCCACTTAAGAAAAACTATAATTAGCAGAGTGTTAAAATATAAGTTTTTCTGCAATTGTGATTTTTTTTCTTAAAAGAAAAGCAAAATGCAGTATTTTTTTTTTTTTTTTATCAAGTTAAGATGCTGCAACAATAGTGCCATCAAAGGTAACAGAGGAATGAACAGAAGAAAGGTGTGCGTATGTTGTTTCACAGATCCATTAAGAGTGTCTCTGTATATATTATATGTTACCCAATGAATAAAGTTACCAAGATAAAAGCATTTGTTACCATTTTCTGTAGAGTGTTGCCTCCCAAGAGACGCATAAACCTGCAAGATGTTATTGTACTTGTTAAAGAGTTTTCAATTTGTGCCTTCACAATGTCTCAAATAATCGCCTTCATTTTGCTCATCCTTGAGGATAAAGCTCACAGTTTATGAATAATTCACATAAACTTACAAGTATCGACGGTGCCATCAACATAGCCTTCAACAAGTAATGAATGAAAGGGAGTACCCTGAGGTCCTGGGCGATACATAACACGGAACTCTTCATGATCCTCTTTTATCTGTCAAAAGAAGTAAGTTCCAGTATATCAGTATCACTTTTCATATATATATGAAATCCGCATCTTTTCTAGCCTTTTCTTTTTCAAAAAGAAGTTGTTCCTAGATAGTAAACAGAAATATTAGAAACCAGAACGTTTAGTTAGCTAAAAGGGCATACTTTCCATTCACCATGTGATGTCTCACTATTTCTTGACACCTCACTTTCACTTACAGAAGCACTCCTCAACATGTCAAGAAAAGAGGACACATGATTAGTCCTGTTTTCTATTAAATTGTCGCTGAATCCTGCAAATTCAGAATCCAAAATTAGAGTCTTTGACAAATTCAGCTAATCATCACAACTAGTAGCCCACAAAAGATAAGGATCTAATAAAATATCATCCCAGCTGTTGATTCTGAGAAATACTAGCCTTCAGTTTCACCAGGTGAAGAGCGTGCAAGTTGATTCCTGATAAGGGTTTTAAGTGCATCAAGATTTGTCAACTCCGGGGATGCGAGGGTCTTGTCCAGCCTCTCTCTGAATTGAGAGATCTTTCCACTCTTCCCCATTTTGCATCTCCAAGAAAGAGAGAGGAGCCCTCTCTAAACTTTACAATTACTCATATACTTCCAAGTGATTTTGTTATCATCTCCTGGATTAAACATTACAAAAAATATGTTCAAACTTTGTTATAGACTTGTAGCAATAAAATATGCAGAAAAAAACAAGGTCCCTAAAAATCATTTGCATGGATAAGCAATACTTTAAAGAGAATTTACATATTTTGGTTCCATAAATACTTAATCAAAAGAAATCATAATATCTTCATCTTATAACACAATAAATAATTAGAACCATTCACTCAGATAATGATTAGCACTACGTTATGACTGGAAATGGTTTCTCACAACTAATTTATCGGTTCGAAAAGAGTGCCTTTGACTCTTCTCAATGTAATATCTAGAAGATACATTTATTACAAGAGTCTCAAAACAGTTGCATAAACAGCACAACCTTATTGAAAAGACTCCAAATCTCACCAACCGATTATAAAATTATCCAAACAAGTAAACAGTTATGTGAACCAAAATATTAAAACATCTTAACAAGCAAAGCCAACAACCATGAGAGAAACCAATCAAAGAAATACGAACAAGCTCATAAAAACTTGTCCAAAACAGAAAGAAACAATAAAATAACAAGAGCCCAGAAGAAGAAATCGTGAAAACTAACCAAAATTCGAGTGATCACGTGAAAGCTCTCTGAGAACAACCCAGTTTTCCTTCAAGAACCCTGAACACGACCCTGAACTAAAAGAGCTGAAAATTCAATTTCTTTTTTTTTTTATAATCAAGAATTCATAGATTGCAAAGTGCGAATCTCAAAAAAAAATAAAAAAAATTGAGACAGAAGCTCCTGATGCCAAGACAGCAGAATCACGGAAACCAGAGGGAAAAGGTTTTCTTATTGTAATAAAACCAAAAAAGTTTGACTTCGTGCTTAAGTTGAGGAGTTATGTGAGGTGGGAGCCTCAAGTGACTTGTAGCTAGCCTGGCTGCCCAAAGGCCCCAAACTAGAAATTAATCCAATTCACCCCGCCTTTTACAGGATTAGATGTGTCGAAAGGTTACGAAACAAGCTTTATTGTTCAACGATATTTTTTTCTTGTTTTTTTAAATTTAAATACTGATATCAACACTCAGGAATTTACATTCATCTATGTACAAGATATGTGCTTAAAATTTCATAAAAAAAAATTAATTTTAATAAACACATAAATTGATCTAAAAACACATCTAGATATCAAAAAACTAATCAAATATATCACTAGTAATAAAAAATGGGGATAACTTTTTTTTGTAAAAAAACATAGTGTTATCTATAAATTATGTAACATATGTGAGAAAAAATAACTTTGATTTTGCAATCATATCTCATTAATTTTCATCTATTTGCAATCATATCTCATTAATTTTCATCCGTTTAGTATATTTGCTATACTATAAATATTATTTAGTTTAGATGACCAATGTCACTTCCATTCAGTTGAATAGAATATCAACTCATGCAAGATGTAACAGAGAAGAAAGCTCAGTGCGCACTATTATAAATTGTCATGATGCTTTGGAAGCTCTCATGTAATCCACAAGATACTTTATGGAGTAAAAAGTTCAGCATCTTGAAAGACACCCCCACAACTCAGCAAAGAATCTCGATGCTCCTCCGCTGCAAAAACACTTGCCAGCCGGAAACTGCCTTGAAGGAGGCGTGAATTGACAGGTAATAAAGACTGCCTTCGATCTGAAGTTTTAAGGTGGGAAAGGCACGCTCATCAGCCGTAAGTGGGTGGGGGCAGAGACGACAATAAGAGGAAGACAGCAATTATTTTGGCTCGCAAAGTAGGTAGAGTTTAGAGGAAGAAGACACCGAGTTTTAATGCGGGATGGGATGCCTGAATCGGAGAGCCCCCCGTCGCTATTCAACTTTTGTTAGAAACCCACCTCAATGAATGAGTGGGATCATCAGCATGTCTACCTCTTGTTCGATATAATGTTAACTCCAAGTAAATTGTTTTTGTTATAAGAAGGAAATTTCTCACAATGGGGAAGCAAGCCAACAATAACCATCAAGTTACGCCTTCTAAAAAAGAGGTAGATGTATGCATTAAACTTGATCGAACATGACAAGTCAATAAAAAGACTTGAAAAGACTTGTCGAGCTAGCTTGTGACTCATCAGAGTAAATTAGATGGAAATTGATTTAATATAACACCCTCAACTTTACAAGTGTTATTGCAACTTGATTATTCAAGCTAAATATAAGTTTGATTTTAAAAAAACTAAAAACGACTTTGATTTGTTTTTTATATAAAAAATTTGAAACAGTAATATTTTGGATTTACTTAAGTTAAATTAGGTTAACCTATCCAACTTCTAATCTAGATTATAATTTTATTTAGGTTTAATGATTGTCACGTCTTGAAAATATCAAAGACCAAACATAAAAGAGGCATGATTGGCACACAATCTAGTAAATCATCATCAAAAAACTAGCCCGATTAAATTATACCTCTAAACTTAAATATATCAAAAACCTCTTAAAAGAAGACTTCATGTATAAATTTCATCAATCAAATATCAAGAAAAATAATATATATAATTTTTATATTATTAAATTATTTTTAATCTGAATCCAAAAGTAAATTATAATAAAAAGTATGTAACAACAACATTCAAGAATGAATATCTTAATAATGGTCCTATTATTAATAATTGATTAATCATCAATTGCCTTCCTCTTGCATTTAAAAACCTGTATTCTTGAAATAAAAAATCATTGTGGAAAGAATAATTATATAATATCTATTTAGAAATGTGGTTATGATTGTTTTTTTAAGTGTTTTTTCGTGTTGAAATAAATTAAAAATATATATTTTTTATATTTTTAAAATTATTTTTTATATAAACGCATTAAAGTAATCCAAAATATAAAAAAAAATTAATTTTTAACCAAAGAAAAATTAAAAGTTTTAGGGAACACGCGGTGCTATATAAGTTATCAAAATAAATAGGTCCAAACTAATATTATCAAAAAACAAGATTGATGAGTAAAATTCATACTATTAAATTAAATCATCACACCATGTTCATAACCCATCACCCCACCATACGCACAACCCATCACACCATGTGCATGCCCCATCATACCACATACATATCCCCATCACACCATTTTCATAATAATATATGATACAAAACAAACATATTTCATAATAATTGCTCATAATCACATACATATTTTATAAATACTTCCAAGAGATATATTTATATTAATTACTCACTATCACACAATGACTTTCATTATAATTATATGGATGTGAACACATATATGTTATAAATATATATTTCGTATTGATTATTTACGGCCACACAATAAGTTTTTACTTTATAGTGTCCAACTATTTTCATTATAAAGGTGTTGTATATGATGCTCCTGAAATACCTAAATAAATTTAAATACAATATCAAATTAACTCTAAATTCAAACAAAATTAAATAAAAGTTGATAATAAATAATCAATATAACTTAATTACTTGTTGGAACATAATTGAAAAATTATCTTTTACCATCATGAATCAAATTATAATTTTCTTAAAATCAATAGATTAAATTAAAAATATCATAAATCAATTACCGAAATGAAATTTATCACCTTCAAACTCATAATTAGTTTGCCTAGAATTTCAAAATATATTTGAGGGGTCAAATCATATTTTTTTAAAGTTTAAAAACTAATTATACTTTTCACAAATCAACAACTAAACTGAAATTTTATTATCTACAAACTCAAAGCAATCTTTCTAGAATTTCCAGCAAAGGTAAGTATAAAGTTCTTACCTTAACTAATTAAAATCAATCATCCATCTTTCCCCTTTCTCCCCCATTTCTCTTCCTTTTCTCTTTCTCTTCTTCTACCTTTTATTTTCCTCTCTTCTGTTTATGGTTTCGTCTAAGATTAAATTGCCCCACAAATTCAGGTTATTACAATAACCTTACTTTTTGAAATTTATTTTTTATTTAATTAAGTAATTATAAACATAGACATTTGTATAAAAGACATTTCTTCATTCTTTTTATGCAATGTAAACTATTTTTATCAATACATTTCTTCATTCTTTTAACGAAAGCTTTTTTTTTTTTTACCACAAGCATTGTTTTTTATTGATATTTAATGTAAACTCCATTTTTTTTCATCTTTGTATGTCGATTTCTCACATACTTTTTCCTCAGCTATGGCACATAATTGCATTTCATTGATGACCTTTCATGTTTTTTCTAATCAATCTCTTTCTCTTTTTTTTTTTTGGGACATTGTTCCTTATGTCGCGTGCACATATTTTTACTGAAATTCTCCTGCCTATTTTGTGCAAATTAGAAAAGCAACATTCATTTCTCTCCTTTTTTTCCCAATTTTTTCTTAATTAGCATGGTTCGGTTTTTTATTCTGTATTTTTTTTTTGCACCGTTTGGGAACGTGGCACAAACCGCATTCTATAAAATATTTTTTTTGCTAAAAATTAATTTTTTTTATATGTTTTTTATCGTTTTAATGTGTTGATCTCAAAAATAATTTTTTTAAAATAAAAAAAAATATATCATTTTGATGTATTTCTGTATAAAAAACACTTTAAAAAAAACTGTAACTACACTTTCAAAACATTTTTAAAACACAAACAATAATTTAGTTTATATAGAGATGAAAACCAGTAGTGGTATTTTTTTTTCCTTTTGATCCATTATAAACAAGACACTTTTTTTTCTCCTTTTCTCAATCAAAGAACTAAAAAAGGGAATTTCTTGGTAAATTGTTGCCCTTGCTTCAACCATGAATCTTAATTAATCAGACCATGCTTTTCTCTAAGGACATAATAGGAGTGATTATTTTTAGTTCAGTTCGTTTTTTATCATAAAAAAAAAATACCAAATCCAATTTGTTTTTAAAAAAAATCAAAACCGGTTCAAAACAACCGGTTTTAGTGTGGTTTTTTAGAACAAAAACCGGTTCAAATCAGTTTGGCTCGGTTTTTTTTGGTTTGGGGTTTTTTCGGTTTCGGACTTATAAAACCAAAACCGAGCCAATCATTTTTTTAAAAATTATAATCGGTTTAATTAGTTTTTTTTTCACGGTTCAGTTTTTTTAGTTTTGACTCATTTTTTTCTAGTTTGGTTTGGTTTTTTCCGGTTTTTTCGGTTTGAGTTCGGTTCGGTTCGGTTTTTTTGATTTCAAACTTATAAAACCGAAACTAAACTGATTGGTTTTTTCAAAATTTTAATCGGTTTTTTTTCATGATTTGATTTTTTTAGTTATCTATTTTTATTTTTTCAATTTAATTAATTTTTTGAGTTTTTTTACTAAAACAATGAGTTTTTCCTTTCCAGTGGAAAATGGGCGGTATCTGAAAGATTTTTAGTACCAAATTTCTATTATAATATTCACAATCAAGTCCTGGAAAAAAAAAAAAACAATTATCCCAATTCAAATGTTCTTCAAGTTAGTCCAAATCTCCACTTAACAAATTTTAACACGAATGTTTCTGTAAAGTTGCTAGACTTTTATTTATCTCCATCTATATTTTTGTAATGGCGTTACACCATCAATGTTGTTATCGTTATCTTACTTCTCTTTCTAATCAATTGTCGACCTATTATATTGTACAATTAGTTTTTGGTTTCATTTAAACAAAAATGTTCTTTATCTTTATTTAATGTTTTTTTATTTGCTAATTTTCACTCTATTTTATTTTGATCATTAAATTATATTCTTTTCACCTCATTTTTACTTGCACTAAATTAATCAAAATTTATTCAAATTCAATTAATTTCTTGTCATGCTGGGCACCCAAACTAGTAATATCTAAATAAAAAAATAATCCAAATTAAAATAAAAATAAAAAAGAGAGTATAATTTTACAAATTAGAAACAAACTAAATATGTTGACGTTACAAGCATAGGTGTTGTTAGTGCATTTTTGAGCAATAATTTTTTTTTTAATCTCCAAAACATTTTGTATTTTAATTATTGAGATGACATATCATATCAATCTAGGTGAGCCCAAGTTTATTTGTACATGCCCTAGGTCATGGAGCTGACTTGGTTCAATTACTTTGTTTTTTTAATTATTTTTTATTTATTTACATGATAATAAAGATAGACACTCACAAAAAAATCATTGAATATTTTTTTTTCTAAATACAAAATAAATTGATGTGTTGCATGAAAAGAACACTAACTAAAAAAATAACAACTATAATCTTATTAACAATATCTAAATGGTGTGGGGGAATCATTGTTCCCCCACACACAATGTATTATTGATTACAACAGTAATCCACAGTACATTCCTTCTTCTTCTTTTTTTATTTTATTTTTATTTTTTTCCAACTTTTCTCTTTATTTTTTTTTCCATTTTTTCTTTTCCAACTTTTCTCTTTATTTTTTTTTCCATTTTTTCTCTCTCTTTTTTTTTCAAAATTACTTCTTCTTTTCAACTTTCATATTTTTTCTTTTTCCTTTTGTGTTTATTTTTTATTTTAAAAAAAATATTATTTTTTTTATTTTACTTTTTAAATATTAACTTGATTAAAAATTTCATTTTGTAATTTTTTTTTTAAAATACTGTGGATTGTTGTGGTGTTTTCCCACGTCGTTTTTCTTTTTTCTTTTTTTATTTTTCAAAATTATATTTGTTGATTTTTTTTAATATTGAGCTGATTAAGAATTTAGTTTTGTAATTTTTTTCTTTAAAACATTGTTGTTGCTACAGTATTTCTCTGCATGGTTTTTTTTATGATTTTCTCTGAAATTATCTTTTTTTTATTATTTTTTAATTACAATTACAAGTCATTACACATAAGGCTAAATCATGTGGGGAAGCATTGTAGCTTTCATCACAAAATATTGTGAATTGCTATAATGTTTCCAACATGATTTTTCCCCCTTTTTTGGTGTTTGTTTTGTTGTTTTTTTTTTTTTCTAAAATTGTCTATGTCGATTTTTTTTTTAATATTGAGTTGATTAAGAATTTAGCTTTGTAATTTTTTTTCTTTAAAACACTGTGAATTGTTGCAGTGTTTTTCCATATGATTTTTTCTAAAATTATCTTTGTTGATTTTATTTTTTAATATTGAGTTGGTTAAGAATTATAATTACAATAAAGCTAAATCATACAAGGAAAGTGTTATAGTTTTTCTCACAAAACACTGTGGATTGTTACAATATTTCTCTAAATGGTTTTTATTATTATTATTATTTTACTGGGAAAACACTATAGTTCTCTTCACAAAATATTGTCAATTGCTACAATGTTTTTTCTCATAGGTTTTTTTCATTTCAAAATTATCTTTGTTGGTTTTTTTTAATGTTAAGTTGGTAGAGAATTTAGCTTTGTAATTTTTTTTGCTTTTTATTAACAAAAAAGCTAAATTATATGGCGAAAGCACTGTATCTTTCCTCACAAAACATTGCAAAACGTTTTGTTTAGTCTCTAAGTTTTTGATTACTAATACAACTTTATTTTCCGTCATGAAATATTTGTTCAATCATACCCTTAGTTTCTATTACTTATCTAGCATTGGTTCACAATTATAATACTATCAAGTGCATTTATTTTATAAGCTTGCGGCAGCGCGCGAGAATGTTATCTCGTTTGAAAGAAAACTAAAAGTTTAATGGTATTTAAAAAATATAATAACTCAAATATATTTTCAATTAAATTAATAAATTATTAAAGCAATATATAATATATATTTAGCCAATTTATTTCTTCTAATTAAATAAACTTAAAATGAGAATTTAAAAAAAGCAAAAAAAAATCCAAGCCCCTCTAAATTATCGAGAGTCAAGCTCAGTGTATAGGTTTGATAGCACAGATATAAGTATCTTGTTGTATCTTTTTCTTTAATTATTTAAATGAGCGAACGATGTGTCATATGTTGCCCAAAATCCAACAATCACAAAGATTGTTGGAAAATTAAGGAGGGGGTATTCTTGTCTAAAAAAAGCTATTTAAAACTCATTTTCATATAAAAACATTTAATAAACACCTCTGAAACCTTTCAAAGCCAATTAATCAACCCAAAAACCCTTTAAATGATCCAAACACACAAAATCAAATTGGAAAAAAAATTCTCTTAACCTGAATCTACCTTTTCAGGTAAAATGAAAGTTTTAAAAGACTTCAACTCCTTTCATCAAATGGAACTTGTTAACATTAAAATTAGCTTTTTTTGTTGTTAGAATATGGTTAATCAATAACTTTCTATCTCATTCGTTATAATTCAACGACTCTCTCTCCTCTCTCTAACCTAGAAATTGCAATGTGAATATAATGAAGTCTAGAACCAAATTGCAAAATTTTCAACTAAAGGGACCAAAAGTGAATTCTGACAAAATTTTAAACCTAAAGAGCACTAACACATTTTTTTTTTTTTTTAAAAGGGCTTCCATTTCACCAAGAGCTTAATTTTGGTTCCCTCATTTTTTTTTAAAACAACAAAATTGAATTAGTTTGTGCAAAATCAATATCCAACTCAATGTTGAGATATTTTTTTAAGATTGTGATAATCTGGGAAAAAAAAAGAAGCAACATGAACCAAATAATCAATTAACACAATTAATGTAGAAGGAAAAAATTTAAGAAAAAAACTAGATGGTTGAAATGAAAAAAAAAAGGAAGAAATAAACGACCAAAAATAAAAAATATTTTATTTTTAGATAAAAAGCTGCTACTTCATTTCACTTCAATTTTGATCCCCTCATTTTTAGTTCTTTGCAAACAATCAAATTGAATTTTTCTAACTAAATCAATGCCAAGACTTATTTTGAGACTGAAAAAAAAAAGGAGCATAAAATAAATCATCAAGCTAGTCACCCATCAACACAACATAAAATTAAAAAAATAATAATAACCAAAGAACTATACAAATATATTGTGTTTTCATTTAGAGGCCATGGTGACACACGAAGGCCTCTTCCTTTTTCTTTTTTAATATTATGTGACGAGGAATGAAAATATTATTATCTCTCTACAAAATGCATTTGGAATGAATGGAACTTGCAATTGGCCATCTTATATTGCTTCAAGCATGAATTACTTATACATAAACCCTTCACTATTTCCAATTTGTTCTCAACAATACACACACACACACACAAAAACAAATGTTATATTTTCAGTATGGCTCCAATGCAGTGCAAGATTGTTGTAGGAAGGGCTATACCAGCGTTTGAGATGTTAGAATCTTCAAATATGGAGGAGTTGAAGCTGCAATTATTGAAATATGTGTGGATAAGCAAACTCTTATGTTTCCTAGGTTTAACCATATTGATGTAAAGCTAAACAACTTTAACATAATTGGATCTTATGGATTTAATGAAGAAGCATTAATTCATCTTTTTGTTAGTTCTTTACCTGGAAAATCCTGAATTTTGTATTTTTTTTTTAGGTTCTCATATCATGTTCTTGAAAATCATTTACGCAACATAAATTATAAAACAAAATTATTCGGGAGTTCTTAAGATTCCATTAGATATAAATCTAGAGTTGTTTAGAGTTTTATTACCTGAAAATCTGATCTTTTTCGGCTTTGAATAATTCTTTAAAGGCTCGATTGTTGCAAACCACAAGTTGCTAAATTATCTGGCCTCTAATGATAATCCACACGAACCACTCATAAAAAATCTTCTAAATCCCTATTTTGGAGAAAAAAGATTGCCATGCCTAGAGTGCTAATTTAAATATTGTGTTTATGTAGTTTTTCTATCTAACATACAACCACTTTTCCAATAAGACAAGAGACATATCTTATTATTTATAAGAAAATATGAAAAATTCTATAAATTAATAAAATATCAATTTACCTTTGAATAATATTCATATATTAATCCAGGATAATTTTAGAAATTAACTTAATTAAGTCTTTACTTGATTTTTCTATATCTAGAAATATAATCATCGTATTAATTATATTCTAGTCCTTAATTTCTAAAATATATTTTAATCAATTCATGCTTAATTAAATCATCCCAGCTTAATTTCTAACTAATGGATCTTAATGTATGTAACCTTATTACGTTCCTAATATATTGACCCAAATATAAATTATAATTATAATTAAATAAATTAAATAATCTAATTTATTATCAATTAAAAAAATTAATTAATTTATATTTAAAGATTAGGTGCATCGTTTAGCAATGTGTCATGATCTTCTAAATATTAGAAAAGTCATTAGTGGTTTGACTTAACCTCTTAGTGATCGGTTTCTTAGTATAATTAATATCATTTCATCAATAATATTCTAATTTAGCATTAGAGCATGAAATATGTTTGTCATGTTAAATCATGCTTATTCTTTGCGTAATCATTATTGATTGTTTGAATACGATTTGAAACTTTTTTCAAATCTCATTCCACCTTGACCAATTATTTCTCAGTCAATACTATTTGAGAATATATGAAATATTTTATCTAATTCACATAGGGTGATGAATCATCTCTTGATCACTCAAGTACTTTCATATAGTTCATGTTCTACTCAATGTCTACCATTTTATTATCTCGATTAAAATAATATGTAACAAGATCAAAACATAACATTCTCTGTATAAAATGACTTAGTTATCTTAAGTTCAAGGATCACTTACATAACCTTCACATGAGTCTTTTCATAGATATAAGTGATTTCTTCATTTGAAATTCTCATGTACGTCAATTCAATATACATATATTATGACAAACACCTACATATTAGTTCTAGGTATATCTTATACCTCAACTTATGAGAACAATTGCTTCCTTTCAGAAGGAAAAAAATATATAAATACATATCAGTCTTTACGATTCCAATAAATGTCCAATACTTAAAAGAGCATTGACTAAAAATATTTTATGAATAATGCTATGATGCAATAAGAATCTCATAATTATATGAACTTTATAATTTTTTTTACAAAGCATTTTTGTCTCATGAATTATATCTTTACTCTAATTCATTAATCTAATATTTTATGAATATCAAAAATAAATTAAGCTTTTTTTAATAATAAATATGTATTTATATGATAATGACACGTAATCAACTGATTAACTATAAAACATATTAAACTAACACCTCAAATTATGATCTAACCACTACCATCAAAGTGATGAAGGGAAGCAAATATTAGTTTGTTTTTTTTGCATTTCAAAAAGCGGTTTTAAAAATAATTTTTATTTTTTTTCTTTGCTTCAAATTAATTTTTTTTGTGTTTTAAGATTATTTTGATGTTCTGATATTAAAAATAATTTTTTAAAAAAAATATTATTTTAATATATTTTCAATTAAAAATATTTTAAAAAAAAACCTTCACTACAATAATAAAAAATATTCTCGTGGTTGTAGATCTTCTTTATAAAAATGAAGCTTTAAATGACTTTGATTGGCCTTGAAGCAAGCAATGAAGGGCTATTATTTGAAAAACAAAAAAGCACTTATCTCATTACTTTAATTAAAAATGCCACTTTACTAAAGATTTTCTACTGCAATAAATTAAAAGCATGGCTTGAAACCAAAAGTAGTGCCACAAATATCTAATGTGTAATTTAAATACAAATTTTAAGATGGTATTATAAATAAATATTATGTAAGATAGTTATAAAAGTTAATATTTAAGTAAATTAAAATTAATCTGGATCTGTTTAAAATAATATTATTTTAATTTTTTTAAATAAAATTAAAATAATATTATTTTAAAAGACAAGTAGTAACACTAACCCACCTAGTTTTGAATAATTAACCAGATTAACCTAGTTTATCTTAATCAATTCCCACTAGATTATACATCCAAATCAAATTCCAGATTTAATGAGTAACGTGGCAGACCAACTAAACCAAGTTTAATAACACTAACATCATCTTTGAAAAAAGAAAATCTTTGTTGGGGTTTTATTTGGGCTGGGCTTTTCTTAACTTGTCATTTTTCCGGCCCAACCCGAACCCTTGAAGCTGTACTTACACTGCGTCTGAAGTCTGAAGAGGAGCTGCTGTTTGTCTTTCCTCCTCGCTTAGAAGAAGCCGTTTGGCGTCATTTTTCTATTCTGTTTAACAACACTATCTACCAGCGTGTAGTGACTGTTTCTTTGAATCAGGTAATAATGATAATCTCCAATGGATTTCTATTTTTTTTTTTTTGTAAAAATCAGAGATGGAATCTGGGCTTATTCGACAAGGGTTTAGGGTTTTACATTATTCTCTATAAAATCCCACTATTTCATGTATAGGGTTTTGAAGTCATGGTGGGTTGGCAAAGACATCTACAGTCTTTGATTCGTCAAGTTGGGAGAAGAAGTGCAGAGCACAATCACATTGCCCATTTTTCTACTACCACCACCACTACATCTCGCTTGGATTCTTCTCTTTTACCTGGTCACTCTTTTTTTTTTTTTTATCTGTTTTTGAATTTTTTAGCTATACGGGTTTTTCTATTTTGATCTAGATTTTTTATTTTTTTTGAGGGGTTGGATGATATGATGTGGAGTTTTACTTCCTTTTTTTCTTGGCAGGTGAGTTGTCTTATCTACCGAGGTTGTGGAAATTGCCTTCTGCTAATGTTTCGACAAGGCCTTTTTATCAGTTCTTGCAACAGGCGGTAATGATAATTCACTACCCCCCCTTTTGGTTTTCTGTTTTTGCTATATTGTTACGAATTTTCTGAATTTCATTCTTTTTTTTCATGGTAAAATCGGTTATATTTGTAGTTATGGCACGCCATTACTTACTCCCAGTTGTGTCAGATTTGTTTAAATCAAATCTAATGAAGTACTAAGTTGACAGTGAAAAAAATTGCATTTGTAAAGCGTCAACCATTAGAGGATGGGAGGATGTGACGATTGTGTCTTTGGCTATGCTGATATTTGCCAATTAAGGATCTCTTTGTGCATATTCTTTTGATCACCCGCTCGCTTACATAAACTATTTATTAATATGAATTTTCTGATTTAAAATGGATGCTAGATACTTTGGCCTTTTTTTTGTCTCTGACCTGGAATTAAACAGCCATTGGCAGCATGATTTGATGGTTTAGACTTAATATATCCTTTTTTTTTTCACCTTCATTTGACTTATGTAGACAACACAGATTATTGATTTAATGTACTTATTTTACTGATACAATATATTTAGGTTAGTTCTAATAAAGGTTGGATTATTTTATCCTGCATAAGTTCTTTCTTTTTTTCCCCTTTGTTTTGCAATCATAATTTGCTGCTCCTGTCATCTTTCCAGGGCATTTCCAATTCAAGGAAACTACTAGCAGATTCTTCTGAGGAGCAACCTGTTTCATCTCCATTCACTCCTATGCTAGCATTAGAGAGTGGAAAAACTGAACAAAAGGCAGTCTCTAAACCTGAAACGGTTCAGGCAGTGTTAAAGGGCATAAAAATGGTATGAGAGGCAACATTTATCTTGTGCATCACACAATTTAATTTGCAACTCTCAAAATTCCTCCATTTCACCAAAGATCCTTGGTGATCACTTTACTGATAACCAAGAAAATACTCATATAATACCTAAGGTCAAGTTGATCAAGCTGACAAGGTGGCTTTGGTGTGTTAATTGTGAAAGCAGACTGTCCTTGAAATAAGAGAAAGCTTCATTACATTGTGCTTCTACTTATATCAAGCTTCTTTCTTTGCCAAAGTTAATAAGGATGGTTTTGGACAATGAATTTATAACTCCTCAAAATTTCCCCTTTTCATGGAAGATTCTTGGTGATTATATAAAGCTTCTTTCTTTGGTAAAGCTGATAAAAGGATGGTTTTGGACAACGAATTTATAACTCCTCAAAATTTCCCCTTTTCATGGAAGATCCTAGGTGATTATTTTACTGATAATCAATAAAATGTTATTTGGTGTGTTATTTGCGAGATCAGATTGTCCTTGAAATGAGAGAAAACTTCATTACTTTGTGTTTCTACTTATATAAAGCTTCTTTTGTTGCTATAGTTGATAGAAAGATGGTTTTGGACAGTGGAGAAAGTCTATTCATCATCTGTTTTTTGTTGGAATTATTTCAATCCAGTAATTTAAGTTTCAGAATTAGAATGAGTTGCAAAACTAGTACATATATTGCATCTGTTGTGAATTTTCTGGGATTTGGATCCATTTAGATGATGAGACTCCTAAGATTCAAATGTTGTGAAGATGAATATAATAGTTGTGGTCTGAATCGTTTCCTACTTTTATGCCCTCAAGGTGGATCTTTGTAATCCTATGGATTGAAAATTCATTGAGTTGTATTTAATATTCAATAGTTTTCTGTAAATGTAGGATAAGTTTTCAGATGTAATAGATTCATTTATATGGTACTTGGAAGCCCTGTTATGATGTACCTTGATCAATAGGGCCAAGATGGATGGAGTAGGGCTGGTCTAAAAGACTAAGACTAGGCAAGCCAGTCTCTAGTCTTCTGCAGATCAATTGAATAAAGATGTGCCTTAACTGTTTGAATTATTTTGGCTTGCTGGCTTCAGAGTCCTAAGAAGCTCAACTTGGTTGCTACATTAGTTCGTGGCATGCGCGTTGAAGATGCACTATTGCAATTGCAACTGACAGTAAAGCGAGCTGCAAAAACTGTCTTCCAGGTAACTATTTTATAGCCTGTTAGAGTTTCCAAGTTGTGATTGAGTCTGATAGATTCAGTCATAAAGTGGAGTGTCTTTCCTTGTTCCCTGCAATGCGATGGGGATTGTTGGGGATGAGAAAACAGAAAACAGCTTATAAGTTGGGTCACAGACTACCCATCAAAAATCTAGACACCACTTTTTCATTTCTTTTTTTCCTTAATTGCTACACCATAATTAAACAAACAAAATATCATGTCACTTGAGGAAGCTGGAATGATAGAAAAAGACTCACTTTCTGAAATAAAATTAGAGTTCTTCCCTTGGGTATTTTTTATGAACTATCATTGTGTTGATGATTTAAAATATGAGCATTGATATAACTTTAATGTTTATGATGCATGCTCATTTCTCAGTTGCAAAAGGTCTCTGAAATCATGTCAAGTCTCTGATCTCTGTTGGCTTATACCTCATTTCTTGGAATAGACCAGCAGTTTTTGTGCTTTCCAGTAGCAGCCAGTATTTCAACTTCAACAGACTAGAGTTTTTGACATTATAAATAAAGAAGAAAAGATAAGAAACTAAAGTCTTTGTTTTGCAGGTTATTCATTCCGCTCGAGCAAATGCAACTCATAATCATGGGTTAGATCCGGATCGTCTCCTTGTTGGTAAGTAATGCAGGTGAACTTGCACCTCTCACTTCTATCTGAACTTTACTTATCCTGCATCTTCTTTTCATGCAGCTGAAGCATTTGTTGGAAAGGGATTTTTTAAGAAAAGAATTTCCTACCATGCTAAAGGAAAATGTGGAGTTAGAGAGAGGCCCGAGAGTCGACTGACAGTAGTAGTAAGAGAGACAACCCCTGAGGAGGAGGCTAAGATCGCCAAGCTAAGAGTCCACAATTTCCGCAAGCTCACTAAGAAGGAAAGGCAGCTGGTACCACATAAGCTTATTGAGACCACGTCAATATGGAACCGCAAAGGCAAAGCTGCTGATCGACAACCAAGTGGTGTGGCTGCATGAACCGGCTTTTCTCTTCCATATTTCAAATCCTAGTAGAAAGTTCTGTAGAAGTGTTAAAAAATCCCCTTCCATGTCCTGGCATCTTTGTTGAGACAAGTTTTGTAGAATCGTGTATGCCAAAGCATTGGAATGTGAGCAATCTTGTTTTCATCTAAAATGATGGCTGAACATGCATGCGAAATTGCAGTGATATGAGTGATCTTGTTTTCGTCTCAGGGAATGGCTACACGTGATTGCAAAAGCTTGATATATATATATTATCGATGATATATATGGACTTTAATTGTACTTCCTTGATAATAATAAAACCACTCACATTTTTTCCTTAGTATTTGTATATGATGATGTAAAAGGGTGCAGAGGGATACACACAACTGACTCTGGCCAGCTCGGGATCAAGGCTTTTGCTGGTGTATTTGCTTAGTGAAACTGTTAGCAAATGTCTACACAGAAGCAGCAGTTTCCAAGGCCGCCTCCCCGGAGAAAGGTTGAGGATATAGTTTCCTGATCATCGTTTAGAGAGAGAGAGAGGCTGTCACGGCACATGACAGTCTTGTATAGCATTACACTTGCACTTTCACCCATAATTATATGTTGATTTTTGTTTTTAATCATGAAATCCGTCATTCCATGAGTTCTATTCCATTGCAATTCGAAGATTATAAAACGAAGTTAAAAATGCAATGGTCCATTAAGAAGTATTAAAGTTCAAAACACAACTTCAGAAACAGTAACTCCAAACAAACTCGGGGTGCCAAATGGATTACATACTAGAAATTTAGTTTGACATGTCACTGCTTCTGTGTCTAAGAATCTCAACACCCAAATAATCTAGGGGACCAGGAACAGCAACATGAGGCTTCCCAACTTTCACACGAACAGCAGATATTTGGGGATACTTGGACAACGTTGTAGAAGCAATCAGTTGAGCCACTGACTCTAGGAGATTCTGTGGCGGTCCCTCAACAATTTCCTTAACAATGCTGTTAGATGACCCAAGTCAATAATCGAAACAAACAAAACACTTAATTAGGAGGCATAAATTATGCATGTTTGATTTAAGGAGCCGTGAGACACTACTAACAAATGTTGGATGACCGATCGTAAGCACGAAAAGGTCTCACCGGTAAATTTCAGTATAGCTAATAGTGTCTGACAAGCAGTCAGATTTGCCAGCTGCCTGAAGATCCATCCAAGCATCCACATCTATCAAGAACTTCTGACCCAATGCCCTTTCCTCTGGTTTCACCCCATGGAAACCATGAAACATCAGCCCTCTTAATATAAGTTTGTCTCCCCCTCTTATTTCCTCACCTTCCATCGCTGCTTAAAATAGTATTATACGTAAGTATGGACTCAAGGATTAAAAGATCAAATCCCCAAGCACAAATGGGAACATATTCACTTTGGCCATAAAATGCTCAACAAGAAATGTTTCGCCTTCCTTCCCCATTTGGACAGTTAAAGATTACTCACTTTTCAATGAGTCAAAATAATGAACACCTGATGTGCATTGCACAGTCATGCTTCTCACATGCTAAAACGCAATAATCCAATCCAATCCAATCAAACAAAGGGAAAAATAGCATAAAGTCAATTCATTGAGTCGCATTCTGAGTGCAACAAACACTTCCCCAACTCATCAACCTTACTTACGGAGTCAATCCACCGATTCAATTCTGGGTTGTGAAATGAGAATGGGTGCGGTGCTTCTTCAAGGATCTAATAGCGAAGATAATGCACTTAAAGAGTGATGAAATTGGAGATTTTGGGACTAAATTTTGCAACAAAAGGAGCTAAAATTTTTAAACATGGCCGAAGGCGGTAGAGAAACAAATCATTTAGCATAGCATCAACAAATTATGTAAGAAAAGAAAAAGATTCTGAAATGTACGCTTTACCTTCACTGAGTAAATGGGAAAATTTGTGTTGTGCCTCTGTGACTCGTGAGTTGGCACCCACCCAAATGGAATGGAAGTTTTTGAAGCGATTGAATGGTGGTGGGCCTGGTGGCCTACCAAAAGATCATCATTACTTCTCCCCGCCTTTAGAGTGTCAGCTAGCTTTATTTTTATTTTTATTTTTTTTAATGATTAGATATTTTTTTTATAAAATTTATTTTTATTTTTATTTTTTTAATGATTAGATATCTTTTTTTATAAAATTTATTATTATTTTTATTTTATACTATTTTTATGAGTTAATATTAAAAAAATAAAAAAAATATTATTTTAATATAATTTTAAATAAAAATACATTAAAAAAAATTATTACAAGAAGGCATCTAAGTGTGCGGTGACATGATTGAACCTATTTTGAAAATTACTTTCTAAATTATTTTTTTATATTATTAATTTAAAATGATTTTTAAGTATTTAAATATATTAATATTAAAAAATAAAAATAAAAACTCAAAATATTTTTAAAAAATATTATGTATCATATTACAAAATATATTTAATTATATACTTGGTTTGGGTTTACTCATGAATAATTTTATTTGGCAGTATATATCAAAATTTAAAACTTGTTATTTTAAGTTATTAATTACCTAGTTAATCAAGGAATATCCAATTTTGTAGAAATTTTTAATTTAATAATCTATGTGTTATATTTCTTCGTCTTATGAGATGAGAGTGAAAAACAATGGTCATTTAATTAAGGGTTTTATAATAGTATAGTTTTAAATAAGAAAATTGATTTTGAGAGGCTTAAAAAACAAAGAATTATTATACACATGAAAATCAAATAAATATTTATTTGTTTAAGAAAACAATTGTCTATTGTAAGAAACAAAAACAAAAGTTAGATATTAAATACCTAAGTAATCTTTTCAAGGAGGTATATTATGGTGTTTTATTTGTAGATATATATCAAAATCCAAAAGATAGCATTTAGAAAAATTTATTAAATTCTTTTATCCATAAGATTAATATACGTTGTGCTTCTTAAAAAGGAAAACTTATTCTTTGATTAATGCAAAAACTAATCAAAAGATCTAAAAAATTCAAAAAAATAAATTTTTATATAACTAGTGTTTATTTTTTTATTTTTTCAATAAACACAAAGCCCTTACCCGTTTTAAAATAAGCTTTAAATTGTCTTTTTGAAAGTCAACTAGTAAAGCAGATTTAAGTTTTATATTGGATAGTGAATACCTTACAAATTCCAATATCATTATGAGTTGGAATGTATGTGATAAAGGTTGTGAATAATTTTGAGATAAAAATAAATTTGAAAGATTATTAAATTTTTCTTAAAAATTCAAAAAAAAATATTAATAAGACTATTGAGATGATGCAAATTTGGTTTAAGTTTTTTTCCAGGCCTTTTCCAGCCTTCGAGAAAGGAGATGATTTGAGCATGCTTCGCACACCCCTTTTTTTCTATTTGATAACTAAGTTATCATTGAAAATATGAAAAAGGAAGCCAATTTAATACTTTTTCTGGACATGACATTTACATCAACGGTCCTAAACGATTTCACCCGATTTTAACCATTTTCGACAAACGATTTAACATGTTAGCATCAACTTCGATTTTCATTAAAAGTTCAACTCCCCTCCCCACGCTTTATGTGATACTAGTAACTCAAATCAAGATACTTGAGCACCACTCTCCATACTATATGAGGTATGCAGACGTGATTAATGTCCATAAATACCTTGGTGATAGGTAAAAAGAATCAAATAATTTGATACATGAATAACAATCTTCAACCATTCTAGAAACTACAATAAATTATTCAACAAAACAACAACTTTACACATGGAAACACATAACATTCACAAATACACACCTTCTATAACTTCATTCCATTTTTTCGTTGTACATTTACTAGCTTAAACATCAGAGTATCCACTTTTCAAATAGAGGACTTGCTTTTCATGAACAACCTTGGCTAGAGACAAAAGCCTGCATTTAAGACCAATAAATAACTTAGGATGAATCTATGGCAAGCCCAATTCTTATCTAATGTTTTCACGACTTCATTAGTGGAGTTGTTTGTAGGAACTTGAACATCAACTAATTCATTTTCTTTTCACACCTCCTTACTCAAAAATTATTTTTCAAAGTAAACAATTTAGACACTCTAAGAAATAAAAGAGTAATTAATCTCCTCATTACAAGAACTTCAGCTCCTCTATATCTCCAACAAATATCTTATTAAGTGAAAGTATTTAACAATGTTATTCTAGCTTTACAAGAATATCTTTGCACTCTTCCATTCCCTCAACAAGAACTCCTAGCTCTATTACATGCATCAAGTACACATAAACAATTCTAGTTTCTTCAAGGAACATGATATAAATAGACACAATATTCTAATTTTATGAAGGGGTTGTTCTCAATATAAATGACACTTTTTAATAAGTCCTAACCACATGATTGTCTACTACCAAATCTTCTTTTGAGTCTCATTCATATGCTCCATTTTAAAAAAAACATAGACATGAGATAAGACATGAGCTATTAAGAATAAACAACATTCGTAATAGGTAGGGGGACTTTGCACTGTATCATCAAGTGTTACACATTCATCTCAACCAAAACAATATCTCGGTGAAGGCCAACTTAGATAATTACAATGGTTTTACAGATCTTATAAAGCATATATAAAACATTAGAAGAATTCAAGAGCTTGTAATGCAAAAAAGCGATGTTATATGTAAAATTCTCTCGATAACATTTAATGAATCTATTTAGGTATGGTATCATAACCTTGAGCTTGGCTCTATCCTTGACTTTCATGATCTTTGCATTAAGATCATCTTTCATTTCAGTACTAGCATACTAGCAAAAAAAAAAAAAGCAAGCATGAATGAACTCTTCATCATCACCTAATAAAAAAGATGAAAGCATTATAGTATCTCTAAATATTTGACAATGAAATGCTAAACATGAAAAATATACTCAAACCTATTTCCACTAAAGTTCTAATAAGTGAAGTATACAACTACTCTTTACGAGAACACCAATATGCTTTTCCTAATAGAATCCTCCTTAACGTGAAACATGCAATAGAGAACCATATTAGAGTAGAAGAAGCAAGCACGATCAGACAAAAACACCTTTATTTTTAAAGAGTAGATTTTTACAATTTCATCATTCTTTTACTAGGGCATACAAGAGAAGCACCAAGGATCCATTCGTGATCCCCTAACATTCTATAAGCTCTTGATAAGACCTTTTACTACTACACGTTCTGAGGTATTGGTTGCTATTTAAGGAAATGATTTTACGCGATACCTATCTTATATGAAGAGTGATATAAATACAATAAATCCTTATAAGTTCTATCACTTTCTCTACGATCATGTCATGACACTAAGTAATGCCATGACATGAAAAAGAATATAGAAATATTGATATGAAGAAGAAACCTCCAACAATTTATAAATAATGAGATGCAACTAGAATAAAAAGAGAAAAATCCTATAATTAACTACCCGAGATAAAATAATTTTCATATATTATATCTTTATTATCTTATGAACTTTGAATAAAAGTAGTAATGTTTCTTCATATCTCTAATGTCTCTAATGAAAAATCTTTATGATGAAATCTTCCTGTTTCCGTTAAATTCTTTATATCTCCAAATATATCTCTAAGTCTCCAACAAAAATTCTTTATAATAAGATCTCCATATCTTTATTAAAATATCCTAATGAAACATATAAAACTAATGAAACTTTCCTAACTATTAAAAAAAAACATTAAAGATATATAAGAAGAACTCTTATGAAGGCACGTTAACAAAAGCCATGAAAAGGTAACAGAATTGCATAAACCAATAATTATTTTCTTTCCTCCATTTTTGTTGGTCAAAATCTTCTAAATATGATTGTTTAAAAGACTTAAAGGGGAAAATGATGTTATAGAAAATTCACCATCCTAGTTACTTTGACCAAGCCCATGCAACTATAATTTTTAGCCATTCAAGATAGACCTGAATGGCTAGATACACCAGCTTGACACTCAACACTCACCTTGGTCTGTTTAAAAACTATCCCAAGTACATACCTCTATGCATTTTTAAGTACTCAAGACCATGTAGACACACATTCCAAGCTGTACATGAAATTTTTCTATGCAAAGTAAACACCATCTTTTTCACCAATGGTTATCTTGTACCATTCAAGATAGACCTGAATGGCTAGATACACCAGCTCGACACTCGACACTTCTCCACTTATAGAATAATAAGCACAACCAATGGCAACACCAACTTCTTTTCCAATGGTTCAACTCCCCTCTCCACACTCCACAAGATACATGTAACTCACACTAAGACACCCGAGCACCATTCTCTATGCTCTGAGAGGTAAGCAGACATGACCAATGTCTATATATACTTTGGTCATCATGCAAGAAAGGCTAGACAGTTTGATACATGAGTAGAAACTAATCAACAATTTCAGGAACCACAATTAACCATTCCATAATTTAAGTACATGCTTCACATATAAAAACACACTACATTCACATATACACACTCCTTATAACTTCATTCTATTTTCTTTTCTTTCATATTATTTTCTACTTCTACATTTATTAATTTAAAAATTAGAGTGTCCCTTATTTCAAGATCAGTCAACAACTTAGAGCGTGTTTAGGAGTATGGTTGCGGTTGCTTTTTACTCAGAAATGTATCAAAAATATATATATATTTTTTTATTTTTTAAAAATTATTTTTAATATTAGTGTATCAAAATGATCTAAAAATACAAAAAAAAATTAATAATTCGAAGCAAATAAAAAAATACCATTATATCTTGCTTAGCTCCCCCCCTTTTCTCTCTCTCTCTCTCTCTCTCTCTCTATATATATATATATATATATATATATATATTGGAGAAAATGGAGAGTCAATAGATAATACCAATTGAACTAAAATAATGATAGATTTGAATTGCTTGTATCCAATAACACGTATAATACTACGAACTGAAATTTTAGTTGCAACTATTTAATAGTTAAATTGGTATTTTAAGTAAAATGTTATTGCAAGTGCATGTTATGACATTTAAAGTGATTGTCTTTATTATATATAATGTTCAACGGAATTTATTTTACTTTAAAAATAAGTATATAAATTTTACTAAAAATATGATATATAATTAACTTAATTGACATTGAATCTACAATAATTTGTTTCAAATGCCATAAAAATTTAATGACATTTGAAACAAACGCCTTTATATCTAATATTCTTAATGATAATATACCACAATTTCACTAAAGTATATATTAATAATAACAATCATGCAATGTTATTATAATATATATAACATTTATATATTTTATCAAATCTTTTAGATAATATCATTAAAAAATAATATTTTTTCTGTAGTGGTACGGAGATGTACATGAAAAATCAATCATGCCTGTAATCCACACGACTCAAAGTAAGCTTTTGAAGATCATCCAAGCCAACTACCTACGAATTTTGACAATATCATTTTAAGTTAATTTAGCGTGGTATCATTTTAATATGCTAAAACCTATTTGCTCAACAAATAGAAAAGCTCCGAGATCGTGTTACCATATATCATTCACAAATACTTTTGTTGTTCTTCTTTTAATGATGCCATGGGAATCTCAGGTAATACTCCGCCCAAAAAACCTGCCGGATACCGGGGGGGTGTTGGAATGTCTTCTTCCCATTTTTGTTTTGGTTCTTGCCCTCGACTCAAGGGTTCTCACTGCTCAGTAATAATGGTGATGTTGGCTTGTCAAGAGCTCGTATGGTTCCCATCAAACTACAAACCATTGCCCATTACCACTCGGTTGCCTCTAACAGCTCAGGTAGGAGTCATGATCAGGGCCTGAACTCTGAGGTTGACCCACCAGCAAACGTACGATGCAGGCAATAATAGTCAATCCACACGTTTCCTATCATTGGTCGAGCTCCAAGTTGCAATTGCTCAGAGAAGGCCTTCAACAAGACAAGACATACAAGCACGACTATGTATATTAATTATTCGTTATAACTGCTAGCATTCTTCTGCGTATACTTGAATATTATACGTCTTATTCTTTCCCCTAACACAGTCTTGCAACTAGTTTTATTCAAAATGGTCCTTGCAAAAGTCACTGATTATTACAATAAGCAATGAAGGTAAAGCTTTGGAGTCTTGCGCCAGACCGAAGCTGAGAATCCTTTGAAATCAACAAGCTATTATCAAAATAATCACAGTACCATGCATGATTACTTTAGTTTATAAGCAAACTTCTTGGCAATGATATGGCCAAAATGTTTTTATTAGGCTCCTTGCTGGCCGGACGTACGAGCAGCACCTTATGCATCCATGCCGGTGTCGTTGAGTGTGAGACCAGACTGGGTGTGAGGGAGATGAGCCCACTGAAATGAAACAAGAAGAATTGATATAGAGGAGATAAATTAAATGTTATTCAATGGTTAACTTCTTGTTAATTCCAAAGATAATTCGGAAATCTTTGCATGATGAACCCTAAACATGGAAGATCTTCTTAAACTCAAACAGTTATTGAAACCCACACACACATATAAGTATATTCCTCTACATATATATCCACTAAAACAAACATGGCTAGCTAGATTTTCTTTGGGTTAATTATCCCAGCGTTCAAGAATTCATGGGTGAAGACTGGAAGATCAACCCTAGAAATTTAAAGAAAAAAAGAAGATCATTAATATTGTTGCAACTTACGTTCTTGGCTGCATTGCTGAAAGCTTCTCTGTGGCTAATCTCAGGATTTTTTTCCTTTATCCTTCTAATCTCTTCTCTAAACAGACAAAGGTTCAAGGATTAGTAAAAACACATAATTAAAGTGGTAATCAAAGTGGGAAGCTAAGCTACGAATACTCACTTAATAAATCGGTTGTATGCTGAAGGAGTCCGTTGTTTCTTCCCCGTTGCAGCTTTAATTCATTTCAATTAAACACTACAATATTAAGCATTTATACAAACTAAAATTTTAAGATTCTATAATACTCTCTCAACATGTAAACTAATTAATGATATGTGTTTATACAACTTTTTTATATTTACGTTGTTTTGTAGCGTTTTATTACTATTTAAGGACAGACGAATCAGAGATAATAAATATATATTTTTTATTTTAAAAATAAAAAAATTCATTCCAAAATTGTCATAGATTTATTTTGTTTTTGTTTCTGTCTCTTAAACAGCTAATTAACAATATAAAAACGACTCCATGTATATATATCACCCTCTGGTTAACAGGGACAGCTAGGGCTAGGGATTCCACACACCCACAAACAAAGGGAGAGATATAGTACCATGCACTGCTACTGTTCTGCCGGGCTGTTCATTCTGCGAAGGTTCCAATGCAGAAACCCTATTGCCCGTGGAAGAAGACTGGGAACCCTCGCTTAGATCTTGATAAAGCAAGTTTTGTTTCTGCAAAATTCGTAAATCAATAAATGTCAAGAGATATATATTATGTTCAATACAATTATAATATACCCCTGTTCTTCCTTTCCTTTTTTTTTACTGTACAATTATAATATTGTATATAAACAGCTGGCCTAAATTAAGCAGCTTTTCCCCTTCAAATTCAGCAATAATCTTCTCAATTATATAATCTCACATGAGAATTTTGAGGATGTGAAGTCTGTAGCAAAGATCCAGTATTCAAAGACAGCATATTAGCACAACGTCCACACCTAACAGTCACAGTATTCAGCAATATAGAATTGGCACTGCATGGAATATTAACCTGCAAAAGGATTATCCCAAAAAAAAAAACCCTTAAATTTTAAAATTATATAGACATCTTGTAAATGGAACTGAATAGTTTCTTAAAAACAGAAACTACTAAATGAGCTTTCAAATTTATATGCATATATATAGTAAAATCTCTCTTTTCTATGGGAGCACTGAGAATAAATCTATAAAACTAAAAGTGCATAAAATTGATCTCAAAGGAAGAAGAAGAAGAAGATAAGAATTTGATGAAGATGACCAAATTTTCTAATTTCATATCCTTTTGTCTTGGACAACCGGGAGAAGGAGGTTTACTTGATAATGTAAACTAAACTTAGTACTACTGATGTTTCACAATTAGTATGACAATTCCAATATTTCAGTGCGTCTGACACTGTACGCATTCAGTGAAACTTTAAAATTGGAGAGAGAGAGAGAGAGGAAAATGACATGACATGAACAGAAAACACCAAGCAGCAATCAGGGCTCTGAAACATGGTTATGAATAAAGAGAGAAATGGATCTATGAGCATATCAGTCTGCTTTTGTTGCAGTCAGTCATGAAATCTACACCGCTGATTAATTTCCTTAAAGTGAAACATAATATATATATGTGCAGTGAATGCAAGTTTTTTCTTGATACAACTTATCTGTTTATACGAAGCTTATTTGTATATTTATGAAGAAACGAACTTGTGCATCCAAGGATTATTTTATGTTGAGAAAATAAAGTTTTCAACAGTGGATGACAAAAAAATAAAAATAAATAAAAACATTAAAAAAACAAAATCTCCGCCACCAAATTAAAGTCTAAATTTCGAAGGCACACTGCACAGCAAAAGCTGTTGGTCTCTGTGCCTCCTGGGCCTTCCAGGAGTAGATACAAGTTTTTTTTTTTTTTTTTTTTACTTCTCTAAAGCAGTTTTGCTTGTTGTAGGGATAAATCAGCAGATCTTTTAGTGGGAAAAAAAGTTGAATTACACAAGGGATATAACTTTGATCTTCATAAAAATACACACACACACACACACACACACTTTCAAATCTTACCCTTGTTATCAAATACTAATAAAAACAAACAGTAATGATGACATGATGAATTGGTGGAGAGCAGCAGTATTCCTTGGACAAGAAAGGGCTCTTGCAAGAAACCCTAGGTTCCTGACACATCCGGCCATAGACATGGCTTTTACCTTCCAGTATACTGAGGGTGAATGTTTCGGTAAAATTAAGTATATATATAGGTGCTATAAACAAATATAAAATAGATCATAAGAAATAAATATGATGATAATATTTGTATAAAACAGAAAAGAAATATGCTCAATGACCATGGATCTTTCCATAGAAAAGAACAAAAGGAAAGACCATGGATCGAGCAAATTAGCTTAAGATAAATAAAAAAAAGTTCCATCTGTTTCTGATGGATCGAGAATTCTTCAGTAATTTTACATACGAAAGAAACATGGACTGTCTAGTTATATAATGAACAAGATCCTTAAAACAAAACAAGTTAAGAAGATGGGTTTTCTTTATGGATGTAATATATTTCTTTTTCTGTGCAGAATCAAAGAAATGGACCCAGTATGTTTGAACCAAAACCCTAGCATACAAAATGTATCAACAAAATTAAAGCACTCCTTGAAAAAACATTTTGAGCGATTCTCTTGAAGAAATTAACTTGAAAGATGACTCAAATACATGAAGTTGAACTTTTAAAGATCAACAAGAATCTGAGAATTGATGAAAAGATCGGTGAACCAAGCTAGCTAGCTAGCTAGATAGATTCTTGATCAGTGAAGCACGCAGAGGGAGAGTACTGAGAGATTAGAGAGGCACATATACCACTAAAATGGTGTTGCAGAAGTTGCAGTGAACATAGCAAACACGTTCAGAAGCAATGTCTAGAGACATTCTAGGACAGAACTGCAAATGATGATCACCAGATAGGAGAGAATCTTGCTATGAAAAAGTAAAATGACAGCTTGAGGAGTTAATATAGAGAGATATTGGAAAGTGAAGCAGGACTAGTTTATAAAGAAAACAAGCCACTCTTTTAGATACCTGGAGATATTTACTTTCTTTCTTTTGTTTTTTGCTGTGCGATTGGTAGTGAGGTGATGCCTGCTATTATACGTCATTCTTAGCATTAAAGCTCTCTAACAAAGTCACTTCAATTATTTGCGATGGGGGGCAGAAGTACTGCCAAGATTTGGAGTTCTTAAAAAATTAAAAATAAAATAAAAGTACAAAAATACTTAGCAAAATAGTAAAATTAATTGTGTTCTTCCCAACAACTCAATTTATAAGTTGTGTTCTTCCCAACAACCCTAGCTAAACATTAAATTCAGATTTTAAACACTAGTTCATGTGCTGCATGTATATTCATGGATCGGTAGACAAGGAAAAGCTTACGAAGAAACTCATATACGTCAACACATGTAGTCTAACAAATATAGTCATAATTAATGTATATCCAACCTTTAAATTGGGTTCAAATTTAATTAAGAGGTTCTAAAAATTCAGTTTTATAAGGAGGTCATTGTTGTAACCATCTGAGGCTTGTAAAACCTTCCAATTAGACCTAGGAGATATAAATTTTTTATAAAAATATATTTTCATAGTTAATTTTGAATTTCATTTCCAGAAATTTGAAATATGCTAACATAATATAATTGAGACGTGACTATTTATCCATCATTTATTCAACTTAAACTTAATAAATCTAAATTAATATCTTTTAATTATTACCAATTCCACACACAAAAATCATTTTTCTCTAAATTTTCAACTTAAATATAAAATTGATAAAAAATAATTGATACCCATTAAATTAACTATCATTTATTCAATTCAGACTTATTTTACCAAAATTAATAAATTTTAATTATTATGAATTCCATAAAAAATCAATTTTCCTTGATTTTACAACTTAATTATAAAATTGACAAAAACTTATTGATACTCATTAAATTACCCATCATTTATTCAATTCAAATTTACTAAACCTTAATTAATACATTTTAATCATTACCGATTAAAACAAAATCAATTTTCTCTACATTTTCAACTTAACTATAAAATTGACAAAAATATTTAACACTCATTAAATTACTTATCATTTCTTCAATTCAAACACATTTAAATTACAAAATCACACTTAATTTCATCAAGTAAAAAAATTAAATTCATTCCCCCCAAATCTCAAACAAACTCTAAAACACAAATCATACATTAATACAATAAAATTATCATTATAAAACAAGTAAAAAACTTAAATGTACAAGCAAACCACAACTACTACAAACAAACTTCAATAAACTAACTTAAAACATAAGTAGATTACAACAAAAATAGATGGGTTTGCTTACTTGGTGGAGTGAAGCTTGATAAAAAATGAAACCAAAGTAGGGAAGCTAACACTACTAGAT
This sequence comes from Populus alba, assembly GCF_005239225.2. Lineage (NCBI taxonomy): Eukaryota > Viridiplantae > Streptophyta > Magnoliopsida > Malpighiales > Salicaceae > Populus > Populus alba. The sequence goes on from NC_133299.1 coordinate 6,253,679, forward strand.
AAATATTGGTCGATGCCAATAGGTTGGGTGGTTGAATTTGAGGGGGGGGGTTGCTAGAATTGATAAAATAGAAGAGAGGGTTGTTGTGATTTTGATTGAATAAAGAAGAAGAAATGGGGAGAGTAGAGGGACTTTTAGGTTTTAATTTATTTTAAAATCATCGATGAAATTTTCATCGGTGATCATGTTGACAATTTAACATGTCAACAATATTAATGGAATTGCTGATGAATTTTTTTTATCCCATCATTGTTTCCATTAAAAATTACTTTTGGAAATTTTCCATCACAATTTTCATTAGTAAACAACAACAAAATATTATTTGTCAATGTTTTTATTTCTTTTTTCCAATTTTCTAGTAGTATTTTATTACCTTTTCTACTTAGCTTTGGATTCTTTTAGTTATGTTAGTTTTTACCTCTATATAAATATTTGGTGTGTTGTATTTTTCATCAAATTATTGAATTGCATACTTTTAAAAAAATATCAGAGTTTTCTTGATATGGTCAAGCTAACAGAAACAAAAGATTCTGAATAATCAGATAGGGATATGTCATAAAAAGATTTTATGGATAGCCTAGCAGATAATTTGTATGAACTAATGGGATATAGCTAAGTCTAAGAAGATATTCGGTCGTGCCAAACCAACAAAATAGCATTAAAATGCCATAGATCCGACCATTGGATTAGACTTAATTTTTTCAAGGATATTTTCAGGCCCAATTTTAAAGGATGTCCAACTTGTTGAGCATCGTAAGACCCCCAAATTAGACCCCGAAGATGTTATTTGTGCTAATTTTGTTATTTTTCTTGGATTGTTTGAATTTTAAATATTTTTTGGATTTTTTGTTTTCTTTCCTTTTGACTTTAAGATTCTAATTTTATTACCGTGTTAAGTTAGTTTTTTTTTTTTTTTTAACTTAAAGGATGGTAGAATCTTACATAGAGGCAAAACTTATTAGATTTTATTTTAAAAATAAAACTACAACTAAGGATTCTTTGTGCGATAAATTTATTTTGGACAATTCTTTGTCCTTGTATGATTGTTATTATCCTTATTTTGCTTTCATCTGCATTATTTCTCTATCTATTTATCTACAATTTAGGTCTGTAACCCTATTCCATGATATACTGTGTCAAAAACCCCGAATCCAAGCTTCAAACCTTAACTAAACCCCAAAGTCCAAACCAAAATCACAAGTAACTTTATGATTGTTGTTATCCTTATTATGCTTCATTCTATGATTTTTCGACGTTTTAAATACAAAGTTTTAGTTATTTGGAACACTGCAATCAATAAGTTGTGTTTTTCAAAGAACTTGACCTTTATTAAAAAAAATGGTTTTTTTTTTTAATAATCTATAGACGACACTATGTTAACAACGTAACTTTTTAAGTGTATTATTTCTCCAAATATGTTTTTTTTGTTTTTTTTTTCTATTTTGTCAAAAACAATTGCATGTCCTAATTGTAGAAAAACTCTCTGACTTGTAGCTTTATGATTTGATGTGGAAAAGGGAGCTTTGGGATCTGAAGATAGTTATGTTAAAAATAAATTGATAGTAGTTATCAAAGTTAACAGTCTAGATCTTGGATTATTCTAGTTGACAAATGAGCGTATCCATCATCACGTTAACAAGGTAGAGAACTCCAACTCTAAGAGCAAATAGCAAGAATTTGACTTTGAAAAATATTTTACATATATAATATTTTTAATGGGGATGGTGGTGGTGGAAGAGATTATGAGGTGGTCATGGTGATGATAATAGAAAAATTGATAGTGAAATGACAGTGATAAAGATGAAATTATTATGATGGTGATGAAAAAAGAGATGGTTGTGAAGAAAGTAGTGGTGAAATGATGTTGGTTACAGTGATAATAATATTAAAATAGTGATAAAATGACAATGATGTAGGAAAAGATGGTAATAATGATGATGAAATAGAAATAACCGTTAAAATAGTTCAATAATATTGTAAATGGATTATTGCTTGTAAAATAATTTACTAAATTTTACGAGTTCAAAATATTTTACAACAAATAAACCAAATTCAACTAAATTTAAAAAATTAATTATAAAATATTTTTTATTAACTAACTTTCCTATAAAATATTTTACAAGATGCAAAAACATTTTCCAATAAAATATTTCACTAAAAACAAACCACATTTCAAGTTAAGTAAATGAATACTTGCTTGACTTGGAATAGTTTGTCCCGCGCTAACGTAAAGTCATCAAATTCTGCTCACACTACCAGCGGACGAGAATGATGAAGAAAGAAAAACCCATCTTGTTGCATCGCCAAGAACACAGTTCGATCGCCTTCCAAAATTACAAGTCGATCTGCAAGGAGTGCGATCGGGCAGACATGACAGGCTATTATTGTCAAACAAATTTGCGATATCTGAAAAATCATAGCTCAAAACAGATGGTGAAAGAATCTGTAACTCTAACCAAGCAACATCAATTTCCCAGGTATTACCCTAAGTAATCACTGTATCTTTTATATACACATTCAAGGAAAGGGCACCTTAACTCTGACAAAAAAAATGGTTGGACATTTCTCAAAAATCCCGTATGGAGCATCTGTACACGGTAAAAAAAAAAAGTGTAAGATCAATTTGTAACAAGTTTGCTTTCACTGACGCCCCCTGAAAAATGTACAGCAAATCCTCCCCCGTACTTCCTGTGTGTTCCCTCCAATGCATAATTGCTTCCTGCTGCTACAGAGGAAGCTGTCTCTAAATGATAATGCAGGTCTTGACCCTGTCAAAAGACCGTTTTGATGCTTAAGTAACTCTACTGTAGAAAAGTACGTAAGTAGCAGATGTTTTGATATCATCGAACTTGTTCCATTTGCGATACCCAAGTTGCACAAGAACAACTTGAAGACAAGAAAATATATGAGGTGACCACAGAAATACAGAGATTTGTGTTTCAGATTCGGGAACATCCCACAAAATTGTGTTGCTGTCTTTTGCTTTAACTTCTGCATGAGCAAAACATAGCTAGATTCATCTCCCCCTCCTCTTCTTCCTTACAATTCATTTCTACTATAAGCACTAGCTTCCGTCCATCTCTAAACAAACAAAGAGAATTTGTTTGACTCGCATTCCCCTGCTGCAAAATTTATGACAGTGGAGAGGTAAATCTTCCCTTCCCAACCATGCTAGAGTCCAAAACAACTGAAAGGAAACAGGATAAGGAGTGTGTAACATCAGATTTCACATCAATATAAGAATTCGTGTTCCCCATTCTATTTCACAGCTTTTGACTCACTTGTTATTATAATATATCGAATGCATGGCATACAGAGCTCGACACCCTGAAGGGGACATGCAGTGGTCAATTTTTGTAATCAACGATTGCCCCACAAATGCAAATGCTGATTTCTAAACAGTGCATGCCACCTAAAGATGATTACTCTGCAAATCCATCCAGCAAGTTCCATGACACCTTGGAGAACTTCCAAATTCATTCTAAGTTGATGAGAAACACTATTATAAAAAAAAAAAAATCCTAGATTGATGAAGCCAGCCCAGATGAACAACATGCGTCAATAAAAACAAATATTTCCTAGCTCTGTCTAAATGTGTGCGCTTGCAGGTGTCCCTCTGTGGAATGGTTCTATCTGCAGTCTCTTAACCAAAGGCAATAAAAGAAAATGCATAGATAGAATGAACACCACTTACATCAATAAATGCATCGTAGTGACCACATCCCGTGCCTCCATGATGATTACTTGTTGCATAAAATACATAATGATTGGAAAACTGGCTGTCCTTCTGGGAAATGGAGGTTGACAGTTCAAAATCATCGATTGGGAAGTCCTCCAAGTTGAGAAGACATGTATCATACTTCTCAATCGTGTTTTCTGACCAAGTTGCATAGACCTTCAAGTCATCGTTAAATTTTGGGACAGGTAATGGATCATTCATCTCCATCTCTATTGATCTCAATCCATATTTCAAATAGAATCGAAAATCAGAACTGGAACACTGGTCATCCTCTATTCCAGTGTCCATGCCTTTACGGATTGTGGGGCTAATGACATTCTCCATTGTAGAATCTTCACTTGTTGTGATCCCCACATCATCATAGTCATTGCATGCATCTTCAGCAGGCATAAAAAGTGGACTGTGTAATTTCAGATACAAACTCAAAGGAAAATTGAATATCAACATTAGTAAAAAGAGCAGAAGAAAGCCAACCAAATGACCAGACCATGAGTATAAATAAGCTCACCTTTCCACCCTTTCGTGCATAAAGACAACTAAGAGTGAATTCTGGTTATCTTTTGGTAACCGGTAAGCAACAAGTTTGTCTTCGTCTCTGATCCAGGCTATCGAGTCAGATGGCTCAGTCATGGGATGAAATTTTTTTTTTCTTGTATATCTACAGCATCAGAAATTCAGAGTTCAAGAAATTTTCATAAACATAAATGCATATTAAAATTTTGACTAGTGCACGACTCTTATCTGATCCTGAACTCACCTATATATTTTTATTAAAACATGAACAAATGCCACAAATTCGATGTTCAAAATAAATTTGTTCTGATGAAATTAAGCACCAATGCCTTTGACAGGAGGAACTAACAACCCGTGCAATGAAAACCAGATAAAACGTCAATCACCATCAGCATTTCATCAATGTCTCTCAAAGAACACGCAATGCTCAAGGCCCCAATGAGATCCTTGAGCCTCCCACATTTAGGCACAGTTACAGTAATAGGGGATGGTAAATTCCTCCCATCAGTGCTCAAAACAGTCAAAGTCATAGTCCGCATTGTTGTTGAAGGTAGCGGCAGTGATAAGTACATAAATGGATCAAATGTGACAGACTTCTTGTTGCGAGCAGGGCAAACCAGTGTTGACTGATACTGACCCTATAATGACAGCAGAAATAACAAATACATTCAGTTGACAAAACCAGGAAAGATCCTCAAGCAGTAAACATCAAGGGAAAAAAATTCAACATAATGCAGATTGAGAAGCAAAATCTGCTAGTTTTCGCTTGAATATTGCAGGAGCCGCCGGGGTACTTCCTGGTGTCCATAACTTACTTGACAAATCCCTAAGTGCTAAAGCAAGCTCTCCCTAGACAAACAAAAATTTATTTACAAACGATTGTCTGCGCAAAGGAAGCAAAAGTTACTACAAGAAGATCAATTAATATAAAAGACCATTCATAAACCTTCGTTCCTAGTGGATTTTCCTGATTTATGTCTTTTCTATAGTTCCCAAGAAAACAATCAACTAGCTATGGGGAGTGTGCCAAGCATTGAATTGCACTGTTCATGAAACATGTACTCCCAAGATTCTGCCATCCCCATAAACCCAAGCAACCAACTCTCTTAAGACCACCCCCAGATCATAAGGAGCTCCTTGGTGTCGAACATGATTAGTGCACCACTTCATTTTAACAGAACCAGCACCAAAAGAAGTCCCCATCCCCACCATCTCATCAAACCTTTCATCTATAGCAGTCATAGAATCTTAAAATCCATAGGGTGGCAATTCAAGTGCAATCTGCATGCAACATAAGATAAAATAACTACACTAAACACTACAATATGCAAAATTATACATCAATACTTAAAAAGCACTCATGGATAACATTGCCTAAGAGCCTCAACAGTAGTAACAAAATGTAAGACAGACAAATAAACAAATCAGTCACCTCTTTGCCATGTTCTCCCAGGATATCATATGGCAGGTTGATCCTATTATCCATGGGAAATTGGATTGCCTGCCCTGAGAAGTCCCATATATGCAACTGTACAAGAGGTGAACTGAATCATGAAAGAATTCTTCCCAATATAAATCTTTATTTCTTACTGAGATAACAAAAGTTCATAAAAAACTAACCAGCTTAGATTTGGAATAAAAATATTGCAAGCTCTCCTGTAAGAGGAAATCAGGTTGTTCTGGAAATTTCAGTCTATTGTCAAATATGGAATCATAGAGAAGATTTATTAAAAGAAGGCTCTTGCATTTAGCTTCACTTCTGTGCTAGCTGTGAGAAACATAAGCACATTGTATTATAATTAAGTTAACTAGATTATCATGGTGGGCAGGACTTAAAGTATGTGATTGTGTATGTTGTAAGAAAAAAAATTGTATGACATTCGGGCACATAAAGCCTAACCAAACTGATCAATCTCAAGACTGGGCTTGACTTCATCTCAATACCGACGTTACCTGGCCCAAATGAGGTTCGATTTTTATGGCTATAACAGCCCGGTCTAACTTGTCATATATTATTCGTTTTGGACCTTATTGTCCATACAGTTTTGTTCTGATAACGTGAGCTTACACATGAACTTAATGCTCCAAAACACGTATGACAAATTAGCAATTAGTATTTTTAATAAGATCAATTATCAATATCTCACCCTTTAATGTGGAATATGAGAATGACACTCACCTCTTGCAAGCAATGCATTCAAGAAGTGGTTTGACTAAAACTGTTAAGCATTCAGTATTGAAGCAAATACACTTGGTTCGTAAGTCTTGTTCTGCACAACTATAAAGAAAGAAAGGAAGAAGAAGAAAAGGAAAAAGAAAATTGACATTGGAGCTGATCTCAACCTCCAAAGAATTTGTTTCCCTGGAAGCTGAAAGCCTTACTTAGATTAGACTCATGAGATCTCCATTTCAAAATCCTCATGAGATCAAAGGATCAGGTTTAAAATAATTTAGATTAGACTCAATGCTTGGGATCTATGAAAACACTAAAATACACATCATACTAAAATACACATCATTGTGGGTACATTGTGTTTTTACTAGTTGATGTGTTTTTTTGGCGAGCTAGTTAATTAATTATTTAGATGAATTTTCCGGACAAATTGGGAAGAGTGTGCTCTAAAAAAATTAAAATATATGATGCATTAAGGAAATATTTATAACATACATGAATAATATGTATAAAAATTAAAGTATATAAAAAATATTTACAAATAGCATGTTGAAAATAAATATAAACTAAATAATTTAAAATACAAAAATTAGACAAAAAAAAAAAAAAACAAAGCTTAGTCCATGAGTGTTCGCAATGGAGTTGTTATTATGTCGCATGTATGTGACATGGTGGCAATCGTCCTCCTAGACCGAGATCTTTATGGTGATTGATGGAAATAACAAAGAATTCTTATTTAATATCAGTAAAAAGAGATGAAGTCGTCACCTGGTATTTTAATCACTAGGACCCCTAACTAGTCTTAGAGTTTGGATTAGGGGAACGAATTGTGTATAAGAAAAATGTATCACCTATAGTACAACTTACCTAAAGTAAATTGCATTATTTATTTATCTGATATAAACTAAGATGTTGTATTTTCTAACTATTGATATATCTATTTTTTAAAAAAATCTTTCTTTGTAAGGAAGTCATTATCTTATCAAGTTAAAATCTAATTATTTTTATGTTAAAATAGATTTTTTGTGTTTTTATTTTAATATTAGAAATACATTTTATGTATACATTTGTAATCCTTGATATTCGAACAAACAAAATAATTTTTTTTGATATTTTTAATATATAAACCAAGTTCTCATAGATTTTATAAACTAGTTATTAAATTCAAAAACATCAACAAAAGTGTTTTTCTTGAATTTTGTATTTAAAATTGCTAAATCATGCCTTGTGTTTTCATTTTAATTATTATTGTTTATGCTAAATAATGCGTTGTGTTTTTAAATCATGCTAAATGCATGCTAGTTATGATGGAACCAGTGATGCTCATGGCGTGATTGAAGCTTACAGTGCAGAGGGGTGATGGTGGCTGTTGCACGGTTGCTGATCACGGTGGCCTTATTATTGGAGTTCACGGTGCCGTGTGAGGTCACTGGTGGCAACACTAACCAGTGTTCAGGGAACTTATTTATTAAAAGATGGAAATGTTAAGTTTTTTTTAAAAAAAATTGTTAAAACAACAATTTAAGGTTCAAAAACTTGCAAGGTTATTTGTTCCCGTCTAGCACTCCTCAACTTGGATGAAATTGCAGAGGGGACTGAAAGTCCCATAAAAAATAAATTTAACAAGGTTAAGATGTCGTCAACATCCTTTTACCTTCCCTCATTTTCCTTCCCCTCCTCCAATATTCACCTCCTCCAATCTCCATAGATAAATTTTTAGTGTAATAATATTGTTTAGAACATCCTTGCAAGTATGATTACAGATTTATTAGGGTCTTTCGGATCTACATGGGATGAACTCAGCAAAAATGTTGTTGGAACCCTAAATATACAAGTCAAGTTCTGTTGGTGGCCCTTAGTATTACTTCTGCTGGAGGACTGGTAGTCAAGTTTAATGGGAAAATGAGAGACCAGTTGTGCTGCGAGCAAACGTGACAGCTGATCGATATCTGAAACTGTGAGAGAAGAAATTTGCTGTTAATTCTTGCAAATAAAAGACATAAATCTGGCATTTTATGATGTTGCATCGATACCTTCTGCTCCATCTAGAATCGGTTGAGTTTCAAGCCCCCAGGGCCAAGCCAATGCAATAATCGACGGGAAGAATGTCGTCGGCGTTTCTATCCTGCTGTCTTGCTCTGCCATTTTATTTCCTTGGAAAATCTTAGACGGATGCCATCTTGTGATGTCAGTTCACTTGACTATTAGCAGAAACTCATAGCCAAGAACACTGTTCACTCTGGCAGTTTTTTCATTTTTGTCCTCCAATTTTTTTTTTTGGATGATTGCATTCTTTTGGGGCCAAAATGAAGCCCAATTACTTTAAATTTATTAACAGGGACACGATTGAATGAAGGAGTGAAAATAGGTGGATGTTTTGAAATTTGATCAAAAATACACTTTGGTCCTCATACTTTTCAATTTATAAACTTCTAGTCCCTCCATTTTTTTGAAAATTTAGTTTTGATTCAAAACTTTATTTTTCTTATTCTTTTAGTCCCTAATTTGAGAGAAGAGAGAGAAAGTGGCTGGATTTTGGTAGTATAGAGAGAAAGTATTGTTTGACACCGATTCTAACAAAAACAAATATTGATTTTGGTGTCAATGGGTTCTATTCAATTAGAGGAATTTATCATATGTGCTTCTTGCCCTTAGCTTTTCATGAGACAAAAGATCTAAGCTCAGAAACGTTTCTTGTTATGGTTAGTTTTTGGGTTGTTTGATGCATATACAAGTTTATCAAGGTGTTTATAGTATTTTATAGGTATTTAAAGTAAAATAATGGGTTGAAAATGTATTTCTCGGTAAAAAATAAAAAAACACAAGTTTTAATTTTTCAGCTACCATAATGATAAAAATTTGGTTCATCTGCCTCATTAAAAAAATAGATAGGCCTGGGCGCATGGGTTGCTCCACCCCTCCCCCATTTGGGCCCTTTTTTTTTTTTTAACTTTTTTTGTTAATTTTATTTTCAATCTGATCCTTGACAATTGGGTCTTTATTGATTTGTCTTACTTTATTTTTTTTAATTTTATCTTTTAATATTTTATTGATTTTTAATTAGATAATGTAATTTATTTTGATTTGATATTCACAGGTTTATTGCGATCTCAAATAGATACTCTGATATTCAATTTGTTCTCAATTTCATGATTTTTTTTCTTATCATATAACTACATGAAAAGTATAAAAAAATTATTGAGATTGAGTGACTCAGTCAAGGATGTGATTAATTTTGGTTGGTTAGAGACCAAACTTAATTCTTTATTTCAATTGCATAACTACTTCTTAATTCATTTAATTAAATAGATGCATAAATTTTTAAAGTTATAATTGAGATTTTTTTATGTCAAAAAAATATATGAAATGCTGTTATATTGATTTGTTTTATGTTGAAAAAAACAAATTATTCAACCCGGGAGGCGACAAAATCATCAAAAAGGTCGTACAATCCTATCGTGTGAGGCTATGGGTAGCTTGATTCCATTCATATTGAGCAGCTTGTTCCAAGATTTTGTTGTGACCTAAGAGTTAGCGTGCGTGTCATAAACAAATCTTTGATTGTTCCGGTGAAATGTTCTCATCAATCTGCTATTTATATCTAATTTATGTCTGTATATCAAGATTTCAGAGCCCAGCCAGGTTGTCCTGAATTGTCTCTATAATAATAATGCTCCTCGCTAGATTCCATTTGCCCTCGGAGGCAACGATAAACCATGGATTCATCTCCCTGTTTTTTGTTCTTTCCTTTCTGTGCTCCAGTTTTCACTTTTGGACGGTTGTTCATAGCTTCAGTTTACAGCTTGAACATTAACATCTCAGAAAGACGTTCATGCTCCCACAGATTATCGTAGCAATCGCCGTGTCTGGTCACCGGCAGAAGCCTGGCGGATATCGAGTCGAGTCCCTCGTGTCTGGTCACCGGCAGAAGCCTGGCGGCGGATATTGAGTCGAGTCCCTCGTTAGTGAGTCGAAGAGGGGGGAAAACGAGTCGTGTCTTTGTTACCCCAAGAACACGCACAGGCTACCAGCTAAGAACGCTGTAATGGAGTCATAAGACTGTGCTGTGACAATACTAGGGCAAATCTGTGGTTTTGGTTTGGCCTGTTGAGCAGTAAAACTAAACCCACTGGTTTTAGTTTTTTTCTGATGAAACAAATGGTGCCCATTGGCTGACATCTAATGTAGCAACTGAAGAAAAGTTTCGTTCAATGTGTAGGCACATGGCCACTTTATTTATTTTTTTAATACTTTTTATATTAAAATATTAATATAACAGCCTTGCAAAAAAAAAAAATCAAATAATAAACAAAAAAAGAAGAAGAAAATAATGTGGCTAGAAAAAAAACCACAACTTGTGGATTTATCTCTCAACATTTTTTATCTTCTTGTTATTTTTTTCTTATCAATTTCTTTACATTGTCTTTCAGGTAGGTTGATCTTTTCTTTCTTGATTTATTTATATTTATTGGATTTATGTCATACTTATTTCTTGAAATTTCAGAATTGTTATGATTCTTGAATTTTTATTGTCAATTTCTTTTTCAATTCTCTGAATAATAAATTTGGGATATTTCACTTTTTTTTTCTCTTTTAAAAAAATTTGAAATTTTCATATCTAAATTTTAATGGGTAGCTAACAAAAATAAAAAATTTAGAGCTTATATTTTTTTAACTCAGAAATTAAGTAGTCTGTCAAACAAAAACTATATAGATGACTTGTTATTTTTTAAACACAAACACAGAGTGCTTCAATATGTTCTATTAGTAATTCTAAGATTATTTAATTACTTGTTATTTTATTATTAATTAATTAGGAACTGAAAAAGTAATTGTTAAATTTACAAACAGAATTTAATAACTTGGATTGAAATTTTTTTTTTTAATTAATCTCCACTTTTTGCTTATTATTGCTATCAATTATTTATAAAAGAACGCTGCTAATTTGAAAATATAACATCAAAAATATAATTAATGATCTAAAAAATATTAGTTACATATCTTAGTTTACACTGCTACTAATGTTTTTTTATATAAAAAAAATATTATTAAATAGAAAATGCTGAAATGGTGTAAAAATATTGGAATAAAATATTAATTATCATAATTTTTTTTATATAAATCCTTAATGTAATATATTTTACCAAATTAGATGAAAACAATTTTATGCTTAGCATATATTTAATATATAATTTTAATTTAAGATTTACCTTATTATTATCAAATAAAACAAATTATATTTATTTATAATTTATCTTTTTATTTAAAAAATTCTAGCTCGCACACTGGAAGGCACAATTCCATGGGATTCCTCCGTAATATCCCCCACCCGAGGATGAAAATTAAAGCGGAACATGTGGCCCTCACTTCCATCCTCCCACCAGCTAATGGCCTGTAATCATGGCTTCCATGCTAAAGTTAAAATAATAATAAATAAATAAAAACCTCCCTTCAATTTTTTTTTTTTTTTATTGGCTTTTAACTCTTCCATTAATTTGATTTAACATGCCCGCAAGAAAATTGGGGAAATCCCCAACCCCTTCGATAAACAATTACCTAAATATAATTCGATAATTAAACAAGATTAATCATTTGGATTAAAATGCTTTCATATTATGTGTATTATGAACAAGATTAAGAACATAATTCATGTATTACGTGTCATACCCAAGCCACTAGACTCAAATCGACTGTACACGTGGAGTGAGTGCTTAATCTAATTTTTTATTCATATATTTGAGTGTTAATGGATATAATTAAAAACCATGATAGCAACCTCACTTGATAATCTAATCTCGAAGTACTAACATTTTACCATTTTAATATTTATTTTTTGTTTAAGCAGATATGTCTATAATCACACCTATTACATGTGCTAAAAACTAATATATTGAGATCGATCTAAGTATAAATTTAACTTTTCATATAAAAGATATATTTTTTCAATTAATATAAAATATTAAAAAAGAGTAACAATTTTTTTCACCTTTCCTCCACACATGAGAATGTGTTTAATTTATTTTAAAAATTGGTATATTCTTAGCTAAAAAAGGAATGACTCGTAACTCCCATTTAGGTGTGCGACTATGAAGTTTGTTAAAATTTAATTTTTTTTAATATTTTTAAAATTATCTAAATGTGTTTATATTGAAAATAAAATTTTAAAAAATAATTTTAAAAAAATAACTAATATTTCCAAACAGATGGAAGCTCCGGGGAGGTAATGTCCTGGATTCTCGATAATTTGATACAAAATACAAATTCTCAGCCATCTAAAACTCCTTGGTGGAAGGGGATTTGAGTCCGAACAACATTCACCAAGAAATTTTTTAAAATCTTGATTTGATTTAACAAATTAATTTGAATTTTGTTTGGAATTGTGGTTGTGGTAACTTTTCAGAATATTTTTTATTTAAAAATACATTAAAATAATATTTTTTTTATTTATAAAAATTATTTTTAAAAATAATTTGAAAACATCAAAAAAAATATTAATTTGAAAAAAAAAAATTAATATTTTTTTAAAATATTTTTAAAACATAAAAACAAACAGGATCATCTTAACCTAATCTAATAATTTTTTAATCCATCAAGAATTTTTTTATAAAAAGACATAACATCATTGTCTCAATAAAAAAATCCGAAATAACCCCGTGATGCAGCTCGTGATAGAGTCAATTTCAGACCAGACACGACAACCATATTCCGAGAGCTTTGGTTGAGTTGAAAGCTAGCAAGCGAGGTCGCACGTGCGTGGTTTTCCACTATTCCAGCCCGTCTGTTTTTTTGTTTTTTATTTTTATTTTTTGGGCCCTCCATCCACTATTTGTTTGTCGTTGTCGGGTCCCCTTCCAGCTGTGGTCTGCATCGCTTTCTTTTGTTTTGTGGCTGCCCCTCCACTTTGTCCCATTCCATGTGTCCTACCCTCCATTCTTCGGTGGTGTTACCTCCAATGTCCTTGATTCTTTTAGAAAGCGACGTGGTTTTGGTATTCATGCCAGCAAACCTATTCTTTCACGATAATAAGAAAAGATGGCATTTAATTCAAGTAACGGAATAAAAATATTGTTTATATTTGGGATACTTAAATGGTCGCAGCAGCTGTTTTTAAAATGTTTTTTATTTTAAAAATATATTAAATAATATTTTTTTTTTTTAATATCAGCACATTAAAATGATTCCAAAAACACTAAACAAATAAATTTAAAACAAGATAATAAATTTTTTTTTAAGAACTCTACTGGAACATAGGCTCAAATTCATTTTTTTCATGAGAATAGAAGCTTATTTGTTTTTATTTAAAATATTTTTTTAAAAAATTATAATTTTTAATAGATATTTTTTTATACTTTCAAATGATATTTAATTGATGTTTTACACTTTAAATTAATATTTTTTTAATATTTTAGATAATTTTAATTTTTAATATTAAAAATAATTTTTTTAAAAATAAAAAAAATATACTATTTTAATATATTTTTAAACAAAAATCACTTTAAAAATTAACTACTTCTAATCTTAAAATCACCAGCACTTCTTGGTGTCTTTTCACTCGTTATAACCTTTTTTGTTTAGACTAATATAAGATTTTCTTCGATTGCGCGCTTTAACAAACCTCAGTTTAAAGACAAGTGATATCTCACCATCTTATCCAAATACATAATAATTAATTATGCGAGTGTATAACTGTTTTAGAATAATCTTAAAATAACTTGGCAACTTATAATAAAGTCGCTATTGCAAATAGTTCCAGCGGCTGCGAGCTAGACCTTGGACTAACCAGATAATAAATACAATATAAAAAGCTTGATTATTTAGGAGGAAAACAATCCATGCATGGCTAGTTTCAAAAGACTACACTTTATAACAATCACGTGTTATTAAACTATGCATTAAAAAAACCTAATTCTTGCTAGAAAAAAATATAATCAAATTTACAATCCACACTAGTTTTCAAGTTCAAGTTTTTTTCCTTTTTGTCCACTTAGAAACATGATCAACCAACCAACATGAGTTAAATATAAAATCTTAGAATATTAAAGGTTTATATAATTATTAATTTCATAACTCGTGAAATTAATTGAGAAACACAAGCTGATGCAAACACTCATATTAATAATAAAAAAATTAAATAAACGCAAAGCACAAGACATTTTTATGTGAAAAACTAAGTGTAGAGAAAAATCAAGAGATTATAAACTATTCAAATTTTTTTACTAATTCAAATAATAGGATTATAAAGTTCTTCCCTAGTTCAGCTGAAAAATTCATGGCAGTGGAGAGGTAAATCTCCCCTTCTCATCGATCCCTTTCCCTTCCCAACCATGCTAAGAGTCCAAAACAACTGAAAGGAAATAGGATGAGGAGTGTGTAACATCAGGTTTCACATCACTAAGAATTGGTATACTAATAATGCAATTATGCAAATATTTTTATTTTTATTTTTATGCACTGCACTGCCAAATCGTTCATTTTTATGCAAGTTCCATTATCTTTTTCTCTGGAAAATTGAGGCGAAATTAATGAATTACTCAAATGGATGTTCCTTTACGTGTTTAGATGTATAGATTATGTTTGTTTTTATATTTAATTTAAAAAAAATTGAATTTTTTATTTTAAATTATTTTTTTATAATAGTAAATTATTTTGATATACTAATGTTAAAAATAAATATTAAAAAATAAAAAAATATTTTAATGTATTTCTAAATAAAAAAAAGTATTATTATAATTCTAAATAGTAATTTAATAGTTAAATATTTTTGGCATGTTTTTTTTTTTATTCACGTGAGATGTTCGGGTCAATTTGCGCGCATCTCGATTAATCTTCATGAGTCCTGAAGTTAACGATAAGGTAAACCTCTAGTAACCATCAATATTAATAACTTTAAAACTCAAACTCAAAATTATAGGAGAAGCAAATCTCTTGATCCAAACCTTGACTAATCCCAGTATTTTTGGCATGACGATAACACATCAGCTGAAGCACCCTTCAAAGTTCAAATACAAAAAAAATTTTAAATCAAAGACTGAAAAAATATCACCAATTTTTAGCATGAAAACACAACTCTACGCACTAATAAAGTTTAGGGCCATCACTTTGGGATAAAATGATAAATTAGCGAATAATCACCCATCCAACCAGAAACGTAAGCACTCAGGATTAACAATTTTACACGACATAAAACTCCACTCAACTCAACTCAACTCAGTAATTAATGCTTATAATTACCGATAACCTTCGGTACAACATCTAGTTTTCTTTTGCTCCACGATAATCTTAGAATCATTTTCTACATTATCGAGATCAAGTTTTTCTAAACACATTTATTACATTGGTATGACGCATTTAGAAAGATTTAATAAAAGATAATTCTAATATTTGAACTCAAAAAATCAATGAAAAAACACACACTTATAAAACCAACATATTAAGATTTATACATGACGTAAATATCACCTATAAGGTGTATGAAAATCTAATTAATATTAATTAACAAAAATTAAAAGAGGAGGTAAATCCTCAATTCATTAAAAATAAACAATTTTTTTTTCAATTTATATGAAGTTATTATGATTTTATGACTCGAGTCGCTGATTAATCTTGATTGACTCGTGTGTTTTTGGATTGTTTTTTTAATTTTATCATTTAATATTGTGTTAATTGAGAATTGAGTTTCATAATTTGTCGATTGCTTTTTATGAGATTATTTTGGTTTTATAATTTAAATAACGAATTTAATAGATTAACTCGAGTTGACTTAAGTTTTTTTATGTTTTTTTTTTAATTGATTTTTTCTCTCTCAATTTCATTATTTAAGATTGAATTGATTGAGAGTTGACCTTTATGATATGTTTCAATTTTCTTTATATGGTGTTATTAACATGTAATCATCTTAATATATATATATATATATATATATATATATATTATTTAAGATGTTGTTGTCTTTATATTTTTTTAATCAAAGAACATTTTAATAATTGTCTGAATTATCTTTAAATTTACCGAATTGATTGAATTATATTAAATTAATTTTTATATAATTTATTTATTTATTTTATATTAAAAAATATATTAATAACATCTAAATATTTTTTTAAAGGTTCAGTGCGAGGGAATAATCCACAACTAAGTGGAATGTTATTCATGTCGAATGTATATGTATAATAATTATTTTTTTAAAAAAGAGAAAAATATAAAAATTAAGGGAAAATCCAACGAGAAACAAACAGCAAACAGGTGAACAAAAAGAAAATAAAAACGGGACTCACATCAAAGACAATATTAATAGAAATGAAAACAAAAGAGCAAAAAAACGAAACAGAAAAAAAAAGAGAGCTAAGTCAACTCCTTCCTTGTTAACAACAGAACGCCGTTACACTCGGGATACATACCCTCCCTTACCATCCTTAACCCTAACCACCTTAGTTTAACCCTAGTTAACTTAACTCTTTCTGTCTCTCTCAAACCCTCTCACATCGTACCCTGCTTTTGACTTGTTTCTGTTGATAGTCATTGAGCGATGTTGAAAAAGAATCAAAGAGAAAGATCCCCCCTCCCTCTGAAGCCCCTCCCTAAATAACGGCGTATCCCTTCCTTTTCTCTTCGGCATATCTGATTTTGCTTCAAACAACTATAAAGATTCTTTTTCTAATATTATTATAATTATTGACGAGATTATGTGGGCATTATAGAGGAATGGATAGACATTTTTGAATATTCTTACGATAAATTTTTTGGAGGTTTTTGTTTTGTTTTGAGGAATGGTGGTGAAGATGATGAGGTGGCGGCCATGGCCACCTTTGATTTCGAAGAAGTATGAGGTGAGGCTTGTTGTGCGAAGGATTGAGGGTTGGGATCGAGTGCGGGAAGCCTTAGCTGTCGCACCTGGGACATCGTCAGGTGGTGACTTGAAGGACAAGTCGGAGAAATTGACGGTGGAGATTAGGTGGAAAGGGCCCAAATTGGCGTTGAGTTCATTGAGGAGGACGGTTGTGAAGAGGGATTTCACGAAAGAAGTGGAGGTTTATGGTGGCGGTGGTGAAGGGGAAAACGGTGGCGTTTTGGTGCAGTGGGATGAGGAGTTTGAGAGTTTATGTACTTTGTCTGCTCATAAAGAAAATGCGTTTCATCCCTGGGAGATCTCTTTCACTGTCTTCAATGTGAGTGTTTTTTTTTTCCATAGAAATTTAATCTTCTTTTCAAGATCTTTTACGGGTGTTGTCTTCTTATCCATTGAAATATGATTAAAAAAATTGTGGGTTTGCTGTAGAATCTAGGAAAATCTGTTGGCGTATGAAATGTCTAGCTTTAATAAAACTCCGGGTTTCATTTATTTTTCATGAATTTAAATTTTTCATTTTTGGTGATTAGTTACTGTTAGTTTTTGGGTTGCTTGTAATTGAGATGAAGTGGTTTTTTAATTCAAGAATATAAGCATGTGAAGGTTTTTCTTTATATTTTATTTTTGTGATTTCTTTTTCGTGGGTTATTTTGGTAGTCAATTCGGGGGAACAAATGATTCTTAATTGGTCTCTAAGGGATTTAGTGGTTGGATTTAGTCAAGTAATTCTTTCTTTATTGTCTTGGAAAAAAGCTTGGGTATATTGGATATCTTGCAGGTTTCTTGCCTGATGGTTTCGTCATTTCAAAACCTTCTTGTTGAGGAGATTGCTTGAAATGGTTTTTTATTTGACCTTTTATAAAAATTGTTGCTTCGATTGTTTGGATTTGTCTTTCTTGTTAACTTTGAAGGGAACTTAGCAGTTTTGTTTTCTGATTCAGGGTGTGAACCAAGGGCCCAAGAATAAGGTTCCTGGAGTTGGAACAGCAACGGTGAACCTCGCTGAATTTGCTTCTGCAGCTGAACAGAAGGAGTTTGAGTTAAGACTTCCGCTCATGGTCTCTGCTGGTGTGGCCGAGCCTCGCCCTTTGCTCTGTGTATGTTGTGCCATTGAATTTCTTCCAATGTCCATTCTTCCTGATTTTTTGAAAATTATCCTGCTGCATATTTAATTTGCCTCTCCTGTCTTTGCTATACGAAATCTCTGACTTTTTCTGTTTTTCTAATGTTTTCTCAATTTTTTTATAGTTTCTCATCTCAGTTTGTATGAATCTTGCAGGTATCACTCAGCTTGTTGGAGTTGAGAACTGCTCATGAGACCTCTGAGTCAGTACAGAGAGCTATAGTACCCATTCCATCTTCACCTCAATCTGGAGAAGCTGTCTCAACTGAAAAGGATGAGCTCTCTGCAATTAAAGCTGGTCTCAGAAAGGTAAAGATTTTTACTGGATATGTATCTACCAGGAGAGCAAAAAAGGCCTGTCGTGAGGAAGAAGGCAGTGAAGGCAGGTGCTCTGTTAGGAGCGAGGAGGGTGAGGATAACTATAACTATCCATTTGACTGTGAGTCACTTGATGATTTGGAGGAAGGAGAATTGGATGAGGTCAAGGAGGATTCTACAGTGAGGAAGTCATTCAGTTATGGCACACTGGCTTTTGCAAACTATGCTGGACGATCTTTTTACCCTAGTGCAAGGATAAATGCTGAAGATGAAGATTGGTTTTACTACAGCAATCGCAAGTCAGATGTGGGTTGCTTACACAGTGATGATTATACCCCATCAGTCTCTGAGCCATCTCTCTTGCAGAATTCTAAGCGCAGCATATTGTCATGGCGGAAAAGGAAGTTGAGCTTTAGGTCTCCTAAAGCTAAAGGAGAGCCATTGTTGAAGAAGGCATATGGAGAAGAAGGCGGGGATGATATTGATTTTGATCGGCGGCAGCTTAGCTCTGATGAATCTCTTGCTCTTGGCGTAAGCCATCTGTTGATTTCCTCTGCTTTCACTTTAATGCTATTTGTTTCCAATGTTGCAGTATTGAAAGTACACAAAATGAAAACATTGTTGGTCATCTTGAAGGATGGTCCAGGTTGTTTTGTGATTAATAATTCCTTTCATAATCAGATGAATTTCTATATTGAAACGACACTACCTGTTTTGCAGTGGCATAAGGCAGAGGAGGATACATATGCAAATCGATCATCAGTATCTGAATTTGGTGATGACAATTTTTCCATAGGAAGTTGGGAGAAAAAAGAAGTGATAAGCCGTGATGGACAGATGAAGCTTCAAACTGAGGTTTTCTTTGCTTCCATTGATCAGCGAAGTGAGCAGGCTGCAGGTGAGAGTGCTTGTACAGCCCTTGTTGCTATTATTGCCGACTGGTTTCAGAATAACCATGGTCTCATGCCCATTAAGTCCCAATTTGATAGTCTCATTAGAGAAGGGTCCTTGGAATGGAGAAACCTCTGTGAGAAAGAAACCTACAGGGAGTGGTTCCCTGACAAACACTTTGACCTTGAAACAGTTCTCCAAGCCAAAATTCGTTCTATTTCTGTTGTCCCTGGCAAGTCTTTTATCGGTTTTTTCCATCCAGATGGGATGGATGAAGGAAGATTTGACTTTTTGCATGGAGCCATGTCCTTTGATAACATTTGGGATGAGATAAGTCATACTGGATTGGAATGTCCAAGTGCCGGCGAACCTCAGGTCTACATTGTAAGTTGGAACGACCATTTTTTCATCCTAAAGGTTGAACCAGAAGCTTGCTACATTATTGACACATTAGGAGAGAGGCTCTATGAGGGATGCAATCAGGCCTACATTTTGAAATTTGACAGCAACACAATCATTCATAAGTTGCCAAATGCTGCGGAATCATCTGATGAGAAAACAATGGGTGATCAGCAGAATGTGCCAGCCGTCTTAGAACCCAAGGATCAGCATCAAGGGAACCTGAAGGAGGAGGCGGCTTCTACATCGGGGGCACTGGTAACCAAGCATGAAGAACCAATTACAAGCGAGGAACCATTAAAGATTGAGGAAGAAGGGGAGGTTATGTGCCAAGGAAAGGATTCTTGCAAAGCGTACATAAAGAGTTTCTTGGCTGCAATTCCAATCAGGGAACTGCAGGCAGACATCAAGAAAGGTTTAATGACATCAAAACCTCTTCATCATCGGTTGCAGATTGAATTCCACTACACCCAGTACTGGCAACCTTTGACCGAAACTCATGCCACAGAAATGTTGATATCACTACCACAGTCAGTCAATGCCTCCATAGCAGAGGCTGCTGTTTAGACACTGTAAATTTTAGGGAAGTGTGATTAGCCTAACTAAAGTTTCATTCTACAAACGGTGATCTTATGATGTGAATGATATTAACAAAGAGGACCTTTTTCAACTTTTTGAGGAGTTTGAATAGAAAAGGATCATGTTGTGTTTCTTCTAATCTGGTCTTCCAAATGGAGCTATCGTTTGTGCTTTCCCTTGTTTGCACATGATCTCAAGTTCCCGTACGATCCGCTGATGGCAATAATCTGACCCTTGAGATTGTTCATTAAGAAAATCGAGGCATTATTCCTTGAGATTGTTCATTTTAGGATTCTGGTTCTGTGACAACTTATTTGATCGGAGCCAATTATTCCTATCCTTGTGTGGTGTAAGCTGCTAAGAGGAACTTTTGGAGATTGGTATTCAAGGACACGAAAAGGTTCTTTGGAATGCATGTTCCTTTTCTAGATTAAAAAAACCCAAGCCTGAAGTCTCCTCTTTTAGCTACCTCAACCAACAAGTGGAGGGGAGAGGGTTTTCTATAGAATTCCTACCCCAGCTGTGCACGTTCAGGATTTACCCTTCCCATAAGCATCATTTGGATTATTCCCATGAGCAAGTTGTGGACATGTCACGTTGACAAGAAGCTCTCTTTCGGTTTGCGAAGTGAAGATTGAGATTCTTCGTTCACTTTTTTCCATATAAAAGCCTTGAGATTGGTTTTTTTATCTGTTTCTTTAGTTTTTAATAGTGAATTGATGATGATGATGATTATGATTCTGATAGGTGAAGAAGATGATGTTGATCGCAATGAATAATTTGTTTTATACGTTACACTTACGCTGGGAAATTTGCAGGCCTTGGAAGACTGATTAAATGATAATGACTTGATTAGTTCATCTGCTCGCTACAGAGCCATAATCATAATGCAGAAACATGCTGCTTACAGCTTTTCATTTTCAAGTTCCCATTATGCAATTTGACTCAGCCGGTGACATCTTTGTTAGCCTTTCCGGTAGCAATTTTATGATCACAGAAGCAGCCTTAAGCCATGACGACAGCTCTGCAAGCCAACAGACTCTCAACCCTGGCTGGTTCAGGCCCACCATTCAAATACAGGTATTTACAAAGACAGACAAAATGAATATGAAATATAACATCATCATCAACTCAAATTTGAGCCAAGTTTCAGGCTATCAAAGGCAATTGCACATGAGGCAAGGCCCCGCTTCTATTTGACTCGGTGAAATCGGGCCTTCTTCAAGGCTGATTATTGGCTCTATAGTCGCTTACGAGCCACGATTTCTTGTAATTTCCTGCCTATTTTACTTTGAATTATCCTCTGCATTTGTATAGAATAAAAATGCTTGGACAAGAGCACACCATTCAGACACTTCAAATCAGCCGAAAAGCTAGAAGTTCCGGAAGAGTCGAGCAACAACTACCAGAGTATTTAAAGCAAGAAATCAAAATTGTTTTGCTCCACTGCTTTCATGGACTGAAAGCATGAATCAAGAACTGGTAGCCTAGTTTGAAAATGCAAGAAAGCTGCATTATACGACTCATCATAAAAGGCCTTTGGCGTGAAAACCATCATGATGTCCTTCCACTTTCCTTTATCGTACCATTCTAGCTTTTGTTACCAACCAGTGACTTTTTGTTATAATCTTATGAAGAGCCATGTGCATGTTCTCCCAACCCATTATCGTTCCAAACTTATCTTGACAATGATTCAAGCTCGACTGCACAAGGCTCCACACCTGACATAAACCCACGTTGAATGGATTCTTTCCCATATTGTCATCATCCTTCCCTTTCTTGCTTCCTGAAAGCCGTGTTTCCTCATCATCCTAGAAAACAATTTTCAACCTAATCTGAAAAAAGATATTGGTAACGTATAAAGCTCCTGCTAATACCCTGTTCTAATATGGTTGCACCTCTTGTATTCTACTAGCCATCATTCCTTATGTCATCAGAACATAATAGAGTTCCTGCAGAGAATTAGCAAAAGAACCTGACTTGAAAATCACGTAACGATAAAATAGCATTACTCTTCGTATTGCATTGCATAATGCACATCTATGTCTAATGATTGTCTACGATGGAAATAAAAAAGAAGAAGAAGAAAAGCGAGCTGAAGTTCAACAATGCATGTAAGAAGAAATGTCAATCGGATTTGCAGCAACAAACGGTCAATCCATAACTTTCTTTAGGGGACATCCAGTGCTAAAGTAATCAATATATTTCCATTTTATGACTTACAAACAGCCACTGAAATTTGAATGAAGAAAAATGTTAGAGAAGAAAGACAAATATGACAAAAATAGGTAATGGAAGAAAATGACACAAGGATTTGTGCAGCACAAAGGGCTTTAACTGCTCTATATATATATCACAACCAGTACATTTGGTACTACATTTCATTAGCGCCTCCAATCTTACATATAGAACAACTAAGAGAAGCACCGGGAATTCTGTCCAAGAATTTTTCAAGTTACAAGACAGGATGTTATATAACTCGGGGAAAAGTTAGGGAAGATGGAGAATATACACGATACAGAATCAAGCAAGAGTTTAGGAAAAAGTAGCTAAACTTCAGCTGCAGATGAGGCATTTAACCAATCCATTTTCATTACATTCAGGGCATCTAATGTATGTCTCATCATTCTGATCATCTGCAAAGACCTTACGACTGCCATTACAATCGGAGCAAACTATGAATCGTATGTTACCGCAACCAGTGCAAGGGCAATTAGACAGATTGAGTGGTATACCTGCCAAGAGATTCTTAAGCTTACCTTGCTCATGCAAACCAGTCACTTCATCAGCCCCTCCTATGTACCTTCCCTTTATGAAAAGCCTTGGAGGAATCACCCTGCCACCCATTATCCTCCATAGTTCCTCCCTGAATTCCAAGTGCAACGAAACATCTCTCTCGTGGAATATTACTTTAAAACTTTCCAACAAAAACCGAATAGCATGACAATCCTCAAATGTCTTTCTTATACTTCTCAAGCTTGTTGTGTAGAGGATCACAGCCTGACTTCCTCCAGGAAGAGATTTCTCTTCAAAATCTGAAAGAGATGGGTGTCCTTCAATCTCTTTCTCAGCTTCATTTCCCGTGTGTTGCTCCACGTTGATATCTGTAGAGACTGGGGCCTCAGGACTGTCCATGACAGATAATCTGTCATTGGATACTATGGAGGGTGTGATGTTCACCTTGTCGAAGAGATTAATTTCCAAGTCCAGTTCTTCATCTTTGGATTCTGATTTTTGCTTTGACACACCAAAATTACCAGATAGCTAGACTGTCTTTCTTGTGATCCTTTTGTATGTAAACTGGTGGTATCTGCAAGTTCTGATCGGAAAAGTTTTCTGAGGAGTTCAGATGGGAAACTAGACCTTGTTTCAGTGTGCTTATACTTGGAATGAAATTCAATTTCTTTAGGAATCTTCCCTTCACTGATTTCATTTCTTTTGCTTGTTTTCTCACGAAATGGATGGCATGTGATCACAACCAGTTGAAGAGGCAAGGCTGAGTTTTGTTTGAGGATGACTTAAGAGAGACCGGAGGACATGGGGCAGCAGTAGAGGGTTCTCTTCTGGTTTCCGATGGCACAAAAGCAAAAAGCTGAAAACCTTTGTGTGTGTAGTGGATTGCTTTTTGAGGTTGTGAATTGATTACTGCACAGATTGTGGGGGCGAGGTGGTGTCCAAGGCAACCCTTTTATCGGAGGGGGCATACCCTTTATCAACAATTTGGTGTCTCGTCATGGTATGAGGAGCAAGGCCTCCGAAAATGTATAAATTGATGTGCTTTTCATTTCAAACCACTGGATGATAAAGGCAGCTTCGCATGCACGGTTTGATAGGTGGCGGAGCACCACTGCAGAAAGTTCTGAAGGAGCAGAATTGAACCCATGCAGGCATGGCGTGCCAAAAGTCATGTTCAATTTCCAGGAAAACCATGTTCAAGTAATGAGCTTTAATTCCTTACCCTTTTAGCTCTCTCGGCAATTGATTAACCTTCCAACTCAGAACCCAAGAAAAGAAAAGAAAAAACTGAAAAAGCACTAAAATAAAAGACAATGAAGGGTAGAAGAATGCTCTTGCGCTGTTAGAGAGAGAGAGAGAGATGTGATGCATACTCCAAAACTACAAAAATATACTATAAAACTATAAAATGATAACTTGCATTACTATATCCTTTACTAGTCAAAAGCTACAAAATGCAATATGGAATTATAAAATGGAAGTACAAGTCTACCAATTACTAGTATAATTTCTGTTAGTTTAAAATGCTTGTTTATCGGTTGATTACAGTAGTATTATTATATTTTATATAAATATATATTTATTTTTAATAAATACTTAATTTATTTTTAATATATAATATTAAATTAATGAATATAATATTTAATTTATGGATATAAAATAAAGACAAAATCTATAAAAAAAATATTTTATAAAGAAAATTATAAAGTTATTATAATTATAAGATTTTTATAGCATTAAAGTATTGTTACTAAAATGTTATTGGTCGATATTCTCTTAAATACTGAAAATTTATTAGAGTCGTAAAGACTGATGCATATTATATTTTTATATATATAAAAAGAAGCAATTATTTATATAAACTGAGGTATAAGAGATACCTAAAACTAATATATAGATACTTGTTATAAAATATATACATTGAACTATCTAGTTTTTTCTTAAAACTCTTTACATGGCTGGCCCTAAAGAACCCTTTTTCTTTCTAACTTTATCTCTATTCTCACTATAATTTACAGTACCAATACATTTATTATTTATTCACTAACCCAAAAACACAACAATTTAACAATTCTCACACTTAATCTAAAAACTTCTTAAATCAAAGTAGATTAAAATTAAACTACAACTTACCAAAATAATTAAAGTAATCTCCATTCATCATCTTCATATCAATACACATTTAATACATATCATAAAAAAACATTCAAATCAATTAAACCAAACCAATTCATTTTTTCTTCACTAAACCAAAAACACAACAATTTAACAATTCTCACACTTAATCTAAAAACTTCTTAAATCAAAGTACATTAAAATTAAATTACAACTTACCAAAATAATTAAAGTAATCTCCATTCATCATCTTCGTATCAATACACATTTAATACATATTATAAACAAACATTCAAATCAATTAAACAAAATTGCACCCCCCCCCCTCACTAGCCCTACCACCCCCACAAAACACCAAATTTCTTTTATCATTATTCAAGATTTTGAGATATTCATAACCTATTTCATCCCCATTGAATCTATTAAAATCAGTTTCATATTTTTCATTAAAGAACCCTAAATCAAAGTTTGGGAATTTTTATATCAAAATTCATCTGACTTTATTTTAACTAATTGGATTAATAGACTAAAATGCTTTACTAGTAGATTTGTATGCTTCAAATGCCTTCTCGGTGAATATCTACCACCTCATCTTTTTCTTCCTTCAATTTTCTTAGTTTCTCTCTAAGCTCCACTTTTTCTAACTTGATTTTTCTCAAAACCTCCTATTCTAAGTAGATTTGGAGTAGTTTTTCTAGTAAAAGTTCCTCTTAACACTTTCTAATCCTCAAATTTGAAAAAGGGCACCAAGTTTTGCAAGAGAAAATTAATAATTTGTGTCCCTTCTCTTTTAAGGCCTGTCAACATGAACAATGCCAATGAGAAAAGATTTTTGATAAAATTACGACAATGCTATAAATGAGTCAATTTGTTGTTTTTTGTATTTTTGTCAAACCATTAATATTCTTAAAAGGCCTTCTTAAACTCTAATTGCCTTGAAATTTCAACTCAAAATAAAACAATATGTCATAAGATTTCTCATGAAATTTTAGCCCGATCCAACTATTAAATTGAAAGTTATGTTTGATATCATAAAACTAGACAATAAATAACTTTCACGTCAAAATTATAATTTGCATACTATTTCATTTACTTAAATTATCAAGATTTTCAAACTAATTCATTGAAGACTTTCATCCATATTAATAATAAAAATATTTCCCTCATATTTCCTCCCATTTTGGTTAAAACTACGAGATTGTACGTGAAACTTATACCAATGGTTAATGTTTTTTTTTTAATGTATAAAGTTAAACATTAATTTATTTGGATTTTCCTTCTATTTATTATAAATATTCTCACCCCAATTTTACAAAAATTATTCCTTGAAAATAATTATTTTACCTTATCAGGAAGTTTAAGCGATTTATCACTAATTAATATTTTGCATACTGATTTTATTATTTTATTCCATCTAAGAAATTTAAGTTACTTTAATAAGGATGTTCGTCCCAAGTTACAATAATTCTCATTCTAATTTATCATTTCTTAATTAGAAATTACCCTATTTAACACCAACTTACTGATTTTTTAGCCGATGGTTTACAATTATGATACAATGAAATGCACTTACAACACTGTCTTATTTTTTTTATTATATATATTATATATGTTAGAAATTAACTTGGAACCCTACAAGTCTTTATTAACATATATGATTCTCATTTTATTTTATTATACGTAAATATTGATATTTTGATTCACATTTATAAAAAAAACTCATTAACAACACTTATATATTCATTATTTTGTGTTGAAATTTTTTTTTTTATATCAAACCTACAATGAAGCAAATCGATATATATATATTGGCACAAATAGATTTCAACTTATTGCATAAACTTTTTAATTTATAATTATAATTTTTCTTGTCAAAAGATGCTTTCAAAAAGCTTGTATATTTTTTTAGCTGAAAAAAATTTATCCACCTTGCCGCAAAGAGCCAGTCAAATACTAACTCGATAGAAAATGGATTTCTCATAGATTAGATAAAAAATAAAAAATAAAAAAAAATTTGAATGTAACAGCATTGAAAAACAGAAATACTTCAATAAACTTGTTTGAATATCTTGATGGAATAATGTGCCTGTGCCTGTGGCCACAGCCGGTCATGGCAAACCCTAGCTAATTATGTGGGAAAAAAAGTACCATTAATTATATTGTTTTATGATCAAAATCAAAATCATGGGTAATACTGAAACACAAACTTTTGAGTGGAAACCCCGTGACCCCCTCTCACCTGTGCTTTCATATTATTCATCCATAACCGACTGGATTTTCCTAGTGAACCAGCCATTTTGCATAAAATATGTGGTTGATCATTCAATGATCAAAACATTTTTGTTTCTCCCTCCTACATTTGTGCACAATGGCATAGGTTTTGACTCTGATCATCTTGAAACGACATCGCCCCAGAGTTTAAGCCTGCGTGTTGCTTCAAAGGGCACATAATGGGCATTGATATATTCTCAGCAAGGAAGCTCTAGCATTGAACATTGTCTCAATAAAATGGAGCTTAATTGCAAATAACACAATACCACATGGAATATGTGGGTAGCTGAAAGTACAAGTAATGAAGGTTCTTTTACATGCTATTTGTACACTGATGGTGTGCTTAGACCAAGAGGCAACCCTCCAAGGCACCTAAATATCAGTAACAGATGATGCAGAACCAATGTGAAAACCAAAGGAAATGCAAGTAAGTTCATCTCCTTCTCCATCAATCATCTTCATAGTAAGAGAGTATGAACCCTGCAAATGATAAGCATTGCCATAGATATCATTAAGGCAGCAGGTAAATGTAAATTCTTTCATCTCACTATCTTGATTCCACTATAAATTTAAATCAGTGATTCAAAGTAGGGACCTCCATACAACAACCATTCAGAATCAAACACTCAGCAATTCAAATGAGAAAAGAAACAGGCTGGGGCAGTCTTTCCTCCATATGTTGCACCATTCAAAAGAAGAATAACAGAAAAATGAGAAAGGTGAAGGTGGAGTAGAGATAGATTCAAGCACGAGCATGGATATCATGATGATAAATTCTTCATTAGAAACAAACAAATAAGTTGGATTTGATTCACAGAAAATTAACATTATTGTCATTAAACTAGATGTACTTCTTGAAAACAATAATTATGTGGAGCAAAAACATCTATTCCTCGCTGATAGCAGCTGTGATAGTGTTGTTCAGATTTCTGCACAGTAATACCCTATCACCAACTTATAAGTTGGATTTGATTCACAGAAAAATAACATTATTGTTATTTCGAAGAATAATACCCCATCTCAAAGAGTGCTTTGGAGTAACTGATCACTGACCAATGCACCACCCACAAGCAACACTGATTGGTAGAAAAAAATGACTCACTGCACAACTCACCATTTTGCTCCAGAAAACAAGGATGAGTCTTGTAACATCTAATGAAGATTTTAAAACATGAGGTTGCATGAAAAATTAGGCACATATCATTACACAAGACAAGATGAGTTACTAAACCATTTAATCCCAAAACTAAGATTGCTCATTTAGAAAAATGGGCAACCGAGATTTCTCAAAAACGAAGATCATCTACTAAAACAGCAATCCATCATCCCAAATAAGCAGCCCAGAGATACAAAAAAACTTAAACAGCTGAACTTGAAGAGCCAATTGTTTAGTTCAACCTCTCTCTTTTAAAGCCATAATCGAGAAATAATCACCAGAATTTTTCAAAACACACATACGCATGATATAACCACAATCTCTTCTAATCAACACCATCTTCAATATAATAGTGATTAAAATACATATAAATCACTTACAGATGGTGTGAATCCAGGCAACTCTTGGGAATGAGACACCACAAAGTCGCCACCAGTCACAGGGCACGATGTCTCCTCACAAAGATTATGATACTCTCCATACACAGGGAATCCAAAGTATCTAACATCAACTCTCAATTTCCCTCCAGTAATTGTTTCACCTGTATTAATTAATTGCAATTCAATAATCAAACTTACCGATTCTAATCATCCACACGCGCGCGCAAAATAAAACCCATTAATCTCCTTAAGAAAAAAAAAAATTCTAACTTGTGGTTGCAGAGATGGTGAAGGTGGCTGGTTTCCCTTTCTTCACCGGATTCGGGCTTATCTTCACCCCGCTAACTTTAACGGCATAATCCTTGTTACCTGCATTAAAAAAGAATTGATTAAATCAAGATAAAACATGGGACTAATACAAGTTCTGATATTGATGAATTGTATATTAGAGAGAGACAGACCGCAGTACTCGAATTTGGAGGCTTGAGTCAAAGGTAGGATCAGACAAAGCGAGATAAGCAAAGTTACAATTAGCTTGTACAGAGCCATCTTCATAGGGTTGGTTTCAGAAATCGTGGTGATTTAAAGATTCTTTTTATAGAGAGAAGATTGATTTGTGTTCGTAATGGAAATCTAAAAATGCATATATCTATCTGGGTTTTCGAGATCAGTTGATTTTATCCTGTTTTCATAGCAGGGATTGGGGTTTGATATTGATCTTTGATTTTTGGGTCTGGAAATGGATGGTCCAGATTTGTTGAGGTTGTATGATTGATTAGAGGATTTGGACGCTTGGATGCATTGCTGAGAGTATTTTTCAGTTAAAATATAAAAATATATTATTTTTATTTTTTTTATTAAATCAATAAAAAGACATTAAAAAAGAAATGATCTAACTGCATTTAATGGTCGTTGGCAGAGCGAACATTAGGTGGAATTTTCAATTTCTTTGACTAATGATAGAGTGACTTTGTAAGGAAAAGAAGCTGAAAAAAATAATTTCTTTTTCTATTTATTTTTTTTATATATATTTTAAAAATATTTTAAAAAATTAAATTTTTTTATTTTTTTCTTATTTTAAATTAATTTTTTTTAGATTATTTTAATATACTGATTTTAAAAATAATTTTTAAAAAATAAAAAAATATATTATTTTAATATATTTTTTAAAATATATTTTAAAATATAATCAGAATCACACTCCTATACAAACTGTTATTTTTTTAATATCAAACAAATATTTTCAACATAAAACAAACACTTATAAAGACAAATCGTTCAAGCTGTTTTTTTTTTTTCTTAATAATTTATGACTCATTATTGTGAATTTGTAGTGCGAAAATAAAATGCCCTTTCCCTTGTTTCATTTTCACTCTCAAAAATAAAGAAATCATCTCGGAAAAGACCTCTTTTAAAATCGAAATGAATTGAAGATTTTTACTTTGTATTTTTTTTTATTGAAAAACGATTCTAAATCTCTCGAGGCATATCCAATGGAATAGTAAAAAATAAAAATAAAAACTAATTTTTTAACCTTTTTTTTCTTGATTTTGCTGCTCTAATGAGAGTCCAATTAAGAACCAAAATGATTTTTCAATTCAGTCAAAAAAATCATTCATACGTATTTATCTAAAAAACAAAAAAATTAAAATAGATTATTTAAATATTCATCATTTCATCAATTAAATTTTTTCTCAATAGCTTTCATAAGAAGAAATTGAAAATATTAATATTAAATATATTAAATACAAATAAATTGTTAAAATGATTTTTTATCACTAAAGTGCACATGAGGAAAAAAAATCATATTAAAAGAAAAATGAAAGGGATGGTGAATTCATTGTTCACTTAGACACATTTTTATTATGGACGAGAATAGTAGATTTATCATCTTACCCTAAAAAAGCTTTAGAATAATGGTTGAGGATAGGGTTGCCTTTGCAATGAGGGTATTTTGGTAATTTAAAATTAACTAAGAGCAACACAGGTATTTTCCTTTTAAGAGCAACACGGGTATTTTCCTTTTAAATAGCACAGGTAAATGACATAAGTAATACATTGGTGGTTGCAATTAAAGGATAAATTTGTATTTGTAATTATAAGGTTTCAATTTTATCTATCGATATTTATTTTATTGGAGACTTAGTTTTGTTTATATATATGCGTGTGCACGTTTTTTATGTCCTTTATTTTTTTTATTTGTTTGGGTTATTTAGGGTATTTTTTTTTCTTTCTTAAAAATATTTTTTCTAAATAAATTTATTCTTGAATTAAATAAAATTAATTAATTGAATATAAATTGATATCCATTTTATTGTGTTTTTGTTGATTTGCTTTTCTAGGGCATTTCTCTAGCAACCCTTACAGCTTCTTTTGATGTTGTTTTGTATCATTTTATAGTGAGGTTTGAATCATCTTAGCAGACTTTTTGATCATAGGTGATATTAATGGTGGAATGGTGATGGGTCTCCAAAGATTTTTTTTATATAAATATGATATTAATAACTTATTTTTTTAGTTAATTATTACTAAATTTTTTTTATGATTAGTTTGCTATCCTTATCTTTGATTTAAATTAAATTATTAAATTAATTGGTCCTATTAAATACATTCAAGTTGATGACTCAAGTATTAGGCCTTTTTTACTTATTTAAAAACAATATCGTCATTTGACCATGTCTTTTTATGTTAAAAGAAATTGAATTGACCCATGATAGAGCGCAGGTTCCTAGCATAGCTTGTACTATTCAAAAAGCCATATCAATAATTTGGCTTCTCTAAATAATTTTTTATATTAAAAACGCTGTGACACTTTAATTGTTACTTTTCTTTCTATTACTTCATGTTAAAGTAAGATGTTTTTCCCGTCTTTCTTTTTCCTTTCATGTTAAACTAAGACTTGTCGGAAAAAAAAACAATTTGTGAACTTGTCCTAAATATGTACATTAGTTTCTTTGAGTTATGTTTTTGACTTTTACATTGCTTTGTTAACAAGGATTTTGAAGGACCCTACCAGTGATTAGATGATACTGTACTTCAAAACCTCTATTTTCATATTAGAATCGAGGATAGCATATGAGGACAATTATTAAAATAGTTTTACATAAAAAATATATATATCTAAAAAAACTTATGAAAATATTTTTATATCTAACTTGATTTTGAAGGCTTGACTTTTATATTAAGCCTATTTTTATAATTATTAGATGGATAATAAATAAGATATAACTATTATCAAACCTAATATGTATCTCATACATATACAAGAGTTGTTTTTTGAAAAATATATATTTTCATTAGTTAATTTTATGTTTTTTTTATTTTTTATTCTGTATTATTATACTTTTCTAGTTTTTTTTTATATTTATAGGAAATATTTTTTCTAGTTTATTTTTTTATTTAGCATTACTTGATTTTTCTAGGTTTTTTTTTATATATATAAATGATTGTAGACATGGATGAATAAAATTTGATATTTTAAGAGTCTCTTTATAATTATGATATTTCTAGTTTTTAAAGGTTTTGACTTATAATACACATTGTTATCCTTTACTTCCCGTATTTATCAATAACATTTTTATTTTACATTGAATAATAAATTGTAATTTAGTAATGGATACTTGAAATTCAATAGATAAAATATGTATATCTTACTCAATATATAATGGGTAGAATAGGTATATAATATAAACTCAATATACAAATAATTATTATCATCCTTAAGGATTTTTTTTTAGTTTTTAGTTTTTTTGTATTTTTCCATCTAAAGAGAAAAGGTGGAAGCAAAAATAAAAATATGCATGGGCTTTGAGGTGATGTTAATGTATCCATAATTGTCAAACCTAGTTCTTCTAGGAAAAAATAACTTAAAAAAACTAGTCATCCTAGAAATTATAACAATGACCATGTTACAAATTATATCAATTAAAAAATTGATCTGATGAAATCTAAGTTAAATCTTGATTGATTAGTTTAGAATCTGAAATAGTAAATTGCTGACTTAACAAAACGTAATTGCTTAAACTAGGAATCGAACCTTGGCGTCTTCTTCTTTAAAATCAAGTATCTTGCCAAGTCTTTGATAAAAAAAAAATAAAAAAAGTATCTTGCCAAGTCACTACGTACACTAATACAAACCATACAAATGAATTTAAATATTATATCTAATCTTTCAACTAAGAGAAGATGTAGGAAAACATAAACATGCATGTCTGGTGGGATTTTAACCATTGATATATTTCTTTTTCACATTATAGATTTATTATGATATGCTAATTAATACATTTATACATATTTTTTTTTATTCATTAATGTGAGTGTCCAGGTCAGCTTACGCGTACCTCGTTTAATTTTACGAGTTCTGAAATTAACGACCATGTAAATTTCCTAGTGTCTGTAAAAGAACTTGAACTGTGATTATTAAAGAGCAAACACAAGACTTGATTAGTTGAACTATCCCTCAAAGTTCATATTAATTAAATATATTTATATAATTTTGTAGTTATACTAAATTAATATATCTAAAATTTAAAAAGGTATATGTTTTAGAAGAAGAAAAAGGTTACTGACAAGACTGATTAAAGCTGAGGGATTCATATTTGAGATAACAAATCTTACTTCTCATGATTTCAGTGATGGTGTGCAAACAATATAGAATGAGTGCAGATCATGTGGTGGAGAAATTGATGTAGATGAAGAGACCGTTTGTCTCTGCGTTGCCACCTGTGTTTTGGTAAATTTTAATTTTTTTTTTTTGCTAAAATTAAGTTCGGTTTATACTTTTTGAATCGTTTTGATATGCTGGTGTCAAAAATAATTTTTAAAAAATAAAAAAACATCATTGGCATGCTTTTCGGCACGAAAAGCTATTTGAAAAGCAACCGCTACCACACTGCCAAACACGCTCGAACTTGAATAGGTAAAATATTATTTATTTAGAGCTCCAAGCACAAATTAAATTCTTATGTAACTGATGTGGAGATTGAAACATTATGTGAGGATGTCATTGTAGGGTGGTTAAGAGATTCGGTGTTTATAATAAATATTCACTCCATAATAAAGCCTCAATAGCAAATCTCATCATAGTTATTGCTTTACTTTTGCAGGTAAGACCAAAATCTTTTTATTGTAAAAAATAAATGTTTGGGTCATGGTATTTTTTTTTTTGACAATGTCATTGAACATAGTTCATTACCTATTAAATTAATCTTGAAATCTTCTAATACAACTCTTTATTTAGTCTGAATATAAAACTAAATATGTGAAAGTTATCTTAATATAAAACAAGTTTGAAGACAACTTAAATAATTGACAAAAATATAGTTTAATTTTAGTTTTTTTTAAGATGATTTTTTTTAAAATATTGATATGGTAATATATTACATTAATCTAGGTTTTGTGGCTTAACACGCCATAATATGCCAAATGCGTGACCTGTTAATGGACTCCTCTGGATTTAATAATAATATTTTTAACTATTTCTTATTTAATTATATAATAAAAAAAATAAATACTCATAAAACCGAGCATCAACCCAATATCAAAATATATTTTTTTAAACCAAATTAATCTCACAAAATACAAACTAAAATAATTTATGAAGCTCAATTCTCAATTAACTCAAGTTAACTCGTTAAACCTGGAACCCGGATCATGGATTGCACTGGGTTTAATGACTTATTTTGTTATAAAACTATTTTTTATTTAATAGACACTTATTAAATTAAACACCAACTAAATATCAAAATATTTTATTTGAGTTCGTGATAAATTAATTCAAAATCAATTAAATATTAAATGATAAAATTATAAAAATAAAAAATAAAAAACTCAATATTAAATAATAAAATTAAAAAAAAAAATTAACAAGGCTAACAAGCTTAGATGGCCTTTAAATATAAGCTTAGATGCATAGGCTGTCATCCTAGACCCACGCGCTCAGACCCTTTTTTTTTTTTTTTTTTCTTTCGGGTTAGGTGTACGACGTGTTTTTTAAATAGACGACGTAATTCATCTCCCCCACTTGAACTAAATGGAAAGTTGGGTCTCCAATTTTTTGGAATAAAAACACCCATTTTCAATATTATTTTTAGCAATAAAACACCTAAGAAATGCCCTAAATACCTCGACTAATCCATTTGTGAGATTAAATTAGCATAAAACTGGTTAAAATGCTAAAAAACTAACCCGAATTCAAAAATATTTATGAATCTCGATCTACTTTTTAGGCAAGATTAAGGCCAAGAACCACCTTAATGAAGCTTTCTTTGCTAAATGAAATTTGTTAATACAAGTATCGAGTTTTCTTGTTATTGAAATATGGTTGATTAATGATTTTCTCTCTCTCTCTCTCTCTCTGTTTTCCGGTTGTTTCTCTCTTCTCTCTTAAGCTCAAGAATCAATATTGGAGACGCTATTGATGGAGGGTGTGAAGGCTAAAGGGAGTTAACTTACAGAAGACAAGTTCCCTGTCAAATTTACTCCTGTAGGGCGTCATTTTGTAGACATGGGGTATCAGCTAAGCAAGGTTTTAGTTGCATATCCTAGTACTGTTGCTGTCTTATGATCTGTTCTAGGGCCTGCCTGTCTATTCATTAGACTATGTAAAATTGGATTGGTTTAAATCCATTTTCGCTGAGGTTTACAGGCTATCGGCATTGTTGACGTTTCTTTCTACCAACTCTTTTCAATACTGTGTATCTGGTAGATGGTGTCATAACTCATACTTCAATTGTATTTCCTACCTCCACAAATGCACTTAATTTTAAACTTCTGGTGCATCTTGCTGTTTTTCTCTTAATGGAAAACTTGTCAACTCCAGAACAACTATCCGGTTTAATTTTACAGAATGCGAACTTTTGTAATTTTATATACAGCAGAGTTGTAAAAAAATATCTATATGTTAAATTAACTTACTGAATCTCACCTGCATATATTTCAATCAGTTGTGTGGCATAAAATTTGTTTCAAAACTAAAAAAACAAAGGAATATAGGACAGATTACATTGCGGGAAAGAGCTTTATGGATCAATAACTGGAGCTGATCCAGTAGGATGACATGATTTTGCAGTGTCCAGATGGTATCAGAAGACTGCGAAACATAATTCTTCCGTCCCTATACTGGTCAATCCCGCCTGCTTGCCAGTGGAACAACCTCAGCCAGAGGGGTTGCGAGGGGTGTAGGCAATGGAGATGTTCTACAGACCGGACAAGTTGGGTGCAGCCTCAACCACGGGTCAACACACTTGAGGTGAAAGAGATGCCCGCAATCCGGCAGCAACCTTAGCTTATCGGTGCTCTTGTAAT
This sequence comes from Populus alba, assembly GCF_005239225.2. Lineage (NCBI taxonomy): Eukaryota > Viridiplantae > Streptophyta > Magnoliopsida > Malpighiales > Salicaceae > Populus > Populus alba. Next base: position 6,290,223 of record NC_133299.1, read on the forward strand.
CTGCCAAGCATATGGAGCAGCATGTAGAGGTGGAGTCCGTCTTGTGTAGCTTCGCCTCCGAATACAGAAGTGTAGGATAGCTCTTTAGAGTGGCCTCATCGAGCCCTATATCAACAACACAGTTTTGCGGGTTCAGTTGCCGATCTGCAGAATTTCTTCCCCGGCTTGGCTCCGACGTCTGCTGGTTTCGCGCGCAAAAATAGGAGGCCAAAGTGATTGTTGTGATGAGCAGCAGGATTCCAATGGATACACCAATGCCATAGCCAAATCCACCAATGTTACTGGAGCCAAGAAATCCATTATACCCTGTTGTGCTATTCATATCCTCAGGGAATATTGAAGCTGGGAGAAGCCGGGATTGGAAGGCGAATTGGATATGTGATGCAAATGATCTGGTCAGCCATGGCCATGGCAAGAGAAATGGTTTATTTGGGGTGTTATAAATTTACAAAGTCAACGGTGAGATGGGACAGATAAACAGTATTATTGGTGGATTTTTTATCAAGGGAAGATGTATTTGGGCTTTGAAGTAAAGAGAGGGCAAGGAGGCAAGCAAATGAATGTGAATACGATATGTTTTTCTTCTTTTATCTGTCATATATTATGGCTATATCTGCTTAGCTTTTTTAAGGTCAACGGCTCTCGTAGCCTGCAATTTACTCTAATCTTGATATGATTAGTAACGTCTTTCTTTCAACTAATCAAAACAATTCTTTAATCCTCTATAATTCTCTTTGTGCGTGCAACGCACGATCCTAGCTGATAATATACAGATACATTCCATGGTTGATTGCTACTTTAATTATTCAAGCAAGGCCAGCCAATTATTTGCCCACAAGATGATACACAGAGGCAAGGAGCTGTTTCTTGCTTGTGGCGGCGTCTGTTTATTGTTTTATTTATATCACGGCCAGTGGCCATGATTAACAGGTTGGTGCTAGTGGCTACCACCTGCTACATACAAAATTTCAAGATTCTTTTGCCCTGTTTTCTTTTCCCTTTTCTCTGATGCCGGAGATCTCAAAATACTCTTGACTGGTGGTTAAGTAGTTGCTCCAACCATATCATTGCTCGTGTCGTTTTCTGTATGTGGTGGGCTGAAGTGAGATACGCCATTGATGAGGCTTCTCATGAGCTCCAGCTGCTCTGGGATGACGAATTGCTTGGTGGCATAATATGTCTTCATCGTTCCTTATCGTCTAGTCTCCGGGAGAACTGGGAGATAAGCATCCTTCATCTGCAAAGTGAGACCTAGACTTTGGTCCCACAGAACGCTAAAATATGATCATCAAATGTTTATAATTGGGCTCTTCACTCTGGATCATGATTTTATTTTTTTTTTTTTTTTCCCGTACCAATCTTTTATTTATTTAGTTTTTCTTTTCAATTTTTTTATTTTTGTTTGACTATTATGTTTTATAATATATTCTCTATTCAACCTTTAATATTTTTTTTTTGGCTTAAATCATTGTAGTTAAACCCATAAATATTATTTATTTCATCAAAATAGTGTCTCGTGTTTAGTTTATTTTTTTAAAATAATTTACCATTTAACAATCATTTTTTTTAGTTTTTTTTTATAAAATTATTTGAATCTTCATGATCTAGATTACAGGCATAACAAGTTAGCCTAGGTTGATTTTAATTGGGTTTTTTTTTTTTTTTTAAATTTTTTTTTTCGATTGAATCCTACAACATTGAGTTGGTTAAAAATTAGAACATTGTAATTTTTTTTTTATTTGTTTTCTATGGGTTTTTCTCAATCTCACAACCTAGGTTTTCTTAATTTTATTTTTCACCATTAAGTTGTTTAGAAATAGATCTTTATAATTTATTTGAATTTTCTTTTTATATAACGATCCAAATTGTAGATTTGACAAGTTAATTATAGTCGATTTAATATGTCACAATCTCAATATTTAAAAACATATATTATTCAATATGTCATTCAATATATCATGGTATCAAGAAACTAATCTAATCAACCTAGGTTAACATCTAATTGGTACAGAAACTTGATTGCATTTATATTTCATTGCTTTAGAAGTTGAATTTAAAGCTAATATGTTAATACATAAAGCCTTTGGGCACTTTTTTTTTTTAAGATTAACGTGGTTATCCGGGCTCAGCTTACACACCTCTCGATTAATCTCATAGATTCTAAAGTTAACGACCATGTAAATTAGGTACAAAAACTTAATTGCATTTATATTTAATTACTTTAGAAGTTGAATTTAAAGCTAATATGTTAATAGATAAACCTTTTGGACACTTTCTATTATTATTATTATTATTAGATTAATATGGGTGTTCGGATCAATTTACGAGTATCTCGTTTAGTCTCATGGGCCTTTAAAGTAACGATCATGTAACCTTCCAATAGCTACCCTGAGGTTTGTAAAACTCGTACTAGTAATTTCTGAAGATCAAACCAGAATTTAACCAGTTAAGCTATATCCTCACAATGTTTATTATTATTATTTCATTGGAAGAGGTTGAGACTTCAAAATTTGAAAGGGAGGAAAGTAACTATCTCTTCACACACTCCATTTCAAAGTGTTCAAACTAGCAAAGCACTAGTTTCCAAAGAGATTTCAATTTTAATTACCCACCTCGATCTTGAGTTGACAATCCATTCATTCACACATAAATTTCTTCTTCTTTTTCTTAGGTTACGGTCTCACCTAATTAAAATCAAGAAAAAAATTGAAAGAGGTTCAGAATATTTCTACTCATCGTGTGTGTGTATAGACACATATTTCTATTCATCGGAATATAGGATGATTATTTTTTTTACCTTCCAATAAAAAAAATGTTAACTTACCCTTGGGGTAATGTGGTAGTTTTTAAAGGTTTCATTGGACATTATGTATTTAATTTTTTGGGATAATTCAATCTTTTATTTTTTTTTATTAGCACAATATATAGACTATATCAACTTGAAAGTAAAATTTATTTAAAGGTTATTTTTACATTTTTTTAGGAATCGTGTACAAACTTTTATACCCTTAAGCAAAAGAAATAAACTGACAATCACGGGTATTTACTTTCATGTTTTTTTTTTAGTATTTAATAGGTTGATCAGTCTATTTGATTTATTAAAAATTAATTTTTATATTTTTTTTGCTTTTATTTTTATATAGTTGATGAGTTAATTCAAGTTGACACATTTAATTTATTAATTTTTTTTATATGTTAAAAAAATTAAACCAAATTTCCAATAGATTGACCTGACTTTGCTCCTTTTTTATTTTTTTAATTGAGCTTTATTTTTTTAATTTAGTTTTAATGGAATTATTCTAATCTTATTATCCAAGTTGACTAGATTTTTTTTTTTAATTGAACATATTTTTCTCAATTTCACCATCCAACAACTCAATATTTTGTTTTTCAATTTCAACTTTCAATTTTAGCTTATTTTGGAATTGAGTATTGTAATTTTATTTGAATTTTATTTATGTAGATTTATTTTAATCTCATATATATATATCTTATCCTTTTAATATTGAGTTGGTTAAAAATTGAACTTTATATTGTTTTTAAATTTTTTTTTCTATGGGTTTATTCCAATTTCAAGACATGGGTTGTAGGTTGACTGGTTAATTCAAGTTGACTCAGGTAATTTTTTTTATTTTTTTTTAATTTTATTTATCACCATTAGGTTGATTAGAAATAGGCCTTCACAATTTATTTTGATTTTCTTTCTATAAAGTTATTATAATCTCATACCCCAAATCATAGATTTAATAAGTTAACTCTGATCGATCCAATATGTTATAGTATTAATATTTGAAAACAAATGTCATCCAATATATCATGGTATCACCATTTAAAAAATATATCATTCAATATGCATTAAATTTTGAATGTATAACTATTTTTTTTTATTAGAAAACACTTTAGCAACATTTAAAAATATATTTTATGTTAAAAAACTAACATAACTCATAGCACAACGCGAACCAATGATTTAGTTAATAAAACACTAAAAGATATGGTGTTTTTACTGTGCATCACCTAACAAAAAATTATTAATTACAATAAATATTTTTTTTGTTTTTTTTTTAATTTATCCTTTAACATTTAGTTTACTAGAGACCAGACTTTATGATTTGTTGCATTTTACTTTCTACATGGTTATTTTAGTCTCATGATTCGTGTCACGAGTTTGAAAGATTAACCTAGTTGACTTGAGTTTTTTTTTTTTTCATTTTATTTTAATTGAAATCTTTTTTCAATTATAAAATAGACCCAGTCTTCTTATTACTTCATTTCTTTTGTATTTTGATGAATTTTTTTTTATATCAAAACTATTGTTTTTTTTTTTAAAAAAAACTTATTATAATAGTTTCAATTAAAAAACTAAAAAAACATTAATTGAGTATGTCTACACACCTATATGAAGAAATCTAAGATCAATAAATTGGAGAAAATTCTATAAAAAAATACAACAAAAAAATTTGATATTTTATTCTTACTAAATACATAGTTATTTATAAAGCAATTGATAATATCGACTTTAAAAAATCCCTAATCTTCTTAAAAACAATGTAACTGGATAATATATTAAATGTAATTCTAATAAATTGATTTTAAAATATTTTTTTCTAAAACATTAAAAAAAAAGAGAAAAAGAAAAAAGGCCACCCGCAAATCGGTGTGGCTTTCCAGCATAGGCATTTATTAGCTAACGCAACGGTGTGGCCCTACAGGGATACAATTTCTGGAACTAATTCGTGAATTTCTAATGGTGGTGTTTATTGTTTTTTTTAAAAAAAATATTTTTAAAAAAACATTTATTTTTTTATTTTTTTACTTTAAATTAATATTTTTTTAATATTTTAATATTTTAATACGCTCACATTAAAACTAAATTTTTAAAAAATAAAAAATATTATTTTTAAAGTATTTTCTAATAAAAAACACTTTTAAAAAATAATTATTAAGATACTTCTAAACTATCTCTTTTACTTTATGTTTTTATTTAAAAAAAAAAAAAATTTTTTTAAAAAAAAAGAATATTAATACAAAAAGAATGGAGACATTAAAGAAATGATAAAATTTAGTGCGATTGGTAAAAATTATGCGAACGTATTATAAGAAACTAGAAAATAAAAGAAGAAAACACAAATCAAGAACTGTAACAATATGATACGGAGGTACAGCACCATATACATAGCCCAATACCTTAAATTTTGGCCCAAGAGTAAGCCCATATTTGGAAAGCCCATTCAACCCGATCATCCTCCTTCCTTTCTGCTCGTCTTTGAATCTATGCTCCGTCTCCCTTCTCTCTCTCTCTCTCTCTGATTTTTTTCTGGCAAGTCAAAAACATCAATAAAAACCACCACCGCCACCAGGGAAGCAATGGCAACTTTAACAGCACTAAAAGCTCTCCTTGTATTCCTTGTAACAATAGCATCAGCTCTATTCCTAGTAAAATCAGATGACACGAACAAGGTCTATTTACCCTGTTCAGACACCACTGTACAAGTATCTGATGGCTTCACTTTTTCAATCGCTTTTTCATCAAGGGCATCTTTCTTCTTCAACAGTAGCCTCCAGTTGTCTCCCTGCGACCGCAGACTTGCTCTAACTGGCCAAAATTCTCAGATCTCTGTTTTTAGACCTAAAGTCGACGAGATCTCTCTCCTTACTATCAATACCTCATCTTTCTTTCCGGTTTGTCAAAACCCCACTTTCTCCTTACATTCTTCTTGGTTTTTGGATATTTTGCTTGGATTAGTATTTAAGTAAATTGAGGTTTTGTTTCTTCCGATTGATCGAATCGCTTATGTGTGATATAGTGCTTCTGAATTGGTTTAATTATAGAGATTATTGATGGTTTTCGGCTTAAGTGTTTAAATTGTTCTTGTTCTTCTTTCTTTTTCTTTTTTGATTGAATGGTAGAACTACTTTCTTGTTTTCTTTCTTCTTTTTTTCTTTTTCTAATTTTAGGGAGTTATGGAGAAACCTGGCTGTGTTAGATTAACTTATGGAAGAAAATAGGAATTTGATTGAGGGTTTGGACGTGGCTTTTCGGGAGAATGATTTTCAAAGTTCTGAAACATATAAGCTGGGGTAAAATGCACTAAGACGCCTGAATCATGGAGAAATAACTGTTGAGAATGTACTCTCTATTAGTTTCAAGACATTGATAGTGCCAAGCATATAAACCAATTATCCTTTTGTTTAATTGATTAATCTTTATTGCATCTTCTTGAAAAGAAGAGATATATTTAAAATGTTGCAATCGAACTGTTCATTCTTATCTGAGCAAGAACATTTGGAAGCTTCTCTATGTGCTGTGACTAAGCCTTCCACAATATGCAGAATTTGGCAATGAGCTTCTGTCTGTGTTTGCTTTTATTCCTTGTTTACTCATGTCCAGCATTGGAAGCTAGGACATGAGGATGAACATTTGGACACTTCAAGTGACTGCTTGTTTCTGTGTTTCAAAAGTGCTTTTGAAAAAATTTAAATTTTTTTAATTTTTTTATTAACTTCAAATTAATATGTTTTTAGTGTTTTCAAATCATTTTGATGTGTTGATATAAAAAATAAATTTTTTTTTAAAAAAAAATCATTGGCATGCATTTTGGCACGAAAAGTTATTTGAAAAGCAACCACAACCACAACCACACTGCTAAACACGCTAAGATGGAAAAACAAAAGAATATTTGGAAAAAAAGAGCTAAGTTGGACATGGGAATGCATGTTGGACACACACATGGATCCCGAGTCTAAGCAACATAGGACTTTCTGCAAATTGCCATAGAAACTGCTGGTGTTAAAATTAATGCTTATTCTCCCATGTGCCACAACGCTAGTTTCGAGTGTAGATAAGGTAATGTAAAGGATTCAGGACTTATGTCTTATTGTAGAAAAGGCTAATTTGTTGTGAAATAGCTGTTATAGCTAGAGCAAGCATATAGTTGGTGGAAAATGTAGAAAGTTACACTTGGGTTGTTGGAATAGAAGAAAATTTTATTTCAAGTAATCAAATAGACAAGGTATTTGTGCCTTTTGCCTATTTATAACCAACATTAACGACTTAATAATGTCTAGAGATATATTTGATATTGTCTCGTTATAGTTTTAGAACACTTCATGCTAATTGACTTATATATGAATTCTAGAATCTGTACATTTGTTCGCTTCAGAACTTAATAATTCTTCTAATACTTTTCAAGCATATTTAAGAATGTGCATTAATTTCAATAGTTCTTAGTATGCTTCGGTTAGCAATCAATGTTCTTATTGTGAAAAAGATTTTTCTTTTGTAATAAAGGAAAGAGCAAGATCTATCGAAAAAGGTGAACTCAAATGGATTGATCTGAGTTCAAATATTATGAGGCATACATACACATCATGAAAACTGTACCACATGCTAAGATCAAGCTAATGCATAATCAACTTGGAGTATTTCAAATGTTCATTAAGGAGTGTTAATAACTCACATTCTTCTAATTGTCAGATAATTATAGATGAATTGAATTATAGAGGAATGGGTGCAATGAGAGATCTCGAAACAAGTTGAAACCAAAAATGTATATATACTCTTATGTTTTTAATATGTTAGTTATTTTTTTAGAACTATAATAAACAGTATTAAGGCTCTGTCACTTGTCCATAAACACTTGCACCACACTACCAAACAGCACTAAATGTATTCTAGATGCTGGTGTGATGTTATCTTAACACAAACCAAAACTTGAGTTGAGGATGCCTGCAAGATGCATCTGTCTTGTGCACTTGGTAATAATTTTTTCTTTTATTGCCATGACCAAGTGTCTTTTCTTACATTTTTCACCAATGCTGCATTCCAATCGTAACAACCTGTTTAACCCTCGTTACCATAACTCCTATGTACCTTACTCATCCTCACCTAGTTTGAAAAACTAGCAGCTGGAGTAAAAACATGTTTTGTCTTATTTGGCATCAATAGAAGTTTAGTTTGATGCTTCAAGTTTGTCTAAACTTACACCATATAGTCTCTCACAGTGAGTATTGATTTGGTGATAGCCTTATGCATGTTTATTAAGCCATGCATGGTATTGACCTAGATACCCTAAACCATAAGGTTGGATATAAGTGAAGGCACCACTGGCTTTCAATTTCTTTCAGTTCCTGCACTCACTTCCCTAGCCTAAGATTAATGCTCTATGCTTGTGCAACTTTCAATCCCTTTTTTATATATTTTTTTCTGTTGGTACTTTCCAGCAAAATTATGGTGGGTATATGGTTGCATTTGCCGGTCGAAAATATGCTGCAAGGTCTCTGCCTGCTTTTGTTGCAAACAATACATACACTGTGACCAGCTTTACCCTGGTAAGAGAAGATCCAGGACCCATTATGATCTTAATTTACCTTCATAAGATCTTTAGGAACCCATTAAAATTTTGTAATGCAGGTGCTTGAGTTCAAGAAGGGAAGACTACAGAATTTGTATTGGAAAAGGGATGGCTGTGCAAAATGTTCGGGAAACTCTAACTTTGTCTGCCTCAACAATCAGGATTGTGCAATCAGAACATCCGTATGCAAAAACAATCAAGGTAATGTTGATTGTAGCCTTGGGATACAATTGGCATTCTCTGGCACAGACAAGCACTTTACCGCTCTCAACTCATGGTACGAAGTGGAAAACCTTCGACAGTACTCCCTTTATGGTCTTTACTCAAATCTCAAGAATTCTCTCACCAGTCAGTATAGCAAGATCTTCTAATTGTGATTTGATGGTTTGTAGAGTTTTGGTTTCCTCATATGTTGTAATTTTTTCCTCATCTCTTTTCCAAATGGTGCAGACATTTCTCTTCCAGTTGATGCCCCTCTTTGTTGTATCTCTTCAGAGTTGTGCTGTATAAATTTACATACGTTAACAGTTATTTGTGATCTGTATGAAAAGAGATTAAAATGTTTTGAATCTGTCTTTTTCATTATTTTTAAATGCATATGCCCGTGGTTTTTAAAATCGTATGCCTACATTTTTGAACGATTATTTGCAGTCATAAGAGAAGTGATTGTTATGATTTAATTGTTCTCTTTTTGTGAAGTTAGGCGCCAGCAACAGCAATCATTTCCCCCCCTTGTTTTGGTGGGATTGGTTCCTTTTGCGTGTGATATTGGGTAATATATTTGTCTTTGGTTAAGGGATTAATAGTCGGAGGTTAAGTCTGTGCAGCTGATGAGGATCTCGTATTGCTGTTTCCAATGTGGGCACCTCTGCCGGAGCAGAAGTGCATCAAAACTCTCGCTAAACCAGGCACGCATTTCCTATCTTCACTTCTGCTCCGGCAGAGGTGCATCCTACTCTGCCGATCAAAGCAACCACCAGAACTGCGTGTTTGCAAGCTATAGGAGTTCCACTTGAAAACCCAAGTTTATGTGGTAATCATCTTCAACATGAGGCTACCTTTTCAAAATTAGATATATGTAAAGTGACGATCATCCATCTCTCTATCTTTCAAATCCAAATGATGGGTTAGATCCATAACCTATCTTTGCAGATCCTGATCATTAGTTCTTGAACATGATATTCTTGAAACATAACCTCCTCATCTCAAAAAGACATCTTGCACCATAAACACTTCAATCTTTGCGACCTTCAGCCATGGCAATCAAAAAGCTAAACCAGGAAATACTAACTAATGCAACATGAGCTCTTTATCATCAACTTGTCATGTTTCCTTGACACATTAAATGGGAATGCCACAAGATGTATAAAACAAAACATACTCTATTGGACGTTGACACGAAAAACTTAAATTTGCTCTTTAAGGTTTTATTTTAGCTATTTTCTGTGCATATTATTTTATCCATTCATTTTTTTATCCTATTTTTTTTTTATGTTTCAGTCCCTATATATTAAGAGATGAAAAAGAAATTAATCATAAAATATTAAGGAGAGAGAAAGTATTTTAATGTTTATATTTTGGCAACTAAAAGAGCTGATTTTAATGTTAATGTGTTTTTCTTTTTTGGGAAGTTCAATAAAGATAATATTACCCTCTAACCACGTTGGGAAAAGTAGATTGGATCTTAAAGGTTTTTTGGATTCATTTTTAGAGATATTAAAGGTTGGTATAAGATTGAAAATGAGTTTGTTAAGGTTTCTAGGGCATTTTTAGATATTTAGGTAAAAACAAGTTAAAAAATTAGCTTTTAAGGTCCCAAAAATCAAACCTAATTTTTCGATCATTGATCATGAATGAAAAATATTGTTGAAGATGATAAGTCATCTGTCATAAAGGATGACTTATCGTCTATTTACCGAAAAAAAAACAAAAACAAAACAAAGTAGATAACACATCGTCCACTTCTTAAAAAAAATCATTTAGGCACACCTAAAGCTTTTGGATCTCTTACTAGGAGCACTGACTTCTTGCCTTCTTCTTCTTCTTTTTTTTTTGTTTAATTTTTTTAGATTTTAATTAATACCCTTCTTCTTATTTTTTTTGTTTTGTATTATTTTTTATTGAAATTTGAATTAATTCCCTCTTTTTTTTTTTAAATTATTTAATTCATCTTTTTTAAATAGTAGTTATTTTCTCAAAGTTTAGCTTTTGCAAGTTCCTCTTTTATGGTGTTATAATATAAAAGCAACTTATTTGAACCATAATTTGGTTTTTCATGCTGGACAAAGCATTATGAGATTTATTTTTATTTTTTCCATGAAAAGAATTTATAAAATGATCTTAAGGTTTACGTTATTTGTTAAGCAGATCATTTTACGTTATTTGTTAAGCGATCAAATTGTTAATATCTTTATTAAAGCCTTGTCCACCTTTTATTTCCTTTCTCTAAGGGTTAAACTTCGAATTACAACTTTGCTTATTAGCTTGTAAAAGGATGTTAAGTAGACTACTAATTAACAATAGAATATTAGTAACAATATTTCTTCTTTTAGCAGCAACAAGTCAAGCCTCATGGACACAATATCATTGACTTCGGACAATAATTACTACAATACTGAAAAGTCTAATAACATAAGGAATATGATCAGATATGAAAAGATAATAGCTAGAAGTTCTCATTACTATATGACTTGAGTTATAATTTATATAAATACTTGTTATATGTGAATATTTTGCATACTATATATTAGTATATGAGAAAATTATGATTTTAATGGGAAGAAAATACTTTTTTGATTTTGTTTTTATTGAAATAACGAGAGAGGTACAAATATATATACAATACTAGTTAAGATAACTTAAAGTATTAATTATATAAAAAAAATCAAGAACCTAATGATCAAGAGATTAGCTCTAAATACATTTATAGAAAATAAAAGAAATATCAACACTCCCCTTTAAGTTGGTGCATGAATATCATACATGCCTAATTTGTCTACAAATTTTAAGAACTTGACTTGAAATTGTTTTAGTGAGAATATTGGCTAACTAATTCTTAAACTTAATCTTAGGTAACTTTATAATTTTATTTTCCAACTTGTTTTTGATAAAAAAAAAAAATATATGCATCTCAACATGTTTTGTACAATCATGTTGAGCTAGATAATGAGCAACATTGCATAGTGCTTTATTATCACAATATAGTCAAACTGGTTGCCTCGGTGAAAAATACAAATCTTACAATAGAAACCTTAACTATAATACTTCATAAAGTCTATAATTTGTACTTTTGAATTCGACCTATGCACTTGAGCGAGCAACAACACCTTGTTTCTACAAATAATAAGATTACCACATATAAGTAACTAGAAGTAGACTGTCTATAATATACCGCTACAACTTAGTCAACATCAATATATGCATTTATGCTTTGATAATATATATTTTTAGCGAACAAAATTCCCTTTCCATACTCAACCTTTAGATATCATAAAATATAATTGCATTCATACATTACTCTCCTAGATTATGCATAAATTGATAAATAATACTCAATACATAAACTAATTTTAGATTCGTGTGAGACAATTACATCAATCTATTTACAAATCTTTGATATTTTTCATTATCAGTTAGTATTTGATTGGATTTAATATAATAACTTTAAACCTTTTTCTACTAATGTGTCATTTGATTGACATATTGATATACTAGTTTCTTCTATTAGACTTGTGTGAATTAAGTATATCAATCTCTCCACAAGTATTTAGTATCTTTATTTATCAACCAATATTTATTGGACTCAATATATAACTTCAGACTTTCTTCTATTGGTGTGTCAACTAGTTGAAATACTAACATGTTGGTTTTTTCTAAGAGATTTAAGGTATATTGATTTTTTAGATAGAAGAATTCCTTTATAATATTGGAAAACTTTAATTTCATAAAAATATTTTAAAAGAACTAGATCTTTTATTTTAAATTTCCTGGCCAAATAATCTTGTAAGGCCTTATTTACTTTATAAGCATTTCTCATAACCACTATATCATCTATATATACAATGAGTATAGTTGTAAGACCTTAACCAATTTTCTTCTATGTTTCAATGTATTTCATGTTCAAATTTTTTGGAATTTCAAGCAGAGTTTCCTCATAAATAAATCTATATCAAGTTATCAGCAACATATTCATCACACCTTTCAGGCCAACACATCCACACAGTTCAATTTTTCCTTGAACTCAAATCCTTTCCTTCATAAATAAAGATCATAATTGGTTTATTTATTTGTTATTTTCAACACATTGCATAATACAACCCAAAAAATAAATAAACATGAAAATCAATATGATTAAATTCACAAATAATTATTAGAGAATATTGTGACCTAAAATTTAAATGCAAAAGCATAGTTAAATTAAATTAGCATTTACAACATGTCATCCTAATACATTGCCTAAATAAAGCATAAGTTACAAAATAAAATGACATGTTTAGAGTTCCTATCATCCTAATACAACATATAATAATATGTTTAGATTTATTAGCATCCTAATACAAGACATAACAATGAGTTTAGATTTACTAACAAATATATATATGCTGCAAGATCGAGTTGATTAAAAGTTCAGTCAGTCTAGCTGAAGGAACCTTCATGGATATGTATTGTATTAGGATGCTAGTAAATCGAGTTGATTAAAAGTTTAATCAGTCTAGCAGAAGAACCTTTACTAACATCCCAAATACAAAATATAACAATATGTTTTGATTTACTACATCCTAATACAATACATATCCATAAAGGTTCCTTCAGCTAGACTGATTGAACTTTTAATCAACTCGATCTTGCAGCGCATATATATATATATATATATATATATATATATATATATATATATGATACCAAATTAAATGTTAGAAAATCTCTTATGTTTTATATATACACTCTAAGATGTCATAATATGCTCTCCTAATATGATAAAATGCAAATAAGATTATTATAGACCTAAATCATTTTCAAACTCATGACATCCAGTCACGATGAAGACATTTACGATGGCCCCTATCAATCTAGGACCAATAACATCGTAGCTCTTTATCTATTTGGAGCAATAACTGGATAAGTTTCAACACTTAGAACCAATAATGCAATGGTTTCCATTCTTTTGGAAACAACAACACAAAGAGTTCCACCACTTGCAACCAACCATAATTATTTTTATTTGTTTAGGAAACAACAATACAATAGGTCCCAACACTTGAAACCAATAACACAATGGTTTCCATCATTTAGGAAAAAACAACACTTTGGGTTCCACCACTTAGAACCAATAACACAATTGTTTTTTTTCTTTAGAAAACATCAACACAATAGGTTCCACCACTTGAAACCAACAATATAATGATCTCACTCTGTTAGAAAACAACAACATAATGATTTCTCTCCTTTAGAAAACAATAATACAATGAGTCCCACCACTTAGAATTAATGACACAATGGGTTCCTTCATTTAAAAAACAACAACACAATAAGTCCCACCACTTGGAACCAACAACACAATGGTTTTTCTTCTTTAGAAAATAACATATTAGGTCCCACCACTTGGAACTAACGACATAATAGTCTTTTATTTTCTTCCATCGAGTTTCATGAAATTAGAATAATATCCATAATACAATTTATAATAATCACAAGCTAAATTAAGAGATTTTATCAAATTAAAATAAGACCATAAGAAAAGATAGCCTATATGCTTTTCTTACAGCATGATCTTCTCCAATCAATGATCCAGTCCCCGGTGTTCTCCTTAACCCGCAAGGAGTTTTTAAGTCAATATACCAAGTAAAACCATTTATACTACATTATTTATGTACATACCAAAGTACATAACTATGTGTTTATACCGCATTCATTTCCATTGCTTTGTAATATTCATCTTATACTTTTAGTTTACATTTCACATAATATCTCTTCAATTTTCCTCCTCGTTTGAGGGATTATATTCATTTTATTTCCAATCTTGTTTATCCTTACCAACTTGTACTTATTGGAACATTTTCTCCCTAAAAATTTCATTTGACCGAAACCCAGACACATACACACTTCCTTCTAGGTATTTCCTTGAAACTATTTAATGCATTCATATTAGTATATCACCAACCATAACACCTCATTTATTATATCACTTTTCTAGCCCTCTTTATGTTCACTATTTCCTATATGAACTTAACTTGCTCATTTAATTTCTTTTTTTCCTACTACATGCATGCCTAACATTAATTACATCATGAAAAAGTTTCTTTTCTTTCCCATTTCTTGGTTGGTTTAATTTTTAGGCCATGCTCCCTTAGTGTTCATTTCATTATTTTTTCATAAAGCATACAACACTCTACATTTCTCTATTGTTTTAAGGTTTCTCTAAATATTAATTTACTTGATTTTGTATATCTTGACTTATAAATCCCAAGTAAAGATTTTTAGGATTAACACCTATATTCATGAATAATAAGCTAAATTGCACACATCTATTCTAATTCTATCACGGTGGAAAGTATTATATTCATTTCTTCCCACATGGCTGAAATCTCATCTCCGATTTGGCTAGAGATTTTCTATTAAATTTCTCACTAAATTTAACATGCTTCTCAAGTTTACATATCATAGTGAGATTTACTCTACATTCAATAATAACCATGCATTCAAGCACTTCAAACTAAAAGTTAAAACCTACCATGTCTCTAGAGTGTCCATTTCATCAAGGAATCACCATAACTATGTTTAATGGTCTAACTCCTCGACATACTTGAAAAAAATATCAGAATTTTAAAGATTTTGCATTAGGAATTACTTACTTGGCCGAAACATTGTAGTCCTTAAACACCCATTTTTTTTCTTCATAAAATTCCTTTGCTACTTTCATATTAGCAAGCTCACATTAAATAGTATAGTTTATTCTTTGTAATTCTACTCATTCTTTCAAGCATATCCATATCAATTTAAGGAAATCTTTAAATATTCATTTCAGCAAAAGAAATCACTGTAATTTTGTCTAACAACACCAATTATAACAATGTAAGTACACAATTCATTTGAAAAAACTTTCCTTTAATTCTTCCCTTTTTAGCCAAACCCTAATGTCCATTTTTCTTCATTATTTTTTAGCACTTATGTCATATTTCAAATATATTTCATCTTTACTCCACTTATTAGGTCTTAATTTCTTAATGCAAGGTTTTGGTAAGGAGATTTTTTGAAGAGATAATAAAGGAGTAGGTGTATTCCTTCTTCCTAATTGCTTTTCTTTGAAAAATAAAGGGGTGGACTTGTTTTATTTGTTTAGTATTTGGCACCTTGACCTTTTTTTATGTGATCTTTATCCTTTCCCTTTTTTTTGTCATACCTTTATGTATCGCCCCTTGTTCTTTTAAGTCCCATTTAATGCTTACTAGCCTAACCATTCCCTTTATTATCATTTTGTCTTTTTAATTGAACTTATTCCTATCTTTTTAAATACCTATATATTTGCTAACAAAACTTCTAAGAATTTTCAGGTCTACACTATTTATTTTCTCATCTTTTTAATCATACTTCGATTCTACAAACCCATTAACTCTCTTATTATTGACATTTTCTTCTTAGAATTTATTTAACAAATATCAAATCTAATCATATTCTTTACTAGGGTTTACAATGATAATGTTTATCTTTTCATTTATTCAAGAACAATATATGATTTGAATTGCTTTGGTGATAACCAATTATTATCATAGATTCTGTGAAACCTTCCAAACCAAGTTCTCGGAGATTATTTTAATCCATTAAATTACTACTTTAACCTTTTAAGTATCATGAATCTTAGTGGGAGACTCGTGTATACTTTTTTGGATAAATAGCTATACAAAAAAAAACATTCTTCATATTGAATTGTTATAATGGCGAATCTAGGTTTTCAAATAAAGATAATAAAACTCAAAATATGTTGATGTTGGCTACAAAAATAAATGTCTTTGTTGAATTGATCCCATAGGTTTTAGAGTAACTTTTTACTACAAGTCTTGATTTGAAAAGTTTAATTTTTCCATCAATCTTGTATTTTATCATATAAATCCATCGGTATCCAAGTGGTTTCTTTCCCAATGAAAGATTAACGAGTTCTCATATTCTATTTTTATGTAAGGATTTCATCCCTATATTCATAAATGCTTTCCACCTTTAGTCAACTAATGAGTTACATATATTGTTAGGAATAAATACAATAGATAATTGATTTATATAAGGCAAATTTGATTTTGACAACTAATAGTTATACATATAATAAGTCATATGATATTTGACTTTGATTGAAACTTTTAGCTTATATGTGGGTCTGGGAATACCTCTAGTAAGATGTTGTGGTAATATTTACTAAGTTACGATTATCCTAAACAATCATTTGGTTTAGTGTATTAGTTATAAGAGATTCTAACTTGAGCGAAGTATTTGTTGGAGAAGTATTTATGTGAGTCACATCTTCAGCTTTTAAGTGTTCATTACTAATTTGATATAAAATTACACCACTCGAGTCCAATTTATCTTTTTCTTAATTGTGATTTATAAAATCTTCATTATGATTTATTCATTCATTTACTATTATTTTAAATTCTTGCGGCTTATAATTTTCATCATAAAAGGTAGTTGATATATCATTTCAAATTTCATGAGCAGTTGAGAAGCGTAAATACCACTTTATAATTTATGTAGTCATATACATAAATAACCACCTATTCACTTTTTGATTCTCAACATTCCAATTTTCATACTCATCATCTGATTATAACTTGCTTAATTTTATCAAAAATGCCAAAAATATAAAAGGGTTTTTCCTTTTTGACAATTTACATCTCTATCAACTAGAACCAAATATCAAAATTTGATTTAGTAAGAATAATTCTAGCTTTAAAAACACTCTCAATTTAAATGATGATAAGAGGTGATTCAATACTTTTCACTTATTATTTTAATGTTGTTCAAGTCGGTTCAAATAAATTATATTGTCATTGTTGTTGTGTTGTCACCGCTACTATTATAGAAAGTCAAATCAAAATATGGAGTGGCTAGAATAGACTATTCTAGATAACAAGGTTGTTGATTTGTTATTATGATGTCGCGGTCGTGCAAATTAATTACCCTAGCTTAAACAAATAAGATAATATAGAATAAGCAAAGGGTTGTCTCATAAGGAAGATCTAGTTCGAGTCTTTATGCTAAATGATTAGAAGATGGGGGGTTTTGGCATTATCTAAGCTATACAAGGGTAAACAAAATAAAATAATCAAACTAAATTAAATAAACCAAAATTACTTAGAGAAAAACCTTGGTCTCATATAAACATTCACCGACCAAAATCAAAACTAATCGTTGAAACAATATGTCAATTTATGTTATGAATATTTATCTTTCCTTATTATTAGTCAGTTAACTGACCTGCAATATAACTAACCCTAACCATTAAACAACAAAAACATCTGCGCTAGTAATTTAATTTAATGACAACAAGATCTAGTTTGAATCATATAGGTTGATAAATCTAGACAACATAACTATCTGCAGTCTGTGCTCAATTTAATTAAATGTTTTTTTTAAGATTAACAACGTAGATCCACCATAATTATTAAACTTAGTCGCTTTACAAGTTAAATATCGCAACTCTGGTTTTGATATCAAACTTAGCAATAAATTTATTAGAATAATAACTTATAGTCTACTTTAATAATCAAACTAAACAATCATAGAAAATAAGCATATGAAAACATTCATACTTATCATATAAATTGAAAAGAAAATATAAAATAAATCTCACAATTTTTAAAATCCGAAGGCTTTTGTATCTTTTCAACTAATAAAAATAACTTAGCCTTGCATGATTATCGAAAAACCAAGGAAGAGAAAAGATGAAAATATAATTTCGAGTGTAGAAAAAAACAAGTGAGTTTTTTGTTCTTTTTTATGATCGCCACCTTTTTCACCTCTCTCTTTTCGTTTTTATTAGATAAAAAAAAAAAAACCTAATACCCATAATTCCTGGTTGCTGACATAATTTGTGGGAATTTATGAAATCTTCAAGCTTTGACTTTGGACTTGGTGAAGCTAATTTGGCCATATAAAGACCTTTTTCATATGAAGAAATAATCTCTATGTCGGTTTGGATGCTTAGAAAGTAAGTTAGACTTGTTTCTTAATAAATCCTGGTTGTTGGTAGAATTTATGGGTTGTCTTAGAAAACTCATATCTCTCTCATATGAGTTTGTTTTATGCTGAAATTTGGTAGGTTTATATAGGTTTTTAAGTTATGAATCCACCAAACTTGAGTTTGCAACGATATTTAAGTCGAAATGGTTGAAGGCCAAGATTGGCAGAATGCAAAACTTGTTTTTAAAATCTGTGATTTCCATGCTCTTTCTTTTTATTTTATTTTTCTTGCCATATATAGATAGAAAGGTGTGGTTTTAGATTTCTAATGCCATTATAATCACTTGATTTCAACCTCTATAACTCAATTTTTGCATAAAACATCGATCAAATATCAAATCTGCCAATATTAGACAAACATGGGTAAAATACTAGGTAAATATAGGCAAAACTATCAAATAATACATTTGTATTATTTGTCTTATATCTCTCTTTTTTTCTTTGATGGACCAGATTTTAAAAAAACTCAAGAATAACATGACTTTGATATCATAATTTCAATAAAAAAAAAATTGTATTTTTTTTTTTTGAAATAATGAGAAAAATACAATACACACACTAATCAAGCTAACTTTAAAAAAAAAAATTATAAAAGAAAATCAGGAATATAACAATAGAAAAAATTAAATCTAAATCCTTATACATAAAGTCTCAACAAATGGAACTCTATGCTAGATTAAACATAGCAAGGGATTTCTGAAACTTTTCTTTCCTTTTAGCTTTTCTAACTTCATTATATATATATATATATATATATATATATATATATATATATATATATATATATATATTCATTTTCTTTTATCATTTTGATATATTTTCAATTAAAATACACTTTAAAAAAGAAAATTTAATGTTACCTACATTTCGAAACAAGTTTTTACAGTATAAATCCAGCCTGTTTTTATCTAAGAATTATAACTTTTCTATATATCTCTTTTCTTTATTTCCATATTAATTTTGAATTTTGTGTTATTTTTAATCTTAGTTTTTTTCCTTTAATCAACTAGTAAAAATGATTTAAACTACTCTTTACGCTTTTGACTAGCAGTTATCTATTGAAAAAGAATTTCAAGTTCTGAGATTCCTAGAGCTTTGATGTTATTATTTCAAGAGTGTTTGAGAATTAACAAACCGTATTTTCGTTATGCGTTGTTTCAAAACAAAACTCTTTATAATTGTTTGTTCATTAATTATATATTGTAATTCCTATATATACCGTATAATTCTCATTCTTAAAATTAAAAAAGAAAAGAAAAAAAAAAAGGAATGCAAGATGGATATAAATTAAGACAAACTTGGAAACATAACATTTCGATAAGCATAAAGTTTAAGCCAAATGACACACGATGACTTATAAGGAAAACAATTTTGACAAACATAAAGTACAGAAATGAAAATTTAGACCGGAACACACTAGAAATTCATTGCAAATATTCAAGGATTGAAGTTGTCATTAAACCAGTTCTTGGTAACATCGAATGGCAGCCTGAGATCGGTTGAACCAGTTCCAAAAAATCCAGGATGCCCTAAATCGCTTCCTCCATCACCGCTATCTCCAGCCCCGCTATTTCCGCGATGACGCATCCCGTGCAGCCCATGGAAAGGATTTTCACCAGTACCGCTGCCTGAAAAACTAGTTCCAGGAAGAAGCCCCAGTCCTAAACTCTCCCCGCCTATATCTCCACCAGCGGCTGGCCAAGGATTCACGTTATTCACGGCAGCACTGTTGCCCCCCACGTTCTTGACATGAGGCAGCCACAGGTCATAGTTGTTTCCACCGGTACCATCGCTTCTTGTATCATTTCCTTGAGCCAACCCCAGATCAAAATTGTTTCCACCACCAGTGTTGCCTCCTGGATTAAACCCTAGGCCACGAGGCAGCCGTGGATCAAAGCTGTTTCCAGCATTATTGCATCCTATCATGTTACTCTCAATAGGAAGCCCCAAATCAAAGTTGTTTCCACCGGAACTCCTGCCGCTTAAGATATCATTGTCATGAGGCAGCAGCCCCGGATGAAAAATATTTCCACCACTGATGTCTCCTATATTTCTGCTTCGAGAGAGGCCCAGCCCAAAAATGTTGCTCGTACTGCTGCCACCACCACCATTATGCCCAGGGTGGAACCCTATGTCAGCTCCCCCACCAGAGCTGACACCAGCAATGTTAAATGGATGTGGCAGCCCCAGGTCACTTTTGGTGGTGCTACCTCCAGCAACATTATGCTCACGGTTGTTTATTATATCATTGAACCATTGGTCCCATGGTACACCGCCATCTGTAGGATTGTTCCTCCCATCTCCAGGTTCTCCAAATACTTGGCCTCCTGTGTCATCACCGTCGCCATCACCATACTCGTTAGGGTACTGAGGATGGAAAGGACCCGGTGGAAGGGACGGATCTTGGAGTGGCGGAATTTGTTGAAAATATTCAACCCTTTTCCTTATGTCCCTCATTTTCTCCGCTACCAACCATGCTAAACCACACAATTGAGTTTGGTCTAAGCCATCGAATCCCTTATCTTGATAAACTTGTTGCATGAGGTCGGCCATCTCCAAATCCCTGTTCTTCTTTAGGTGCTTCCTGAACTGATCATTTTGTTTTCCCATCCTCTCTTTCAGGTAACTTTCTTGATTCATCATCTTCTTGCAACGCTCCATGACAGGAATGTTTCGGAACCTCGTAACAAGTCGTTGAACGTCGGGACGTGATGGCCAGAAAGCGGGTTCGGGATCATCTGGACTGTAGATGATAACAAAGGCCTCGATACCACATAGTATGGTCAGTTCGCTCACTTTTTTCAGTAACCCAACTCTCCTTTTCTTGAGGCTAGCTTTCCTAGCAGCATCATTCACTATCCACATAAGCTTAACCTTCTTTCTCGCCATGTTTGCTTTTCACTCGTGCTCTCAACCAAACCCAGTGGGAGGTCTATATAACGGGTAACAACAGTGACAGAGACTAGGGAAGCATTCAATGCAGTCGCCAAAATTGGAAAAGGCCAAAGAAAAAAACGTCAAGGCCATATTGGATTTTAAGAGAGGTTATCTGGATTTAGGTTAAGAATCCAGAAGTCAAGATTCTAGAATTATGCATTTTTGGAAACAGTATAAAATTTATTTGCTTTCTATGGTAGGATAAATCATACACTTTTATTTACAGGTTTTCAAAATCTGTGTGGACCGGTGTTGTATATATCTGGTATCTGGTTTTTCATGGTGCAAATTTGCACTGGGTTGCACAGTAGTTTCATTGATAGAGTTACAAGTTAATAATTCAAATTTGTATGTCATAGCAAAAGGTGCAAAATTGTGAAAGTCACATTATTTTTGGCGAGTAAGAAATTGGAAATGGGTTTAGTGTATGTTCTAATGTTCCCTCTTATATAGCTGTAGCATTAGGTTCAGAGATGGCTATGGATTTCTACGGGTTAGATTTTTTTATTTTTATATCCTATTATTATTCATCAAGTAATAAATTTAAATATTTATAAATTATTTGTTAGATTTTGGATGCACATATAGGTATCCATTATACCTACTATTATTTATTATTCAATAAAAAATAAAATAGTTATATATATATATATATATATTAAATATTATATGTGTTAATATCATATATGTATATATCATAATATTTTTAAAAAATCTAAATGTTCTACAAATATATTTATATAACATAAAAATATATTTCAAGTTAGATTTGGGCAAGTTTTTAGTTGGATTTGATAATATCCATATCCTACTCATTATTCATTTCCAAAATATATTCACTCATTTAGGTAAGATCAGACCGATATTCATCGATTTTGAATTAAATTATTATTCTTAATTAGATGATTAAAAAAAAAAGTATTATATAGACTTGATGTGTCGATAAATCTAATGCTAAATTAATGTTGTTCTACATTCATCTACTCTTTCTTTTATATTTAATAAGTCTATTATTTTTTTATTTTAAAAACATCTCAAAATGTTATATTTTTATCATGGTTAAGTCATTTCATCAGTTGTTATCATTAAATAATAACAATTTTTAGTTTTTCATAGTAGGGAATACATCATTAATATCTATTAATTCTTTCTCTAAATTTTTTGAAAAAATTTACTTTGATCCATATATTTTATTTTTCTTACAAATAAGTCTTAATTATAAAGTTTTTTTTTTTTTCTGTTTCTCATATTTTACAGTAAAATAAATTGAGTCCTGAATGATATTTACAACATGTTAAATCTTAAAAACTTGATCACAATTAGTCAAACAATCTATTTTCATAATTTTATTTTAAAAAATTATTTTCAAAATCTCAAATTTTAAAAAAATAAGACAAAACATAAGAAAATAAATCTACAGAAATATTCTCATAATAGTTATATGATATTATAGGAAACAAAAATTATTATTGAAAATAATTATTATTTTTAGGCCATTAAAGTGTTTTTTTTTTAAATAATCATCAAGAGTATATTGAAAAAGACTTTAAAGTCAATACCAAAGCAGCCATTAAAGTGTTTTTAATTTGACTTTTATTTGTTTCCTCATATTATTATAGATATATAATTTTTAATTAAAAAATATGTAATTTAAATAAGTTGATGGACAAGGTAAGATTTAAGCCAATATAACTCAATTAAAAAAAAAATCTTAGAATATCATATATCAATTGTCACAATTTTGTCAAAATTTAATAGTTGACATATAGGTACTTCAGTGAAAATAAATTTATTCAGAAAATAGAATGTGTTTATTGTAAGAAATTCAATTAATGACTTTTATCTGTAAGAAAATATATAATATATATATAATTAGTGTTATTTTAAACATCTCAAGCAAATTTGTTATTGTTGGAACTTCCAGCACATATTTCTATATATTGCTTAGTCATAACAGTAATAAAATAATAAGCAAACAAGTGAGAGTTCAGTTCTTGAGTAGGAAAAAGAAAATTGTAATAAAAAAAAAAAAACTTATATTTGGCATATGGAAATAGAATACACATGAATTTATATGGCAATGTAAATGCTTGGACTTACGAATTGTATGGTATTGGGTAAGCTAGGCAAAACTTCCAATTACCGTGATAAATTATGTTCTCTGTCTTCAATTTATTAAAATAAATTAATGTCTATTTGTTTTTGTGTTTTTAAAAATATTTTTAAAAAAATTTCGATATATTTTTTATTTTTTTTCTTTGTTTTAAATTAATATATTTTTATTGTTTTTTTTTATCATTTTGATGCGTTGATATGTCAAAAATAATTTTTAAAAAATTAAAAAAAAATTAATGCTTTTCCAAGTGAAAAACACTTTAAAAAACAACAACTACACTTCCAAATACACAGCCTCAGTATATGCTCTTATTTTTGCAGGAGCTAGATTATTATTATTATTTTTTTGTATAAAATATGATATTTATATTTTAAAATTAAATAAAAAATATATAAAAAATGAACTATGAAAAACTTGCAATCACATTAGTAAAGTAAAGTTGAGTTAATTTAGGATATCTTATTAAATCTATAATTTAATTAAGGTGATTGGAATAAATCAATTAAAAAAAAAAAGAGAGAATTATAAAGAAAAAATATTTCTACAGAGAACATAATAATTACTCATGCGAAGATTATTCTAGTTTCTTGAAACATTTGCCTTGTAGTAAATGGTAGGAAGACTTTAAAGATGATTCATGTCCTAAACTAAACTAAATTAAATTCGGGTCCTAAACTCATAATTAAGGGCTGACTTGATTAGCAAATAGGGTTGCAGGAGCTGAGCTGTCAGCCTTCTCCTTAATTTCGTTGTTTTCTGTACTTGGGCCTTTGGCCTATTAATAACCGGGCCTTGTGAAAATGTAGGCCCATCATAGTATAGCATACTATCCTTGTAATGAGAAGAAATCTCATGAAGCGTTTCTTTCTTTCAATAATAACAAAAATCTCTTCGTCATTTTCTTCTATTTTTTTGTTTTTTTTGTTTTTTTTTTTCTCAATCTATCTAGCCATCTCATAAATATATAACAAATTATAGATAAATAGTCTACCCAGTTTATAATTTCTAGATAAATTACTTTAAAAACTCATAAATATAAAGATTATAACTTTTAAAATGAATCATTTTAATAATTTATAAGTGTGAAGGAAAGTTAGAGAGTCGTTTATAACGACTCTAAAAAAACAATCAACATATATTATGTCATTTATAAATAAGTAGTCTATGCAGTTATAATTCTTAGATAAATTATTTTAAGAGCTTATTAATATAAAGATTACAACCTTCAAAGTAGATCGTTTTAATAGTTCACAAGTGTGAAGAAGAATTAAAGAGTTGTTTATAACAATTCTACGAGAACGGTCAACATTTATAATTTTTGGTTTTTAGTGTTTAAAAGGAAAAAATAAAATAAAATGAGGGTGATAATATAAACAGATAAACAAAAGATGGGTGAAAAAAATAAGTATACAAATTGATTACGGATGTAGCACAGTCCAAGTTGAGGATCATTTAATAATGGTTATTGCACTACGTTTTAAAATTGCTTTTTAGATTTATAAAAGAATCAAAAGCGATAATAATTTAGTGACAGTGGATGCCTAAGTTGCTTCGTTACCTATTCTATTAAAAACTGTGGACTGTGGATTATTATTATTATTATTATTATAAGGTCTTCTCTAAAGAAAAAAAAAAAAGGCTTCTATAAGAATATAATTCAAAATATAAAATTGTTTAAGAGAAAATTTTGAAAATTGAATTTTATAAATATTAGAAAAAACACGATAGAACTCATTTTTCATTTATTTCTCAAAATTGAGTTTATGTATGCTTTTCCCAATTAATTACTTATGCAAGAGGACTAAACGACATTTTTAAAGTGGATATTCGGAGCACTAATTCACAAGGTGTTATTTAATTCCAACTATGATGTTGGTATGTTAATTAACTGAAGGACTTTAGTCAACATCATAGGTCCTTAATTACATTAAGGTAGTG
Source organism: Populus alba (assembly GCF_005239225.2). Taxonomy (NCBI): domain Eukaryota; kingdom Viridiplantae; phylum Streptophyta; class Magnoliopsida; order Malpighiales; family Salicaceae; genus Populus; species Populus alba. The sequence goes on from NC_133299.1 coordinate 6,315,795, forward strand.
TTTGGTTGTGCGTTTCAACCTGCGTTTCATTCAAATTTTGAATTTTTTTTTTTTGTTAAAATTAAGTGCGGTTTGTACTTTTTGGATCATTTTGATGTGCTGATGTCAAAAATAATTTTTAAAAAATAAAAAAACATCATTGGCATGTATTTCGGCACGAAAAGCTATTTGAAAAGCAACCGCTATCATACTACCAAACACGCTCCAAGTATTATTGACTCATATACCATTTCAGGTTGGGGCGAGAGCCGCCAAATAAAATAATGGAGCTAAATTTAGAAAATTATTCTAGAAATCAAAATTTCATTTGTTCTATGTTTTGAGCTAAAATTATAAATATTGTTAGGGCTAGAAAAAAATGTATAATAATAATTACTACTATTATTTATAACTTGATATATGTTGCTAGAAAAAGATGTTTAACCGGCAATCATTTCTAATATAATTTTATAAGGAATATAGAGTTTTTTAAGTGCAAATCAACACAATTATTTCTCGATAAAATATTTTTTAGAATATGTATCATTTTTATACTTCACACATGAATATCTAATTCCTATCTCCACTAATATTCTATAGATTTGAAAGTGCAAAATTAATAAAACACTCAACGTCTTTACAATAATTTTTCTTATACAACTCTTGGGGTGAATCTCGATACATCCAAGAACGATTATCTATTATTTAGGAAACATATATAGAATATTGATGACAACATTTATTAATAATGTAACCATTAATTCAAAATTCAACTTTGGTAAATAAAAATAATTCATAATCTAATAACCTATTATTATTTATACAAAAATTTAATGTTGCATCAAATATGAACTAAATAAATCAAAATAACAAGAAGTAATCGGTCATTTGTTCAATTCAACATATTCCGTCTAAATTCATACTGTTTATTTTGTTATTAATTTCAAAAAAAACTAATTTCTCTAAAATTCTCAACTTAGCAATAAAATTAATAAAATATATATTTATTTTAAAAATTTATTTTTGACATCAATACATCAAAATAATCCAAATATACACATACAGAAGCTGAATGGAAAACACCCATGCTGCCTACCTCCAAATGATTCGCCCATCACATATAGCTCAAGACATCACATTTGAGTTCAGAATTTTCTCTTCAATTTCTTTTCTTAATTTAATTTAATGGGATTCTATGCAAGTGCAAATATATTCGATTACTGCTAATGTCTGCTATTGCTAATGATATCCACCTGTATGCAAATGTCACAGTTATCAAAGAATATTTACTTATAAATATTTGAAACAAAGAAGCCTCTCCACTTGTTTGATGGTGGCTCCTTAGAATAAAGAAGCTAATGGTGGTTATAAAGTAATTAGGGGAGATTCTTATAAAGTTTAATTTTTCTAATTTAAATTAACCCATCATTAGGTATGGTTAAGACAAAGAAGAAGGGATCCCAATCCACTTGCTTAGTGGTAATCCCATTTATAACCCACCCTTCTTATCTCTGTTAATAATATAATACTCTCTTTGGTCAAGATCGTTGATTTTTCCTCATTTAATAATTTAATTATCTAGTTAGATATTCCCGACCCCAACTAGTTGACTCGTTCATCACTTGCTACGTAGTGGTCTGGGAAGAGATTAATTGATCATTAAAGTTTTAAACTTTAGGTCAAGTACTGTGACGAATATTTAGTATGCTCTAAAAATAAAATGAAGGGAATCTCGCAAGACCTACAAATTAAATAGCAGAAGATATAAATAAAACAAAATTGTGTTGTGGATTTCTTTGTTTGCATGTAATATTGATGAATCTCAGCGGTGAATTAAGAAGAAAGAGGAGAAGAAACTACTTCGAATCCACCAGTTTTTTCTTTAATTGGTGATGGTGTGTTGTAACCACGCATCGATAATAACGATAACACGTGAATTCCTTATTTTAGATAAATATATTAAGAGGGATATTATATTTTTTATATGCAATCAACTTTCTTATCTTGATTTTGTAAACCAGTTAAAGTTTTTGATAATGAAAATACTAGGCGGCGACTCAAATCTTTAAACTATTAAAAAACAAAAATTCATTGTATTTTTTATATTTAATACCCAATTTGAAAGGATGATCACCATGATATCTTTCATGAACAATAAATTATTTTAATTGCTTGTTCATTGGGTCAAAAACTAAGAAATTAATGAGTTCAATAATTATTTAAAGAATTTAATAAAAATATCAAAAAACTTTGGTCGACGAACAGCATAGCGTTGATAATGAAATATAATATAAATTTGGAAATATATGTCAAAAACTAAAACCAAACATGATTATATTTTGCTTTAAATCACGCCAAACGACTCTTAGATTTTCAACGAAAAAGGAACTTCATATACTCCATTGTTATCCTGTAAAAAGGTTATAAATTAACTAACATTTTCCTAGCTAGGTACGTAGCATGCACCTATATACTCAAAGAAGAAAAACAATCACGATATATCTCCTGCAACCTTCACGTACTTGTGGGATCACTTTCTCTATTTTACTCGTTTCCTTTTTTATTAAAGTCTTTTCACAGATCATGAATCCTAGCTGAGGTAAGTTCTACCTTTTAGTAATGCACATCTTTCCCGCACACAAACAAATAAAAAGTTTTTCTACATATCCACACGGAACCATTGGCGGTGCTCCGGTAGCTCTAAAGAAAAGAAAAGAAAAGCAGGAGCCAAGCACAATCTGATGTGGACTTGCAAAATCCAACAGGAAGCCTGCTTTTTTCTACGTTGCACTTAGGAGAGATCATCTCCACTTGGAAAGATGAATGCGTGCCAACAGGATCCATTTCTGCCTTGTAAAATGGACAAGTAGCAGACGTCACATCCCATAAGAGGAGGAGGAGGAGGAGGAGGGGAGACCTTTTTCTTTTTGGAGAACATAAACAGTGCCCTAAAAAGAGATGAAAGGAAGGGGCCGCCGGAAAGAGAGAAGGAAAAGGATAAATACGTGACTACGAGAGGCCTCAAAGAAGAATGAGTGGTGAGCTTGTTTGGACCACCTCGGTTTGCTTAGAGGAGAGGAGAGGAGAGGCAAAAGTTAAGATTGTCCCCACCACCCTAGTGACCCACCCGCCACTATGTTTTTTCACTAGCCAAGAGTAAATTAGATCTGTTTATTTGATGATTACTGAGGGTATTATTTTGGTTAATCAGATCTGTTTGTGCTTTTATGTACTCCAATGAGTCTACTAAATGGCGGAACTTGCACAGTTTAAAACTAATTATGTTGTGTGTTGAATTAAATTTATTTTTTAAAGTAAAAAAATATTTAAACATTGTTAAGAGTGTTTTTAATGGAAAAATTCATTTACAATAGCCAAATTATAGACATGAAATTTTAAATAATGTAAATATAATTTTTTTTAATTGCACTCCAATGAAAAAAAATCATTTTAACAACTCATTTGTGTTTTAATATATTTAATATCAATACTTTTGATTTTCTTGAAGAAGTTTAACTAATGAAAGAATGAATCTTTATATAATCTATTTAATGTTTTGGCTTTTATGATAGAGATATAGAAATTATTTTTCTTTAATAGAAAAGTCATTTTAGCTCTTCATTTGTTTTTATTATTGGAGCTGTAAAATCAATTCAGTATTAGAAAGATTAAATTGAAAAAAAAAACATCATTAAAAAACATACAAAAAAACATCTTGAGTCAACTCGAGTTAACCCATCAAACTCGTAATCCTAGTTATGAGACAGGTATAACTTTGTAGAAATAAACTAAAACAAAACATAAAGTCTAATTCTACATTAAATCAAATATTGAAGGATGAATTTGAAAAAAAAAAAATTAATTAGAAAAAGAAGGGAAAACTTGAGTTAACTTATTAAACTCATAATTTAGGTTATGAGAAACAAATAATGAAGTTTAGTCTCTAATAAACCTAATATTGAAGGATGAAATTAAAATTAAAAAATAAAACAAATGAAAAAAAATTATTCTAGTGAATAATGTTTTTTAAGGAGAGATATAGTGAAATCACCTTTTCTTTTAGTTTTTTACTAGATCATTGACCAACACTACGTTGCAAGTAAGGTCATTTTTTTTACAAGAAAAAAATATCTAGGCATTGCTAATGGTTTTTCTAGTAAAAGTAATTTTTAAACCATGTGAGAAATGATCTAATATGACCTTGTCGATTTGACATGTCCAAAAACAACTTAGACAACCAGTGAAAATGTAATTTGACTTAAAATAAATATTCAAAATGATATTTTTTTAATAAATATTAGGATAACAACATATTGGATTGATTCGGATTAACTTGAGTTAATTTATCAATTTTCGTGTTGGGTTATGATCTATGTTAACCTCATAAAAAAACAAATCAAAATAAATCATGAAGTCTAATTTTCAATAAATTCAATGTTAAAGGATGAAATTGAAAAAAAAATAATAAAAAAAAAAAAAATAACTCGAATCAACCTAAATTAACCTATCAAACCTGTAACTTAGATCATGAAACCATAATAACCTAATAGAAAAATAAATTGAAACAAATTATGAAGTTTAATATCAATAAACCTAATGTGGAAGGATGTAACTGAAATTAAAAAATTAATTTAAAAAAAACACATAAAACGACTCGAGTTAATTTGTCCTAATTGCCAAACCCTTTGACCTAAACTATGAGATAAAGATAACTTTCATTGAAACCAAACTGAAATAAATTATAAAGACTAATTCTTAATCAATTTAATTTTAAATGATAAAATTTAAAATAGTTAATTAGAAACTGGAGTCAGTTAAATATATTTAATCTCTAATATATTTAATATTTAAAAATAAAATAAAATAAAAACTATTCAAGTGAATCGTATTTTTTGAGGAATGATAGAGCGAAACCTCGTTCTCTTTTGGTTTTTTTAGTTAATTAATAAAGTTAATAATTTAGCATGGCAGTAAGGTTAAATTAATAAAGTAAAATCTTTGGTACACAGCTAGCATTCCTCGACCCTAGCTAGAAAGGATCGTGTAGTGTAGATTAAGGAAAATCACATGAAGATATGGACAGAGTCATAGAGATCTCAACTCACAAGAATTTTAACTCCTCACTGTCCCACCAAAAAGAAAAGGGAAAATCCTAACGGCCAAAGCAAGTCAACATACATACATACATGTAACTTAGCCTTTATGCCCGCGCTTCACTGCGAGACTTAATTATTTTTTAATAAAAAATAATATTTAAGTATTAGAAATAGTTGAAAAAAAGATATAATTTTTTTTATGATAAATATATAAAAACACTAATTAGAACTAAGTCAATTGGAGACATTTCGTTAAACTTGTGCTTCAAATTATATGATTAGAATAATCCAGTTAAAAATAAAAAAATTACAAAGCCTTTAAAAAATAAATATTAAATTTTATAAGCTGTGAACCGAGTTATTAAATTTGAAGTACTCAATTTAAAAAAAATATGAAATTCAATTTCTAAAAAAATTAAATATTAAAAAATAAAATATATATAAATATATATATATAAACATACAAAAGGATTTTACAATATATTAATTCAAAAAATAAAGATCAAAATTATTATCACTATTATTATTAATAAGTAATATCATCACTATTACTTTTATCATTGTGACCACTATTATTATTTCTATTATTATTAAAAAAAATTGTTTATATCATCATCATAACATCAACTATTGCTAACATTATTATTATTAGTAATAATACTAGCATTCTTATTAATATTATTATTATTTTAACAATCATTACCATAATTGTTGTTGATATTGTTGCTACTATTATTACTATTATCATTATCACTATCTACATAACAATTATTATTAGTATTTTTATTATCATCACTATTTTTCTTTTCCTCTCATATTTTTTTTATATTAATATGGGTATCTGGGTCAATTTGCACACACCTCGACTAATTCAACGGGCCCTGAAGTTAATGACCATGTAAGCCTTCAATAGTCCTGAGGTTTATGAGACTCGAGCTGGTAACCTCTGGAGAGCAAACTCAGGCCTGACCACCCATTAGAGTTATTGTTATTATTATTATTATTATTAATAGTTGTTGTTGTTGTTATTGTTATAGTAACAACAATATTGTTACCACCACCATCATAACAATAACAACAACTACTGTTACTATTACTATTGCTATTATTATTATTGAAAAAATAAAAAACACGAGCTTGATTTAAAGAATAGAATTGAAAACTATAAAAACTTTGACAAAAAAAGCAAAGAAAAACAATAAGAAATAAAGAGAAAATAGACCAAATTGAAATCATTATTATCATTGAAAAAAAAACAAAAATCATAAACTTGACTTGAAGGATAAAAGTGAAATCCATAAAACTTTAACAAAAGGGCGAGGGTAAAAATAAATAAATAAAAGTAGTAAGACTGAATCAAAATACCTTTTATATACAAATTAAACACTAAGGGTTAAATTGAAAATAAACAAAACTTCAACAAAATAAAAAATGACTAAAAAACAGTAATCAAAATTAAAAAATTTGAATTTGAAATAACAATAACAATAAGGACTATATATATTTACCGAGGTAGGAGGGAGAAATGAAAGAAGAAGAAAAATATCACAATGATACAATAGCCATATCTGGAAAATACATGTCATTTGTAATGAAAGAGGAGACAATGAAAAATAAACTAAGACAACAAAATACTTTTTTTACTGCCAAAAACCACAACACGCACCACCCAAAGTGTATGGCAGCTCCAATATGCTAGCAGCTTTTTAAACATAAAATAATTATCTTAATTTAAAATTAAATTATTACTCTCAACTAAACTTACAATTAACAAAAAAAATATCAAGGCTAAAAGACCCAAATATCCATAATTACAATGAATTCAATGTCTTGTCTTCAAATGTACATGTGCAATTCTACTATGGGTAAAAAACAAAAATATCTAAATATCCTGAAAATCACTTTTAACTTTAAGAACTTTGGTCAATAAAAATGGTTTCTAGCTAAAGAAAAAACTTAAGCCTTTATAAAGAAAAGTGTTTTCCTTCTCTCAACTCTAGAAAACACTTTCTAGATTTAATAAAAAAGTAAAGTGAGATAACTAAAATACCTTTAAAATTAAAATTTTATTAAATTAGGATGCAAGGGTTTTTTTGTATTTTTCATATTGTTTATAGTGATAAATAAGTGACTAGGAAGCAATTTGGTATTTTAATAAATATAAAATATAATTTTTTTTAAAAAAAAAAACAATGGTTGGCATTTGTATTAGACAAGTCGATATATCAGACATGCCACCACATTTAGACGAATCGTCAGACCGCATATAATGTCTGAAGGAGGCCTTCCTTAGTATGGTTAAGAATTGTTGGCAACCTCTCCCTTCTTGGGTGGCAAGTGTGCGTGCTAATTTCTCATTTGGTATTGACAACATTTTTTTTTCTCACACTTAATTTTTATGCTTAACCCTCAAAATTTTCAAAGCAGCTTTTTAATTTGTTTGTTTTGCAAAATTTGTCCTTGTTTTTATCATTATTTTCTTTATTTGAAATAATTGACAAAATAAAAGATTGTTTTTTTAATTTTATCATCCTTCATCTTTTTTATTTGTTAAATATTGTTCTTATTTTTTTTTATTGTTATTTATTTAATTTATAAAACTAATTTTATTTTTATCAATTTCAATCTTTTTTTGTTTTTTATGACATATTGAAAAATATTTTTCATTAAAATTTAATTTTTATAAAAATAATTTTTTTAAAATGTTAGTTTTGGGAAACAAACTGTACTTAAATCATATTTTATTGGTTGGAGCGTATGCAGAATAAGACAAGGGCCCTTGTTCCATCTTTCAGATCATGTTATGGGATAAAACCAATGCGTTCCGACCCCAACATCCAAGGACAAAAAAAAAAGAAAACAAGATGGACCTAATTAGACATGACAAACATCTTGTGCCCACCTTAGGAACTGGAAATATCTACCTCTATCAACAGAAAAACCACATGAACCGTCAGAATTTAATTAAATAAAATAACAATGCCTCCTTCTATTTCTTTCCATTTTTTTTTTAATAGGGGTATTTTTGAGAGTGTGATAAATATTGGTTTTTCAAGTGTTTTTTTGTTTAAAAATATATCAAAATATATAAATTTTTAATTTATTATTGACATCAGTATATCAAAATAATTTAAAATTAAAAAAAATTATAATTTTTCAAATGTGTTATGAACTGTAAATACTATTGTTTTCTATAAAAGGCGATAGACTTATAAGAAGTTACATGCATCTTTTGCAAACACTTCACTTAATTGGTTTATTTTTGTTTTTGAAATTATATTTGAGTGTGTGTGGGCTTGAAGAAATATTATATTAATATTTTTTTAATATTTTATAATAATTTTAATGTACTTGTTTTAAAATAAAAAAATTATTTTAATATATTTTAAATTGAATCCTTTCAACTAAAAGAAAACAGGGGGAAAAGGGATTAAATTATTGAAGCTTTGGCGGCTATGCAAGCCAACTATTTTGGAGTTAATATAGGAATTTCAATCCAACAATAGACACATGCATCGCCAGAAAAGAAAAAAAGGACAGGTATTGATGGAATACGAACCGGCATTTATCCAAAATTAAACCTTATTAATGCATCTTGATTCCTTCCTTTAACTTGGTCTACTTACTTTTCTAATTACTATACAACCAAATGATTATGACTTCATAACTGACCTTTGGTAGTTGAAGTAAATAAAAAAATTAAAAAAAACTGATTAGATTAAGAAAACTAGAAAAATTTAATTAAAAAAATCGAATGGTAAAAAAAATTCAATTAAATTAATTAAAATTTTTAAAAATATAATCTGTTTGGTTCGGTTTTATAAATCTAAAACTGAAAAAATCAAACCGAACCGAATCCTAAATTAAAAAAAACTAGAAAAAACCAAGCAAATCTGGAAAAAACCAAGCTAAACGGAAAACCGAGCCAAAATCAGGCTAAACAGAAAAATCAAGCCAAACCTGTTTGAACCGGTTTTGTTCTAAAAAATCAAACCGAACCAAAACCAGTCGGTTTGAACCGGTTTTATTTTTTTTTTTAAATTTAGTTTGATTTTTTTTTTATATAAAAATCAAATTGAACAAAAATGATTATTTATGTTCGATAATAAACAATAGTACAAATTGACGACATATATATTGCAATATTTACTTATCTAGCTAACTCTACCTTAAAGCCAACGACCATGAACATGGCTGTCAGGATATGAATAGCATGGAAAAAACAGTGACAAAAGATTAATTTCACATTGCAGCCCTCAGTAAGACAATAATTGATGTATGTTATCTATTGTTATAAAAACTAATTTGCCTTGGTGATTTACTGTTTTAATTACTATAGATTCACGAGTTTTTTTTTTTTCTTTATGATTCAGTCATTTCACCTTTTTTGTTTTAGAATTGGCTTTATAGTTTTCAATTAGCTTAATTGTTGGATTCAGCCCTTATGATCAATGATGCACTGTTAAGTGGAAATGGTAATGTTATTGTTAGTGTATATATCATATAGCTAATTGATTGGATATATGTAACTTTAATTTTGTTTATGTAAAAACATGTTTATTATTTATAAAGATATTCTTTATTTTTAATATTTATTTATGTTTGATTAAGAAGTCTACAATCAATATAAAGTTATTGGGATAAAAATGCTTTATAAAGAAAATTATAAAGTTGTTATATTATAAGATTTATATTGCATCAATACATTATTTTTAAATATTCATGGTTGATATTCTATCAAAACTATATATTAATTGAAGTCGTTAAGATTGATATATATATATATATATATATATATATATATATCATGTTTATTCATTTATCAAATGAAGCAGTTATTCTCATAAGTTGAGATATGAGGGATACCTAGAATAATATGTTGTTAGATTTTAGTTGCCATGTATAATAAATTAACCCGCATAAAGATTTTATATGAAGATATTACATGTGTCGTAGAAAAAATCATGTGACAATTATTTAAGTGATCACTAAACTAAAAATCACTAAGTTATCTTATATAGAGAATGCTATGTTTTGATATTGACAACACATTATCCTAATAAATAGTAGCAGATGGGTAAATATGATGTATAACACTAAATATATGAATGATTAAGAGATGAATCATTACTCTAGATGGATTAAGGATAATGTTTCACTTGTTCTCGAATAGTAATGATTGTGAAATTATTGTGTAAAATAGAATAAGATTTGAAAATAGTTTCAGATCTTATTTAATTTGACAGAGTAGAACATTCCTGAAGAAACTAGTTACTAAAAGGTTAAGTAATGTATTACGTTCCTAGTATTAGAGGGGTCGACTTGATCTTCAAATATAAATTAAATAATTTATTAAATTGATAAAAAAAATATTTAATTTATTTAATCTTTTTTTATTTAGAATTGTGATTTATGTTTGGATCAACTTATTAGGAACCTCGCGGGTCACATATATTAAGACCCATTGGTCAGAAATTAAACTGGAATGATTAGATTAGTAAGTGTGACTTAATTGAAAATAAGTTTTATAAATTAAAGACTAAGTTGTAATTAATACATGGATTACAATCTAGACCTAGAAAAATCAATTAGGGACTTGATTGAATAATTTTTAAAATTATCTTAAAAATAATATATGTTATATTTTTTAGGGGGGTAAAGTTATATTTTATCATTAAAATGGTTATCATATTTTTGCTAGAAATAAACTACTATGCCTCATATTCTTTGATGTAAGCATTGATGTGATAAGATAGAGAAGTATTTTATAAAACATACGGTACAAAAACATATGAAAACATAAAAAATAAAGAGTGAGAACTTAATAGCATAGTGACTTCTCTTTTCTGGATGGACTTTAGAAGATTCATTATTAGTAATTTATGTGGATTATTGATATAAATCAAATAAATGAATAACTTGTGATTTGTGACAACTCATTTTGAAAAAATTAATCAAACCTAAAAAAAAATATATATAATTTTAAAATAATCTTTATATAAATTCTAAACAATCCTAAATTATTTAACAAGATTCTTGAAGCTCCTGCAAAATATTTAAAACTATTGTTTCCGTTGCGTCTAAAAGTTTTGAAAAACCCAACAATTACGCAGGTCATCCACTATACATAGACATACTCTAATGTGGTTTTGTGAGCCTAATTATGACCCCAAAAAAAAAAAAAAAAACTATAAGCTTTTAATCATTCTATATTAAGCATAGGAGTGGATGAAGTACTTCAGGGTCAAGGTATGTCTATGCAGACGTGTGCCTTCAGGTGTGTCCACCCCTCTACCAAGTTGTGTTGTCTTATTGGCTAGTTACGTCAATTAAGCTTTTGAGGAGTTGGATCACCCTTTTTTGGATTTAATGGAGCAATAAGACACTTGACATGCACAGACCCAAAAAAATATAATATGTATTTGGGTTTGGTGAATTGATATAAATAAACTTGAATTAATTCAATATATTATTATTTTAGTATTGAAAAAAAAATCGTCAAAGAAATTAAATAGTTCCCAACAATACATGATTATCTATCTTCATATAAAATTATATAGATAGCCTGGGTTTTACCAAAAACACCACTTAAACCTATTTCTAAACATATTTGCAACCCACTTTGTATCAGCTGGGGAAAAAATTGTGCAGTTACAATGTTACCACAAATAGATGGCACCTAGCAGTTATACGACGCTCACTACAGACCCCCTTTTGGACTTAAAAACAGAAGTGGAAATGAGATCTTCGATGTTGGATTATTTATAGTAATTGGGAAAAAAAAACAAAAAAAACAAGGTTAAAAAGCGGGTGAGAGACTGAGAGAGAGACGAATAAATTATTGCAATAATATTCTTGTACGTACAGTGAGTGTCCAAAAGATTTGCATGAAAGCTAGTGCTTATTGGTTACTGGCGTGTAAATCCATTACACATGGATGCATTTATCCACCCCCCACCCCCCCACCTCCCTCCCCCTCCCCCCTCCCCCTCTCCGTTTGCTTTCTTTTTGTTTGTTGCTTGAGATTTTACAGAAATGGCTCTTAAGAAATGGGGTTTCTTTGCTTCTGTATGAGACCTAAGTTGTTGCTTGCTTCTACTTCTGAGTACGCACACCATCTTCTCTGTCTCTCAAAGTTTGTATTTTATCAGCATATTCCAGTTTTGACTCTGTTTTTTTTTTTTTTTTTTTCCTGTTTTATTATCTTGGTTTCTTCGCTGTGTATTTATGGTTTATTTGGTCACTAGCTATCTTTGTACTCTAAGATGGGGCTCATTTTATGCCTTGTTTATTTTTTATGCATAGAAACTGTCTTCTGTTCATGTATTTTCACTTCCTTTTCTTTTATTTTCCCTTTATTTGGTTGGTGTTTAATTGATCTTTATAATATGATGATGATGATCTTATTCTAGGATTTGATATTTGGCAATTTCAAGTTTTTTCTTAAAAAGATAAGAAAAGAAAGTATCTTTTCTGCTTCATTTTCTCTGAGAAGATTTGGTTGACGAAGCTGAGATTTTTATGCTGGGGGATTGTGATTTACGATGGAAAAGTATTTGGTGATATGTAATTTGTAGGAGTTCTGTCCATGTATATTTTTCGTGTTTTTACGGAGTTGAATTCAGCAGAAATCTTGGAGAGAATTTTGATTAAAAATTTCAACTTGCAGGAATTAGTTTGAACTACTGTTGGGATAAAGACGATTAACGCAATCACAAAGGTCATTGCAGAGGGAATTTAACGACAATGAAAATGAAAGAATATGAAGGAATTGTCCATAATCCAAGCGGGCAGTTGTCAGCAGTGCCATGGTGGACTGCATTTGGGTCACAAGCTGTTACTGGTGAATCGTGTGGCCTCTTGAGGGCTTTACCTGTAGAACAGCTTGCCATTGGAGGTGAAGCTGCGACTAAGCAGGCCAGGCTGAGTACTGACCGAAGGCTAGATCAAGGGAATATTACTCAATTCACTATATTTCCAGGTAAATCTTTCTCCTTTTTTATGGTTTAGAATTTTTCATACATGTATTTCTGATTCATTTGTTACATTTCTTTTGTCTTTAGTTACAAAATTACAGCCTCAAAAGGCATAGAAAAACTGTGTTCTGTGTAACCTTTGGATCACAGCTGTATGCACCAGACAGTTTTAGATACTGTCTTGAATCACAAAATTAAACAAATTTATAATGATTTTTTTCCCAAAATTGATTGATATAAGAGTGACATTAGAGTTAACAAAGTTGTTTCCCAAATGAGGACACAGAACTTAGCCAGTAATTAATGGTCAAGTAGGATATAAGGTTAACTTTCAGTTTTCCTTCACAGTAATGGGTGTGCCAAAATGTTGGAAGCGCGAGTTTGTTTGGAATCATCGTACGAATCAAATTAGATAAAGTAGAGTGATGAGTGTTATGGTAGATTGATCCATATTTTTGTAAACAATGGCAGTTGTTAGTTTCTGTCTAGGCATGGTACACAAGGCATATCTATGTGCAAACAATGAACATTCGAACTAGGATCCAGACAAAAAAACACTCGAGAAAGATAATTATGAACAAGCTGGAAAATTTTCTGGTCAAATGTGTTGCAGCATATAGCTCTGAACGGTGACTTGCAAATTTTGGAGGATTTTCATAATGAAATGGATAAAATCATGAAAGTAGTTCGTGTACAATTTAGGAGGCAGCAATGTCCTGGCTAATGCTTGATGCTAGATGAACTCAGGGATAAAAGAATATCCTAAAGAAGATTTCTTTCTCCTATGATAAGGAATAAACTGAGGTAACATGAAAACAAGATTGATGATAAATGGACTGTGTCCTGATGCATTTAGTTTTGTTTGCATCGACAAATACATATCACCAATGGGAAGAAATCATGATCAATGATGATTGCATCTCAAAGCCATTTTTTTGGCATGGTGGTATCATAAGTCAGAGCATATTTTCTCTTATTCTTTGTCTAGTAGTCCTCATTTGATTAAGTAATGGATAAATTCTTCCTGAAGGATTAGATATTTCTTCCTAGCGTTTATATTTTCCAGAACCTGTTCAAAGACTATCTTCTTCCCATTTGATATCAGATATCTTTAATGCGTATCTAGAACTTCTGCTGAGTTATTTTGATCCATTAATATGAAATAAAGCATCACAGACGACAGTTCTGGTCCCCAGTTGATGCATCAGCTAATTAGGCTCCAAGCTATCTACAAAAAATTTTCTAGGTGCTTCCAGTATGACTATCTGTTAACCAACCAGGTAATTTCTCTTTCAGGTGACTGGAAAACTTCTGGTGATGAACAGAGAAATCTTCAGGCAGCCATTTCATTGCAAACAGCTCTGCCAGAGTATCGTGCTCATTTTGATCTGGGATTTGGTCAGCCTGTGGTGAGAATTTTATTTCCGTTTAGGTTTTATATTGCCAGTATTCAAACCTGATTTATAGTAGCTGATGGCTAATGGTTTGCACGTTGATAAAACTGTAGATTTGCACAAAGTATCCTCTTGTGGATCAATGTTACGGAGTATTCTCAACTTTTGGACATCAAATTTCGGTTTGTGTTTCTTCTCACGAGTGAAATTATATCTTTTGCAATTACATTTACTCATGTGAAGCAAAATACTTGGTATACTAATCTGTAATCTACTGATAGTAATGTGGTCCAGCACTCCCATCATAGCCCCAAGAAAAATCAGAAAAAAAACCTGTGCCATAGATTATAGCGACAATAAACCCTTTTCATATTTGAGTTCTCTTTTATGTTGAAGACAACCAGCAACAATTAGAATTCTTGGAAATTAACTAATTCTAAGCTTATTCATAATAATGTAGGGTCGAATTATGCTGCCGATGAGCATGACCGCAGATGATGGACCTATATATGTAAATGCTAAGCAGTACCATGGAATTATGAGGCGTAGGAAGTCCCGTGCAAAAGCTGTGCTGGAGAATAAATCGACCAACAGTCGTAAGGTATGATCTCTTGATTTGGTAGCTCAATCTTGCACTTCCTATAGGACTTGAAACTTCACATCATATGAGACTGAAAACAAGGGCAGACAAATAAAATCTTTCAAGTAACCGATGTCTTAATTCTTGCCCCTTGTACATTAGTTCAAGTTTGCAATTCAAGGCAGGCTTTGGTATCTTCCCTTTGGAAAACATTTGACTCAAACTGACAGGTTTGTCAATGCAATACATTAGTATATCTCTAAATTAGCGACCACGATTAATCCATGTATGAGGTATTATTTTGGCTTAAATGAGTCTCTGATGAATTCATTAGCCTGGTTCTTATTATGGTTTTGTATTGGAGATTCAACCATGGTCTCAATCTGCCACTTAGGGCTAGTGGAAAGACTCTTGTCTCTTGAAAGAAATGATCCCTCTCCGCATTCTGGCTCAATAACTAAGTTTTTTTCTGCTGACAGCCCTATATGCACTATTCACGCCATCTCCATGCAATGCGCCGGCCAAGGGGATGTGGTGGCCGTTTCTTGAATACAAAAGAGTTGAATGAAGGGAAAGGGACAATGGAGGCAAAGAAAGCTGGTGATTTTCGACTTTCTCAGGCAACTGGTTCACCGAATTCTGAAGTCCTGGAATCAGGTGGAGCAACTTTGAACTCCTCAATGGAAGCAAATGGTGGTGGATCGATTCTCTCAGGGTCAGAAGTGACAAGCATGTACAATAGGGGAGAACTTGACCTCCTTCAGATCAATAATCTTGGGCGGACTTTCCATAGTTTCTCAGGCATGATGGACAGAGGGCATGGCATTGTTATGCCCAGTAAGTGGGTTGCAGCAGCTGACAACTGCTGCAACTTAAAATAGCGAGGGAACGAAAATCGGGTTGGTGCTTGTTTCTTGAACTAGACTAGACCCCACCCTTGCAGGAACCCGCAACCTAATTATGGCTTGAAGTTTGACTTCACCATTGGTTGTTAGGGCAAGTCGTTCTTGGCTCTATTGAATTAATGTCATCTATTCCATTCCATACAACCTTGCTGTCAGGGGATGGTTAGAGGTGCTAAATCCTTAATGCACTGTAAATTTTTTAGCAAATGGACAAGATAATAAACTGTTGTAAAGACTCTACCCTAAATTATGTTGAAGAATGATTCATGCTCTTGAATCTTGATATCTACTCCATGGATTCCTAATTGTAAGAAATAACTATGTATTTGTGTTATCTTAAGTAATTCTATTATTATAAATTTCATCCCATTTTATATCTGCAAATTGATGGAACAGTACTATCGAAACACAAGCATATAATAGCATTTAGCACCTTTTCTTGGCATGGCAATCTTGTCAGATGAAATTGCTACAGTGATACGGAGAGAAACGAAGGTGGGCAGCCGAGGAGAAATTCTGGTCCATGCCCAGAAACAAGAAGACCCAAACCCAAAGGGCCGAAACCAATAAATGCAAATAAAAAACCTTATCTTTCTTACTACTCCAAAAAAATCATCAAAACATATTTCAAACCCTCCATTCCTTGTCAATTTGTCTCACAGAATAAAAATGTCAGCTTTCTCCGTGGCAGCTTCAACTATAACTTCCTCTCCATTACACACAAAGCTCTCAAAACTCTCCTTCACTCACTCACAACTTCCAATCCCATCCCGCTTCTTATCAAAACCCTTCCTTAAACCTCTAAAACCCCTCAAACTCAACAGCCAAAACTCCAATTCCCTCCCTCGTTCCCAAGGCACTTTTGCTGCCTCTTTTGACAATTTTGAAGTTGAAACAGATGAAAACATCACAGCTCAAGATGACCCACAAAGTGAAACAGACGAATTTGACCAGGAAATTGTAGAAGAAGAAGAAGAAGAAGAAGAAGAAGAAGAAGAAGATGTGGTTGCGATCAAAGCAAGAGAAGAAGGGAAGCTTTATGTGGGCAATTTACCATATTCTATGACCTCTTCGGAATTGGCTGAGGTTTTTGAGGAAGCTGGTCGTGTTTTTGGTGCTGAGGTCTGATTTCTTTTGTCTTCTTGTTACGTTCTGAATGTTCTTCTTTTTTCTTTTTCCCTTTTTCTCTGTCTATGGAGTAGTAGACAAAGGAATAATGCTTATGATTCTTCTTTTTTTGCGGGGGGATTTTAAGGTTATTTGTGATCGAGTTACGGATAGGAGCAGGGGCTTCGGGTTTGTTACAATGGAAAGTGTTGAAGAAGCTAAAGAAGCTATTCGGATGTTCAATGGATCAGTAAGTGACTTCCATTTTTCTGGGTTGAGCTTTGTCTATGATTTCGAGTGCCAAAACCATGCCAAATTCCTTAGTTTTGCACTGGTATGATCTGTTATGAGGTTGTTTAAGTGTATGTTGAGGAGGTGGATAATGCTTATATCTCTAATCGATCGTGGCTAGAGTTAATTGTGTTTTGTGTCAACGACATTAGAAGTCCATTTTGTTCACTTACTAGTTGTCTGCATTTCGACTTCTGTTGTCATTGCATTGAGCTGGTGCAAAACCAATCATGTGTTATTGCCATCTCTGCGAACTGCTAAAAACGAAATGTAAGTTGGCTTCAAATTAATTTTCAGATGGTTAACAACTTGTTCTGAGATGTGGTCCAATTCTGATCATGATTTTAGCTGTCAACTGCATCTGTGTTCGGTCTTTATCTGAATAGAAAGAATCCAAGCTCTGATTGGTGGTGTTAGAAAATGCTTTGTCAACTAAAGAGTTTCTTTATGGAAGTTTTGTCCTGAACTTGGTACTTAGCATAACTGAGCTCCTATCCTTGTCCCAAACAATGTTTTTTTATTCCACATGTGTGCTCTTTTCTAGACGCCTGTTATCAAAGGTGAGAATCATGTTTATATTTGACTGCTGCTAATTGAGTACTATATGAGAAGATGAAAAATGGTGACAATGATGTTGGTGATGGTTGACAGCAAGTTGGAGGTCGAACTTTGAGGGTTAACTTTCCAGAAGTACCAAGGGGAGGTGAGAGGGAGGTAATGGAGCCAAGGATACGGAGTGGCTACAAGGGCTTTATAGACAGTGAGCACAAGATATATGCAGGAAACCTTGGATGGCGCCTCACTTCTGAAGGTCTTAGAGATGCATTTTCCAACCAGCCGGGCTTATTAAGTGCCAAAGTCATCTACGAGAGAGACACGGGGAGATCTCGTGGTTTTGGCTTTGTCTCCTTTGAATCTGCAGAGAATGCAGAAGCTGCTTTAGAAGCCATGAACGGAGAGGTAAGACCTGAACTGGCTGCTGTTGCTTTTGCATGCTTGAATTATTTTGCTTGTCATCCAGTGTTTTGATCAGCTGATATGTAATTGTAATAGGAGGTTGAAGGGCGGCCTTTGCGATTGAATTTGGCTGGAGAAAGATCCTACCCTCCTCCACCTAAGGAAAACAACACAGAAAACAATCTTGAGAGCAGTGAATTGTTGTCCAGCATTGGAGCCTGAGAGAACAATGGTAACTCTGTGGGTGCTTAAATTTTCTGTTAGATGGAGCACTCTGAGAAGATATAGCCATCAACTTCCAAATCTTTGACTATATGGACCTCTTTTGATCATGTGTTTCCCTTCATAACTGTAGACAAGCCAGTTGGTACAAAATCCGTAGAATTTGATTAGGGCTGCAGTCCTTTGCTGTGCAATTTGAGCATTATGGCTTGGATAGTAAAAATTTTAAATAGTGCCAATTAACCTATGACACTAAAAGAACTGGTTACTTATCGAGTTTTACTATTTACATATATATATATATAAAAAATGAAGCATCTGAATATTATTTTTAATCATTTTAGAACAAATCCAAGTATTCCATTAAGGGTTTGAGAGCTTGAAGGCATGTCTATTTTCTAAATGGTTATAGATAGCCTCCAATCTGTATTTTTTAAAAATAAGGGGCGGGGCCTGGGTTGATCCTTTACTGGCTCTTTTTTTTTTTTCTTTTTTTTAACTCCAGAAAATATTTATTGGATTAATTTTCTTTTTAATTTTAATGTGGTATTTTAATTTTAATTTTAATATTTTTTTAATGATTATGTATTTTATCTAAAAATAATAATACTAAGAATAGAATTCAAATAGGTTATTTATTATTAGAATATTTAAATAGATTTGAAATATGGTTTTTATTATTTTTATGATTTTTTTAGTTTTTAGTCACATAAAATAGACATGTTTCTTTTTTGTATTTATTTTATTTTAATAATCATAATTTTTTAAAAACAAAAATAGTACTTTCAATAAAAAAAACAATGCAATAGATCTAGATTCAATAACAATACTATAACATTTCATAATATTTTTTTAAAAAATCAGATCATCTCTGTGTAAAGTAGAGCAGGCCACAAACTCTTGAGGTGCAAGCAATGTTTTATGCAGGACAACTTGAAATAAAACATGAGTAAAAATTTATTGATTTTTTTTTAACATAAAAATTTGGGTCAATCAAGTTAATTCTCTTGAACCTTGACTTGAATTTTATCTCGAATCAACTCTAGAGTTAAATTTTAAAATTATGATAATAACTATTTTTATTCATACATTGACTTAAGTCTACCCGTGTTGACCCTCCTGGCCATGGCTTGGACCTTGCCTCAATTGATTTTTTAATCGAGTTTTAAAATTACAATAGTAACAATTTTTATCCATATATTAACATAAATCAACCCAGGTTGACCCTCCTGATCCATGACAGAGGCCTTGTCCTGAATTAATCCCCAAATTAAGTTTTAAAACTATAATAATTATTATTTTTATTTTATGTTGAGGTTAACCCGGGTTAATCCTCCTAACACGTGACTTAAAACTTACCCCTAGTCGATCCTCGAATCGAGTTTTAAGACTTTGATAATAACTATTTTGTCCTTATGTTAACCCGAGCTAATAGTCAACCCCACTTCTAACCCGGCCTTGCTCTGGATAGACCCTCAAATCAAGTTTTAAAATTATAATAATTATTATTTTTATTCTTAAGTTGACTTAGATAAACTTATGTCAACTCGACCCGTGACCCTAGACTCGATTAGTGACCAAGGCTTTGTCCTGGATCGACCCTTAGTTGAGTTTTAAAACTTTAACAATAATCATTTTTATTCTTACATGTCTATATTAAACAATTTTGAAATTAAAAGTTTTTACAAAAATATTTTAGAAATAAAAATAAAAATAATAAATATTCTATAGAAACATGTACTATATACCTCTTGTTTTGGAAAAACATAAATTCATTCTAAAACTGTCTCAAAACCATTTTTTTTTGTCTATTTTTTTAACTACAACACATTTCTATTTCTATTATCTTTGTTCCTTCTATTGACAATAAACAAACACAACCTTGACCTTAAGGATTATATAGAATCTCACGAGAGGAGTTGTTTCGGTACAAGTCAATGTGTATTGTCACTTGTCCAAGTAAATTTGCTGATAAACAGTTAATTGAAAAGTATGCAAGGAGAAATCCTCCCCATTCCAAACCGCTGGGCAGTTCTAGACAAAAAATAAAAAAACAAAGTAAAAAAGACACCTGGCAAATATGCAACCTTCACAAGATGATGCCAATGTTCTCGTTACAACAAGATGCCATGAGATGGAAGCATTATTTATGGCTTCAACAAATGGCGGCGGAACTGGCAATGTTAACACTAATGGGAATTTTTCTTTTTATGGCTCAAGCAAAACCACTAGAAGTTCATTGAGAATCAAGATGACCTGAAAGAAGTGCATCTGCAGCAGAATCCAAATCTTGGGGAAAGAAAACCCTGCAAAACAACATATGTTTTACAGAGAAAAAACTTTAAATCTAAAATAACTCTAGAAAGTAATTCGCCAGGCCCTGAATTTTCATTAACCTGGCTGCATTTCACCATGTTCTAATTTTAATATTCCCAGAGAAAAGAATCATCGATTAACCATGATAGGAAAATAGCAAAAGATCATCCCATGATTAGTTCCATCGCTTAGTGAGTGCTTTATTTGATGCCTAAATCAACAGCAGCGAATCCAGGAACTTCAGAAGGTGCTTACCTGCAGGTGTTGTGGTGAATGGTCCTGCTCATTGATTCTATTTCAGTGATGCCTTTGCATCCAGCCACAACCTCAAGAACTTGCCTGGAAAATAAACCCGTTTTGTTTCAAGAAACAGATGAAAAATAGTGAATCCAACTCAAAAACCACGAAGAAACTTTACTACCACAGTTTCTTAATTGCTGTCCAGGATGAAACTTAGGTTGATTAGTATAAAAGCCACAATAAACAATCCCAACTTAAAGAAGCATGGATTTTTCATTTTTTTTAAGGGCTACAGGTTTCAAGAAGAATGAGTAGCAGATTCCAGGATTTCCCCAAAATGCATCTGTGTGCACCATGGAAATACTCGTGTCAGCTGAGATTTCTGATCCAGAAGGATAATCTTTATATTGTCAGAGAATTCAGCTTATATATAAGCATCAACCTTAAAGTAATTATAACTGATTTGATGTCAAGACTGCAATAGTATTTGAAAACAGTTTCCATAACTAATTTGCAAGCCTCCCATTCTAAAACACTCCGTCTATCCAACATATATAAACTCCTTTATATAAATGTTAAGAAAAGGCTTCTCATCTTTAGAAACAAAAATAAAAATATGAAATAATAATGTCGGATATGCCATTGAACAAAATGTTTCACTTACCGAACTAAACAAGGCTCGTTACGACCTTTGACAATGCAATCCTGCTCATGCTTCTCTTTCTTCTTAGAAGGCCAAGTAGATTTTACAAACTTAATCCCAGCATGACTATTCTTGATTTCACAATATGGAGAATCCGTTTCAATCATCATTTTCTCAACAGGGATACCGCTCACAACATCTAGATTTTCAGGAGTTTTCAGAGAGCAACCATTTACACCTGTTGGTAGAACCCTAGTAAAGAACAATTCATGTAGCCATTGATAACTTGAAAATCAAACACCAAGAAATTCTTGCTAGTTGGTGACTAGGAAATAAGTAATAAATTCTCTTAAGCATTTAGTGCAGAACAGAAAAAACTTAACTTTCAGATATTGTTTTTGAGACAACCTAGACAATGAATGCCTAAATTCCATCATGAGCATCTTTTTAATTTGGATAATAATAATATTAAATTGTATCTAAGGATTAAGAGAGCGTGCCTAAGGAAAAAGAGCAGAAAAATATTGCACCCCAGTTGTTGTCATATTTTTTCTCTGATGACCACTGAATCTATATAATCGATGTATAGTAAACCCAAACCAGCAAGTCATAACTCTACATCTTACATAAACAAACCCATCAGAATCTTCGCAACAAAAAAAGAGCATCCATCACATCTCTATCAGGTAAGTCAAGCAAGCTCCATTATTTCACATCTCTGACCAATTTGTTTGAAGAGAAAGCCAAACAATCTCCACAAGATACACTGCATCCCCTTTTCTAAGTCACCAAACACCATATATCTACTCAGACTACCTAATATTTTACTTGTGCTATTAATGCCTCCTTATCTTCTTAGCATGTGTGTTACTGCCAAAAATGATCAGTTTCAAAGAACATGGAAAAGTAATCATATTCCAGTCTTGAAAACCCTTTGGAATTCCAGTAACATTTTGGCCTCTGCAAGCAATGTCAAAATTTCAAACCAGGGATTTCTAGGGCCTTAACTGCATCCTCTGTAACTGCAATACCAATCCTGGTGAGGACACCAAGCTCACACCACAGATTACACAAGTAATGAACAAAGACGATAAATGATGGCCTAGCCTGTCACTTTTTGGTTTGGGAGATTGAGCCCATCTAGGCCTATTTCATTGTTTTGTTTTATTTATTTGAGTTATTTATGTTAAACAGTTTCAATTAATGAGTCAAGCCCAGTTGGATGTTTTAGGGTTATGTTATTTATATATTTTTTTCATCTTATGATATGAATAATTTTTCTAAATCCTCTCTTTTTCCTAGCTTTTCTTCCTTACTTTTAATTCTTGGCTTCTTTATTTCTTTCTCTGCTTTTATTTCTTTTATTTATTGTCCCATGTCAACTTAAGTATCAGAGTCAAGTTCTTTTAATTGTTCTCACAATTAAATGATCTATGAGCTTGTTAAATTCCCGACATTCAATCTAGTCAGTAAATTCTAGATTTTGTGGGAAGCTTTCATCAACAGTAAAAAAAAAGTAGCAATCCATAAAATTTATTTCTTTTAGCCTTTCGTTTACAACAGCAGAACTGAACATATATATATATATATATATTGTTCATCTTCAACACAAGCTCATTCATCCCTAAACCCACACCTACCAGCCATCACCCACAAAGCACACTTCTAACACCACAGCCGCTGCAGAGTTGACCACATCACAAACTCGATCTGCTCATCTTCTCCAAATCAGAGCTACACTCGACGGGGTTGAGTTTCTTCGACCATGGGAGAGATGATGGAGATATCAAACCCACACCGCAGATTATACGAGTATATAGACGAAGAATGGTTCGGCCTGTCACTCTTTGGTTGGGAGATTGAGCCCATCACTCTTTGTTTTGATTTGATTTGGGTTATTTATGTTTGACAATTTTAATTGATGGGCCAAGCTCAATAGTTGGATGTTTTAGAATTATACTATTGATATGTTTCTTTTTCATCTTATGAGACAGTATTTTATGAATTGAATATATATCACATATTATTCCTCCTCTAAATTCTCTTCTCTTTGTAGCTTTACTTTCTTTCCCTTTTTTTTTTTTTTTTTAATTGTCCCACATCAAATCCACCTAAAACCATTACAATCTTTTCTTTCTTCCCCTAATTAGCAACACTTTATACAAAATTTGCATTTACAAAGATAAATGCATCTACCATGAATTCAGCTTCTTAAGAAGATGGCTTATAAATTTATCCGGTGAAATAATTCCTCTCATGTCACTATGTCGAAGACTCAAGCACCAAAAAGAAAAATCTAATGAAAAGCAGGGTAAAAGAAACTAGCAGATGCAAAAAGTGTATGCTCACCTATATACATATTATTAATTGCAAGGAGTTTTCCGCAATCTTCTGCACTACCAGTAAATGAATGAGTGACCCCGCCACTGAATCTGTAAATTACAATTTACTATGGAAATCAGTTCAC
Organism: Populus alba; assembly: GCF_005239225.2. NCBI lineage: Eukaryota > Viridiplantae > Streptophyta > Magnoliopsida > Malpighiales > Salicaceae > Populus > Populus alba. Next base: position 6,339,968 of record NC_133299.1, read on the forward strand.
TCCACATACTGCCTGGACATATGCCATCAAAGGAAAACAGTTATAAATAAGTGAAATTTATTAATGTCCGAACCACATTTTAAACTATGCCTTTCATTTTTCACTCAATGTCAACACATTTGGAGCATGAAATGGTTTTCCCTGAAAAGCATATTCAAGTTGAACCATTAACATGCAAATGATTGGGCGGTCATTTTTTAGAACAATGGTTAATATTTATGGATATAATTGATGCAGAACCACATAATAGAGTTTTTAGGACCACTTATTTTAGAAAGAAATATAGGGTTTAATTTTAATATTTAATTTCCTCATGTTTCCTACTCTTATGAGGACCTTTTATTTTATTTGGGTGCCTATAAATAAACACCCTAGACAGATACAGCTTAACATTTTCAGTTTTTATGGCAACTAAGAAACTCTAGAGAATAAACGAGAAACTAAACTGATGATAAAAGGGAGGAGGAAAAGAAGGGAAATCAAATTTCTTTTGTTTGGATTAAGAGAAGTGAGAGAAATGAAGTTTTCGTTGTTTTGATATATTGATGGAAAAGAAAGGAAAACAGTTTTTTAGAGGTCACAATGAGCAAAATTCTGTCAATTTTTTCATTTCCTTCGCTATCCTCCCAATTTAGGCGAAAAAATTTAGTAAGTCAAAAGGTCAGATTTATTTTTCCCTCTTTTCCCTTCTCTTCCTTTCATTTCTATTGATAATTTTAGCATCCAAACAAAGGAAAGTGGCTTAAGTTCCTTTACATTATTCTCCTTTCAACTCCTTTCCCTCAAAACAAATGCACTGTTTATTGATTGAAATAAAAAACCTAAAATTTTCTTCATGATTGAGTGTTTCTCTCTTGTTTTAGTTATCTCTTGATTTGGTGATGTTGTTGTGGTTCTACATCAATAATTTATGCAAAAGGCTATTGGGCAGCCTGAAAGAAAGGTGATAAAACAAAATTTTAGCCACCATTATCTGGTTCCTTCATCTACAAATAGAGGAAACTAACCTTTCTTTGTTACGTTCTACAATTTCACAGAAATCTGCCGCAGCTGCACGCATATGTAGAAACATCGGTAGCTTTGTGGCATGTGCTAATTCAAACTGCTTCTCAAAGTACCTGCTTGTTGATATGGAATTATGGATAATTAAAGTGCCCACATGTAATAGGAATAGATGAGAATGACGCGCAACTAAATAATGAGGACCAAAGAAATCCACAAGGAACATTTTTGTCAGCAATGGCTTACTTCTTTTGAATATCTGCTGGGCAAAAGTGAAGCCTGTCATAATCCAGTCCACACTCGCCAATAGCCACCACCTTACATTCAACATCCAAGAACAAAGTGCATCATAAAGAACACTACTGATGTAAGTAGAATAGTATAACAAACAAGTTTTGAAATGTGGAAAATCAATGAAAAGGTTAAGACTAGAGATCAAAGAAGCAGAAAGTTTTCAAATTAATAGTATCATTAGAATCACTCTCCAAGAACAAGAGGCTACATAATGACACAAGATAACTCTTCTATATATAGAATTATTAATCATATTTAAGTCAAGAATAAATAAGATTTAATGACTTGCTATTAATATCAACAATGTAAGGCCACATGCACAATTAAATGCAAATTTGTTTTTTTTTTTTTTTTAAATGAGGCATCATTATTCAGAGAATAATAAAATTCAGTGGATATGTGTTGGGATTATAGCATTTTGCATCACTCTCTTCTTAGAAAGAATTAAGTTAAATTTTTTTATAAAAAAATAAAAAATTGGGCATCATTATTAGGGGAATAACAAAATTCATTGGATAGGTTGGGATTGTAGGATTCTGCATCACTCTCTTCTTAGAAAGAATTAAGTTAAACGTTAATTTAATATCTTTTATGATCCAATTATATTAATATTTCACATATTCTCAAATTTGTGATGCCTTATCATTGTCCTATGAAGAAGACCAAAAAAAGCATACCTTTCCTTTTTGAATTCCCTCTTTGGCCAACGACAAGAGAGCCTGAAAATGCTTTTCTGGATCCCCACTCTCTTCAAACTCCTGAATAGATTAAAAGAAAAGGAAAACAAAAAAGAGCACCATCAGGAACATCTCTAGACTCCAACAAAACCACAGTTTGTAGATAAATTTAGAACACATGAAATCACTACAAGTAACCAAACTTCAAGATGAGTAATCAACCTTACACCTTGTTGGGTGGACTCCAACCGTACAAAAAAGCCTTCCTGTGACAAACAAAAAACTTTCAGATAAACAAAAACCAGAAACCCTTCTAATAAATAAGCAAAAGCAACATGTATTATTAAGAAGATAACAATTGCAAGACCATCAGTCTCCGAAATGGCAAGAGCTTCCTTCGACTCCTCAAGGGACCCACCAGTCACCTATGAACACAAACCCAGATCAATTAACATCATCTTAAAGCAAACGATTTCATTATCTACTAAAGGTTTCAGGTAAAATTTTCCCATTTTGTTTATTAACCATTTTTTAACATTTGATAATCTAAAACAAGTCAAAACGCAGAAACGGCAACTTGATATTTAAAAACCAATAATATCAAAAACTACTTCATTTAAGTTCTTAAAATTATCAAAAACGCATAAATGGAACTTCATTAGACCAATTAAGTTATTAAAATGATTAAAAGACCAAACATGATAAGAGGGTAACGAAACATACAATGATTCGATCTACACCAGCGTTCCAAGCCCTGCTCAACACGTTGGCTATATCAGCTACATGGTACTGCTTCCCATTGTAGATTCCTTTGAACATTCCATCTGCACGGAATTTTACACACGCACTGTTCAGTTTAAGAAGTTGAGAATAAGATAGAATGGAATTTAAAAATATGTTAACAATGTGTTTGATGAAATGTCTGACTGACCTGTGAAGTTCACAGCTATATCTGCTTTTAGAGAAAACAACAAAATAACACGGAAAAAAAAAAGGGAATGAATTGAGTAAATTTAGGTTTTTCGAGATTAGAGATAAAAGACAAGAAAAGAAAAGAGAGGGATTTATAGTTAGTATCACTCGCCTATCATTCGTAAGGTTGCCATTGCTATTCAGAGACAGAACTTCCTGTTTGGTGGTGTCTCTGAAGGAGCACTTATTACTTCCCCTTCGTAAGCGACGTCGTTCACTGGCTGTCAAAATGGACCACTATTATACCAACAGGCTCTGTAGTTTAGGGCCCATGGCCCTGTTTAGCGAAGTTCTGATCTGTTCGTCCAAATGTTTCGAGACTGGTTTTCCTGGCCCAATTTCTAGAAAGGCTGTTCGCATTCCAGAGAAATTATACATAACAAGAGAAAGAACCTGGTCCGTTGGATCATAATCTTAATATCACATCGAATGACGGGTCATTTAATAGACAACTTGGATCCATGTTAAAATAAGAAAGTAACTTTGATTACTATACAGTTGATTATGATCAAAAGAGCTCGTCATGATGCGTATTTCTACCGGTAGTTTCAATTATTAATTGTTGCTTTCTTTGTTAAATTATTTAACTGGAGTAGTGTTGTGATCAAGTGGTGTTGTTGAAAATTGGTGTAATGGGCCTAATGGGCTTAATTCATGATTCTATATAAACAATCCTTTTTATGGTAATTTACTACTAGAATTTTCAAATTTACCGACGATATTTTTCAGGATATTTATACTTACAATCCTTCAATACAAAACTTGCTGACATGATCATGAACAGAAGTCATTAAAAAAACTCTAGTTGGTGATTTGTTGTGTGTCGGTGAGTTCGTCAGTAATAATTTTATAAATGGATTTACTTACGGATAAAGTGTGCAACAAAAACAAACTTTGTCCACTTCATTTCATCAGTACTTCCATCATTAAATATAAAATATCACCAACAGAAAAATCGTATATCATTCTATCAGTGATTTTTTTGTTTGTCAGTGAATTTGACATGTAACTGTCAAACAGACTGTTTATTATTTCGTCAAGGAGTAAACAGTGGTAGTGGTATTTCTAGTAATTCTTTTTCAACTCTTTGAAATATACTGATGTGCTATGTTTATCGATAACCCCGTCAGTAAGAATTTTAAAAATATATTTTTTAAAAAATCTATTAAATAGAAACAGAAAATAATTAAAAAAATAAATTAATATAAAATTTAAATATTTATTACAAATTTAAAGAGTTCAAATACACATATGCAATGGCCAATAATTTACTATGATTTATACACCCATCTCATGATGGTTTGTTAGAGTCTTTCAAAAGATTAAAAAAAAAAAAAAAACCTAGTCGTGTCTACATTAAGTTCTCCATCTACTATTGGACATTGATTGATATAATCTCGATTCATTCTCATTACATCCATAACCATATTCATATAATGATTATTATTATCATCTATAACTTCATGCACGTTGCTAAAACTAAAAGTTGACTTAACCACCCTTTCTATCATGGTTTCATAAGGAACATATGATTCTTTGTGTGCAAACTAACACATGTATCTCTCCAAAAACCCTTTTTTGATAGAGGATGCATCATTATAATAGTTAGATTGAGAAACATTTTATTTTTATACCTCTTACATGGACATCTAATGCCTAATTCACTAATATCTCTTAGTTATATAATGTGTAATTAATAAAACCTTAAACCCTATTAAGATAATTAATTCATCCTACACAACCCTTCAGGTGAATCTCAATACATTCATGAATGATCATCCATTACTTATGTCAAACTTATATAGAAATTTGATGACAATAAGTATTAAATAATTACGCAAACTAAATAAACAATAGAACATTGGTTTAAATCAAACTATTCTAATAGTACAACTATATCATTATCAATTATCTAAATAAATTCAATTTTTTATACATTTACCAAAAATTTCAACTTAACAACAAAATTAACAAAATATAAAATGAACTCGTTAAATAAGTCATTATTTATTTCATCACAAAACACCTAAGTCACAAATTAAAATTAAATTTTAACAATTTACAAACAAGTATAATTTTACAAAATCTCAAACAAACCCTAACATGTACAAATCATATATTCATACAATAAATTTCTATGGAAAAAAGCTATAATACAAGTAAACACTAAAAAAAAAAATATTTACTACAAAAATATACAATAAAAATTAACATTTTAAAATTGAGTTTAAAAAGAGAGAGAATATTTTTGCTTGCTTGAAGTGGAAAATTCAATAAAATCTAAATCAAAACAAAAATGCTGGCAATCTGAGTATTGAAGTGGTTGAATTTGTATGAAGTGTGAGGTTGATCTATAATAAAATTGGGGGGGTGTTTGTTTTTGAGAAAAATAGAGGAAGAAGAATGGGGAATTGAGAGGAAAGTTATTTGCCAGGTCATAAATTAAATATTATAAACAAATTTAATCGAAGGATTTAAATTTATCATTAATTTTGTCTGTAAATATGACGCATCATTGTTGTCGGTGTTTATTAATAACTACTACTAGGTCATATTTAATTGGAAAAATTCACACAAATTATCAACGGAATATTTCCAATTGGTGTGTCTGTATATTTTGCTAATTTTATGGCAGTGATTCTAGCCTTCGCCCAAAAATGAATATAGGACTCTTTCACTCCTTAGCATCCTTGAACACAGAAACATCTTCATTGTCGGTGAGTCAGCACTTAATTCAAGCAAGAGTTGAAACCTTTTTTTATGGGATTATCAAATGAGATTGTGCAGAAACAATCAGAGCATACCACATAGTTCACCAACATGACAAGGAACTTAGTTAATTAGCATAAACTTCAACCTTGGGAATAAACATATAAAAGCAGCTGTATGATTATCCTCCCACCAACATTGTAACCACTAGTATCTATACCTTGCCTATTAATTCCCTATTGTTCCCTCAACACAGGCAAAGAGTGATCGTCTAAACAAGAGCACAGAAAAAGAGTTTGATGTTCTTAATTATAACTAAAGAATATGAATACGATGTCCTCCCACACTAATAACAACTGCCTGCAGCTGGTACAGTAGTAGTACTAGATGCATACTGCCTGTCCACAACCTCAATCAGTCTGTTGGCTATGGCACTAGCATAAACACATGATCCTTCATTTATCTGCAACATTACAAGTACATGTCTCCATCAAAACCCCTCCTTTTTGAATTAATTGTGTGCTTATTAAACCAAGCAATTTAAATTTAAAGATGGAGGCTGATACATGAAAACTGACCTTGGTGTTGAACAGAAAGCTGTAGTAATCACCGATAAGGCCACCAGCAGCATGGTGGAGATCAAGCTGAAGCTCATCAAGGACTTTGGAGACATATAACAAGCAATTAACTCTCTTTCTCTGAACCAGTTTGATTGTAACTTCGTCTTCGATTAGGCGGACATCTACCTCGGTGTCCTTGGACTTCCTCTGAAGCCAAGAACTTCTTAATGATCCGTTACTGTATGTTGACTGATCTGGTTCAACCTTGGTGTCAGAATTATCAAGAACTTCTACCCCACCATCTTCTTCAGTCTTGCGCCATTTGCTTCTCTCTCGACCGCATCTCTTCTTCTCCACTAGTAATTTTAGCTCCTGAACCGTCCGAAGAAGTTCTTTGATATAATCAATTGCTTCTCCCACCACAGATGCCCTATCGTTCTACCACACCAAATAATGGATATTTAGCATCCAAAAATATGAACAGGGTCATTAAGAAGCAAATGACACCAAATAACAATGATCAATTAATATATATATGGTAATTAAGCAAATGTAATAGAGCTGATCATGTGATATTAACTAGTACCTTGGAAGGATTTGGAACCAAGTTCCTCAAAGCAGTGTACTTTCCATTCAAGTGTTCTCTCCTTTGGCGTTCCGTAGCGAAATGCTTAGTAACTTTGCCAGTCTTCCTAATTCCCTTACCAATGCAAGCCATTTCATCAGTAAACTCAAAAACCCCATCTCCATGATCCCCATCCTGGTAACTAAGGCCTCCACCACTTTGTCCATCCACATGATCATCCCCTTGGCCTCCACCAAACAAGGGCGTGGGCAAAGTATAACCATGCGGGGGCAAAGACTGAACCAGTTCCCTAAACAAATGAGGCTGTGGAGCAAGTGTGTATGGGTCGAAACGCGCAGATGTGTTGTCCACCCCCATGAAGCCCAAAGGAGCCTTATGGGCAGGGTTTGTAAAGGAAATTGATGAATTAGGAAGCAAAGTAGATGTTGATGTGCATCTAGGCAAGTTGAAAAGATTAAGAAGGTCTGGTGGCAAGGAGGATTGTGTATTAGCAGTAGCATCAAAGCTACTATTTTGATCAAGTACTTGGTGCATCTCTTGGAATTGAATGATATTGGGATCCCAATTGGAGGAGTGGTCATATGATAGGAGTTGAGTAGGGTACTGTTGCATTAAATGGTGGTTGGTATTGTTATTGCTGAAAGCCATGTGATGTTGAAGTTGGATTTCTTCCATGGAGGCAGCAGCAGCAGACTCTTCTTGGGGGTAATGATTGGAAAACTCTTCCATGGATAGTTTGAGATGCTCTTCAAAGCTATTTGTGGTACTGTTACCTGCCATGAGTGGTATAGCATGGCAAAACCCATCATCAGTAACATCTTCTACCATGGAGTTGTTGGGTTCAAAGCAAGCTGTCTCTACATACATGTTTAGGATGACAATATGCCTTGGTTACCCTTTGGTCTCCTGCAAAATGTATTAGTTAGAACCAAAAATGAGACCCCCAGAAAGAAAGAAAGAAATGAAATGAAATTTATGAGTTCGTGATGGAAAACAAAAACCCAAAAAGAAACCAAAGAAGTTGACAGTACTAGCTAGTACTCCATTGAAGAACTTACAAAGAAAAAGCTTGCTTTCTTGATTAGCTAGTTCTGAGAGAGAGAGAGAGAGATGGAATTTTATACTCCTATATAGGAAGGGGAAAGGAGGAGGTAGGAGGAGAAAGGGAATTGAAAGTTGTAACTGAATACTGTGTATTTTATACAAATATTAATAAAATAATTCTAATAAAATAATATATATTATATATTATTCTTTAGTGTTGGAATTCAAATGAATTAGTTGGGGAGGGCGGTGTTCTTCAAGAAAAAATCTTCGTCAGGATTGTTAACTATTTTTCATGTGATGATTTCCTTCCTTTTCTGTCAGAAGGAAGGCAGGTTGTTACCAAGATTCCCCGCAAATGGGTCCTACTCATTATCTGAACATGATTTTCAGTTTTTTTTTTTTAATATATATATATATATATATATATATATATATATATATAATATATATAAAATAAGATGGATGGTTTTCTTTTACTTTTTTTTTCCTTGCAAAGAGCAGCAGCTCAATCACAGGTTAGAAGTTGCCGTTATTTTTTATTACATTTTAATTTTTGTATTTTAAATTATTATTTTAATTTTTTTTATTGTTTTGATGTTAAAAATTAATTTTTTTAAAAAATTAAATTTATTATTTTTAATACATTTTCAAGTAAAAAAATCTTTCAAAATCAATCTTTATTACACTTTCAAACATTTCTTTATTTTTTAATTTTTTTGGTTTTAATTTAATTTAAGTTTTTAGTGCTTTTAAAATTATTTTAATTTATTGAAATTAAAAATAATTTTTTTTAAAAAAATATTATATCAATATATTTATATAAAAAAACATATTTTTAAAAAATCATGAAAGTTTGTGGGATATTTGCAGCCTGCAGGTGCTAATACGCTTATAGACTGCCTAGAAAAATACCCATAAGAATCAATCGTGGGCCGTACTTTGGAGTGCATATCTCTGTTCAACTGCAAGGCATGTACAAATTGATCACTCAATAATTTGTCCACCTCTCTCTTTAAAACGAAAGAGAAAGAAGACAGAAAAGGGTGCCTGCTTTGTTATAACTAGCCTCTTTTCATGTATTAAATTGACAAAAAGAATTACTAAGAGCGTAGATTGATATTTTGATGATAGGTATGTTTTAAAGTGATTTTTTTTTGTTTGAAAATATATTAAAAATAAAAAAAAATGTGTTTGTTTTTAAGATAGCTTCTGTGATTGTAATTTTTAAAAAATAAATTTAAAAGAAGTTTGGTTAGGTGTGATTAATTGGATTTAGATACATGTTTGGTAAAAATTGTGGTTGAGGTTTATATATAGAAAAAAATATGTATAAAATATATAGTTGTGATTGTTTTTTCAAAAGTGTTTTTTACTTGGAAATGTATTAAAATATTTTTTTTAAAAAAAAACTTATTTTAATATCATTACATCAAAATGATATGAAAATACAAAAAAAATAAAAATTAATTTGAAGTAAAGTAAAAAATTAAATTTTTTTTTAAAAAAAATACTTTTGAAACATAAAATCAAATAAAATTTTACGAAACTCAGTTAAAAAAAATATAAAAAATTAATTAATAAAAACTATATCTTAAACTCAAGTTTTTTATAGACTCTATAATATAAAACATAGTATGATATATTACTAAACACCTAACTATAATTTTTTATACCATAAACATAAAAACTACAAATATAAAAAAACATGTCAAAACCGCTTCACAAAAAATTATGATTTCAAACTCAAGTTTTTAATAGGCTTCACAGTATAAAATACAATCTGATATATTACTAAACATCTAATTATATTTTTTTTACACCATAAATATAAAAACTACAATTAAACAAACACACCCTGAATCTCTTTTCCTTTAATTCTTTGTTTTTTAAATTTCAATTCCGTTGTTAACAAGGGATTGATCACTAAAAATGGTGATTTTTTTTTTTTTTTGTTGGTGATCAGAAAGGAGGCAAAAGGCTAATAAATCATGACGGTGGGGGGATTCTGAGAATTGCAAGGGCTAAGCAACTGCTAAAGGTTGGAATGTCAGGCAGGTACTTCTGTAGCTGTGTCAGGACATTTTTCTTCTTTGTAATCAGAGGAGGACAGTGTTGTCCATCTCCCCCGCAGTGAACAGTACATTGGTGTTAACGCAGTACACTTTACATTTGACCGGTTCATGGCTTCTCCTCAGGACCGTTTAGTACCTTTTTTATATACACACTAGCTATTTAGAGTATGTTTTTCAATGGAATAGGAATTGTTTTTTAAATAATTTTTTATGTAAAAATATATGTTAATAATATTTTTTTATTTTTTTAAAAAATTATTTTTAATATCAGCATATCAAAATGATCCAAAACATATAAACTATATTAAATTTTAACATACAAATAGAGTCTTAATAATTTGCGATTCAACATGGGTTATATTTATTTTTTCATAAAAAATACAGGTTTTTGAAAAAAAAACTTTTTTTATATAAAAATTATAAATATAAATTAACAAACTTAATTATATTTTATAAATATTGGTGATAAACCATCATTTCAATACCTTAGCAGAAAAAAGATGTCACGGCAATTCAAATGATACAATAAAAAAATATTTTTAAATATTAAAAGACGTTGCCCGTATGGCCTGAGAAACATCAATTTCTCCCACACGTTAGAGTGTGCATTGAAGCGCATTAATCAATTTAAATTTTTTTTTCTATATTTTATATTCATGAAAACAGATTAAAAATACAAAAATTCCTTGGACATCAATTTTAAAATATGTGGTTTCAGTGGAGTTGTTTCATCGTATAAAAAGATTTATTTTTCCCTAAACAATCTAATAATAACTACTACACACGGTAACCAACTTAATAATTTGTATGGGAAGTCTAAAATTATCATGTTCAAGTAAATATTACCTCTGAGTCTGTATGGAAAGAGTTTTTCCAAAGCCTTTAATTCTACATGTCTCCTAACATATCTATATATGTTTTATTATTTCATTTTAAATAAAAATATATATTTTAAGTTTTGGTTTTGACATAAATGTGATAATTTAAAGTGTGAAGAATATAATATTTTTATTGGACACAGACACGTGTTCGATATATTTATGATTTTTATTATTATCATACAAAGAACCAAATGGTAAGAAAAAACATGAGGTTGGACCTGCAAAGGTGGCATAACTGAGATGCTTATAGGCTAGAAAGGGTGCAAGCTAATTCATATAAAGGCCCAAGTTGGTCGGCGAATTATGGATAAATTGTTTCATGGATGTATATATTTAGGTCAAAAATAAATAAAAAATAAATAAAATAAAAATTATTCACGCGAATTGTGGGTATTGAAGCGAAAGGATGGTAGTTTAGGTCGGAGGGGTAGATCGAAGGTGTGTTTACTCCATGTATGTGTGGTCCCCTCCATGATTTCAATAAATACTCCACCTCTTCCATGCAAATTGCTACCTCAAACTAACCCCTTATTTATCCTTCAATTTTGAGTGCATAAATTCATTAATCTTAAAATAGATTTAATTTGATTAACGTATGAATTGTTTCGAAAGTATTAATTTTACACAAGAAAAATCCCAATCTCTTGTGTGTGGATTGCAACCAAAGTAGCTAGCTCCTACCTATAATGGGATTTGATATGGGATATATGGGTGGATTTTTTTCATCATATAGAGTTTATTTAACAATATAATTATGGTTGTTTTTTAAATAATTTTTCATGTTAAAATACATGCTAATTATATATATATATTTTTATTTTTAAAAAATTATTTTTGATATCAGCATATCAAAATAATTTAAAAAAACTAAAAACATATTAATTTAAAATTAATAAAAAAAATTAAATTTTTAAAACAAAGAAAAAAAAAACAGGCTGCAGGAATATGATGATTTTTCTTTTGTATATGTTCTTGTTTTCTTACCAAGAGGAAACAGCTTAATTTGCTAAAGAATCATGGAAAGTTTGTGGGGGTGTTAATTTCCAGGTCCTAATTACTACGGTTTTTAATTGCCTAGAAAAATCACCAATAAGAATCAACCAATGAGAAGGACGACAGACAAGTTTGTGGGGGGGGGGGGCATATTCTGGAGCTCATCTCTCTGTTCAACTGCAAGGCATATACAAATTGATCACCCAAATCATGCGCAACAAACAACAACAGGACATGCTCTGTCTCCATTCAATAATTTGTCCGCCTCGCTTTTTTAAAACCAATGAGAAGGACGACAGAAAAGTGGACCTGCTTTGTTATAACTTCCCTCTTTTCATGTATTAAACTAGGTTCGGTGATGTTACCGTTGGGTCGGACTACAATATCTGCACCTGAGCTCGATCCCAATCCAAACCTGAACTTGATTGAGTATAAATTAAACCTAACTCAATTAGGGTTTGAGCATTCATTGTTCATCCCTTGGGTATTTATTAGATGTTCATACTCCAATTTGAACAAAAAAATCAAAATATAACGTGTTGTGCGTTTAATAAATCTTGTATAAAAGTAAAAGGATTTATCTTTTTATCTAATGATTTAAAATATAACAATTTTAAAAAACACTTCAAATTTGTATCAATCATATAGATTAACAATAGAAATAAACAATAGAAATCTAAACATTAACATGCTCAATGAGGGGGGTGCATTTCAAATACTAGATAAAAAAACAGCAAGTACACCTTTAAAACAAATAAAACAAAACATTTAACAACAAATTCTTTAAATAAAACAAGTTCAATTCCAAAAAAACATTTCCTCGTGATTACAAGTGGAGAGTACAACTCTTCACTTAACAAGTGGAGAGTACAACTCTTCACTTAACAAAAACGCAGCAAGAAGCATGAAAAAATTGCTTGCGCAAAACCTGTGATCAAACATCAGATTTTTGTAGGTCCCGTGAGCCAAAACGCAGCTGCTAAAAATAACCAAACATTATATTATTGAGTTTGACAAAAAAATGCAACATCTAACACAGAGCCAAACACTTTCTTTAACTTCCCTCTTTTCATGTATTAAACTAAGATCGGTGATGTTACCGTTGCGTTGGAATTGCAATATATGCACCTGAGCTCCATCCTAACCCAAACCTGAACTTGATCAAGTATAATTTAAACCTAACTCAATTAGGTTTTAAGTATTCATTGTTCATCCCTTAGGTATTCATTGGATATCCGTTTTTCAATTTGAACAAAATACCAAAATATAAAGATCTATTTTTTTTTTTATCTAATGATTTAAATATAGCAATTTAAAAATCATTCAAATTTACATCAATCATATAGATTAACAACATAAATAAACAATAAAAATCAGACATTAATATATTAATAGAGAGGGGTGTATTTCAAATGCTAGAAAAAAAAATACAACAAGTACACCTTTTAAACAAATAAAATAGGAACATTTAACAACAAGTTCTTTAAACAAAACAGGTTCAACTCAAAGAAAACATTTCCTCGTGATCACCAGTCTTTTGCAAGGGTGCTTGTTTCTTCTACAAAATCTATAACCTGCACAATTTTTCAATAAATAACCTCTAATTTCTAGAGATTGCATTTTCAATTAATAACATGCATTATATCTAATTTGTTATGCCAGACAATTAAACATTAAACTAAAGCTCCAACACATACACATCAACTTGATACAACATTAGTGCCACGGTCTGCATGAATAAAAATACATATGAGAAGCAAAATATTATATCAAAATTATAAAATACAAAAAATTTATTAGTATTAGTACCAATACTTGTAATAAACTCATTTATACCACCGACCAACTTTCAAGATGTAGCTTATTAAATCTGTAACTATTTAAGCCAATTTTATAGCAACTAAATTTAAGCAAACCCTAGTTCCAATTTATAAACTAGTTCAATTAACTATTTGACTATGCTGCTCTATTAAATATTTATTAAATGGCATGGTAGTTTAGCCTGTACAAAGGAAGTACAATAGACTTCCATAAACACATTAGATTCTAAAGTTGGATAGGTAGAAATTGAATGTACTCAAACATGGACAAACTTTAACAACAACTAGTCCTAGATAATCTAGACTCAAATAATTAGATTATAGTTATAAACCGACCTAAAGAATCAAGACATTAAAGATAACTAAAAGCAAAACTAGAAAACTAAAAGATAAATATAGATCTTGATATTTGATTCTACAATATAAAATATTTACTTGATTGTATTTAGTGAGTTTGTTTTATTAAATTATTTTTTTATTTAATCAAATGATAATAGAAATAGATACATACATGAAACTAATTGAATAAAATAAAACGGAAAAGAATATTATGCAATGTTGCACATATTAGAAATATTATCTAAAAAATATTATTTTATTCTTAAAAATAAAATACATATATATAAAACATAAAACATAAAAAATATTATATATGAATCATAATATTCTCTTAATAAAATAAATACATACAAAAAAATTTCTTAAAAATAAAAATCTCGATTCAGAAAAAGGCTAAATAAGAAAATAAAAAATCGTAAAGGAGATATATCAATGGAAACATAAATTTTTAAAAATATATATAAAAAAGGTATCACTTAAATTAGAAGTACAAAATTGGATTAAAAAAAACAAATAAAACAATTTTGAGTCAACCTGAGTTAGCATGATAGACATGTAACCTAGATAATAACAGGCAAGCCAACTCAAGTTAACCTCCAAAACTCGTGGTCCAAGTCATGAGACTTATTGAACTAGATAGAAAAGAAATTGACAAACGTAATTTTAAAAAAAATAATAATAATGTCAAACGATTAAATAAATAAATAAAAAGCTAAAAAAGAATGTCAACCTGAGTTAACTTTTCAAACTTGTGACTTGGGTGATTAGACTACAAGGTCTATAAATAAAAAAAAACTGTGAAGTTCAATCCCCAACAAATTAAACGCTTAAAGATGAAACTAGAAAAAAAAAATCAATTACATAAAATGATTTAAAGCAAAATATTGTAATTAAAAGAATAAGAGTGAAAATCAAAATAAAACAAGAATTAGAGGGCAACGTAAATTTGTTGATTGCATGATTAAACTAAAAAGAAAAAAAAATTAACAAAAGAAAAAAGAATCAAAAGAATGAGAACCAAATTAAAAAAAGTAAGACCATAAAATTTGATTGAAGGATAAAATTGAAAACCAATAAAACTTTAACCAAAGGGTCAAGGACAAAAGAATTGAAATCAAAAGAATATAATATAATATATGACAAATTGTAATTGAAGGAATAAATTGAAAGCAAAAAAAATTTATATAAAAGGACCAAGAAAAAAAATTACTAATAAAAAAATAAGGGCTGAAATTAAAATACCAAAAATAAAAAGGACCAACATGTAATATTTGAGAAAGGAGAGAGAAAAAAAATTTATCATCGGTGATAAACCTATCAGCAGCATTCATGTGCCACACTTGAAGGAAATAGATGCAAAGGAGCTTCCAACGACATGACAAAAAAGCAGGTTTGGCCAACAAGATGCATCACATAAGCTGTCCAAAGGCCGCAGGCACATCCCCCGTGCTGCTTGTGGAGAACATGTGCCATCAGCTTTTTGAATATAAAATTAATTATTCAATGTTAAAAGACTAAAATGCCCTTAATAAGTATATAATTAACAACAAAAACTCTTTAAAGGAAGAAATGCCCCTTGTTTTTTTTTTCTTTTAATTTAAATCCAAGGGAAAAAAAATGTTCTTTTACGACATTCTAAAAGTAGAAATACCCTTGGTCAATAGTTTTAATTTTTTTTGGTTTACTTGGAGGTGAATTATTCATTTTAATGTCTTAGAAGTGAATAAGATACATATACTCTTGACAATCCTTTAATGATCAATGGACGTTGAAAAAGACCGGATGACCCTTAATACCAATGCATCCTATTTTTTGTTCAAATGGTATAAAATGTAATATCAATATAGAAATGAATAGTTTTTTATGTTTGTACATACACTGATTTCTCTGCATATGTTTTAGAGTTTTGTTAACACATATTCTTGATGTTGAGGGGTGTGTGTGTGTATTGATGTCAATGTATATTTTCAAGTCAATTTTTATGTCAATTAAGACTATAATTTTTTATAAGTTGATTTTAAAAATATATCTCCATATAAGTTTATAACATGTATAACAAAAAAAATCTCTTAGTTTTAAATTTCAAAATTTATAAATCAAGAAAAAAAATATTTTTTGTTCACCAAACTAAGCACAAATAGTTTAAATTAGTCATATCACCCCCACTATGCCGTGGATAGAATTTTAAGTTAATTTCTAGTGCAAGAGAAGAAGGTATTAGTATTATCGATAATAAATGTGTTTTTCTATTATTATGTTTTTTTTAATTAAGAAAATGAAAAGATGGTATTTAAGCTTAATATAACAATTTTTTTTTAAAAAATATGAACTAGAAAATTAGAGTTTGAGTTTTTGTTACCTCACAAAACTCTTTCTTCAACTTGTTTTTCAACTTATTACACCTCTAAAACATTTTTAAAACCCCAATAAACTTATTTTCAATCCCAAAAAAACCTTTTAATCACTTTAAAAAATAAAAACTATATAAATAAAAAAACTTCTATTTACCCTGATCTTTTTTTTTTTCTAGTATGCTTAATGGACGTTTCCATCTTCATTGAACACCGATGCAAAGATAAACCTATTGACACCAAAACTAATTTTTTTGTGGTCTGCCAAACACTTTCTTACTCCATCTATTTTTCAGTAATTTTCTATTTATTTTTTCAAAACTCAAAATAAATCGTGAAAAAAATGAACTTTAAAAACAAAACATAAAATATTAAAACTTTAAGGACCAAATAATGCATAAATTAAAACTTTTTGAGATAAAACTGAAGCTTCCCACGTCTTAACAATGGGCTTTGGTTTTGTTTATTATTTAATTTGATTATTTTTTTTTTTTATTATTTTACTAAAATTCTACTTAGTAAAATTGATTTTTTAATTTTACGTAAAACAATTTGTGGACACTTCGTATAAGTTGTGAGAGCATGCAAAATGAATCCTGAAAAAAATAAACTTTAAAAACAAAACATAAAAATATTAAAACTTTAAGGACCAAATAATGTATATATTAAAACTTTTTACGAATAAAACTGAAGCTTCCCACGTCTTAACAATGGGTTTTGGTTTTGTTTATTATTTAATTTGATTATTGTTTTTTTATTATTTTATTAAAATTTTACTTAGTAAAATTGATTTTTAATTTTACATAAAACAATTTCTGGACACTTCGTATATGTTGTGAGAGCATGCAAAGTGCGAAAAATCTCCATACATAAAACTATGCTAATTTAACTTGGGGGTGAAATCACAAAGAAATAATAAAAAAATTGCGTTTTTGTAGAAATAAACAGTTATGAGTTAGGGTGAACAAAGACGGAAAAATGTTCAAATTCCCAAACAGTTTCTTGTGTAATTGTAACAGTAATCGTACGTTAATTAACAACTAAGCGCACGCGCGCGTGTATATATATATATATATATATATATATATATATATATATATATATATATATATATATATATAGAGAGAGAGAGAGAGAGAGAGAGAGAGAATTTGGTTAAAGATAAAAAGGTTAGATGTCTATCATTATTTTAATGCATAGTTTTGAAATCTGGTCTGTCCCGATAGGTTACTCAGGATCTAGCCACCCTATAACTGGAACCGGGCTGGGTTGAAAAACAAAATAGAGAAAGAAAAACCTGGTATGACCTGACAAAACCCAATAAAAAACCCAGTTGCAAGCCCGTTAGTTTTCCCTTTTTTTTTTTTACTAAAACGACAACGTTTGATTTAAAACAAAAAAAATTATCCCGGACAACCTGATGACTCAGTCAAAACTTGAAACCTAGACTTAGATTGGGTTGAGTCTAAATACAATGATTTTATGTGGGTCAAGGGCGGAGGCATGTATGGGCTCGGGTGGGCTCTAGCCTAGGTCAAGATTTTATCAATATTTTTTTACTAGTTTTATGTAAAGAAAATTTGTAATTCTTAATTGAGGTATCAAACGTAAAGTCTTCTAATATGATGCTTTAGCTTGGGATAAAATTTCAGAAATTTGATAAAAAAAAAAATCACAATTTGACTACTTTTACGTTATTGGTTGTAATTTTCAATATAACCATCAAATTGATCTGAAATTTTACGAGGGATCTTAAAATATATTGAATAAAATTTTGGTTAAAATTTTAGGATGAATAGAGTTTGGTAGTGCTAACAAAAAAATATATCAAATAAAAGAAAAACGACTTATTAAGGGTAAAATGGTTATTTGCCATTAAAAAATAAAACAAATCAGTTCTTCTTTCCTTTTATATGTTGCCAACTGGGCAGAAGTAGAATAGAAAAAAAATAAAAGAAAAGGCGAGAGAGAAAGAGAGAAAAGTAAGGGGAAAACATAAAATAAATCTAAGAAAAAAAATAAGAAAAGTTAGAGAATAATCTTGTAAACTTACAAAGTCTAACTTGTAAAATATTAATCTAAAAAAGAATCAAGTGAAGGAAGGAGAAATTGAGAAAGTGAAAAAATTTAATTACTTTATTTTTCAGTTGACATAACATTATTATTTTATCCAGGTTGAGGGGTTGTTACAATATCGATTCAGATTTAATCATAGATGAATTATTATTTCACAAAACATCGAAAGATGTAACTTTAATAATGAATTTATTTTTACTTTCACTTTAATTTTTATATATTTTTAAATTTATTTTTTAATATTTTAAATAATGTATTTGAATTAAAATTTTATTGTTAATTTTAAAAATTTATATATAAAAATTAATAATTTAACTTTAAAAAATTATATATATTTATTTAATAGCTAGCACGGGGGAAAAAAAAATTCGTAGCTCTGTCTTGATGTGGGTAACCAAATTTCGATGAAGATTGGGAATTTTTTCTGCGGTTTTCCTAATAATGATCTGTCGCTGGTGTTTTCGTACGATTTGTTTTTAAGGAACCGGAAATCCTGCAAAAGAGGAACAGCTAGTTCTTTGTCATGTTCCTGAAAGTTTTGGAAATTTTCGGTGCAGATTATTTCTTTTTTCTTAAAAAAAAAAAACATTTCATAAACATAAAGACAAATTAATTTATAATCTCATGAATGTCATGAAGTTTTTTTATTTTATAATTGGAATTATTTTTTATGTCAAATCATTAAAATAATTTAAAAAAATAAAAAAAAATTATTTTTTAAAATAAAAAAAATTTAAATTTTAATAAAACACTATTTGAACCTCTCAGCAGCGCCATAGATAATTGCCGGAAAAACACTGCTTAAAAAAAATGCAGATAACTAACCCAGAACAGATCAATACACAATCCCTTCAACAACCTCCACTTTATATATATATATATTGGTTAGGTTGGAAATCCAGGCAGGCTATACTCTATTTCTTCCACTTTGCGTGGAAAAAAGCTATAAAGGCTGAGAAGGATAATAACCCAAGAAAACTCCAATCTAGTCAGGATGTTTTACTTAACTTAAAACTGGCTTGTTCATGTTCAATATGCAATTAAATTCGTAATTGGTTCCCATTACCTAAGAAGTTTGTCGTAAACACGTTTCTCTGTCGGGGAAAGCTGGTAATAAATAATCTCTAAAAGCCAGTTCTATAGGCATCAAACTGGATAGTTTGTAGGAGGCAAGCTTGTTGCGTGCTGCCACTCCTCATATCTTTCTACCTGGCAGTTTCCCGGAGATAATACCTAAGACATTATTATTAGCAAGGGCTGATGCCAAACCGTCGGAATCCCAGGAGAAATTCACCGGCTTTCACTGTTGCACACAACTGCACAAGCTCGGTGCCGGTAAGGAATCAAATAACATCCGTTAGATTTGGGTCTCTAAACACACATCGTTGGATCAAGATAACAACGCAAGTTAATTGCCTGTTCTTCTTCTTCTTCTCCCTCCAGCAGCTCGACCGTGCATAACCTGTTAACAGAGCAGGGGTACAGTATTTTAATACTTTTGCAGCTTAGAATGACCCAGACTCACAGCTCAGCCATTAGAAGGGATCTTTCTCTATGTCTGTGTTGGATTTTCTATCAAATGAACCGGCAAGTCTAGAGTACAATTGCATGAACCCAGTTCATATGGAGCCATGAAATTAATAGGTCCGTTGAAGGACCCTGGATTGGAAAGGCTATCTGAGTATAGTTCTCAGTATTGCATGTTTTAGCTAGTACATGGATTTCGACTGTAGTTTGATAAACAACTTCAAGGGAGGAGGCCTCATTTTATAAGCTGACGTAGCTAAGTTTATTAGGAAACTTTCAGGTGAGATTTCCACCGTTATTTACTGTAGTTTCGAGTGCCTTATTTCCAGAAGAATGAAAAATCAAAGTCTCCCTTGCATTTCGGACACTTGTCTTCTCGCATGATTTTATATCCTTCCATTTCTATTGCCAAGTGGAAGTTGAAAATCCGAAGCCACCTTTGTTGAAGCAGAAGATTACAAGTCCAACACACCAAATATTTGATAAGAAGTTGCCAGCAACATAGAATAAATGGAAAGGGAGCATTTTTCTATGACTAGTTGCAAGCATATATATATATATATATATATATGATGTAGAGCCATGGCCCATGATCAACAAAACGCGTATAAACAAGCCAGGAAGAACAGAAGATTCATAAGCTAAATCCAAAATATTAGTTACAGAAAAGAATCTAAATACGAAAAGGGGTTGCTTGTCTCCAATACGGCAATGCCTGCTTAGACCCAAAAGGGAATCCATGGCTTTCCCAATCTGGATGCACGCACACGCATAAATTACACTCGATATCCTATGATTCCCCATCTCTCTGCCTCTAATAATCTGCTAAAAGCAGAGAGTAATAAATAAACCACACGCCAAAAAATAAAATAAAATGCTCATCGTAACAAAGCTGGAACGAAGGACAGCTGATAGGTATAGACATATCGATCTCTAGACAACATCACCTCTACTTCCATGGCCGCAAAATGAGCAGCACAACAAGTATGATGATCAGCAATATAATAATGGCATAACAAGTCCATTTCCTTGTATTTTTCTGTAGTTTCCTGGCAGTCTGTAGCTGCTGGGTGCCGCCTCGCACGAAAGAATTAGCTCTTTGCATGTTGCTCTCAATGTCATCCAATTGTTCACCTTGATGTTCAACCAACACTGCCATGTCCAAGAACACCTGGTGAAGCTCCTTTAGATTATTTTCCAAATCTTTCACAGCATCATGCCTTTCCTGAATTTCATTAATAGTGTCCAAAATCCTGCCTCTCCCTTGTTGTTGAATTGCTTTCTGGAGAAATGTCTCGCTCTCACCTGTACAGTGACAAAAAATCATTAGACCATCGCAACAAATCTATCCCAATCTTGAAGGTCTCGAATTCAAACTCCCAGAAACCACTGTAAATTTATTTGGATGGACTCCATTCATTAGCTGGTAAAGTAATTTAGTGTCGACCCAAGTGATGACTAGATAGAATCTAATCCCACGAACACCAATATATATAGACAAAACTAAATGAAAAGATTTGCAGATTGAGTTTGTATATACAAATGGGAAAGGCTGTCAACGATCACCAACCAGTCCCCAACCACTATATGAGATGAACAAACATCATCCCCTCGCACATGCGTGAACACTTGTCTAAATTCTCCCTCGTTTCAGTTATCGCAAATCATTTTTATACCAAGAAGAAGAAAAAAAGTTGAAATCAATTTTACCATGCAAATAAATTTCGTCTCTTTAGCCGTATATCTAAAGTCAACGCTTTTAGGTTCTTTTATCGAATACCAAAATCGGTACAAGAATTAACAACTAACCTGTAGAGATCAAGAGATCAATAGTCTTTTCATCAGGATTTTCCCCAGTCACTGTAAAATACCTCCTCTGCACAGTCTCTCTATACTCAGTCGATATATTCTGCCTCAACCCATTAAAACCATCCATCAAATCCTTCAACTTCTTCCTCAACCCATTCACCACCGAAGTCCTAGTCCTATCCGAAGAAGACCCCGCTCCACACCCAGGAAGATTCCGGTTCGCTGCGTTGGACCGGTCCAAGGCCTCTAACCGGACCTTGATCAGCTTTGCTTTCTTTAATGCTAGAGCAACATCGGCATCCATCTTGGACCTCAAGTCCTTGACAGCCCTAGAGTTATGCAGAGTCTTACTTTGCTCATGTGCAGACTGAAGATTCCCATTAAGCTTCTCTAGCTCTTTCAGCTCATCTTTAATGGACTCTACATCTTCAAAGAACTTGTCAAGGTTAACCCCTCCAGTGGATGGCGCTTCAGACATCTGAATTACATGGTCAGCTGGGGGGGCTTCTTCGGTGCTAAAGCGAGAGAAGGAGCTGGAGAAGAGATCATTCATGTTTTACAGAGAGGATTTCAAGATTATTATGAATTCAAGATATCAAGATGAGAGAAAAGAGAGAATTTTTATAGAAAGAATGGCTTTGCACAAGGTTTTTACGGGGTATGCATAAATTGTAGGCTGGCTGGCTGGGGAAGGCGCGCGGGACTGGTCAAAAGCTGGCTAGTTCAAGTCAAACAACGACTTTCACTCTTTTAAGGTGGAGAAGAAGCTGACAAATGTACAATTTAATTTATTAGTGATATAGAAATGGAGTAAGGGAAGCGTTATCATCCCTATAGGAATTTTCTTTGTTGGTAGCTTTCCTGGAAAGTGATATAGGAAAGAAAAAACAGAGAGAGACACAGAGAATGGGTCTAACGGAGTAAAGGATTTAAAGATCGATAGGTGCAAAACGTGTGGAGTTTTCGTTCTTGGATTATTTTTTGGAGTGTTTAAACGAGGGAGGGTTTTTTTTAAGTAAAGAGGAGACTTGGTCGCGTTGATTTATGTATCTCTATCTTTTTATATGGCCGTTCCTTTTGGATTCATCTCAGTGACGGGGAATTGGATCAAATAGTTAGATAGAGATGTTTTCTAGATTTTCTTTTAGGTGTGGAAAATTAACGGAAGATGAACTTGTTTTTTATAGCTTGAATGGTAAAACCTGGATGAGTTGTTTGAATTCCCTCTAATTTTTTTTGGGACATGACAATGATTATAAAGTGTTCCTTTATTTTTATAATAATACTGTAGTATGTGAGATTATAGTATCGATTATTTTTTAAATATATATTTTGTTTGTGATGAATCCAAATAAAATAAACTTAAAAAAACCTCTCAAAATAGACCAAAAATACCCTTCCAAAAAAAAAAAAAAAACTTTCTTAAGCTTAAGCTTGGTAACCTTGGCCTAATGTACAACAGGGGCCCAAAGAGACCACGCCTGAGCCATGTAGGACATTCACCTAAAATGGGTGCACACCCAGTATGGCCAACACCCCGAGTCCAACACGCATGGGTTCAGGTAAGGCGTCTAGACTCATCTCACACCTCTAATGTGCTCAACACCAACATTCGCTAGGGATTTTTCCGAGACCCCACTCATATCTCTCAGTATTTTGTACTGATCAAATATAAATTATCTTGAGTAGAATACAATTCAAAATATTACAAGGGTGAAATTATATTTTAGCCCCTCTTCTCCATAAAAGACAAGATTTATAGGTTATAAATACATCATAAATCCTTCAAGTCAAGGGTTCACAATCTCTTCATTCTTAATATTTTCAGCATATATATTTTCAAAGTCTATCTCTAAAATATCATTGTATTTTCTTTTTCTATAAAGTTACTGACTTTACTATTAAATAGTCCCCACGTCCATAAATAAAAACCTTTTGCAGATACCAATTAACAACCACCTGGCTTATCAGGCATCATCTGTTACTACTACAACTATCGATCACATGACTTATCAAGCACCATCTACTACTACCAAAGCTATCAATCACCTGGCTTACCAAGCATCATCTGCTACCAATTACCAACCATGTGGCTTTCCATATCAAGTCACTATATACATTAACTATGGAGAATGAATCAAATTGCTTGAACTAAAAGATCAATCAATTATTCAACATATCAACTTTATTCATAAGCATCTTGAATTGTAGGACTATCAGCTGATGTCGTCTATGGAAAATTGATCGAAAAGCCTTCAATTTTTAAAATTTATTTTTGGCATTTCCAAGTCATTCCACGATATACAACCAAGACACACATGGGTTAAGAAGCAAGACAAATCTACATATTACCATGAAAACTTCTACCCAGCAAAACCTTCAACAACTCATTTGTTAGATACATCTCCTCACTCAAACCGCGTTGTCAACCCAAGGTCAAAATCAAACCTTGTCATCCTAGAAAATCTTGGCAATTGTGGTAAGACACTCGATCTCATCATCATCATAGTGATTACACACTTGACCTTATCACCATCACCATCATCGCCAACCACTCCTAATGCTAGTAGCCTGTTACATTACCCAGAAAAGCTTGGGCAAAATGATCTTCAAGGGAGTATTTTGCCTCCATACTCGACAGGTCTCTCTAGGGGTCACTCGCACAATTGCGATACTCGTGCATATAGTCAGTGCTTCAAACATCTTCCCCCTACTACAACGGGATGATCCTCAGTTATCAATCTAGTTGTTTCACGCCAAACTCTTCAAACTTCTTGAAGCCTAACAAATCACCTCATGATGCAGAATCTTCAATGGGAACAGTTTCTGTAGATTGATGGCACCTAGAACATATGGAAGAGGGAGCCAAGTTACGCTAAATTGAGCTTCATTTGTCAATAATCTATTCCATGTTGCTGGCAACATAAACAATTTAATTATGTCTCTGAGCAATAGGCATTCTCTAAATATGCTGCCAAATTTACGACTGTATAAGAACCAGATCGGACTGTATAAGAAACATCCGAAGATGAAGACCACATTCTCCTAATCCCCTATCTCGCCAGCAATAACCCTCCTTAAGCATGTCAAGACCTTTAATAATGCCTTTCCATGTAGAATTAGAAGCACCACAAGGAGCACTTTGAGAAAAACAAATATCAGTGGCATGCAGATACTTTGCATGCAAAACCTTAACCTCAATGTAACTCCATGGCAGTATTACACTCACGAGCTTGTATGATACCCAAGTCAACACTGGATTTCGACAAAGTGACCTGCAGGATCGATCAAATGAACCCCTTGCTTTCCATCTTTATGAGCCCAAGAAATTGGTGAGCACATTAAGCTATTTCATCACAAGCCACCCTAGGTAACCATGTAGTCTACATGGAATACATAGGATTTGTACCCAGAAAATAATGTAGCAGCCCGAGGCTTAAAACCATGGCACGAGCCTGATCAATAGTTGCGTTCCTAAAGAACGTCACATCATCTGCGAATAATAAATAAGAAATTGAAGGCCCATTTCTACCCAGAGAGAATATCGGACGCCGCTCACCCCTTCCGAACCTCTTCTAACGAAGACAACTAACAGAAGAAGACACAGTCTCTTCTCCATGCATAAAACACAAGATATATGGACACAAGAGTCTCCCTGACGAAGAACCCTCTTCGGTTAAAAAGGTTCGAGCTTCTGACCATTCCAGATAATTGACAAATATGAACTAGTAACGCGCTTCATAATCAGAGAAACCTTAAAGATCAGGAAAGCCAAAGTCCATAAGAATTTGTTGAAGAAATCTCTAATCAACTCGGTCGTAGGCTTTAGCTAAATCAATCTTCAGAACCCTTCCTTTCTGACGTTTTCTACTCTCCGGAATAGTGTTAAGGGAACTCATACCACAAAAATGTTATCGGAAGCAAGCCTGTCAGGGAAGAAGCTTGTTAGAGTTGGAGAAATTAAATCCCGAGACAGGGCTGACAAGACCATCGTTAGAATTTTAAGAACCACATAGCAGAGTCTCATAGGGCTAAAGTGAGTCATAGAGACCAGATTCTATTTCATAGGAATCAACAAATGAGAGACCTCAGCTAAAGTTTACAGGAAATGGCCTGTTGTGAAGGCATATGTTGAACCCTAGAATTTACAGAGTCCCCCACCACATCCCAAAAGGTCTTATAAAAAATTGTTTACAGCCCAATCGTACCTGCACTCTTATAAGAATTCGTAGCTTTTAGAGCGTTATATATTGACCTCATCTTTGGAAGATGGCCTTAGAAGAGATTGCATCATCTGAAGATAATTTCGCAGAATTTAGATCATTACAACCATGGAGAGTGATACCTTCGTAGCTGCAAAACAAGTCTTGAAAATATTAAGAAACTTGAGATTTAAGGCCGCATAGTGGTTTCCTAGGAATTATTTCCTTTTTATTTTGGGTAAAACTTACTTTCCATACGTTATAAAAAATTTTAAAAAATATATTATATTGTTGGTTGATTACATCATGTGTTTTTAATTGTATTAATATATTAATGTTAAAAATAAATTTAAAATAAATATTATTTTAATATATTTTTAAATAAAAAATATTTTAAAAAATAATTATTACACTGATAGTATGCTCATAATAGTAGGTCATTGTAGTGGAATCCAAATGCATCTAAAACAGAGAATATAGGAGTACCTGTACAGTATTAAGAGGGTGTTTAAAAATTTAATAATAGCTGTTTTTTAAAATATTTTTTTAAAAAATATATTAAAATAATATTTTTTATTTTTTATAAATTATTTTTTACATTAACATATTAAAATTATCTAAAAAAATATTAATTTAAAGTAAAAAAAAAAAAATATTTAAATTTTTAAAAAATATTTTAAAAAACAAAAACTACACAGGAAGGAAAAAAAAAAAAAAAAAAAAAACCAATATTGACAAATCTAAAACACAACCCATTTGGCAAACCACAAGTTCCGCAGCAAATATAAAATTAAAAAGGGAAAATACATTATCACACTGGCGACACGTGTCCTGCACGTAAGAAAAGCATCTCGTAATTTTGTTTTATTACTCTAAAAAGAATATACATTATGTATTATGACATTAAATCTATGTGCCCTATCATGTAATTGCCACCATGGCTGTACATGCCCCATTATGACAAATCGCTGCCTTTACTACTTACAAGGGCGGCCAACTCGCTCTGTAACTCAAATTTTGCTCTGTCTTTGATGTACTGTTAGTTAGACTTCTCTCTTATGATTAGTGCCAAAAAGAAAAGTACGTCTACAAGATATTGCAGTTAACCATCCTCAACCCAATAAGAAATTTTGTCTGCCAGCTACAACTCACAATGAATCATTGCTGCTTTTGCAAGATGTTAGCGGAAGTGGGATACATTAGCAAATGGTTCAGCATTTGCCTTCGGTGCAGGTTTAGCCGCTTTTGGATTCCCAAACACATTCCAAAATCTCAATGTTTCATCACCTGCTGCAGATGCCACTGTGTATCCATCTGGGCTCTGAAAAAAAAAATAACAGCAATGAAGAAGGTTATAAATTAATATGATCATAGTTTCATACTCTAACAGGCAACATAAATTTTTATAGAAATCTATGGTTTAAAATCAGTTCATTATCAATACCTGAGTCATAAAGAGGACTGGAGAAGTGTGACCACTGAGCTCTGCCGTCTTTACCATGGATGGATATTTCCATAGAATGAGTTGGTTCTCTGTAAATCCATGAGAGCTAAGCAATTCCCGCTCATGCTTGTTCCACTGAAGAGCGCTAACCTGTGAGCCGGTGTCCACTGAGTTCAAGCATGTGCCAGTCTGGGTGTTCCAAAATTTAATGTGCCTATCATTCCCACCTCCACCCGAGGCTAGCAGATTGCTTTGAAAGGGACACCAAGAAAGGGCTTTCACAGCTGCTGTGTGGTCCTCAAGCTTGTGAAGCCAATGCCTTGGTGAATTTGAAGAGGCCATAAATCTATCCCATATGAAAAGAAGGTTATCATTCCCTCCACTAGCTAATTGCTGGCCTGAAGCTGACCATTTCAATCCACAAACTTCCTGTCGGTGTCCCTCATATGATTCAACAACGTGTTCTCTTATTCTCACATCATTATTGATGACTTTAGCATCCCTTCCTCCAGTTGTAAGTAAGTGACGATTCCAGGCCAGTGATGTTACTCGCAATCGATGACCTCCTCAGAGTGTTCTTAGCTGCACCAATGACACGTTAATAAGAAATCATCAGTCAGATTATATCACAACTAAAAAAGAAATAAATGACTTCCAAAATAAATGGTAGAGTACAAACCATTTGATTAGTTGTAGAGTCCCATAGCTGGACATTAGAATTGTCCAAGCCTACAGCAAGGTGACGTCCATCGGGTGCCCAGTTAATGCTAGTTACAGGACCATCTTCCTCGTCAACAGTGACTACTTCTGAGATAGAACTATTTGAAGCGTTCCAAAGATACACGGTTGTCCCAAGAGCTATTGCAAGCACATTATTGTTGCCCCAATCTAGCAAATTCAAGTAGAAATCATCCATTATGTCAGGGGCATCCAATGTCATTTCTGGTCTCTGCAAAATCAATTCCAAACATTCAATCAATTTAGACACAAAATTAGTCAAAGACAGGATATCACAAATAACAGAAACAATCAGAAACTACATCTGTAAACTATAAAAAATCCCTATCAACTTATGCTATTGAAAACCAAGCCCGTGATTCTAAATCATAAAAAAGATGAGAACATGCATGAACCTGAGGAATGTGCCGCTGAGGCTTGACAGGTTTAGAAGAATGAACAGATGATGATGAAAACAACGGGATAGGGTCCACCAGGGTGGGTGGTTTGTTCTTGAAGGCTAAAATTCGTCTTCCGTTCATATTGAATGCCTCTGCCAAAAGCTTCTGGTATAGCGATTGTGAAGGTGGGTTCTCCTTGGCTTTCCTCCCTTCAGTGAGCATGTAATGCGCAAAATCCATGTCCATAGCTGACCTATTTGGTATAAATCGATCCAACTGTCCAGAACAAGAAAATTTGAATTAGAACCCAAAAAGAATATAATCATTTGCAACTATAAAATTTAGTAATCTTCAACTTAATAAGAATAACAAAATAAATCAATTAAACCCAGAATCCCTTCTTTCTCAGAAACAATTCATCAAACAGATAGGCACAAAGAAACCCACATACAGAATCGCACACAAAAAAGAAAAAGAAAACCCTAACCCTAATTCTCAAATCACCTAAACAATTAATTGAGAAACACAAAACAACACAACTGCAATAATCAGTGAAATTAAGCAAAAGAAAAGGAACCGCGTAATTAAATTCTTAATATATATTTTTGTAGACTCACATTTTCATACGATTTTTTCCGTTGAGGGTTTTCTAGAAGTGCGCTTCGAGGAAGAAACATTCTAGTAGTGGTCGAAGACGAAGAAGAATCCATGGTTCACAGAGAGAACAAGAAACACAAACAGAGCGAAAGAGTAAAACAAACGGAGTGAGAGAGAGAGCAGATTAAGAGATGACGATGATGGTAACGAAAAGAAAGAAAGAAAGAGGGAATTAGCAGTGAGAGAAACAAAAAACAAGAGCAATTAAATCTAATTGTAGCAAAGGAGAAATTAGAATGAGGGGAGGATGGAGGACAAGCAACTCATAGCGCGTAAATATCTATTTCTGGTATGCCGGTGGCGCTAAACGGTCACTAAAATTTTGAATGCTTATTCTGTTTTATCGATTAAAATGACAAAACTGTCCTCTATCCTTTGCTTTCTTCATGGTCTTCTCGCTTATTATTATTATTATTATTAGTACTCTAGTACTATTACTAACAGAAACTAAATTGTGTGTAAAAATTATTGTAGTATTTTTTTCTTATTTATCCTTTTACAAATCATCATAAATTAGAACAGTATTTTTTTGAAATTTCATTTTAGTTCTGAACCTTTTTTTTTTTTTCATAATTGAACCTTTTAAACCAAAATTAAAAACTCAATTACATATTTATTTTTTTGAAAAAAAAAAAGTTTGATTGAAAGTTACACAAATAAAGTAAAAATGATGGGTACAATAGATGGTGATTCCAAAATTCATATAAAAACTTTATTTTGAACCCCTGTTTTTTTTAGTTTATAGGTTATCGATTTTTTTAGCTGTTAAAAATTTAATATTTGTATCAAAATTCATTTCCCTTATTTCTCAATCTTTTTTTTGAGAGTAGAGAGAGGATCCAGATTCCATTATAGAGAGAAAAATGATTGTTGACGATAATTTTGACCACCCAGAAAGTTACAATTGATGTCAATGGGTTTTATTTCATAAGAATAGTTTCACCTAAGTGTTTTTTTCCTTCTCCTTGCCCAAGAAGACAAATCTTACTGCATAAATGTTTTTGAGTTTGAGTTGATTTTTATTTTTTAAGCTGCGTTTTAGGTTTTTTGGGGGCCATAAATAGATTTATCAAGGTGTTTTGGTTGAAAAATGGGTTTTAAAGCCAAAACAAATCAAAGCCTTGTTTTTTTAGTAATCTCTAGTTACTGGATTCTTCAAAATGTAAACGATACGTTTGTTTATTGTCTTTTTTTTTTAAAAAAAAACAAATAGGGCGGCCAATCATCCACCCTTTTGAGAAATTAAAAGAAAAAATAAAAACATGTCCTAGCATGCCTAGGCTATTTCTTAAGTCTCAGGCACGTTGGGCCACCAGGGCCACACACTTGGCTCCTTTTAGTTTTTTTTATTATTATTATTTTATATTTGAGTTTAAAAAATTGATAAAAAAGAAATTATTAAACTCAATTGAGTCTATAAACCGAGTCATGGGATTAATGAATTAATCAACAACATCTAGGTTTTTTTTTTTTTGTTTAATGCCTTTTCTTCCCCTCAATTAAATATATATATATATATATATATATATATAATTTCATTATTTGTTATCGATGATTTATTTTTTATTTAGCTCAAACCTAAAAAAAAAATGCAATATCACCATTTGTTATCAATTATGTACTTTTACTATCTCGACATCACATGCTTATCATGGTTTTTTTTTTTTACTTCTAAAAAAGTTGTTTCATATAAAAAAAAAATTAGCATGCATTTTATTATCATATAAACAAATGAAAAATAATCTTTGTAATAAGAATTTTATTGAATCCAAAGATGTGCATGACTTGCATTGCGAGTTTACTTGTTTTAATTAAGTTCAATTAGGATCTTTTTCATTAAATTCTATTTTTTATTGATTTTGTATTTCAATATTGAGTTAATTTAGGATTAAGCTTTCTGATTATTTTTTTCAAGATTATCTTTGTGAATTTTGCAAGTTAACTCATGTTAATAGAGGTAGATCAAATTTTTTTCTATCTCAATATTAGATAAATATGTTATTCAATTCATGATTGAAATAAATTTTCATTTTTAGAAGACACATCACTGGATATTATTTTTTACACTTTTTTTTTTATATGGCTTTGATCTGCTTCACAGAATGGACTAATGAATTAGTAACTTATACTAAAACATCTAGGACATTTATTGTAGCAATTTCTTTTTGTTCTCTTTTTTTTTTTAGTGTCTTTCTATGCCTAAATTGGGTTAAAATTTGTTAAAATTTATTAAGTTTCAGGCAAATTAAAATATAAGGAACCAAACTGTAAAACACGCTAAAATTTCATTATGAATCTAATTTTTTATTCAAAAAATTATTTTTATCCTCCTACTTCCTCATTCAAAAGCTTCACATTCCTTATAATTTTTAAAAATCTAATTTTGATGCAAAGATCCATTTTTCATATTTTTCTATCCCTGAATTTGAAAGATGAGAGAGAAATTTGTCAATTTTCATTGATTCCAAGCCCTAAAAATATCAACTTTAATATCAAAAGGTTTCATTCTACAAGAGAAGTTTGATTGTGGTTGTTTTGAACCTTAATATTGCTTGAAGAATAGATTGAAGCCAAGAAAGAAAATTTTTATTGGGTTTGATTTTGCGTTCTTAGGTTATTTTCTCAATTTTTAGCTTGATAATTTAGTTTTTTAATGTTATAAGGGTGTTATTTAGGGGTTTATTGGCAAAAATAATTTTTGAAAATAGGGTTTTGACCCAAAAACCAACCCATACCTTTTAAACTACCATTGGTGGCCAAAATCTGAATGAGAGTAGACAACGTGTCATTTGTTTTTTTTTTATCCTTCAATTATTTTTCCTGTCAATTACATCTTTTAATTATTTTTAAGAAAAAATTTCTCTATTGTTGTTATCATATATATTTAGCTAAAAAATAAAATTATTTCATAACCTAGGTCGCAGGTTTTAAAAATTAAACCATTAAAATGGAATCAATCTAATATGTTGTCATTTCTCTTTTTATCATTTTTTTTATTTCAATATTTTCTTTTTATTTTTTTTAATCTCTATTTTTTTTATCATATATTTAAGTAAAATAAATAAAATTTTTTAAAAAATAAAATTATTTAACTTAATGGAGTTTATGACTTATGTCACAATTTTAGTGGGTTATGCCACAAAATAAAGTTCGATCAAATATATTATTATCTTAATATTTTTTTAAAAGCTATTTTGAATTAGTCTTTATTACATGTTTTGTGTTGGTTTTGATTTGCTTTTTAAAGGGTTATTACGGTCTCCAGATCTAAGTCATAAGTTTAACAAGTTAATTATGATTGAGCTGGATTGATTCAATATGTTATTATATCAACAAAAAAAGGGAGTTTGTAATCCACATTCTTGGATTATTTTTTATTATTATTATCTAGGTTTTTTTATGTTAAGAAAATAGTTTGACTTGCAACGTAGCGTGGGGCATTAACCGAGTAATGACATAATACCCTTTAAATTTATTGAAATGACAAAACTGACATTTATCCTTTTTTTTCTGGTTTATACTCCTAGCTAAACACAAATTTCAGGAATTCTTTCTTTCCTTACACTTAGTCATCCAAAAAAATAACACTCTCACTTTGTTCGTGTAAATTTATGTGAACTTTTTAACAATTACATGTAACCTTCTTGAAATAAATAAAAAAAAAAAATAGGCTCCTCCAACTCGATATTTAATTAAATAAATTGAAAAAAATAAAATGTAAGGAAATAATTATAAACTTTAATATTTGGAGATATAAAATTACAATGTAAAGTATATCATCGGGCATTAAAGATACAAAATAGAAAAATACCGTTAAAATTTTATGATTAATCTTAACACATTTAAAATTCCATTAATCTAGGAGGCAGATTCATCATTTGACATCGTGCACACCACAATAACTTATAAAAGATCATTAACTATATAGTCATTAGGGGCAAACCACAAAAATATTTTAAGACATTATTAAGAACCTTTGATAAATTATTCATTATATTATCACAATGACAATCACCATCATATAAGAGTGTTTATATTTCTTTAGGTTTAAATTCTAGCCATTCTTTTATATGTATATCCCTCTAAATCATACCAATATAAAATATTTCAAATTTTCTTGTAGGTCCTTGATATATCTTCTCTAATATTTTCTTCAACGCCACATCTTTGAACCTTTTATTGAAGTTACTGAAAAAGTATCACGAACAATAATGATGATACCCAATCAGCTCAAGCCATGTTTGTGCCATGAAATTTTTAATTGTTACATATTTATTTGATATTATACATAATTCGATACGTCCACCTACATATTGGGGAAGTAAATCTAAAAGTCAAGTTTAGTTAATGTTTTTCTCTTGTTCGACCAAAGCATAACATTTTATAAAAAAAAAAAAAAAAACTATTATTCTTGTTATAAGCAACTTCAATTAATAATTTTGTTTTGTACTTTTTATAAAAATGAGTGTCGTCAATACTTATTAATGGACAATAATATTTAAACCCCTTAATTGCAACTTCAAATGCCTAAAATACTCTTCTAAATAATGTTGTATTATCATCAATCATTTTATGATCCCATTTAACAACTATACTTGAATTTGATTCTATAATAGCTAATATAACTCTAAACAACATTTGAAAGGACTCATTATATGAACCAAATAATTATTTTAATACTTTTTGTTTAGTTGTTCATGCTTTATGATATAAGACATCACACAAAAAAATCCTTATATATGGCAACTTGAATGGTAAAGATGTTAATACTTATTTCATCTTAGACAGTGGTCATCATCACATTAATGATAAGTCTTAGTCAATTTGATGATGACCTCGCGTTGATATATGTACAAGGTTCTTTCAATTTAAGATCTTAAATGAATCAAAATTGTTGTGATGCTCCCGTGTAAATACAATTGGCATGTTGGTTCATATATATATATATATATCTCGTAATTTCATACAAGTTATTGTTGAACGTTGCATTTTATATTGTAATGAATTCTTTATATGTCACCGCCTAACTATAGTAATTAATTCATACTTGGTTCAAAAAGTTTGTCCAACCTCCAACTCATTAATTATCTCGAATTCATACAACTTAAAGCCTAATCATTACATGTCGTTTGAGCAAACCCACTAGAATCTTCAAATTCAACAATGGGAAGTCTTATGAATTGGATTATTAGCCCAACTAACTCATCACCCCCGACTATGTCGTCACATTATGATCATTTTCATCATCATTTAGTTCAGAGTCATCATAACAAATATAAAACAATTGTTATATCCAACCGAGCTTTCATATCTATAATTTTTTATATCAATGTTAGATTCATTGTATCACCACCGATCCTAGACAAACTAGCAGCATGTGATGCTTATAGCCCTTTAAGTGTAACTTGGTTTCAAATTGAACTCCATAGTAGAGGGGTTTTCTTGTTATATATTATTTAAGTAGAGCTCTAAAATTTGCAACTCATTTTCTATGGCGAACTCAACCATTGAATTCAAACTTTCATCATTAAAACTGGGCATACCAACATAATGATTTAGACGCACCACATATTGCATCCTCGAAGTAATGTCTACTTCAATTTCAAAACAAATCTCACTCAAAGCCTCCTTATATTAACTTTTTTAGTTCATTATAAGTGATACTAATAGAAATATTGACATTGGTACCACCATAATAACATAATAATTTCCAAACCCTAACATAATCAACAAGATCATAATTCATAAAAATTTATTCCTAAGTAACACATTTATCAACTCAATTGGAATAATTTTAAGCTAATTAAAATAATTTATAGTTAATTTAACTAAAACCATCAAATTCCTAAACTAACAAAAAACACCACAACCATAACATAATCAACAAAAACCTAACTCATCAATTTCTCCCTAAATAATGTAATTTATCAATCAATTGATGTATTTTAAAATTAATTAACATAATTTTTAGTAAATTTAATTAAAACCAACAAAACCCTAAACTAACACAATAAAACTCTAACCTAACCCCTAACACAATCACAAATTAGCACAAAAAATTTAAATTAATAAAGGAGGAAGGTGGATTATACCTGAAATTATTGAAACAAAGAGATGTGAGTAGTGGTGGTGGCAGTGGTACTTGTTGTCAGGAGTAAAGGAAGAGGGGGAAGGGATGCAATGGGAAGAGAGGTGTTCTGTCACAGTGAAGAGAAATCGAGAGGAAAGGTGAGGGCAACGCATGGAAGAGGAGGCCAAGAGAAATAAAGAGAAGGAAGGAAGAAATGGTTTTTTTTTTTTGTAATTAGAATAGACATGAAGGTCACACTACATGCCACGCGCATGTAACTCACACTACATGCTATTTTGCCAAATCATTTTACAAAAACAAAATCTCTTGCCATAAAACCTAAAAAAAGCACATAGTTCAAATCAAAGCAATTGTTGAGGTAATAATTCCAACTAGATTCAAAAGTTCGTATGTCAAACATTGAACTTTCTTGCTGCAGACTAGTAATGGTTGTTAATGGCACAATGATCTAATCATCATCCAAAGACTGAACCGGTGAAGGCTGTTTAATGGTACAACACTAGTTAGCTGAACCAGCAGCTTACCAACTCAATCAGTGGGCACATCCGTTATATTTTTTACATTTAATTTTTCTATTTTTTAGCAAAATAAATTCATAAAATACAAAAATATGAAAAGTCAACAGTCCAATCGATTCTCATTTCCATTCCCTCTGTTATTTTCAATGGTCAAAAGAATGTCGCCTGTTGAGTACATGACTAATTCTTTTTTTTTCTATTTCTATTTTGTGAAAAAATAATAATAACAAATACATTGATGGAATAATATACATGCCGAACTTGCAAAAATAACTACAAGGGGGACCACCCTCTGTAACACCTAAAAACAACAAAGCTAGGCACACAAACCAGAATCAATCTGATGGGAGAACAGTAAGGTAGTAGGGATATCCCAGGCTTGTCCCTGAAGACTGTGTTCTCTCTCCGACATTTTCATGATCTTTAACTGGTTGAAGATTCCAATTCAAAACATAGTTTGACAAATCATATGTACCAGGGGAGAACACGCATATTTGAAGAGGAATTTCAGTTGTGGATAGCGGCTTGATTTGGACTCCGGTTGAGCTTGACCCGGACCAGATGAATGGAGAGACACTTTCTGGTAATAGTGACTTTCTAACATGGTTTCTGAGTGCTTCAGATTCAATTTTACTGTCCTTCGCTAGTGACACATCATGCCACCCAACTTGGTTTCCAGAAGCTTCATCACTCAGCTGATCACTAATGCTGGTGGAATCAAGGGTCTTTAAGACTATAGATGCAAGAGCATTCGATGAGTTGTAGATAGTCATCCTAAAATTTATTTCGCAAAATGAGGAAGAAAAGTTGTGATGTCTGGTTCGAGGCCCATCAACTACCCATGTTATTGGACTCGTGCTCGCAGTGCTGTAAATGGAAATAATAATTAACAACTAGATGATTGAAGAACGTACAGAAAAAACAGAACAGCCACTGCAAACCAGAAGCGCTTTTGTATATTCTTGCCTGCAATGGCATGCATGATGAGAAAAGACATGATGTGCGTCTGCAACTCCAGGCTGGGCATTGCTTTTTAGTGGCCGAGAGATCAAAATAAAGTCCACTGCATTTTCAGCTTCCTGATACATGCAAAAACAGAAGGCTCAAAATGACCAATAAAGAAACAAAGGCAGTGCAAGGAAATGAGATGAGTGATCACAACCAAACATAAAATATTAACCGCCATTATTGTTGCTTACCTGCAATTTTGATTAAACAGAGCACCCAAAACAAAATAAAAAAATCCTAGGCTTGACACTTACTACAGCTTGTAAAGGATGTCCAAAATTGTCACTCAGAATTTTGACCAAAAAAAAACAAGGTGGCTGTGCAGCTGTGTTGGTGGTCTAGGTGGTGATAGTGATGAAAATGCTGACACTACCAAAAATAGCCACCGCATTTGATTGTCATTCGGATTTTACCAACCTGATTAGAAATTCCATGCTGCAACCTTTCATAATCGTGGAAACCAGCCAAAGGTGATTTGGATGTATCAAAGGGAGCTCCTTTGCTACCATCAGGAACCAAACTTACATTGCTTCCAATGTGAGGGAAAAGAGATGAGGTACTTTCTTCAGTACTTAATGATTTCCTACAATTCTGAAGATGAAGAATAATTTAATTTATCAGCTTAAAATGCGGAACATAATTAGGTGAAATTTAAAGGGCCATGAAAATGAATTTACAGGGCTATGGCAAAACACAATAGGAAATACTATCCATGTACAAGTTAGCAGTAAGCACATCAAGTTTCGCACTAAACAACAGAACAAGGAAGTAGAAGAAGATAGGAGAGAAAGAAACGTTTAATCTTTGAGAAAGGAAGAGGTCAAAGGTCAAAGGTCAAAGGGCAAGGGAAGGGCAATTTCAAAAATGCTTAACCTGAAAATGCAGATTCTTGTACCAACCTTGAGCACAAAGAAACATGAAAATGCTTGGCCAGCAATTAGAGATTGTGAAGGGAAGATTGTATCGATGGGTTGAAGCAGAGAAATTTCCCAGTGGCTTCCAATGGTTGATAGCTGATTAACTTGGATGCTCTCTGAGTTAGTTTTGTTGACAACATCCATGTGCACAAGGAACTCTTGCAATCTTGACGGATAGGGACTGATTTTAAATGACACATCCAATGATGGTAGTACCTATTGGAAAAGATTTTTAATTAATCACATTAGATAAGTAGAAAGTGTTTGATCAACAAAGAGAAATCACATGCATCACCAACTTAATGATAGTTGGTTCTTAACAACTGAAAGACGAACAAGAGCGGTATCAGTATTATAATATCTATATAGCACAAGTATAAATTATTCTGAATTCATCCATGACAATATTTATCTTGATATCAGAAAGAAAAGCCATTCAATATTTCGCATTGATAGCTCTAGAAGCTTGGTATGAGCTCGAGCTATTATTGGGATTATAAATAGTATGAAGCATGAAGAAAAGACAACAAATCCCCATCATATTCAAGCACATACCTGCAAATTATAATGCATGCGTAGAATTCGGTATCTCATGGCACTTGATAGATCTCCCATCTCATAGTATATTACTACTTGCAAGGAGATGTTTCCAGGAACAGCAGCCCGAAACCAAAGAGGCCACAATAGTGGATTTTCCCCTTGCACTGAGAGATCCTGGAATACAAAGGCAACCGCAAGTATATAACTAAAAATGGCAAGATAACAATTTAATGTTAAATGCCACAAACCAATGCATAAGGTGAAAGTCTGACCTCTGGAAATAGAAAAACACCATGAGATGCTATTTTTGGATTAGCAGGTGGGCTAACATTTGTTTTCTTCTCTAAGCATGCAGGAAATTCTAAATCCAAATCTTCTTGTTTCCCAATATTTAGGAATCTAGGATGGCTGGTCTTCATTTTCAAATTCTGCCAAGAAAGATTATAAACAAAGTTAAAACAGAAAAGACACTAGAAGCACCCGTTCATTAATGCATCTTACTAATAGACAGTATTTATGCTAGCATTTTCAGGAGAAATTAACAAAGCCTGACATATAGGCAAGTTGGGTTCTTCCTTTCACTCAAAGTTACCATGGTAATTTGTGGCAGTCTAAGAGATTAAGAAACTTTTAAAAAATAATAATAATAAATTGTAGCAGTCTAGCAGATTAAGAAACTTTCAAACATAAATATTCTTTTAAAAAAAAAAAGAGCCATTATCCAATTCGGGCACCATCAACTGAGGTCTTGGAATGGAAAATTTGGAAACCATCCTAACCTTCAACATTTTTGGATGAAGTGGGTACTCATAAGAATCAAATTTGTGCCTCTACAGCTGTAGATCCAAAACATTTACCAAGTATAATATTAAGACACTGAAATCATCAAAGCAATCTTTAAAAGGTCAACATGATTCAATTTTCCAAATCACAAGGTTGCAATACAATAGCCATTGGGGTCACAAATACAAGAAGCATGCTTCCCAATAGCACACAAAGTACATTATTCATTAGGACACTTGAATGATGGGAAAAAAGCATACCTTTACAGAAACTTCTGATCGGTTCCTCAACTCTAAAACAAGATGCTGTAAATGTCCTGCATATGCCTTCTCAGGTAGAGCATGAATGAAGCCCTCAAGCTTGGGTAGACTCTAGACAAGAACGAATATTTTAAAAAATTGATATTCCAACTTAATCTAAATAAAAAAAAATCGAAAGGCGCAGTGTGGGGGGGGGGCGATGTTGGTACCTGGATCACTATAAACTCCAAGTAATTGCTGGGTGATTGCTTAGCTTTCCTTCTTCCCTTTGCAATTTTCTTTTTCACATAATTAGACCCAAAACTGTAAAAACCAACCACAGAACCTGACAATTTCCATCTGACACCAACAATTTTTAGAATGCCTTCTACTTTGGGAGTAACTGTTAGTTGCACCTGAAAGGAAAAATAGGATTGTCAAAACATGACTTCCAAAAATGACAGTGACTATTGAGCAAAATATCTTAGGAGAGCTTCGTATCAAAGAGAAGTATCTATGATCATCGACAAGAGGACAGTAACTATGACTATTGAGATAGAGAAACCAACTGGACTCTTAAAGAGATAGGAAAACATCCACATTGAGAAATGTCAGTATAGTAAGTTTTGGTTTACACTATCTTCAGTGCTATATTCTGGTTTGAAGTATTTTCCATATGGACTGCCTATGACAAATAATCCATTTTGGTTTGCGCTATTAAAGTTTTGGTTTATCAAACTACAGAAAATGTGGGTGGACAAAGAAACAAATTCAAAGGGCCTTCCTCCAATGGCAGAACCTGAAATAAATTTTGGGGTGTGGGTGCCATAATTATGTACTTGTGCTTACATAAAATTTTCATTGATTTGTACATTAATAGAACATAGAAATGCATAAAAATATTATAATCTAACTTTGGACCATATCATATCCAATTTGTCATTCAAAGAAATTAAACCCAAGAAAGAGGACTAGCTCCATCCAAAATTGAAATTCATTACAATATATTATAATTAGAATTGCAAAATCATTCATTCTTGAAAAAATCAATAAAAGGAAAGAAATAAGAATTGCAACATTATTATATTTCTATTAGGGAAATAATTGCAAAAAAGAAAAAATCAACAATAGCATCGAATAGAAGTGAGAATATTTAATTTGAATTCATTTTAAAACTATATAGATGTGTCATAAGTATTTGAAGAAAAGATATGAATCTATAAGAAAACTGAAAGTAGTGACTAGTTCTTGCATGCCTCAACGTCATTACTAGTTCTTATACCTTCTTAAACATGGTCATTTTTGTCAAATATATTTTCCAAAACAAAATTATTATTTGGAAATCATCATTACGACACATTTGTTAACCTGGTTTCTTCACGAATTTTTAAAGTGAGCAGCACACGCTAATATTTGATTAACTGGCAACAATACCACTTACAAAATCTATGCAGTGAAATATCGCACAAAGGTATCATACAAATAGTGATGCACTTAATTCTCTCTTTCACATGCACCAGAAAACAGGGATAACACACCCTGACTCTAAAATGTTCAGAAAATTTCAAATGTGTTAAGTCACTGCAAATTCATTCAACAGTTCAAAGAAAGCACTCACCAAATTGGCTTCACCCCCTCCCAGTGAGATGTTGACCTCAGACAAGGAAAATGAGGAAGTGTCTGATATTATCTCTCTGCAGTTAGCGAGCAAAATTAAGTTAGCAGTTGTAACAATGACACTGAATCAAGGAACACCATAGGAGGAAACTGGTTTGAAAGCAAACAAAATGTAGGAAAAGATTGTGAAAAGGTTCGCACAAATACCTCAAGTTTTCATGTTCTTCATTATTCCAGATTCCAGCAGTTGAGCAACTTGCATCTGCGTCAACATTAAAATTGTGATCACCTGTTTTCGTTTTCCTATGAATTTACCCCTCATCCAAATTGACAAAAGAAGAAAGAAGGAAAGAAAATTTAGAGATAACTGCTTGTAACTCACCAGAATTCGTTTCATCTGATGTTGCGGAAAGCTCACATATCAAAGAAACACTAGAGATTGAAATAGGGATTTCCAGGGGGTTCTTAAATTCAATAGCGATCTTTATTGCTTCTGCAGTCACAAAATAAATGAATGTTATGCCACTAAAGGCAATACAACAGAATGAGGCCCCTTAGTCCCTTCTTTTTTTTTTGCACCTGGTACTGATTAACAATCTTACATAATAAATAAGCAATCAAAACCCTTTTTTTCCAATATTTCCTGTTCTCGGTAACAAACAAAACTAGACATGGACTCTCAAAATATTTTTCATGTATTGCTGACAGAACAACACTCTTAAATAACTTGTATGCATTATGAATCTGAGTCTTCATCAAAATTCAAGTCCAAAACTAACATGCAGTCTCAAAATATTCTTCATGCACTGCAAGTATTATTCCCGACAAAACAAAACTCTCAATAACAAAATTCAAATCCAAACACCACATGAAGTGTCAGTGACAGAATTTCACAAGCTGTGTGCTCTTAATGACCCGTATTAAAAGAAAACCTCCAAATAATATTATGCACAGAAACTAAGAAACATTCAGTTTTGCTGCTATGCAACCCTGAGTTGAACATAGGCAAAAAATAAGCAAAATCAAATTTTTTCATTCCTAACATATAGAATAATGTATTTATAAAAGAAGATTTACACAATTTTCCATTGAACAATATCACCTTCATACCTCCAGCCACACAGATGTTTGATTCTTTATGTTTCGGTAAAAGCTTTGATTGTAGTTCCAGCCAATTAGTCCTGGCAGTAGGCAATGACGGGATCATGTCTTCCTCCAATGAACGCCAGACACTTTCTTTAACACTGGTCTGGTATGTTAAAAAGGAAAGGTAGCATCAGCTATAGTTGATCATCTAAACCACTTTCAGAATTCAGAGTCTTCCAATTGAAGAGACAATAAAACTACAACTATGATAATCATAATCATAAATATATTGATAGCAGCAATACAAGATTTTGATATCTTCGCGAGATACTTTATATGAGCAGTGTTCATTAGGATATTTGGTGCTGTTTACACCACCAACACACTTGATTTAGGTTAGGAAAACCTAAAAAGTATAGATAATAACAACACATGATATTTGATATGTTAAAAGATGCTTTGCACATTCCAGTGAAATTTTAATTAGTACTTGTGGCCATGCTTACAGCACCAACAAACTTGACTTCAAGTTATTTCTTAACCAACTTCATAAATCCAAAAGGTTTAGTGATAAAACCCTGAGGTCATGTGCACATCAGGCTCATGTGCACATCAGGCTTAAGATACATAATGCACAGAATCAAAGATTCATGGAATCCCCTCCTGATAAATAGCATCATTTTTCGATGTCTTCCAAAGAGTCAGAGAGACAGAGAGAGAGAGGGATCTGTGTTCGGTGTATAAATATAGCAAATGCTAGGGCTGATGCATGTATGCAACCAAACAAATTTAATGATATCAATAAAACAAAGGGGAGAGCAGGAGAGGCATCTTAAAAAGATATTAGGGAAAGGTTGACATTTATAGATTACAGAGTAGTAGAACAACATACTGATCCAGGCAATGCATAGGTTCGATGGTCTTCAAAATCAACCTTAAGCGATGAGGTGTTGATGACAGGCAACTGAAGTGTTAATACCTCAAATGTTTTCCCTGCTTTCTACATCATCCAAGATGAATTGTCAAACTCAGGGAAATGGGAAATCGGAAAAATAAATACCACCTATATCAAATTAGGGTTAGAGTCTACCATTTAGAAATAGCAGTCACCTGAACAATTTGAAGAAATTCTCTGAGGAATAACTCCTGTGTTGCCTTGGACTGATGGCTACAGGCCAGGACTTCCAACATATGTGTGAAAGCAACATCATACATCCCAAGAAAACCATAACACCTATGTTAAATAAGCCCTGTTAAAAAATTGTGCTTTGCAAATTCTGCAGGCCCGGCATGTTAAACTTCATTTGGATCAATTTGAAATAACTTACTGGCCAATATGGAAATGAACATGATCTTTGATGTAGCTCCATGGGGTTCCTTTATATACTGAGACAGCGTTTCTATATGTACGAATTGCATGTTTAATCTACAAGAGGAAGCAGCAAATATCTTAAGAAGCCGCATCATGCAATTTGCTATAATCAGATTTGTGCATAAATAAAATAAGTACCTGGTCACATTTTTTATACCGATCACCAGAAAGAACAAGATGAAACCCATACTTGTGCAACATAGGTGGTTGGGACAACAAGTAGCAATAAGATGCTTGCTCAAGCATGACAGCTGAATGTAACAGTTCCTGCAAAAAGATAATTCTCGGTAAAAAATAAATCCACCCTCATTCATTTTTTATTTTATAAACAGTGGGCAGTACCTCACTGCAAATGCGGAAGTAAACAGTGGCAGCCTCTTTAAATTGATCTTTCATCTTCAACATTTCTATCCACCAAAGACCACAGCGTGTAGCATATTGTCGACCAGAAGACCCAAGTTTCTGTAGTAAACCAAATTCGATATACTTAGACAAAAGTTGAAAGAGTACATAACTAGGTGGCATTTGTTGTTTGATTCACTTGGCCGGAATAAGTTGCCAGATTAATAGCATCATGTGTAAATACCAGCTCCATTGTGTTAGCCCAGTGGTCATATAAAGCTAAGTAAACTAACCACCCTTTCTCTGCTAAGTTACAAGGCCTATAAACGAGTTGCCTGTGTGTCATTTTAAATAGAGCAAAATGCAACCAAGAGGATTTATCCACAATGATGAAATAGCTTTCTTCCTTATATCGCAAGATCAAGGATGAAGCAAGAAAAAACACACATACTAAATAAGTGTTAAAAGCATTTTCCATGCAATTATCTGCTTCTTTTCTTGATTGATCCAACATAAAGTACGTAAGCCCCATCATTTCCTGCATGGAACCAATGAAACAAATGAAGAATGTCGCTAGAGGAGATGATTCACATGTTGAGATAATATAGTTTGAAGAAATATCAAGAAGAAAATAAAGGAACTTCTGGTAGGCAGGCAAAACACAGAATTTTCCAGGCAATGACAGACTAACCAAGC
Organism: Populus alba; assembly: GCF_005239225.2. Taxonomy (NCBI): domain Eukaryota; kingdom Viridiplantae; phylum Streptophyta; class Magnoliopsida; order Malpighiales; family Salicaceae; genus Populus; species Populus alba. Next base: position 6,384,313 of record NC_133299.1, read on the forward strand.
ATTTCCCAAAACATATATGATACACATGGCATATAAAAGTTACAAGAGCTGAAGATGCTTCAAAAACATGGTTTTGCACTCAAACATTCTGGTAAAGAAAAGTTTGTTTAGTACAATCACCAATTATCACACAGAGTAAGACCCCAAAACAACAAAAGGCTAGAGTAAGGAACAAAAAGGCATAAATATAAATAAACCACTCCGTGTTTTTCCAACAATAATCACACTACCATCCCAGATCCACCATATGAAATCACATGGTATTTTTACAGCCTAGAAAATAGTCATCAAGAGTAGCAAACAGAAAATAATTATAGAAACAAAATTTGAAGATACCTGCACACCAGCATAGCGCTTCCAAGCTTTATCAATCTTATAATCTGTGGAAATAAGGCGATAGTTTGATAATGCCAGTTCATAATCTCCTAACATGAATGCATAGTCACCCAAAACTCTGATCTGAGACTCGACGGAGCTATAGGTATACCTTCAACAGTGAACGTAGAAACCTATATTAGGGAAAATTTGCATAAAATATGGAGCAAGCTTTGGCATGAAAAAAAAAGAAGGTATTTTTTAAACATACATGGGTCCATTGGAGGAATCTGGTGTGTCTTCTTTCCCTTTTCTCCACCATAAGTTTTTAATTTGGTTTCTAAAGCCTTTCCTTGTAGCAGAAACCTAGCCATGATAAATTATGATTTGAGAAAGAAAAAAAAAGGAATCATAGAGACAATAAAAAAAATAGTATTAATAGCTAAGATTTCAGAGTAGTGCAAGTGAAAGTAAGCAAGCCCCCTAGTGAGAAGATTCAAAGTACAAAGGAATGCTGGAGATTCCCTACCTGCTGATTGAGCACACGAACTCTCTGCTCCATGTAAGGAATGATATGTTTAGACGATAATTCTTGTATTAAATCCTTTATCTGTTGCCAATTTGTAGGGTATATTTGTTAAAAGCTCTACAATAACTCACCCCAAAATAAAAGAGAAGGAAACAAAAGAAAATATATAGTTTACACCATATGCTAACAGTGATAAAAGCAATTTACCTCATTAAAATCATCAATGTTAAGATAACGACCAAGATCCTGACTAGGTGAAGAATCAAATTTCTGCCAATGTCACAAAAGTAGATAAGGCCACCATCTTAATCTTGCTCATTGTGTCCAATAACTCAAGACAGAGAAACGAATCACGTGGTAAAATATTTTCAAAGCATGAAAAGAATATATGATACAAGAAAGTAGCTTACATAAGGAGCCCAAGGATTATCTTGATGTTCTATCTGCTCATCTTGAGAAGAATTAATGCAAAGTAAATGACAGCCATTAAAGCCAAACGTATTTTTCATCTCTGTTAGTATTTTAGTTGCCCTGAAATCAAACAAATAAAATTTTAAAACCCATCAAAAAAACATTAAGAGTTGTAAAGACTTGCCTAAAAGAGAGAAGAAAAAAATCTTAGCAGTGTGAACTGTAGTTAAAATGTTATTTAAAGGAACAAAATGCAGGATACAATACCAAATTAACAAATTGATATTACAAGTAACAAATATAAAGTTTGGCCCCTAGAGATACGCTTTTTAGCAGAAAATGGATTGAAATGGAAGATTCTGTTAAATGCACTGAGTCAAAAACAGGACGAGGCATTGACTCAGAATAATAACCGCAAAGATTTAATTATACAACCAAACACTTGCCCCTATCTATTGTTCTTGTATCGTATACTTAGATAATACCTTCTAACATAAAAAGAAAGGAAAGAAAACCATACTTCTCTGAGGGACCATCTTTATTATCATGCACCAATACATAATGTTTCAAAATCTTTGGGTCCATTGCACCGTCATTGAGAAGGGAAGGCAACTTGTTAGTGTTAAAAAGGTCCACAAATTTGTTGATAGGCTGTTCATCCTTTGAAGAAACAACTGAAACACCTACATATCAAATTAGAAATAAATTCAGGAATGAAACCCAAAATGGTTTTATGATTACAGTAACCAAAACCTTGAAGAACTATCATCCCATTAGCCAAATAGCCCATGTATCATGCGTGTGCATGTGTAGCCCAAAGAAAAAGGGGGAAATAAACAACAACCCCAATTCCTATCAATTTTCAAAGCTTACATGCCACAGGGTGGTCAAAAGCCTCATGCTCGGAAAAGGAGACAGTACGTACAAGCTCTTTATTGAAAATCTCAAACCAAGATGGTGAAATTTCAGATTTGGAGCCTGCACAAATCACAATTCAAATGCACCAAAATGATTCGATAAGTTAAAATCTTAAATAAATTTCATTAGTTAAAAGCATCTAAACTAAAAAAAATTAGCAGATGCAAAGGAGCAGAAAAATAGAATATAAATTAGCATCAAAGTCGATAAAAACATTCACCTCTGCAGAAATAATTCAAATGAATTAGAAAAAAAAAAGTTAAATGAAATCGTACACAATTGATAAAATAGCTACGTGTTGACAAATTTACATTCTCATACAGTGAACTTACTTGCAAGTATATTGCTAATATCTAGAGGATCAGTGGACAAATCCGATCTATCCTTCTCTCCTGCCTCAGTAATAACCTGCTTTAATCGCTCCTTCGCTACCTAATTCAACAAGAACATAATCAAAATGCCAAAATTGCAGTTCGGTTTCATCGAGAATAAAATTTGACCTAATCTAAATTGTAAATCCAAAATTTAATTTTTTTAAACTACCAAACAAAACGACTACCACGATATCCGGTTGCTTAATATCAGACTCATAAAATAATCTCAATTTGAACTTCTGTAGCCTGTATGGCTGATCACTCGAAGTCCGTACAGGCACTGCATTTAACAAAACCAAAGGAACAATCTCAACTTTTACTCTCAATTAGCTTCAAAGATTGTAGCATGAAATAGCTAGTGAAGAGAGCGAGAGCTAACCGTCGATGTTATTGAAGTCGCAAAAGGGACTAAGCATTTCGATGAAGGAGAGGCTGTTTTTGAGGCAAGATTCTTCTACCAGGGGTGTACGGAGGACCATGACCACCGGAGTGATCTCCTCCAACAGCATTTTACCAAGTGAAGTCTTCGCCGGATCCATGCCGTCAAAATTACCGGGTGGCTCCCTCGCTGAGTTGACTCGGATTTGGTTTCGATCAGATCTCTTAATTCTTCTCTGCGTCTGGTGCTTATGGAGGAGGGAGCTGGCTAGCGTAAAGAGAATGACGGTGGCCCGTTTTGTTTATTAATGGACTGGACTTTCGGCTTGATGATCCATGGACTTATTTGGATCCCCGTTTCACTCTCTTTCAGGGTGCCATGGTATTTTCACTCTCTTTTTAGTAAATAAAACGTATTAGAATTACAAATACAAATTACATTATATTACAATTAAAATTACAAATTACAAATTACATTACAATTACAAAAAAAAAAAACTAAATAAATTCTTTTTTGGGTCCAAAACTTTATTTTTTTTATTTTTCAATTTTTTTTAGATTTGAGAAAGAAAGTCATCAAATTCTAATGATAAAAAAAAATATATTATTTAACACCAATTGTGACCACCAACATAATCAATCTTAGTGTAAATAGGTTTCATTTAATGAATTTAGTTCTATTGGGTTGTTATTTCACCTTGAAATTGCATGGGATAGTAGATCTTATCTCAAAACGTTTTTAGATTTTGAATTGATTCTTTATTTTTTAATCATTTTTTTGGGTTTTGAAGGTAAAAGGAGGTTTATTTAGATCTAGAGTGTGTATTTTAGGTGTATTTTTGTCAAAATTAGTTTAAAATGAATTTTTAAGTATGAAACACCCATAAATCGATTTTCCAATAACCCTTAATCTCCGAAATTAAGGCAAAACAAGTGACGTGTCACATGATTTATTTAAAGAAAAAATGGGACAGGCAACTTGTTGTCTTTCTCTTATAAAAAATATTATCAAAGCTCAAGCGCGTGGACCTAGGCTGACAGACACGTGCACCTTGGCTATTCTTATTAAGATTGAGGTGCACTGGATCACCCAAGCCTGCACGTCTAGAATTTTTTTCTAAATACTTTGTTTTTTTTATTATTATTAGCTTAATTTCATCCTTTAATTTTTATTTTTTTTTATCATATTACCTACTTGTCCAGAAAATAAAATTAAGAACTATCAAATATTTGTACTTGTTGCATTATAATTTTATTTAATTATTTTTATAAATTGTAAGATGCTATAATTATTAAAAACAATTGTCAACTATTGCAAGACAGAGCAATACATTAAATATTTTCATTGAAAATTACAAATATTTTTAATCAAATATTATAGTAATTTCATTATTTTCTCGATCATGATAATTATTTTTAGAATTACATGAGATTGTTAGCATGTGCTATGTTGCGGATCATATTAGGTTTTTTTAGCCAAAAAAAAAAAAACAAAGCCAAACACTGCTAATATATTCTCTAGTAGGGGAAAAATTTAAATAGCATGGGAATTGACCTGCTATGACCTGCTCAACTTGGTTAGTCCAAAGACAATATGAATGATTAAATGAAAAGCAATAAAAATAAATGTTTTCAAAATCAAACACCAACAAAATGATAAAAAAATTTATGCGAGACTTAGAAAACCAATTTGAAAATAAACTAAAATATTGAATGCTAAAAATGAAAAAAAAATTAATTGAAATTGAAAAAACAGACTAAATTGTATCAATGTTTCAGTGTGCTATATGAGAGAGAACAATGTAGATTCACACATTTTTCTCTATTCTTTTGTTTCAAATTTTTTTCCACTTTAATGCCTCAATTTGTTTTTCTTTTATTTTTTTCATTTATCGTTGCTTTTCTATGGGATTGGTTATGGTGATCTTTTTTTATGTTTGCGTACAAGGGCTTTGCATTGTTAATGGGAATATTTTGTTGCTAGATTTAGCAAATCAAGATTCATTTTTATTGAATTATAAGAATTAGAGCTTTGAGGACCGAATTTAAAGCTTGAACAAATATTGAGTCCTTTTTGTTTACTAACACTAGGGGCTGATTTGTACGATCAAGGTAAGTTTTTTTTTCTGATCCTCAACTTTTTTTTTAATTAAATCCTCTCAAATTGAATTTGTTTGGGAATTGACTCAATAGTTTATCTTATTTACCTTGATACAGGGATTTTGTATTATCAAGGGAAAAAATTAGTGCTCCATTTTACAAAATAAAATAAAATTTAGCTAATTTAAAACAACTAAGTGTCAGGGGACCAAAATTGAAACTAAAACAAATATAAAGACTTTATAAATAAGTTTCACAAAGAGGCTATTAGGTGCAACGCACGTGCTAGCTTGTGGGAAGGCTTTGTTATCTTTCAATGGCGTGTGAGACTTTAAACGACATCCTAACACCTCCTTTCATGGCGACATTCAAAGTGTCTCGACGTGATCTTCCTGTTAGTCACACATGTGTACACAAAATCATGACAGTTGGGTTCTTATGAACTTTTTCTTTCCTTCTTTTTTTTTCTCTCTCTCTTCTCATTAGGTTTTCGTTGCTTTGTAAAAAAATTAAAGGTGTCTTATCATTTGTTTTTTATATCAAATTTATTACTCATTTTTTTATTGCTATTTATTTTTTTTAATATCCTTTTTAGTATTGATTTTTTCCCTTCAATTTCGTCCCTCATTAGTTGGTTTTAATTAGTTTTTAAATCAAATTTAATCTCAATTCTTTCGATTGTTGTTTTTTTTATCTTTTTCTTCATTGATTTTTTTTTAATTTTATCACTCAACATTTGATTTAAGTTTATTTTATATCAATTATGGTTTTTATTTTTTTTATTGGTATTTTTTTTATCCTTTTTTATTGATTTTTTTTTAATTGCATTCATTAGCATTTGATTAATTGGGAATTTTCCTTTGTGATTTTTTAGGGCTTTCCTTCTATAAGGTTACTCCTAAGCTTATGACTAAGGTCATTGATTTTGCAGAATATTGCAAGCTGATCGTGGTTTTTTAGGTTCTTTTTTAAAATTAATTGTGTTTTTTTTTTTTTTTTATCATTCAGAATTTCATTGGTTGGGAATTGGTCTTAGTATAGCTTTTTCACTTGTCTTTTTATAGGGTCATCCTGAACATAGGATGTGGGTTATCCCGGGTCATTTTTTTTTTAATTTTACCCTTCAACTTAGATTGTTTGATGATTGAGCTTCATAATTTTATTTAATTTGCTTTCAATGAAGTTACCCAGATATCACAACCAAGTCATGAATTTGACATACTAACCTAAATAGGCTCATATCATTTTCTTACCATTTTAAAATTTCTTTATTTTTATCCTGAAACATTTGACTTATTTTAAAATGGTTTTAAATTATTATTTTTTTATTTTGAATCCTATAGAGTTTTTCCAACCTCATTTAATTTTTGCTTTATTATGAAATAAGATTATGAAGATATTTTAAGAATATGTGGAGGATATCTTTTTGTGGTACTAGCAAACGTTTATTTTTTTGGTTCATCATTATTAATTTTTTTTTTGTTGTTTTATGAGGACGTGTGTTCTAAATTGACCTCTGGTTTGATGCGTGTGTTCCGAACTGACCTCTAGTTTGGTGCATGCGGCATTTTTTTTCGTCTTTCATCCTTAATTTGTATGTTGACCTTGCAAATTTAAAATTAGTTCTTCAATTATTTATCCCTTCACATTTAGTCCCTTTTATTTTGATTATAATTTTTTTAAAAAATGATATAAGAAATTTGATTTTTTTTTTCAATTTTATCTCTCTTTAATTTTTTATCTTTCAAATCCAATCCCATTTTTTTTTAATTGATATTTGTTTTATTTGAGATGATTTTTAAAAGTTTATTTTTTTATGATTTCATCATCCTTAAGTTTTTTTACTACGAATTTGATCATTATTATTTTAAGCTGATGTTTTTTTTTTCCTGGTTCCATCTCTCAAGGAGATTTCGACTCTAGTTATTTTTTTTTTATTTTTTTTATAGGATTTTTCACTAATTTTGGTAAGTATTCAGGTTATCTTGAGTCTTTTTATTTTTCATTATCCGTTAGATTTAGCTTTTTTATAGATTTTTTTCAATTAAATTAAATTAGTTGATTTGATATAAGCATAAGATGTTCATCCCATGATATTTTGTTTAGTTGCTGTATAGGTTGTTGCACTAACGACATGTACGACCTCTTTTGATATTTTCATAAAGCCTTTTGCAATAGCATTTCAAACATCTCGACAAGCTCTTTCTAGTTGTTGAGCTGTGTCTATGGCAGAGCGACTGGAGGTCTCCAACAAACTTTTCTTTCTTTTTATTCCAAATATAATACTATAAAATTATTTTTTATGGTTAATTATTGTCTTTTTATAGTTATTTACGATTTTTTTTTTAAAATCATATAATTAAACTAACAGGCTTATAGAACTTGGTCGAGTAAAAAATCCAAATCTTATATTTTCCTTACTTATTTAAAAACAATAGTGTCGCCTTGATTTTTCTTTTTACATTTGAAAAAATTTAACTTTGCCAGCTGTGTAGCATAGGCCACGTATCTAATTTGCCAAATTATTATAATAGTCTGAACTTTATGCCTAACTTATTTTTTAAAAATCAATCTTACTCTTGAATTATTTTGATTTCTTAATAAGAACCTATATTGTAATCACTTATTAAAAACCAATAATCTTTCTATAAAATGATATCATTTAGAAGATCAACAATTAAGATAAAAATATAGATGAAAAGCATTAAAAATAGATGGAAGATATTGATTGAGAAATTTATAAAGTTTGAAAGTAAAATTGATGAAAAGCATTAAAATTATGAGAATTTAATCATTGAAACTGTCATTTTTCTTTTAATTTCTTTTTTGTAACAAAACCAAAATCATAGGGAGAGAAATGTAGTGTGAAGGACCCGTTTGGGATTGCGTTTGAAAAGTGCTTTTCACAAAATTTGAATTTTTTTTTTTGCTCGGAATTAATATGTTTTTGATGTTTTCAAATCATTTTGATGTGCTGATCTCAAAAATGATTTTTAAAAAATAAAATAACATTATTGGTATACTTTTCTGAATGAAAGCACTTTGAAAAGCAACCACAACCACACTCCCAAACACGCTCGAAAAATGGGCTGGGTTGTTTATTAAAGGTTTTTTGAGTTTGGAAAATTGGGTTTTGGATTTTGAATCCATGTATTTCTTTCTTTTAATTGCTTATGTTCATGTTTAGCCTCTAGAGACAAAGATACAAGAAAATCCTTTTCATGACATTCCAAGAGCTTTTTCTTTTTGTTATAATTGTTCTTGTTTTAACTCCTTTTTGTTTTAATCTTTCCTAACTTCACAGTAACACATCTAGGTCATAGAACCACCACAACAATAGTTTAATTGCAATTTTGATCAACCCTCTACATTTTCTTTTCAACCTACCATTACCTCCTCACCAAGACCATTTGAAGAGTGTTATTGTTCTCACTTTATATAGCAAGCATCATTGATAAAGCTAAAATAAAAAGTCATCCAAGGAGAAAGAATGTTATAGATGGAAAACATCCATTTATAAATTTGAAACACACGTTGTCCATGGATCTACCTATTGTAATTGAAACTACAATCACAAATAATTCAACTTTATATTAAAATAAGGTTATTAGCCATTTAATGGTTATAATGTACCACGATTAATCTAAAACACATCCATATAATCCAGCATGTCTTCTCAAATTTTAATTAAAGTTCACAATTTAACCCAAATTCTTTATCAGGATATTTTAAGTTTTAACATTTGATGTCGATCTAAATTAAAAAAATGTTTGTATTTTTATGCATTTATCTAACAGGCTATTCAGAACCTTTAAAATTCAATTCACAAATTAAATCAATTTAGGTGTTTGAAATTCTTTTGAAGGTATTGATTTGAATTCCAAATAGAATTCAATTCATAAAAATGACTAAAAATACAAATAAGATGGTCTCCCCTCTAATTTGCTCACATTACCGGAAAACTGTCAAATAGCATTAGAATTACTGATGAAATATTTTTCATCGATAATTTTCAATATTGACAAAAAAATTTTATCAAACATTACCAACACCATTAGGGACAAAATATATTATGTCGTTAATAACTAATGAAATTGCTAACATAATTAAAATAATTAAAAAATCAATAAATATTATGTTAGTGATTCTGTTTGTAAAATAAAACATCATTATTTGCTAACAAAATTACTTGGGGAAATATTCCATCACCAATTTACGTCAAGAATTTCATCGACAAATTTAAAAGTGTTATAACCAATAGCAGCCCTCATCCCTTTTTTTCTTCTTCTTCTTTTTCCTTTCCCTGCAAAAAAATAGTAGCCCATTCCCCCTATTTTGCCATAAATCTAGGCTTTATTCTCACAAATTCAGCTACCCCAACACTCAGTAATGTTTTAGTTCAATCTTTTTTTTTTAATATTCCTTAAACCATGTAAGCAAACTTGCTCATTTATCTTTTAGGTTCATTTATTAATATTTTATGTAGTATTTATAGTTTGCTTGTATATTGAAGTGTTTTATAGCCTTTCATATAGAATTTTTACTGCCTTTTTATGAAGAATTTTTATTGTATTAAAATATAATTTGTATGTTAGGGTTTGTTTTAGGATTTAAAAAAATTTGAATTTGTTTATAATTTGATGAAATTGAATTGGATTAACACTATGATGAAAAGAAGATGATGATTATGTTGATGTAAAGTAGCTATCGGGTTTTTTCAGAGAAATGTGATTTATGAAGGTTGGGCTATCTTGTGGATATAGCTAGAGAAAGACTCCTGGCTAGAATGAAAAGGGGAGAAAGAGGTGGCCTATTGTGTTGCTATGACAAAAGAAAGTTGTTGTTATCAGTGACAATGGTGTTTTCAATTCAACAGTGGCATGAATGGTTATTGGTGAGGGTTGATTTTTAAAGATGATCAAAGATAGAATAAATAATGGTCATAGGTTTTGTTTCCTCTTTTAAGAAAATGAGTTGTTATAGATAATGTTTTTCTTCTTTATTTTGAAGGTGATATAGTTCATATTTGGGTTCTTTTTTTGTTCTAAAAATAGAGATGGGTGATTTTTAATTTTTTAGGGGGAGAGAGAGTCCATATTTTTATCTTTCTTTTTGTTAAATGTGAGTGGGTGCTGGATAGTGTACAGAGTATAATGCCTTTTTTGGCTCTTTTTCTTGGTTTTGGTGATTTTTTAAAGAGTGTTTGGTAAAGTCAAAACTAATTATCTGAGGCTTTATTTGTGTGTTGTCCCATTGTCCTTTCTATTTGTATGTCTAACCACCTATTTATACTATCAAGAATAATTTTTTTCACACCTAATCTCTAAATTCTTCCATACCAATGTACTATTTTCCTAAATTCTTCACAAACTTTTACATTTTTATTCTAGCTTCCAATATTTTCTAAAAATTCAGTTTTTTAAGATGGTGTTCCCTCTCTTCTCTCTCTTTTTTTTTCAAAAAATTTGTAAATACAAAAACAATAAGTGAAATGGTTGAAAGTTATGAAATGACCACAAATTAGTATTTGTTTTTTAAGATTTTGGTATTTTTTTTATTTTGTTTTTGAAAATAGGGGATCAACAATAAGTGATAACAATAGTCTTAATCATTTTCTCTTGTATTCTTGTCGCACGTGTGTGGCGTCGCGGCGAAAATATCCATCCTTAAAATTTTATCTAATGTGGCAAATGTGGGGAGACAAGGAATTCTTGTCTTTTATTAGTGGAAAAATAGAATGAGATTCGCCACCTAGTATTTTGGTCACTAGGAACCCTAACTAGTTTAAGAGATCGGGTACGGGGACTGATTGCATAAAAAGAAGGTATTAACACCCTAAATGCGCCCTACCTAAGGTAAGCTGCATTGTTTTATTGTCTGATAAAAAAACTTAAAGTCTTGTTGTGTTTTCTAGTTGTTGGTCCGTCTATGGTTTAAGAAAAGTTCTCTTCGGTAAAGAGATCTTTATCTTACCGTTTACAAAAGATATATTTTACGTATAAGGTCGTGATCCCAGATATTAAAAGAAAATAAAATATATTTTTTTTGAAATTTTTGAAATATTGGCCAGTTTTTGTGACTTTAATAAACTAATTATTAAAGCCATAATGCATGTTGATACATATTTTTGAAAATTTGCTTTGCTATATATATATATATATATATATTGAGAGACTTGGCCATATGCATGAAAACAAAACTTTTTTTTGGAAAAAAAACCAAATATTTTATACCGGATTTGGATCTTTACAGTATAAAAATACTGTAAAATATTGAAGTAAAATATTTGCGGAAAATCATAGATTTTTTTGAAATAATTTTTGAAGAAAATTTCTTTTTTTTTTTGGGCTGGGCCAGCACTGCGCAACCTAGTAAACAAAAACAAAAAATGGAGAACTCCAATGTTCATTGCAACATAAATAGTGGAGCAGCCCGGGCCAGGAAGAAGAAGAAGAAGAAGAGAAATGAGGGCTTACCTAGCGGTCGTCCGTTCTTGCTAGAGCTGGAGCTCCCGGTTATATGTTGTTAGGCGGTGGTTCTGTTCCTTCTCTGTTCGTTTTTTCTATGTTCCTTCTTGTCCCCACTTATGTCTCTTGTTTCTCTTTTTCTTCTTCTGCTTTCTAATGGTGGTGATGTCGTTGTTGATGGTGGCTTAAGGTGGCACTGGTGGTTGTAGACGGTGACTCTTCTCTATGGTGGCGAGCAGTGTTTGCTGTTGTTCTTCTCGTTTGTGCAGAGGTGCAGACTTCTTCTTCTTCTTCACATGTGCTGCAACAGGGGAAGGAAGATGATGAGAGGCTAACTGTGGCGCTACTCCAAATGGCAAAGAGAGAGAGAGAGAGAGAGACCGAAGAGATTGAGGTTACTGTTATTCCCTTCTCCTCTATGTTCTTGTTTTTATATTCCTTTCCATCTCCCTTCGATCAAACTCTTTTCATGTCTCCTTTATTTCTCTTTTTTTTTTCTCTCTATGTCGTCTTCTTTGTTCTCTCCTCCCTATCATGCCCTCTCTCCTGTTCTGCTCTTTTCTTTTTCTTTCTGCCTTTTTTTTTTTCTGTATTTCATTCGTCTCACTCTCTCAGTTTTCTTTCCTCTCTTCACTCTCTCCCCTCAATGTTTATGCCACCTTTTTTTCTCTTCCCCCCCCTCTTTTCATCGTCTTTCTCTGGCTTTTATAAGCCAAAGAATGGTCTGCATTGCAACCCAACTTGGTAACGACATGTAGAGGAATAGTAGCTATGAAACATTCCCCATAACTGAAGCAATATGCTGTTTTTGTTGCTGAAATGGCTCCATTGATAGCGCTCATTCACTGTCGAAACCATTGCGGATGAAGAAGGTGATCAACAACATCGTTTTCTAATTCAATTCTTGTATTTCTGAACCTCCTCAACTAATTTCTAACCATTTTATGAGCGTTCCAACATCCTTTTCTCGCTTCTATTATTTTTGAATTTTTTTGAATATTTTTTAATATATATTTTTTGTATTTTCTCATTTTTATTTTTTTTGTTTTGTGGGAACCCAAAAATGGGTAACAACAATTCTCATATAGACTAAATTCTTAATAACTTTTTTATAAACAACATCATTAATTTTCGTTATCCTAAAATTTATATTTTATTGAAGCCTAAATTTTCTAATTATAATATGAACAATTTGTCATATGGTTTAAAACACAGGTAAGTATGTAATAATTTTTAACTCTAACAAGAATACATTTACTTGGCTTTTTTCGTTGACCATCAATTATCTTTAACAAAGTGTATAACATGAGATGTAATGTTGATAGTTTGAAATTACTATCTCTAGTCCTGAAAGAAAGATTTAATGTTATAACTGGTGTTTCTTTAATGGGTATAAATACATATAATAATAGGTTTTGTGTTAAGTGATCAACATTCAACGAGTTTGAAGTTGATTATTTATGACAAGATAGAAGAGGTGATTGAGTTGAAGTATCACATAGTATAAAATGCAATCTTTTTATTTAAATACTATTGACATGATACCGATAAAGGAATTATAATAGATCTTGACCATGGTTTGATCAAAATGAATAAAATAAGTATACTTGTTAACATCAATGATTTTTTTGTATTTGCTAAATAATGCTAGCAAATGTATTACGCATACACTCTTTTTTTTTAGAGAAGATTGTAATAGAGTTGATTGATTATCCGTTATGAAAAACAAATCTAAGAGTTGTGTCCAAGTTGTTAAAGATGGTAACAATGAAGTAATGGAGGGATAAGATATATTTTAATTGTATGAGTTTATTGATTTATATTGAATTGCTTTATCTACAGAGTTAGAAGAAAATACAAATTTTTATGTTGCTAAGAATGCTTGTATTTATGTTGATATTGACAAGTTAAATGATATATTAAATACTAATTGACATATAAAAGTTTATGAAGCCGAAGAGATCAACAACCTTTAATTCAACGAAGAAGAAAATGGTGATAGACATGAAGATGATAAAAATAAAGATGAGGAAAATTTAGATTGAAAACTATTTGAATTGATTTTTAATGGAAAACATCATTATGTAATTAAAATATTTGTTATTGCTTTATATTACATTCTATTTTTTACATTCAACAAGCGTTTATTATTGTAGTTATGGTTTTAATGAGTTTTGATTTGAATATAATTGTTGATGTTGTTGCTATTGTTGTATAATTAGGATGGACAAGGCATTATAATAAATATTTTTAATTTTTTTTTATGGAATCACTAACAATATTTTAAAATAATTAAAAATTATAAAATAATTATCATTAATTCTATTGATGATTACTATAATTGTAAATCATGATGAACTCACCAACAAACATTAAAATAGTTAAAGAACTACAAAGAGTTGGGGAGAAATTCATCAAATTAGATTTGACAAATGGAATAACCAGTGCATGAAAATTCATTGGTGAATTACTTCCTCACCGATTGATGTTACAATTGTCGAAGATTTACAAAGAATTTTGGAAGAAATTCAAAAAAATAGGACTAACTGATATAATCACTAATTGATGAAAAATCATTAGTGAATTTGGTGGGTATTAAAAAAAATCTTGAAATTATCGATAAATTCACCAATGAATTTAAAAATTTATGTTGATAAGTCCATCATTAATTTGATGACATGTTTAATCACTAATGATTTTTTTGACAAAAAATTTAAATGGTGAATTAAAACCTGATGTGTTGGGAATCCCTAACTATCCATATTCTCCTATAAATCTCAACATTTCCTCTCTCTTTCTCTTTATATTATAAGTACCAACTATCGATGTTCTCTCTAGAATTGGTGGTTATGCTCTCTCTCTCCACCATTTAAGATTTGATCTTGACGGTTTTTTTCTTATGTGGTATGCATATAATCAAATTGTGAAGAGTTGATTATAATAGTTAAAAATATTCACAATAATATTACTAAGAAATCACACCATGAATTTTTATTTATGACTTTTTATAATTTTTTTATGAGAAAATCTTATTCGGATGAGATATACAATATCTAAAACAAATGAAAGCTCAATCAAAACACCTTGTAGTTCAATATTTGAAATTAGAATAAAATGAAATTTATGGGATGTTTGGGCTTTTTCAGGCTAATTTTTTTTTTTATTATTATTCTAAATTGTGTTGATTTTGATAATTTATTGACATACACTTACATATGTGTGTAAAACAATTAAATATGTATATTACAGTTATATCCTTCTCCATTTATGAGTTATACATTGCTTTTCCTTTATTGGATTAATGGCCTTTTCAAGGCCAACAATGGGATTTAAATCATGAATGATCAATTATTATTTTGTCATTATGTTTATTTGTATTGTTTTATTTTTGAAATTTGAAATTGGTTTTATATAAATAGTGAAACTTAAGTTTATGGGCGATGGTTTGGTTTGATAATGTCAATTTTAGAATTTCTAAATTTTTTTAGGTTTGATCCCATATAAAGGAGGTGTTGCTGAAATTTTGTTAAAAATGGATAGATACACTAATACAAAAACCCATATATCATAAATTGAGAATTAAATTGAATATGCATCACTATTTTTTTTATTATTATATTTTAGCTATATTGTTTAGTTGTCAAGAAAAAAGTTTAATGCTAAGAAGAATCGTTTATGCTTTTGCAAGTAGTATTGTTGTTAAGCCTACAATTTATTTAGGTGCCAATCATAAAAGGCACTTGTTGCACCTGTTACCAATATAGGCTTGTTTGATACGAGTCACGGATCTAGCGTCCTATATATCAGGGAATCTTTTTCTAGCAAGCTTATACAAAATGCAAGCTGAATTACATGTTTTTTTTTTCCTTAAGGATAACATTAACTAATTTATTAATTGTTTATATAGTTTTTTCTTAATTAATTGATTTTCAAGTTCACAAATATAGAAGTTGCTCACATGATAACATCAATGATTAAAGCGTCGATGGAAATGCCTTTGTTTCAATGAAGTTAGCTTAGAGATCATCATTAATAATACTTGTGATTGAGTTTTAAACATGAAGAGAAACCTTCAACTCATTCAAAATATGATTTAAAGTTATGGATAGAGGTTGGAGCAACCAGTGGATCCGATATAAATGAGGTTTGCAATATCTTTATCACTACAACACAACATATAATAGTAAGTTGTAGTGTCTTAACCATAGGCACTCTATAATCCAACCTGGGATAGCCATCACTAGCCATTCAAGAGTTGGTTAAAGAACAAATTGATGTTGTGAAGGTTGATTTGAGTGTCAAATTGAAGATAGAGAATGAAGAACGAAGTTGGAATCAATAGGAGCAGATAATGACATACACATCAATTTATTATCCTATCACTCATGGATCTCTAGGAGATTTTCCTCCCCTCCTCCCCATACCTCCACCTTTAACTTCTTTCCAGTGTATTAAGATATGTAATTGATTTTATAGTTAAATTAATAATATAAAATATGTTCTTTAATTTAATTTAGTTGTTTAATATTGTTTAATGTCAAATTATATTTATCCAAACAAACATGTTTTATTTTTTTTTAAAATAAATTATTAAAATACTGATGGAATCATTGATGAACACAAAAAATTTGCTGGTAATATAGTCTCATTTTCCTTGGAGAATTTTAAAGAGTTGTGAACTATTTTAATATTAGCTAACAGATTCACCGATAAAATTTATGTCGGCAATCCAATCATGAAATCCGTAATGAGAACATTATGTTAACCACTCCGTTTGTAAGTAACTTTATCGATTGAATTATTAATAGACTTGAAATTCCTGATGAGAAACTCGTCCTCAACAAATTTTCATTGATAATTTATATATCAATGAGAATACAACTTAATTGCCAATGAAATATTTCATAAATGAAAATTAATTTTCTGGTTGTGTCAAGGAATTTGATTTTAATAGACATTGAAAATTATTTTTCAAAAATACCCTTCTTTTTTTCATTATAAAAACCTTAACTTACATCTTCTTGTTGCCCCACTATGTTTTTGTCTCTTCTTCATTAATAAAAAGGTTCTGGACACGAAAACAATGGCTATATCCCCTATTGTTTCTACATGGTCCAATCTATTAGGGATATGTTCTAGTCATGGAAGGGGCAAAAGATGCAACATTTTGGCACCTCCTTCCAATTCTGATTTTACTGAAACATCAATTCCAGAATCACTATGCCCAATACTAGTATAACAAGTATTTATTGTATAGCCCTTTTCTAAAGGAATATCTGTACAATTAATCTACCATTGCTCCTTTTTTATAATGCAATCTTTAATTTCATATTTATTGTGTGCATGAAACTTTCTTTGTTTGCCTTTTTTTTTTTTTTTTTATATAACCGGGGGTGTTTGAGTCAGCTTACGCTCACAACGACTAATCCTTGGTTCACTAAACACCCTACAAGCTTAGTGGACAAGTAAGGCATCACAAGATGACATGCATGCACATAAAGGATTGAACCCGAATGTAAAGGAAGGGAACAAATCCCTTCCCCTACTAGACCACGACCTCAAGTACTTTTTATTTTCCTTAGTGGAGACTTCCCCCATTATTAGCGAATATTTATTTCAATAATTGATAGCAAATCCTAACTAAAGACCTACCTCTCAATGGAAATATAAACTTGTAATGAAAAATATTAATTGCAAAAAACTAATTTATAATTTTAATTAATATTATAAGTATTATAAAATTAAATTATATAATTTAATATTTTATTTTAAATATAAAAATTATAATAGAACATAGTACTATTTTAAAAGCTTTATTAGAGCTTGTTTGGATTTATATTTTGAAAATTTTATTTTTTAATTTTAAATTAATTTTGATATTAATATTTATATATTATTTTGATGAATTGATATTAAAAATATATATATTTTTAAAAAATAATAAAATATTGTTATGATATATATAATAAAAATATTTTAAAAAATTTAACAACGTAGTAAGTGGAAAAAAAAAAAAAAACGAAAGGAAAAGAAGAATGTCTCTCGCACGCGCTAACTGCGAAAGTCAAAACAAAGCCCCACAGTTTCACTTCCCCGGTGGGTTGCAGAGCAACAGCTTTCCAATAATCCAATGTGTTCCTCCCATTATAAATAAATAATTTAATTAATGTTTCTAGCTCGTCGCTCACTTGGTGCTCCCAAACATCTCTTACTAGCCGCGCCTGCGTTTTCTTCAACAACTCTCTCGTACATTCATCGAGACATCTCAACTCACGCCATGTCACGCCGTCCTAATTTCCAAGGCGGCCGTCGCGGAGGCGGAGGTGTTCCCGGTCGTGGTGGTGATAGAGGACGGGGACGAGGAGGACGTGTAGGAGGACGTGGTGAGCAGCGGTGGTGGGATCCTGTTTGGAGAGCGGAACGATTGAGACAAAAACAGAGTGAGGTATTGTTTTCTAAATTAAATTCAATTTGTATTCATTAACTGTTAATAACTATCTAGTTGGTTTTAGGGTTTTTTGGGCTCTAGACTCATTAAAGATTCAATTTTCTCGAACTAGATTTTTTCTGCTAGTTATATTTATATTTTTTTAAATGCATTCTTTTTCACTGTGGTGGTGAAGATGGAGGTTCTTGATGAAGATGAATGGTGGAGTAAAATGGAGCAAATGAAGCTTAGAGGGGAGCAAGAAATAATAATGAAGCGTAGTTTCAGCCGCGATGATCAGGAAAAGCTGTATGATATGGCTTTCGAATTGGGGCTTCACTTGTAAGTATGCTTAACTTCCTAATTTTTATACTGTATCGATATATATTTACAAGAAGTGAACTATATAAAGTAAATAGCTTGATTTGGTAGTGATGTGTTAGGAATTTAATATAGAAATGCTTAAGAAATGGTTGGATAATTACACTGGGTAAGGAATATTGTCAGATATTCAAATTTGGTTATTTGTATTCACACGAAGTTTTAGAGGACTATTAGGATTCGACTGTTGGTTGAATATCTTTTTGTTTGTAGGTGCATGGGTGTTTATGTCTGGAAAAGAGCTTTTTTTTTTTTTTTCAACATTTTGTATCTCCATTTTGTAGTTCATTTCTTCATGAAAACATGGTCAGTATTTAAAACTAGAAAAGTTTTTTCTGAGTTTGAAAAAAATATCGGAGACCATGTTTGCTAAGTATATTTTTTATTATAATATGGTAGCTGGTAAGTGGAGAAGATGAGATACTGCTTTTTCTGAAGTCAAAAAAGAAAATTTGGAGATCAGTAAGACTACAAAAGGATACTTTTAATTTTCTGGAAAATTGGAAAAATAGTTGAATGTCCTACATGTTTCTGTGTTCTTGAAAAATCTTCTCAGACGAAAAAGATTCTTGGCTTTTTATCATGTGTCTGAACTTACAATATCTTCATTTTGTACTTGTGGAAAGGAAGCCATGCATACAATAAAGGCAAAACACTTGTCATTAGCAAAGTTCCACTACCAGATTATCGAGCTGATCTCGATGAGCAACATGGATCCACACAGAAAGAGGTAAAAGCATTGAAGTTTATAAAACTCAAATGTCTTTTCAGGTAATAAGTTCTCATTTTTTAATCTTTCTGCAGATCCAAATGCCTACAGAAATCGAGAGGAGAGTTGGAAATCTTTTGAATAGCTCACAAAAAGCAGCGGCTGGAAATGAGTCCAATGCAACTTCTTCTCAGGGAGGCAAACATGCATCTCTAGTTGGTAAAATAGTGAAACCTGCCTCCATGTTGGAAACAGATGCTGCTAAGGAGAAACAGAGTATTGAACTAAAGCAGAAGCAGGATAAATTAAAGGTGAACGCATTAGGCTTTTTGTGTGAGGATGTTTTAACTTATCATATACTTAACTAACCAAAGGCATTATGCACTTGATTATTCAAAGTTGTTTACAAGTGGCTATGTTGAGATGTAAAGGTTTTTTATGTTATTGGTTTCACACCTTTAGGCTAGTAGCAGCGTGAAGGAAATGCAGTCTTTCAGAGAAAAGCTTCCTGCATTCAAAATGAGAACTGAATTTCTGAAAACAGTTGCAGAAAATCAGGTGCATTTTTTTTTTACTTCTTTTTGGCAATCTTTCTCTGATGCATCACATGTATGTGGAAAACAATGTGTTTTCCTCAGGAGTCTCAGAACATTCATTTATTTTCAATTTAACTAAGGCCATTATCTGGTGGAGTAATCAAAAGCAACTTGATTATAGCCACCATATGCTCTGAGTTCAGCCTTCAGCCTATATCAGAACGCAATGATGATGTAGGGCCATGCTTCGGCATGATATGCTGTTGTGTTGAAAGTTAATATTCCTAATTGATTGTGGCAAAGGGATGTGCCTTTCGCACACCTGCTGGTCGTGCCTGAAGTTTGGCATATGGTTATTACACCTGTGGGCTTAATATAATATTTAATTATGATTAAAAAAAGCTTTGCTCTTAATGGAAGCTAACAGAATGGTGTAGTGTTTTGTGGTTCATCTGCTTTCTCTCTCAAGTTTTTATTCCTCTGCCCCCTCCTTTCAACTTTTTGAAGAACCATTTTAGGAAAAGTTTGACCTGATTAATGTGTCAAATAATTATCATTATATCTTATTTTTGACTAAATTCTTTGCTGCTTTTAGTGCTAAATTCTTATCTAATTTTCATTGTTTATGTTTGGCATTGGCAGGTATTGGTAATTTCAGGGGAAACAGGTTGTGGTAAAACAACACAGCTTCCTCAGTATATATTGGAGGAGGGAATATCATCTCTACGTGGTGCTCATTACAACATAGTATGCACACAACCCCGCCGTATATCTGCCATTTCTGTTGCTGCACGAATAGCATCTGAAAGGGGAGAGAACCTTGGTGAAACTATTGGTTATCAAATTCGTCTGGAAGCATTACGGTCTGCTCAAACCCGGCTCCTTTTTTGCACCACTGGTGTGTTACTCCGGCAGCTGGTAATTGATGATACTGTGCATTTCCCATTTGTTATGGCCAAGCTTGAATAAACTTGTTAATAGGAATTTTATTCTTCAGCTTCCATATCTATACTTATCCACTAACTACAGGTTCAGGATCCGGATTTAACTGGTGTGAGCCATTTGTTAGTGGATGAAATTCATGAAAGAGGAATGAATGAGGACTTCCTGTTGATTATTTTGCACGACCTTCTTCCTCGGCGTCCAGATATGCGTCTTATTCTAATGAGTGCTACCATTAATGCTGACTTGTTCTCTAAATACTTCAGAAATGCCCCAACTATTCATATCCCGGTATTTTTTTGATTGTAATCTTCACTCTATAGCAGTGGAACACTTTTCTTTGAGGGTGTTCAATCATGTTTGAATGTTCCTATTATTCATTCAGTTATCGTGATATATTGGCAGGGATTAACTTTCCCTGTATCAGAGTTCTATCTAGAAGATGTGTTGGAGAAAACTCGCTATGAAATTCAAGAGTTGGACAGCTTTCAGGGGAATTCAAGACAAAGAAGAAGAGAGCAATATTCAAAGAAAGATCCTATAACTGAATTATTCGAGGCATGTTTAAAATCACTAAACTATATATTTTTTTATTTGTTCCTCTCGCTCTCTCTCTCTCTCTGTGGTAAATATACTGTCAGTATAGCAGTTCTGTAAAGGAAGGTTCATTTTGTCAGTTTTTATTTATAAAAAAAATTCTTATAAAAAAGAGGGATTTAATTAGTTTGATTTCAAGTCATGTGGTTCATCTTGTCCCAAAATGGTTGCTTAAGTGATATCACTGTTTCTAGCTTTGTATTCATGGTGATTCTGATTACTATCCACATCCTAGATGCATCCTCATTTTTTGTTGGTGGATCCCTTAAACTGCAATTGGAAACAAATTGTCAAATGCGGACAGTTGATCATTAGGTCTTCTAGGACAACAACTACATAGTTTTCCCATAGATTGGCATCAACTAGAATCAATTTCAAATCTTGGCCTGTTTGGGAGTGTGGTTGCGGTTGCTTTTCATTTCGAAATGCATTAAAATAATTTTTTTTATTTTTTAAAAATTATTTTTGAGATTAGCATTTCAAAACGATCTAAAACATAAAAAAAAATTAAAATTTTTAGCAAAAAAAAAAAAAAAAACACAACGAAAAACAAAAGGTTGTGTTCTGGAGATCCTGATTTTAAGTAATTTTCTGCTAAGCATGCTTGTTGTGGAAGGCAGATTGGTGTAATGAGAGTCAATATTTGATATTTTCTCTATGTATTAGGTGTGGCCGTGTATACATGCATTGAAATGATTACAACACTTGTATTTGATATGATTCTCCAATTGCAGCCATTGCTTTTGTGACCATTTGTAAGTTATTGTTGTTATTATTTCTGGTTTGTGCTAGGGAGGGTATTCCTACACCATCTTGGTTATTTTAAGTGTTCATAGTTGAGGAATTAGTTCAGCTTAAGAATTCCTTTCTGTGGCTTTGTTATTTCCGTCTGAGATATTGCTTTGCCTTTGTAGGAAGTTGATATTGGTTCTCAATATAAAAATTACAGTGCATCAACAAGACTTTCTCTGGAAGCTTGGTCGGGTTCACAGCTTGACTTGGGTCTGGTTTGTATTTTGAGAACTTTACTGCTATATTAATGCAAAATTTATTTCAAACTGGAAGCTTTTTTCTCGGATATCTGTGCACATTTGGTTATTGTTAATATCGGAAGATATTACATGCTGTACTTACACCAGAACTGGTTCTTATTTTGCTATATCATTTGTTAATGCTATATATTTTTTGCTGGTCATATAAATCAATTTATAGCTTGGGTAATTGTAAATAGACTTTTATTTGTTTTTCATAGCATTATAATCATGTTTGTAACTTATATTCTAGGTGGAGGCAACAATTGAATATATTTGTCGTCATGAACGTGAGGGAGCTGTTCTTGTTTTTCTCACGGGCTGGGATGAGATCTCCAAGCTACTTGAGCAGATTAAAGGAAACAAACTTCTAGGAGATCAAAGCAAGTTTCTAGTCCTTCCCCTACATGGTTCAATGCCAACCATAAATCAACGTGAAATTTTTGACCGTCCTCCCCCTAACAAGCGGTACTAATCTTTATGTTAATGGTTGCACTAATCTTTAGAATATCTGTTTGTTTGCCTGGTCCATGTCATTAGAGAGCATTAGCTGAACTGTTTGTAATTACTTGCAAGCATTTTTTAATTTTAAATGATCTTTCCTCCCCTGAATTCTGAACCTTCCCTTCTACCTTTTGCAGAAAAATTGTTCTGGCAACAAATATTGCAGAGAGCAGTATTACCATAGATGATGTGGTGTATGTTGTAGACTGTGGAAAGGCAAAGGAAACCAGTTATGATGCACTGAACAAGCTGGCTTGTTTGTTACCATCGTGGGTTTCAAAGGCTTCAGCACACCAGGTATTCACTTGGAATCTTGAAAGAGTGGTGTATGATTCATATTCTCTCCTTTTTAAACATAAAACTAAACTCCTCTGTCACACCATGACAAATTAAAATCATTCCTGTTTTCTTGGTGTTCTGAAACAATTTTAGAGACGGGGGCGTGCTGGCCGATTACAACCAGGAGTTTGTTATAGACTGTATCCAAAAATCATACATGATTCAATGCTTCAATATCAATTACCAGAAATACTGAGAACACCTTTGCAAGAACTGTGTCTGCATATAAAAAGTTTGCAGCTTGGAGCTGTTGGATCGTTTTTGTCAAAGGCTCTACAGCCACCTGATCCTCTTGCTGTGGAAAATGCAATTGAACTACTTAAAACCATTGGGGCTTTAGATGATAAGGAGGAGCTTACTCCACTCGGTATGTGCAATTTGACTATTTTGTGTTGATATCTTATATGCATGCCTTTGGGATATCTGCCAAGTCTAATTTATCATGCCTGACAGGTCGTCATCTTTGTACTCTCCCTGTGGACCCAAATATTGGGAAGTTGCTTTTGATGGGGTGTGTCTTTCAATGCCTCAGCCCTGCTTTAACAATTGCAGCTGCTCTTGCACATCGTGACCCATTTGTGCTGCCAATAGACAGGAAAAGGGAAGCTGATGCTGCAAAAAGATCCTTTGCTGGTGACTCTTGCAGGTTATTAAACATAGCCATCATACTTCTTTCTGATAGCATTTTATGTTTTGTGATATGATGGGCTATGTTTATGCTGTTAAAAAGAAAGTGACAATGTCTTTAATGCAGCGACCACATAGCACTTGTTAAAGCTTTTGAAGGATACAAGGAAGCAAAACGCAACCGAAATGAAAGAGCATTTTGTTGGGAGTATTTCTTGTCCCCTGTTACTTTGCGAATGATGGAGGATATGAGAGACCAGTTTCTGAACTTGCTATCAGACATTGGCTTCGTAGACAAATCCAGGGGTGCTATTGTAAGCTACTATATTTTCAATTATTCATGTTCCAGACAAAGATTTCCATTTCTGAGCACATGATGTGACCATTGATTTATTCTGTCATTTGTGCATAATCCCCACTTTCCACTTCTTTCTTTTGCTACGCAATCCAATGTCAAGAGACCAGCAGGTTTGTAAAGTCAAATGCGTGTGTATGATTTTTGCAGGCTTATAATCAATATAGTCAAGACATGGAGATGGTATCAGCAATCCTTTGTGCTGGTCTTTACCCAAATGTTGTGCAATGTAAAAGAAGAGGAAAGCGAACAGCATTCTTCACCAAGGAAGTTGGGAAAGTTGACATCCATCCTGCATCTGTAAATGCTGGGATCCATCTCTTCCCTCTGCCTTACATGGTTTATAGTGAAAGGGTGAAAACAACTAGCATTTATGTCCGAGACTCAACAAACATTTCAGATTATGCTTTGCTTCTTTTTGGTGGTAATCTCGTTGCCAGCAAAAGTGGAGAGGGTATTGAGATGCTAAGAGGTTACCTCCATTTCTCTGCATCGAAGAGTGTATTGGATCTGATACAGGTAGCGTTTAGCAATAGGTTTCCCTTGAGATTATGTTTCCTATTTATAATTTATATTAGGTAAACACAATATTGTTTGGTCTGTCTGCAGAAACTGAGGGGAGAACTTGACAAGCTTCTGAGTAAGAAAATTGAGGACCCATGCCTGGACATTAACGTGGAGGGAAAGGGAGTTGTATCTGCGGTGGTTGAGTTATTGCACAGTTACAATGTAAGGTACTAAATTACCTTTCAACTGAGGACTTTCGACCTTTTTCATAGGATCCTGCCATTTGCATGTAATATTTTTGGTGATAATAATTGATATACATTTTTTTCTTGGCGAAATCAAACAAGATCTTCTTAAGTGCCCGTTTCAGTTTGCAATTTAGCTTTAATGTAACCTTGGGTCACCACCATTGCACAACCGTACTCGACACTGATAATCCTGCTTGTTTGCTTGGTAGAAGTAGAACTGATGATGTGCTTTGCAGTTGTTAAAACTATGGCCACGCAATAAACTGATTTATTTTAATCCTATTTGTAGATTGTTTTATTTTAGGAAAGGAAAACTTTTGCAACCTCTACTGCTGCTTTTATCTCCCCATTTGCTTATTGCTTCGAATTTTCCTCGTCACAGCATATATAATATGGATTCAAGCCCCGGCTTAAGTAATCCATTTTATTCAGGAAGAATTCAAAATTTTAGTTTTCTATTACTATGAACTCTCAAATTTTTATGTTTAGCTTGAAACCAAGGGAAGTGAATAGTCATTTTATACTAGTTTTTTTTTTTTTTTTCTTTTCATTGGTTAAGGAATAAATCGCATTAGATCTTTGGTGGAGACCAAGGCTTGGTTGCATTGATAAAAAGGATAATGATATATGAAATATTTGGGTATCGTTCATAAATAGAATATTACTTTTTTTTTTATATATTATATGAAATTGGAGTAAAAAAATTAAAGTCCTATGTTTAAATGTAATATTTCTTGATCCATAAAGGTTTTTGATTTTTTCAAATTTTCTCTAAGTTTGAAAATCATACTAGCATATTGGTTTTAAAAAATATCCGAAGAGTATAGAAAAAATATTAACTATCCTGGTTTGGCGGTAACCCAGCTCTATTGGGTCTTGCTAGGTAGGGCTCATCAATTTATTTTTCTTGTACTATATATAAAAAAATTATATTATGAGAAAAAAAAAATTTAAGACAAAAAAATAAAATTAAACATGTTCATGTGACTGAAAATTGGACCCAAAAACCTGAGGTCTAGCTGTGAACTAGACTCAATAACTATATATATTGTAAATAATTAAGTTTAAAAGATGTTTTCAAAAAAGTTTTTTTATCATATATTAAAAAGATATTATCTTATTCTTCTAAGTTAATGTATTTAAATAAAAAAAGTTTATTATATTACATTGAAAAAATATAATTTTTTTTTTTGTGAGCATAGAATAGATATATTAAAGGGTTTATAATTTTATATTAAAAAAATAAACACATTCTTGTAACTAATTGGAATATATATATATATATATATATATATATATATATATATATATATATATATATAAAGTCTCTAGGAAGAAGAAAAAATACATTTGAAAAAAAAAAAGGTCTCTACTGGGTTTTTGCTGCGTCACTCGAGTTTAGGGTTGACCTAGCAAGCTGACTGGTTTATTCTAGGCCAATTACAGGGCTATAATTTAAATGAAACAAGCTCAGTCAAGGTCTTAGGTTACCCGGAAAACTTTTTAAAAAATATTTGATGTTTTAATATTTTATATAAAAAAATTAAAAAACAATTCATGTAAATATATGCTATATATAATATAAATAATTAAATTTAAAATCTTATTTTAAAAGATTATTTTTTTCACATTGAAAAAATATCATCTTTAACATACTATAGTATGTGGGATTAGATTTATCATTTCAATGTTTTTTACACAATAAAATTACTTGGAATAAAAAATACATATGCTTTTTTCTTATGGGTATCTTAGTACTTTTATTTTATTGGAAACAATGCAATTACTTCGGTAATCTTGTAGACAAAAAATATTACTCCCTCGAAAGGTTTTTTATTTTTTTATTTTTATTTTTATCATCATACATTGTTTTGTTTTGCTTTTTTTTAAAAAAAAAAAAAAACATTTCGCAGTTGCTTAGAAATGTTATTCTAATTATCATATATTAAATATTATTTTAAATTACCTTGCTGTCATGTTGCATGCGTTAGTACGTGGGAGTCCCCTAACCATTCAAATTTCAAAGGTTTTTTGAACAATAAACATGAGAAAAAGGCTAGCAATTCTTGGCAATATCAAATTTAATCTTTTTTTTAAAATTTTTTTACCTCGTATTAAAAATACTATCTTTAATATAATATATTGTGCGGAGTTAGATTTATCATGTCAATGTTTTTGACACAATAAAATTACAACCCTAACCTTGGAATAAAAAATACACATGTTTTTTTCTTATGGGTATTTTAATACTTTTATTTTATTCAAAATAATACAATTACTTTGGTAACCTTATAGATAAAAAAATATCCTCTCTCGTAAGTTTTTTTTTTAATAATTATACATTTTTTTTTAAAGAAATATCTAGAGGTTGCTCGGGATGTTATTATAATTATTATAATTAAATATTATTTAAAATAATAATGTAATTAAATCTTGAAACAATTTTTGACACCCGAGCATGCTAAAAAACGAAAGCCAAAGAGGGAAAAAAAAAAAACTAATACACAAAACAAAAGAACTTTTAAGGACTAAATTGAAAGAATCTACATTTTGAAGATAAAAAAAACTTAAGGGACCAAGAAAGAAAATCAAGTGCAGATCCAGTGCTTAGTTTATTTGTTAATGATTTTGATTTGGATTTGACACCATGAAAAATCATTAAAAAAATACATTGTTGTATTTTTTTTTCTTAAGTAAATGTTTATTTATTTATTTTAAATATTTTATAATGAGAATGAAAATATATAGATTGGATAACAAAATAATTTCATGAAAAATCTCAGGCAGAAATATAAATATCTAGTTCTAAAAAAAAAAAAGAAAAAGAAGAAGAAGAAGCAGCTTCAATTTCTCTCAATAATATTTTTGAGCATATAATTTCTCTTTAATCAGGTCCAGTATCTCAAAGCCCATTGAACAAAGAACTACCCCGATAACCTAGAGGACAAAACCGTCAACCACAAAATCCAATCACCAATATATAGAGCCATCCCAAACCCTAAATGACCCTGTGGTTACTCACCCATTGCAGCCGTTCATAACCCTAAGGAAGCGATCCCACTCTTCCTAAACCAAAAATGACAACCCGCTTCAAGAAGAACCGGAAGAAGAGAGGTCACGTGAGCGCTGGTCATGGTCGTATCGGAAAGCACAGGAAGCACCCTGGAGGTCGCGGAAATGCAGGAGGCATGCACCACCACAGGATCCTCTTCGACAAATACCATCCTGGTTACTTCGGTAAGGTCGGTATGCGCTACTTCCACAAGCTCCGCAACAAGTTCCATTGTCCCATTGTCAACATCGACAAGCTCTGGTCTATGGTCCCACAAGATGTCAAAGACAAGGCAACCAAGGATACTGTGCCCATGATTGATGTCACTCAGTTTGGTTACTTCAAGGTTCTTGGTAAGGGGGTTTTGCCTGAGAAGCAACCCATTGTTGTCAAGGCCAAGCTTGTGTCAAAGATTGCTGAGAAGAAGATTAAGGAGGCTGGTGGAGCTGTTGTTCTTACAGCCTAGGTTATGTTCCTTTCCAAGATTTTGACTTCTCCTTAAATTAAACGTGTTTAGTGATACTTTTGGATCCTTTTATAATTTTTATGTTGTTTTTGTTTTTTCTGTTGGTAATTGGGATTTTGCTTATCACATGGCTTTGTCCTTTTGCTCTTTTTGATCCTTTCATATGTTTAATTGCTTGGGTTGATGGTTTGATGATGCTTATTATGCTGTGCTGCTTGAAAATGCTTGACGATGCTTGTTTTAGAGATAATAAACATGGTTATGGGTGCTTTTTGGTCACTTGATGACCAAAGGTTAGGTGTACAAATCATAGTCCTGGAGTTGATTAGTCACTGAATTCCTCATGGTGCTTTCATCACTGGGACAGTCAAGTGGTATCGATTTCCTTATTCCGTGCTTACATGTAGCTAAACAAACTTCTGTAATTCGGCCTTTTTGTCCTTGCACCAGTATACCTAGAACATTTGTTTCATAATAGCTTGCTATCTTGCAAGTTTAATGTTAATAGTTGTTAATTCTTACATTTTTATTTTGCATTTTTCATGGACCCGTGTCTTACTCTTTGCATTCGATAAATGGAGATTGAGGGGTGGAAGTCGAGTGGAAGTTGCAATTTTTATAGCATTAGTTTTATTGTTCTGTAAAAATTGTCCATTTTTGGTGGGAATGAGTTTTTGAAGTTGAAATCTCAAGTCTGAGGAGTAAAAGTTGCAAAGCTTTTAGTATTGGGTTTGTTAGGTTTATCAAAGGTTTTTGCTCATAGCTGGTGGGAATGAGTGGTTGAAGTAGAAAATTTTACTATAGCCATTATACATAAAATATTGAAGAGCTAGACTGAGGCAATGTGAAAAATTATCATGCTGGCTCGGTCAATTGCAGCGCTCCAATGATCAGGCATTTCCTTGGTGTGTGTGGATGTTTTTCTTAGGAATCTACACATCACTTATCGATCCTCCGCCCTAGGCAAAAGAGTTCAACAAACTCATTTGCAAATCAATATTCCACCCTTGGCATGTCTATTTCATGTGCCTGAAAGTGCTGTTTCATGACTTGCACCTAGCAGGCCGTGTGTTTCATCTTTGTACCTTATTTCTAATCCTGTTACATCCAAGTTAAGCATCTGTTGCAAGTTGCCACTGCAGAGATGGTGTCAGCCACGTTACTGATTTAAACGTCGCCCCTTAGAATTGTGTCACTGTTGTGATCCATTTTTACCAGTGAATCCACCCGGGAAGGTAACTTTCACTTATCAGTAACTCCCGCTATCCAGTTGATGACAACGATCTTGATTTAATTCCTTCTCTTGAGAGAGTTTGATGTTTACGAAACTGATAACAAGGCTAGAGGGTTCAGAACCCTCATCCAGGACCAGCTTTGATAAGGCTAATTCAGGGATATTTCCTTTCGAATACGTCTAAATGGTAGAACTCCATAAAAATGAACAGAAAAGGATGTTGAAAGCACGGACATGCCTTAAAAAAGTAGAAATAAAGAATGGGTTTAGTGTTTATTTTTAATTTTTTTTATATAAATATATCAAAATAATATTTTTTATTATTATTATAAATTTAGTTTTTATATGATACAGCAAAACAAATAATCTGAAAATATTTTAAAAAAATTAAAAAAAAATCTTAAATTTTTTCAAACTCTTTTAAAACCTTGAAAACAAAAGGGCTTGAAAATGATAGGAAAACTTCATATAAAAAAAATATAAAATTTAATTTTTAACCAAATAATGTTGAAAGATAATAAAAAAATAATTTAAAAATAAATA
This sequence comes from Populus alba, assembly GCF_005239225.2. Taxonomy (NCBI): domain Eukaryota; kingdom Viridiplantae; phylum Streptophyta; class Magnoliopsida; order Malpighiales; family Salicaceae; genus Populus; species Populus alba. The sequence continues at coordinate 6,414,303 of NC_133299.1, forward strand.
AAAAAAATAACTCAAGTCAACTTCATGTTAACTTGTTAACCCTATAACTTGGATCACGAGATATGACTTATCTGTAACTCCTTTAACATATTAAAGTTTATGTGTTATTTCTTTCTTTGTTGCTATCTTTAGCTTTCGCCTGCATTAGTTGGTATCAGAGCACAACATCCCAGGTTTATTGCAAGGTGTGTGCTCTAATCCCGTGGAAGAGAATTTGTTTGCTACTATGTACGCTAACAAACCATGGTGGAAAGAGGTCGTGGAGCAAGGGGTGACCTAAAAAGAGATGAGAAGCCTCTTTACAAGAGACAAATGTCTAGGAGCTTGTCATTAAAGACATGCAAAGGCAAATCACAAAATTAAACCGTAGGTTGGAGGAGAGGGATTTGCAAGATCAAGGACAATATGACCATGACCAAGAGATAGTGATCATGGGTTCTTTGCCGGTATTAAAAATCTAAGACGAATTCAAAGGAGACCACCCTTTGAGTGAAAAGAGAACATAAGTGGGGATTTCAAATTTCGTATCAAAATTCCGAGTTTTTAAGGACTTTTCTACTAGAAGAATTTATTGATTGGTTGAATGAGATTGAACGGAGTTTTGAATACATAGATATGCCTTAACATACACGAGTGAAGTTTGTTGTGATCAGATTAAAGAGTACGACATCTTCTTGGTGAGAGCAGTTGAAGAAGACAAAAGAGAGATAAGGGAAAGCTATAATCAATGATTGAAACAAGATGAAGAAAAGATGAGAGGACACTTTCTTTTTTTTGGCTACACATAGACTTTATATCAAAGGTTCCACATGCTGAAACAAGGAGGTAAATTTGTCAATGACTGCATTGATGAGTTTTACCAATTGGTTTCAAGGAATGATTAGGCAGAAACAGAGGAGCAGTTGGTGGCGCGATACCTTAGTGGCCTGCGATAGTTAATTTAGGATGAAATATGTCTTCAGTCTTTGTGGACAATGTCAAAGGTGTATTAGAGGGCTTTAATGGTAGAGAAACGTCCTAGCAAAACTTGAGTCTGAACATTTCTTAGTTGTTTTGGTTTATCTAATTGTAATGCATTTCAAGCCATAAAATAAGTTTTTTTTTATCACCTATAACTAATATGTCTTTGAAAGAAGCTATTTACTCTCGCAATAATGCAATTTTATCAATCAGATTTACCTAGTTATCCGAGGAATTGCCACTGACAAAGTAATTATACAAGAATTTTGCATAATCAATGATACACGAGACTAAATCTATACCAGACCTATACTGATCTTTGGAGTTTAATGTAAATTACATGCTTTACTTTATTCGATCACTTTTCTTAGGTATATTAAGTTATTAAACTTAAACTCCTTAATCTATGTAATTCTTATTAAATCGTGGTGAAGTGTATGGATGAGTATGCATTGGATATGGTAGTGAATTCAGACAGTGACTCAAAGAGATGTATATACTGGTTATATATAGGTTATGATTGATGATTGTGATTATGATTTAGATTTAGTATATAACTTGGGACATTCTATTTTAAGGGAAATTTTGCTGAAATTTCTATAGAACTTACTTTACTACTTCCTAACTTATTATGGAATGTATAGACTATTGTCTCATTATGTTATTCCAAATTAGATTTAAATAGTATATTTTTTAGAGTTGGGGTGGTATATGTTCCCTATATCAGTAGATATAATATTGATGCAAGTATTACTATCAATGATTACATCATAAACTTTCATATTTGCACTATAATGAGTGAAGAAAATGTTGCAACGAACCTAATATTCACTCTTATCATGAACAATGCTTAAACTTCTCCGAACAATAAATAATTCACCTTAATCAGAATAAGTCACTTCACCTTCTTGATCTGGTTCATTCAACAAGTCATTTTCATGAACAGTCTCTCCCTCTATAATAACAATAATTTTACGATTCGGATAATCAAAAGCAATATATCCATATCCTTGACACTTGAAACACTTCTTTGAATTAAAGTTTGAAGAATCATATCTTATATTACCTTTATTAAAAGCCGCAAAAATACAAGGTTTTGCTATCGAAACTCCTTTAGAGTATGAAGTACTTACCTTGATTGGAAGAACCCTTCTTATATGCTGATTTCTATCTAGTATTTCTAAACTTCTTCTACTGTTTTTTCATATTCAAAGTAAGTTTTCTCACATTATTAAAAGTCCAATAAGGCTGCAACCGAACCATATTAGAAATTTCGAAGAACCCTCCTTATATGCTGATTTCCATCCAATATTTATAACCTTCTTATACTGCTTTTCCATATTCAAAACAAGTTTTCTCATGTAATTGAAAGTTCAATAAGGCTACAACCAAACTATATTAAAAATCTATTCCTTTAACCCACATAAGTATCGAGTTATTATTTACTCTCTGGGCTCGACAATATCACATTTTAGTATAAGTAATTCAAGCTCCATGTATGGTCCTCTACATACACATGGGGGTAATGATTTTATAGTACCCTATGGGCATTGACTAAGGTTGATTGGCTAATTCTTTTAGTTCTGAAAGGTAGTTTAGCTATATACTCTTCTGGCTACAGACTATTGATAAAGGCCACCTCATTTATGGTTAGGGTGTTGGGTGCATTGTCCTCAGGGGCTTGAAATGGCCCCCCCTCTCTTATAGGGTTCCCTAAAGGTATTAGGGGAAAGACTTATCTAGTGTTGGGAACTACCTTCCTTTTCTAGTGAATGGTGGAGTTCCACCCTCTCTAGTCTTAAGGCTTAGTTTAATGGACCCTTGTCCCCTACTATTTTCTCTAGTTTCTGGTTAGAAGGTAGACTCACCATTAGAGGAAGCAACATCCTTACTCTTGGGTTGGATCTAACTTTTCTAAAGTCTATTTTTTCTAATAAGAAGAAAAAAAAAAGTTTAAGGTGGAGGAATACCTAAAATAACAAAGCTTCTTCTTGACATAACAAATCCCACTCAAAGTTTCTTTAACAATTTGTTTTTTTATAGAGAAATTACAAGAGTGGAAGTAAGAGAAAAGAATGGAAACGATAACAATTAGGGTTATAAAAGAAATAACTTTTCATCCTTACTATTGGATAAATAAACATAATGATTCCACAAATCTTTAAAAACCAACTCAATTACTATATTGATTTCACGCTGCTATTTTGTTTCCTAAGAGATTTTTTTCCAATGAGGATAAGCTATTTGGCAATAAGAATCCCAACAATTCTATTTGGAGGTAAAAAGTCTCTTATTAAAGCTCACAACCTTTCAAATCTTTGTGTATAAAATACACAAAGACTTAAAAGGCTACAAATTAATCGATATATTTTTATAAAATTAATTTTTAGCCTAAGCCCTTGTTTAAAAGGTTAAAAAGCATGGTGATAACTCAATGATATATGGGTAATGCTTATAACCCCAACTAAAATACTCAAGCTTAGTAGAATGCCCAGCTCATATGATATAGATCTAACTTGTTTTTAAGGCCCAATTCCTTTTGGGTGTGGTTAAGAGTATAACTCAAGTTGGTATAAGTCTAACGAGTTGCCAGATCTAACATCCTTATATTTAGCTATGCATTGAGCCTAAAGAAACATGGGTCTGACAAGCTGTGAGACCCAATATCCTTGGGTTTAGCTACGTGCTCAGCCTAAACACACATAGGTCAGATGAGTTGTTAGATCCAATGTCCTTATGTTTAACTAAATGATGAATCCAAATGGATATGAGTGTGCTGAGCTTTCAGACCTAATATCTTTGGTTTCATCTACATGCTGAGCCAAATTAGACATATGTCTAACAAGTTAACATATCCAATATTCTTAGATTCAACTACACACTAAGCCTAAATAAGCATGTGTGTAACGAACTGTCACACTTAATATCATTGGGTTCAGTTACTCTCTGAGTTCAAATAAACAAAGGTTTGACAAGCTGTCAGATCCAATGTCTTTGGGTTTAACTTTGCGCTGAGCACAAGAGGACACAAGTATGATAAATTGCTAGACCTAACACCCGAGGGCTTGGTATTGTGTTAAGCCTAGATGAGTATGAGTCTATTGATCATTATAGACCTCATGTTAGGTCATAGAGCTTCGTTTGTTTATTCTTATGATTTTGAACATAAAATATTAATATCAAAGATGTTTAACTCCCCACACCCCTTAATGCATAAAAATCTTCTAAAGACCTACCATATTTTCATCGCTATTAATATTGTGTAAGGGATATTTATCCATCATCAATGTTATGAAGAGAAAATGACTCTCTAACCCCTTCATTCCAATAACATGATAATATTTAAGGGTTATAAATATCCCTGAACTAATTAGGTAAAAGATTCATAATTTTATTCTCTAAGTATCAATACTTTTAAATTTTAGAGCATTTATCGTACTAAAATAAGAACAAACATTCTTGTTCTTGAAATTTAAAGTTTATTCTCTCATTTATTACAATCTTTTTAATTAAAAGTCACTAATTTTATCATTTGAAGGTCTCTTAAACCTACCAAAATGGTTTGTTTTGCAAGTGTTAGGCCTTCTACCACAAATCATGTGCTTCTTGAGCTTTGGAGAAGGGAATATTGATATGAATGTGTGATCATGCATTGTCTAAATACTTAAAAACCTAATTCTTAAGCATATTGAATTTTGGAACATCATCATAAATGTTGGAACTTCAGGAACTCTTCAACTCAGACACTTGTAAACTTCAATACTCATTTAACCCCATTGTTATAGTGGAGTTTGGTACCTTTATGAATTCTTAGGATCGATCGATGGAGCTTGTTAGTATCAATAAAGGCTTGATTGTTTCGATAAAATCTTTCTTTTGGAATGTTACTAGTGGAAAAGTAGTTGATGTTTGGTTAACTTAAAAAGCCTTATCTAGAAAATGATACCAGTGGAAAGTCATTGGATGCTTAACTTATAAAGCCTGCTTTAGAAATCTTATTGTGTTCTGGACATATGAAAATGGTTTAATTTTTTTGAGTAACTTGACTTTCTCTTACAATATTGATTTAATAAAAGTTTTTTTCAAAATGGGTTGGGATTGGATTCTCAGTTATAACAAGTATGGGCATTCAACGAAATATTATTAACTCGTGACAATTTAATTCATCTTTGGATTTCAGTAGAAAACTTATAAGTAAAAAAAGAAAGAAATGAGAGAGATTATTATAATAGTATCATATGAGGTGAGGCCGAAGAGGATTTGAACATGTTTATAAGGGGATATTGATTGATTTAGCTAGCTAGTCTCATTATTGTGAAGAGACTTGTTTTATAATATATAAATTGACAAAATTTTCATCAATAAAGTAAAAATTATCAGTAATTTAATACATAGAAACTTGGTGGAATTCATTGGATGGTGTCATGGTGAGTTTGTAAGGAAAAGTGAAAATAAAACGAGCCATGACGACAAAGTTTTGGCCACTAGGAAAGGGGAAGAAAGTTTGAGCTAAAATAAGAGAAAAAAGGTAGAAGTTGAGTGTAGGCCTGTTCATAGTTCAGTTCGGTTTGGTTTGAACCATGAAAACCAACCAAACCATGTAACTCACATTTTTAAAATTTCAAATCGAACCAAACTGAATTTAGGTTCTAACCGAACCGGTTTGGTTCGGTTGAATCCGGTTTTTGAGCTAAAAAACCGTGAAACCTAATCATTAAATTAATAGGCTTTTTTAACTTTTTTTTAATGGGTTTAGATTAAATTGGACTGTTAAATTTTCTTGTTGGGCTAAGTTTATAGGCTTTTTAATCAAAACTCTTTAAATTGTTCTAATTTGATTAATTTTGTTATAAGCTTTTTTATGAAATTAAAATATTGAAATTTTTTTGAAATGCTTATAGTAACAAAAAATTTGAAATGTTCTATCTTACTATCTTTAATATGTAAGGAAATAAGCTATGAAAATTCAAATCAATGCAATATGCAATATGCATGATCAAATTTGGGCACCTTAAATTAAAAGAAGTGTTCACACTAAAAAAGTTTACATTAGCAAATAACAACTAGTAATGATTTATCATAAACATCCAGCATAATTTGAAGAAAAAAATCTGACACCAATACTACAGCAGCATCCAAAACTTCCAGCAACAGCAAAAGCCAAAAGATTTAGGAAGGATAATGCTATAAAGAAACACTAGCAAATTATCAATATATTACAGTTCGACTATTAAAAAAATTAGCAATGCAAAATTTTAAAAGGAATTAATAAGGTAAAGTAAATTAATTACCCAAAACAATTATTTTCCAGGATTGCACCAACATTGTCAATACAACTTATAAACAATCAGTTGAGATTTTTAAACTTTCATCAAATTCTACAAAAACATAAATTAAAATGTTAGATTAAACATATGTAAATAAATGATATTATAAAATAACTACATTTAAATTTGTAAAAGAAATTACCTGACTCAATCATCTTAGAATTTTCAATATAATCCATGAAGTTTCTGATGTTGATTGGAATTGATGCTAAACTCAACCAATTCTGATAACAAACCAGTGCTTGCACTGTCGATGGAGATAAATAGCTTCGGATCTAAAATACGACCCTAGTACTGAAAGCTGCTTCAGAAACAACTGTAGATATCGGAATAGCTAACACGTGTTGTGCCACCTTAGAAAAAATCTTGTATTTTGTAGTATTACACCTCTACTAACCTAAAATATCTAATATCATTTATACTAGTTCCAATACTATGAACAACCTCAACATTCTCATTAACATTTATGTAATGCTCAAACAACCTTAGCAAAGTATTTTTAACCTTAATTGTAAAATTTGCAGCCTTTTCAACATCATACAATCTTCCAAAACAAAATCTTATATACTTCAATTTGAAACAGCCACATACAATAAAAAGTTTTTGTGTATCTTGACCCCCCAGTATTTTTTATACTTTGCCATCATATTCTTGGTCATTTTACATACATAAACATCTTCACTTCTACAAAGTTGAGATATGCTTGTGTGCATGGAAATCAATTCATGGAAGAAAGAATTAGATGTCACATACAACGAGCCAGAAAATTTCAATGTAACCGTGTAAAATAGTTTCAAGAACTTGATAAAAGATCTAGCCTTTTCCCAATCTTCTAAAGCAGGAGGACCTAAGTTTTTTTATTTTCCTTTTGAATCAACCTCAAAGTAACTCAAATACCTAGAATCAGTTTCTTTTAACCTCATAAAAACTACATCAAATTTATCAGCCATATCTAGCATCATATATATAGAGTTCCATCTAGTTGCAACATCCAAGGAAATATATTTCTTACTCTCAATTTTCAACCTCTCTACACATTGGTTAAAAATAAGTTGTCTAAAAAGAGAAGATCTAACAACCCTTACTGTATTCCTAATCTTAACAACTGAATCATCAATATCTTTCAATTCCACACATACAATAAGATTAACAATATGTGTACAACATTTAACATGCATGAAGTCATTTGACAATATATTAGTTGCCTAATTACTTATTACTCTCTTTAAATATTTTATTGTCAAATTATTTGAACTTACATTGTCAACTGTAATTGTTAAAATGTTATCAATTCCCCATTCTATAAACAACTCTCAATTGCTTGGCTAATTATTTCACCTTTATGATTAGAAACTTGACAAAAGTTTAGAATTCTTTTATTCAAGTTTCAACCTTCATCAATCCAATAGGCAATTAAACACATATAATTAATAATTTGGATTGATGTCCAAGTATCAGTTGTTAAACATATACGTTGATCCTTAAGAGCTTTCTTTAATTTTTCCTTCTCAACTACATAAATTTTCAAACAATCTCTCCAAATCATCAAACGAGAAGGAGCATCAAATCTAGGTTGCATTACTTGACAAAATGATTTAAATCCTTGGTTTTAAACAAAGTTAAAAGGTAGCTCATCAAGTATAATCATTTTTCCTAGAGCTTTCCTATACTCTTCATAACTATAACCCATTGCTTTAATAGTCACCAAATTTTCCTCTCCATTGTTACCCTCCTTTATTATAGGCCTAGGTTCTAAGACTAAAGTTTTTTGTTTCCAGTCAATCACAAAAGGAAATTTTTTGCATACACCTAGATGACTTCATATGTTACTAGTCCCATTAAGAATAGTATGACATGCATAGTCTTTTTCACAATACATACATGCAACCTTAAGAGCCTTAACATTACCATATATTTTTTTAAAGTGATCCTAAATTTGAGATGTTTTTCTTTTATTAGATCTAGAAGCTGGATTACCTTCACTTTTAGTGTTGCTATTTGTACTAGAAGTAGCAACTGGAACTGGAATAGGCAGAGAATTGGGTTCCAAACTTGAAGGATTTGATTCAATCAGTGTAGGATCCTCCCAATTATCCATCTGAAATTAAAAAAACAATAACATGAATCAACATCTGACTACAATTGACTAATTGAGAATCAAACAAAAATATTATAATAGACTAGGCAAAAAATAGATTGACAATCAAGCAGAAATATTGTAATGGACTAGGAAAAAAACAGATTGAATATCAATTCATTGTAGAAATACTGTAACCAGATTGAATAAAGCTATGAACACTGTTCAAATCCATTTTGATCAAACAGATTCACCCGAGAACCATAAAAAAACAGAACGAACAGTTACCCCTCAAGGGTTACTAGAAATATGAAGCAAATATATGACCAGAATGAACTCAAACACTTGTAAATATCTTTATAACCAGAAAAAATCAGCAAAACTAACAGTGTTTCTTCTCCACAAGATTAAGAACAACAATGTGGAGGTTTAAGTAGTATAGGCATGAAAAAACAGATTCACCCAACGACCATGAAAAAATAGATTGAACTTATTATTAAAGCTAACATAACACTCGAAAACCATAATTGATAATACAGATCAAAGAAATGTTGTAATAGGCCCACTGACTACAATTGACTAATTGAGAATCAAACAAAAATACTATAGCAAGCAGAATTCAATAACAACATAAATCAACAGAAAGGAGAGAGGGCGAGGAAAGGGGGGCGAACCTGAAGAAAGATGCAAAAACCCTAGCTATTGAGTAAATGGAAAGGGGGGCGAACCTAAAGATAGAGAAATGAGAAGCAGAGGTCAGAGAAGCATCAAAGTTTGAAACAAAAAGTTGAACTTATAAGTACACGAAGATAAACTTTACCTTGCTGCCTTTTCTCTAATGGAGGAGCCCTTTCTTTCTGCTGCAAGTGAAGAGAGAAGCGAAGGGGTTTTGTTCGACTACAAGTAGACTAAATGGATGTGGAGATATAGGTTGTTGACTTATTATTCGGCTAGAGAAGAGACAGATGTAGGGGGCAAAATGCAGGGAGGATGAAGATTGAAGGGAAAGAGTCAAGATGCAGGGGCAGGGGGCAACACAGATGCATAAGAGAGAAGATGGAGGATGAAAATTAAAGGGCGGCGACTTCAGAATGTCAATTAGGGTTAAACTTAGTGGTTCACTATTTACTATGTTATTTATACTACCGGTTCGGTTCACCGGTTTAAGTGGTCAAGCCGAAATCGAACTGAATCGGCAAGATTTTATGGTTTTAAAAACTGTTTTAATCGGTTTTCTATCTCGATTCAGTTTTCTCGGTTAATTTTTTATTGGTTCTCTTGGTTTTTTTGGTTAATTGGTTTTTTCGAACACCCTTAGCCAAGTGTGGAGAGAAGAAATAAAGGGTGAGAAAAGAAAAGAGTGTAAGAAAATTTGGAAAACACTTTAATTTCTTTGCAAAATGTGATGAAATCAAACATGCTTTATTTTCTAAAATGCCCATGACTTTACTTATGTATAAGAAGATATATTTAAACTATGATGACTTGAAATCTTGTGTTTCTAAATCTCTTTTACAAGAATTTTGTGATATCTTTCAAAGTGAAAATCCAAGTGGATTCCTATCGATTAGGGGAATTGAGCATCAAATTAATTTTGTTGCATGAGCATCCATACCTAATTGACTAGCTTATAGAAGTAACCCAAAAGAGACTAAGGAACTCTAAAAACAAGTGGATGGGTTAATATCTAAAGGGTACATTAAAGAAAGTATAAACCCAAGTGCAATTCCAATACTTCTAGTATAAAGAAAGATAATACTTGGCGTATGTGTGTTGATTGTATAGCAATCAATAATATCACTATAGAGTATCAACATCGTACCTATAGATTAGATGATTTGTATAGTTTTATCATATTTTCTAAAATTAATTTAAAAAATGGTTATAATCAAATTAGGATGAGAGAAGGTGATGAATGAAAAACTGCTTTTAAAACTAAATATGGTTTATATGAGTGGTTAGTGATGCCATTTAGACTTACTAATACACCCAGTACTTTTATGATATTAATGAATCATGTTTTGCATGTTTTTATTGGTACGTTTGTGTAGCATATTTTGATGATATCTTGATCTATAGTAAGGGATTATATGAGCATATAGGACATTTGAGATATATTCTTATCGTACTTAGAAATGAGTCTTTGTATAATAATCTAAAAAAATATGACTTTTGCATGGATAAAATTGTGTTTTTTGGATATATTGTTTATGCAAATGGCATATAAATGGATGAATCTAAGATTAAGGCTATACAAGAATAACCTACACCTAAAAACACGAGTGATGAAAGATTTGCATGCTATGGTACAACAACACATAGAGAAGGAGTAATATGCATACAAAACCAATAACAAAAGGAAAATGGTATGATTTGAACTAGAATATTAGATTTGAGTATATATTCGAATACACCATTATTATAGTTTCGGTGTATTAAAACATATTGTTTATTATGTTAAGATCAATTATTAATTTTAAGTATGGAATAGATAGATTTTTAATTTGCGAATTCAATTAAAATTATGCTAGGGTTCAATTAATTTATCTCTATTTTTTTGTGCTAAGAACAATACGCAGGAAAGGTCAATCTTACTGCATTTTGTTTGGTGCTCCAAATACCTATGTTCATGGAACAAGAGGAATTTGAGCTACATGGGTGGCGTTTCTGCAACAAGGAATTAATGAAGATACAAATTCTGTAACACCAGAGTTGTTGATGTTAGGGCAACAACGCTAATGCTTTCATTTTTTTTTTGTTTTTTATTAATATGTATGTTTAAGTGAGCTTGTATATATTTTAATTAATTTCATGAGCTTTAAAATTAATGATCATATAAATCTCTAGTAATCATCATATTAACAATTATCACGCTGAAACATGAAATCACACATAATAAGCAATCTCGCTTATAAATATGTTTAGCAGTATGGTAACGGTTGTTTTTTAAATAATTTTTTGTGTTGAAATATATGTTCAATGATATTTTTTTATTTTTTTAAAATTATTTTTAACATCGGCATATCAAAAACGATCCAAAACATACAAATTCTATTAAATTTAAAAAAAAAAAAAACAAAAATTTTGAAACGCTTCCGACTCATCTTCTTCTTGTTCAATAAAGTCACTGCTACAAAATTGATCTGTGTTTTCTGCACAAAGTAAAGTTTAGGCACTGCGGGCGGCTTTGGAAATAGCAAGCTGTACAAGGATTTGTCATCGTGGGGACTGAAATGGGTCTGCCCCTGCCAACTCTACCTTGCAGGGAATACATTTATTGTTTAGCAAACGACACGGCGTCTGATTTGGGCTCTAAAGAAACTATCTAAAGCCGCCGACGTGTCAATTCATATATTATTTAACCAAACCAAAAAGAAAAAGGAAAAAAACACAGACCCTAAAAAGTAAACCTTCCCCTCTCTTCTCCCCCTCCCTGTGCAAATCAAATCAAAATCCTTGAGCGACTCATAAACCATTGAATTCAAAAACCCTAAAATTTGTAGACTTCGAATTAATGGTTTCTCTAACCTGACCACCTAAAAAAACATTCCTAGAGAAAGTATGGGTCGACCCGAACCCAGCGTCTTGTTCTCGCAAACTTTCGTTCATCCTCAACTGGATGAGTACGTCGACGAGGTAACTGACTAACCAATCCATCCTCTTCTTCACCGTATTACCTTCATTCCATGCTCTTCTCTTCTTAGGATGCATATTTTGAATTAATTTGTGTGCAGGTATTGTTCGCTGAACCAATTGTGATTACTGCGTGTGAGTTTCTTGAACAGAATGCTTCTTCTGCGTCACAAGCAGTGTCGCTACTGGGGTATGCCATCCATTCATGTCCTCATTCGCCCCCTTCAATTTCACTATAAAATTACAATCTTCAGTATAGTATTGATATTGTGCCTATGCTTAGTGCAGTTGGTTTTTGACCTTTTTTTATATTAATTATTAAGATTAGTAGCAATAATGCATGTTGGGTTTTGTAATTCGAATCTCATTTGCCAATGTTATAAGTTGAAATCTGTAAGGATTGTCATTTTTGGTGAAATTAGTTAATTTATAAAGTAGAAAGAGTTTGCTGAAATTTGTTTACAAATCATGGTAGTCACGGTGTCGTCATCATCTGATGCTACGACTACCTTCACAAGTGCAATATAAAACTGTGCTTCATGCAATTACACGGAAGGGTAGAAATTGTTTTTGTACTTTCTTTAGGTGGTGCCCTTTTTTGTTTAAAATTTTCCAATTTCCATCTTGGGATTCTTTAAGAATATATCCTGTATGTATTGTATCCTGCAAAAAAAGTTGTCATCCTTAGTTTTGTGTACTGAATTTTGCTTAGAGATATGCCATATTGGTGCATGGCTCGAATTAGTCAGAAGCTTAAAATGGAACATATCATATAATCTCTCTTAATCATATCCTAAAGTGTAGTTGTATCATGCAGGGCTACGTCACCTCCGTCATTTGCTTTGGAGGTGTTTGTTAAGTGTGAGGGGGAGACAAGATTTAGACGACTCTGCCAGCCATTCCTCTATTCCCATTCGTCATCACATGTGCTAGAAGTTGAGGTGGTTAGCTTTTGATTTTCACTGCTTATTCACCCATTTTTTTGATTGCCCAATTATAGTGTGCTTTACATTCATTCAACTTTTTTGTTATTATCATTTCTTCTTAATCATGCCTTTCCCCCTCTTTTTTTTTTTTTTTTCCTGCACTTCTTTCTTTAACTTTCAATAGGGAAGCTATGATTAAGCTTAAGTTTCCCCGCATGTATTTACTGCAGGCTGTTGTAACTAACCATCTGGTTGTGAGGGGCAGCTATCGCAGTCTAAGTTTGGTCATATATGGGAACACAGCAGAGGATCTGGGGCAGTTCAACATTGAATTTGATGATAGCTCTTTAACTAATCTTGTTAGTTCTGCTGAGGGAAAGCTCGAGGATCTCCCCTTGGCATTACATTCAACTAGTCGTACTGTTGAGGATTCTCTATCCTCTCTGAATGTATTATCTTTACCTGTTGCCGCATCACATATATCTGCTGCGGTTAAGCAATTTTTGCAGCTGATTTTGAAGTTGCTGGAGCTCCCGAACCTTAGTGATTCTGTGCATAGAGTTCTTAGTACTGTAGTGAAAGCTGTTTGTTCCTTTGTCACCCGTGATTTGTGTTGTGAAACAGTAAATCAGAAGCACATTAAAATGTGTGGATCCAAAAACATTGAAGAGTTTCACCATGTTATCAATGAGGCTAGAAATGAGCTTCTCCAAGTGCTTGGACAAGTCTTAGGAGATGAATCAGCTGAACTTTTGGCAGACTGCACATTTCTTGAGTCGGAGGCTGACTTGGCTACTTCTAAACAGCTGGTGGACATGTTAAGCCAGTATTTATCTTTTGAAAGGAACTCCACAAATGTTGGAGCTTGCCAGCTTTCACAGGTGACTGTGCTACTGCTTGCTTAATAAATTCTTCTAAAGAATCTGTTTATTGAATCTAATTCAAAAAATCATAAAATCATATACTCTCTCTCTCTCTCTCTCTCTCAGTCTGCTTGCATGCAGAAACACATGAGGCATCTTTCTATCTCCTTATCATTTTGCTAAATCTTGTCCATTTGTGATCTTGTGTCTTGATCATCAGAACAAGAGTGTCATTCTGGGTCTGAGCTTGGCTCTTTTATTGTGCTCTGGTAGAGAAAGCTGCTTTCACTTCGTCAATAGTGGGGGAATGGAGCAGCTTGCACATATTTTCTCTAATGAGGTGCAGAATTCTTCCGCCATAATTTTACTATCACTTGGAGTTGTTGAGCAGGCAACAAGGCATCCAATTGGCTGTGAAGGATTTTTAGGTTGGTGGCCTCGTGAAGATGAAAATATCCCATCTGGTACTAGCAAAGGTTATAGTCAATTGTTGAAGTTGTTCCTACAAAGACCTCAGCATGATGTTGCTTCTCTTGCAACCTATGTCCTTCATCGGTTACGATTTTATGAAGTTGTTTCTAGATATGAGGTATTCTACCAGTGTGTTTAAGTGGCTCAGGATGTTCCCTAAATTACAATGGTGCTAACTTGTGGTAATTTCATTCTCTTCCAGCTTTCTGTTCTTTCTGCTCTAGGGGGACTTTCTGCACTTGGAAGAGTTACAAGTGTTACGTCAGCAATGCTTAACAGTGCTAAATCTCAACTTAAGATGCTCTTGGTCAGTTCTAAATTTTCAATTGCATTTGTTTTGGCAGCATGCCAAACCATAATTCTTAGTTCTTATTTAGTGACAAGTGTTATGCAGAAATTGATAAATTTGCGTGGTCCAATTGAAGATCCTTCTATAGCAGCCTCTGCAAGTAGGTCATTGATCATTGGTCAAACAGAAGGATTATTGTCATATAAAGCAACCAGTAACTTGGTTGGTTCATCACATTGCTGCTTTTCAAACTGGGATATTGATTCCCATTTGCTGGCACTTCTCAAGGTATGCTACTTTCAGGCAGGCATAGATACAAGTTCTTGTTCTCATGTGTGACTTTTCAATTTATCGATGATGTTTCTTTTAAAGTAAATATTGCTTTTGCTTATTTCAAGTGATGAAGTCTTATAAACTTTATATCATTCACAAAGAGGTTTTGTTCCATCATATGTTATTTTGGGGAGTGATAGCTTACATGCTGATGAACATGAAACGCTATCATACACTATTATACTGAACTCATGTTTGCTTTCATTGCTGGGCTGAGCTATTCCTGAATATTTTTCATTTGTGACATTTCTTAGTGAAATCAAAATCACTGACTAGATTTAGGTTCTGTTAGTGAAATCAAAATAAATTTATGACTTTCTTAGTGAAATCAAAATCACTTTTTCCAATTCATTTAAGTTGTTCTTAAACTTTTGACTCAAAGAAAGTCATAAATTTATTTGCTTAGAAATAACTGTTGACTTAAACAAAAACGTTGTTACTAATTGAACCCAAACTTTGCTTTAATTGAAAGTTAAAATTTTTATATTTTAACTTATGGATTCTAACTAAACTACTTTCCTTATTCAAAAAAGTTACTTTGTGTCATATTTTAAATTTTCATGTAATTCAACTCATTTCTGCACAAGTTATGTAGAAAAATAACTTCTGATTTAAATCAGAAGTTATTTTTCTACATAACTTGTGCAGAAATGAGTTGAATTACATGAAAATTTGCTAAATCAAAAGTTATTTTTCATAAGTCATACCAAATGAACTCTTAATATACTCATTTATGCATTGTGTGTGATGAGTTATTGGTCTTCAACTGTATTATAATTAGAATCATCACTTTTATAGACATGAGCACAAAGCCTCAAATGACTTATGTGGAGCAGGTAGGCGTGTTTCATTTTCCTTCCTGTATCCATTTCCATGCTTGATGGTGCCATGAGCTATTATCATGCAGCTTTCAGTTGGCAAGTGATGTTAAGCCTATGGATTTTACTTTTTGTTAGCTAAGGTTGTTAAATTGCACTTTTAACTAGGATCTGTAGTGGGTCCGCTGCTTGAATTTGATATGTTCTTGTATTATTTATCAGAGTATGATTAAGTGAACAATTAGACTTTTTAGATAAAAGAAAATTTTGATTAATTGGCTAAATCTAGATACTAAAGCATTATAACAAATAAGTCATCCTCTGAAATATGGAAACAAAAAACATGTCATAAAAGAGAAGCCAATCTTGGTGGGTATTAGCTAAGGAACCTGAAGCATGGGACCTCCAAGAAGAAAGGAAAACTATCCTATCACTCTACAATTGGCTTGAAGGGTATTGGTTTTAAAAATTCTAGCATTTCTTTCCTACCAGGTACATCATAGGAAGACAAACGGTACAAAACTACAATCTTTCCTCCTTATGAAACCCACAAAAGAGATTATAATGAAATCCACCACCATAGATGAACAATCTGAACAGCATGTCCCTCGCAAATG
Organism: Populus alba; assembly: GCF_005239225.2. NCBI lineage: Eukaryota > Viridiplantae > Streptophyta > Magnoliopsida > Malpighiales > Salicaceae > Populus > Populus alba. Next base: position 6,430,617 of record NC_133299.1, read on the forward strand.
GGTGATGTAAAAATGGTCACAGTGAGACTCATCATGACAAATAACACAATTTTGCGATTTTAAGGCTCTAGTAATATTTCCTTACAATTCAAGTTTACCCTCGAATTACTCAGTATGAATTTTTTTTTTTTCAAATCAATCAAAATGAAAATCGAGAGTAGTCAGATTAAGGAAATTTTGTGGTTAATATCAGTTTTTGATTTTTCTGGGTTCATATTAATATGATAAAGAAAGGATTAATTGCTTCTTGATCGAATAAATTGAATTGAAAAACTTCAAGCTCATTATCTTAGTCAATCCAGACAAAAATGTTTAGTGGGAACTTTATTTTTGTTATTATAGATTCACCAATGTTCTAACTCTACTCTGACAATATAAATTTTTTTAAAGTCACCCTTCTAGTCCTAAAAGTTCTATTGTTACACTTGGGGATTAAATAGCCTACTTTTTGAATTTGGTTTTCAAGTTTCTTCTATGTTCTTAACTGTTTTTGTGTGACATGATAATATACATGGAGACTTGAGAGGAGAAAATCAGAGAAAAAGCAAGAAAAGATAAAAAAAAATAAATAAAAAGTCAGCTTTTTATTAGTTATTTACTTTGTAAAATGGAAAAACTGAAACTTATTAGCACCACAGGGATAAATTTGGGAAATTTTAAACTGTGGGCGTAGCAGTGGAACTCTGATGAATCTATAAGAGCAAGAATGTGGTTTACTCAAATTTCTACTAGATATGAAATGTTTTGAAACTAAGTTCTGCATAAAGATGTAGGAGCTATATAATTGCAGAATGTGGGATATTTCATATCATCATTCTTTGAATATGGGAAACAGTTTGTCCCTTTCACAGTAAGATTTATAATATAAAATACTTAAAACAAGCAAGCCAGGCTTTTTAATAGTTGGTCATAGAGCCAGGGAGATATATAACAGAAATAGAGGGAATGTGAGGTGGAAGAGAGAATGGAAATGAAATGTCCTAAAACCTGATAAAGACAGGTTAATGTTTTTTTATCAACCATTCTGTTGTACTCTTCTATCACTAATCTTATTGAAGTTTAATCTGTTCAAATTGGTCATTAACTTTATGAGGCTCAATATAAGAAGCAATTTAGAAATGCCAGAAAACATGTTTTAATGTGTGATTTCATGCTTTAATATGTTTTGACACCAAATAAAATATGTTTTTATGCTAGTTGATACATGCAGCCCACTCAAGCCATAAGAACAAATTATTTTACACAATGTACTTTCTTTTACCAACAATGTTGTTAGCTAGATGATATATATTGTAGAGATTTTTATATCCTAGATGGGCTGCAGAATTTCTTAGAAACCACTTTTTGTGCTAGCAGTTACGTCAGGTTCATGAGCTCTTGTAGTAGTGCTGTTTTTGTTGGCTTGTAAGATGCTTTAAGCTTCAAATTACCAGCTGTTTCATCATATTCAAAATGTCTTCTTGGAAGCAGGAGAGAGGCTTTCTTCCTTTGTCAGCTGCACTGTTGTCTTCCCCCATATTGCGTTCAGAAGCTGTAGATGCCATGGATACGTTTGTTGATATCGCATCAACTATTGGGGCCATACTTCTTTCACTTCTTATGTGTCGCTCAGGTTTAATTCTTGAAGTCCAATTTACCTTTTTCACAGGAAGTGAGATTGGTTTAATAAATATTGGTTTCTTTTCCAGGTTTAATTTTTCTCTTAAATTACCCCGAGCTTTGCACTACACTAATTGATGCTTTAAGGGGTGTGGGTGGTATGAATAGGGAAGAATGTGTTCCTCTACGTTATGCATCTGTTTTATTGTCCAAGGGTTTCGTTTGCAGTCCACATGAAGTTGGAGTGATTATTGAGACGCATTTGAGAGTGGTTAGTTCCCTTACTTGAGTTCATGGTTTCTGTTTCATCTGGATTTAAGTTTCATTTGAACCCCACATCCAAGTATTTAATTTATCTAGATTTTCTCTTTCTTGCAGGTTAATGCTATTGATCGTTTGCTAATATCAACTCCACATCCTGAAGAGTTTCTATGGGTATTGTGGGAGCTTTGTGGCCTTTCCAGGTGGAACTGCATGGCTTTTTTAGCTTAGAAAACTTTTATCTTCAAATACACTGTTCATGGTTTTGATACATTATTGTTTGTGATGTACAGGTCAGATTGTGGGCGCCAGGCTTTGTTGGTTCTGGGATATTTTCCTGAGGTATGATAACTATGTGATGTGAACTTGCCTTGCAGCAAGTAGTTCCAATTCCATTTAAATTGCAGAGACACTAAATCAGAAGTGTTAAGGCAGCATGCATGCATGATTTAAATGTTGGAGATGCAATACTATCAAGTGATGTTGAAATTTAACTCCTTCATTCCATGAAATGTCATAGGTTGAATCCTTATATATAAAAAATTTTGTGCGATAACTTTAGTTTAGTGAATAGATGTCTTAGTTTTTCCTTAGACTAATATTCAAATTTGTTTTTTGGTTAGGCCATTTCAATCTTGATTGAAGCCTTACATTCTGTCAAGGAGTCAGAGCCAGTTGCTAGTGGTAGTCCAGAACTCTTACATTTAATTTTAAATTGTTGGGGGTTTTACTTGTTTACCTGTATAACGGGCATGGATTGGTTGGGATTTTGTGTCTGCAGGAGCTTCTCCAATAAATCTTGCGATTTTTCACTCGGCTGCAGAGATTTTTGAAGTCATTGTCACTGATTCAACTGCATCTTCCCTTGATTCTTGGATTGGACATGCTATGGAACTTCATAAAGCATTACATTCTTCTTCCCCTGGTTCCAATCGGAAAGATACTCCAACTAGACTGTTGGAGTGGTTTGATGCTGGTGTAGTTTATCATAAAAACGGGGCTATTGGTCTTTTACGGTATTCTGCTGTGTTGGCTTCTGGTGGAGATGCCCATTTAACCTCCACCAACATTTTGGTGGCTGATTTGACAGATGTTGAGCAAGTTGTTGGAGATGCATTGGGTGGTTCGGACATAAATGTTATGGATAATCTTGGAAAGTTGATCTCTGATAAGTCTTTCGAGGATAATCCTCTTCGTGACTCATCCATAACACAGATGACAACAGCCATTCGGATACTGGCCTTTGTGTCAGAAAACTCAGTATGTAACTGTACTTTTCATCCATAATACTATGATGAATTTGTGAGTTATCTCATTGCAGTTCTTTTGTTAGACTGTTGCTGCTGCTCTGTATGATGAAGGTGCTCTCATAGTTATTTATGCAATTCTGATCAAGTGCAGCTTGATGCTTGAAAGGTCATCAAACAGTTATGGTTAGTTACTAAATTTGTTTTCAGTATGTTTATTATATGAGCGAAATATGTATGCAAGAGTTTATAAAAATGATTTTGTATGATCTGGGTATTTTGTGGCTTCTTTATGATGCCTTGCTTTAGCTTTTAGGAGAACTATTTTTTATTAGTATGTTTGGAGGATGCATTATCCACCTTTTCTTCCTGCTGTTATAGTCTCTCTCTTAGTTTCTTAGAAGAAATTTCTTGTTTTATCTTAAAACCAATTAAAAGCTTATAAAAGGGAATATAACTGGTTTAATCTTCTGTTCAATTTTTTTTCTATTGCTAGTGATTAGCCTCTATTTTATATATGAGACATGAACTCCATGTTGCCTTGAACAGATTACCTTGTTGATGAGGGTACAGAACGCAATTCTACATCTGATTTGCTATTGGAACGTAATCGTGAGCAGAGCTTGGTTGATCTTTTGGTACCTTCTCTGGTATTGCTGATCAATCTTTTGCAGAAATTACAAGTGAGTTGCTTTTTGTGATGACTCTCTTGATAGATCTCTTACTTTTCCACCTTGATCTTCTTTGAAAGGAAATTTTATTTGAAGTAGACATGCAGATGAATGACGATGAACACTTATTTAGGGTACGAATCTATTTGTGAAATTATGAACTGGGTTAACTTGAGATGAGTCTAACTGAATGGCACAGCAACCTTGAGCTACATTCTTGGCAGAAGTCTAGGTGTTTGCTTGGTGTGTTGGTTTATATTATGATATAATACAGCTTTGCCCTTGCTAATTCTTTGCCTGGACATAATGCGATTGAAAAATATCGGGCCCTAGGAGCAGCTAAGGGGCATGTAGGTTTATGCATTTTTCTAGAACACTTTTTACTGATCACAAAGAGACGCAAAAGAGTGCAAATTGTTCTGTGACAGTATATTACTATGTAAGGAGTGTCTAATTCAAAATCTGTGTTTTGTAGTAGTTTTTTTTTTTGTTCACTTTGTTTTTAGTTAATTTTGTTTAAGTTGAATGACTTTTCAAGTCTTTGCTCATGGAGTTGATTTTCTGTCATGTTCATAGGAAGCTAAAGAGCAGCACAGGAATACAAAACTAATGAATGCCCTTTTGCGACTGCACAGAGAAGTTAGGTAACTTGACATTTTCTCATGTTTATAGTTGTGCTTCCATTGTCTGCATATTTCAACTGAATCATGGTGCTCGCAGTCCAAAGCTAGCTGCAAGTGCTGCAGACTTATCATCCCCCTATCCTGATTCTGCACTTGGTTTTGGAGCTGTCTGCCATCTTGTTGTATCAGCACTTACTTGTTGGCCCTTATATGGCTGGACTCCTGGCCTTTTCCACTCTCTTCTTGCAAATGTTCAAGCTACTTCACTGTTGGCCTTGGGTCCAAAGGAAACCTGCAGTTTGCTGTGTCTTCTGGTAAGAAAGTTATCATTATACACCACTTCACCTAATCAATTTTTTGATGTTAAACAATTCCATGATTGGGCCTAATGTTCAAGGGCTTGCTTGAGTTGTGGATCAGTCACATATCTCCAGTTTACTTCTCTGCTCTGCTAGGTGTGAACAGTTGCACATTTGGGTCATGTATGTTGACTTCTGTCCAAGTACTTGTATTTGGTTCAGATTACGCTTATATTTTTCCATCTTAAAGTCAATGATTAGTGCTGTGTTTTCGACACTATTTACTTGTGAGTTGTCATGGATCTCTAATTGCATTGTTTGAATGATGAGAAATAATTCTATTTAGTGATCATTTTGAAGTGAATTATTTTCCAAGTAGTGTCCATTTTTATGCAAGTGTTTGACTAGTTTTTCCATCAAATTTTATTGCAAGAATGATTTATTTCCTGAAGAAGGTGTCTGGCTTTGGAAAAATGGAATGCCCATGTTAAGTGCGCTAAGAAAATTGGCTGTTGGGACATTATTGGGGCCACAGAAGGAGAAACAGGTTGACTGGTATCTGGAGACTTCACACCGTGAGAAACTGCTTAACCAACTGACACCACATCTCGATAAAATTGCACAGATTATCGAACATTATGCTATATCTGTATGTATTTCTTCTTAGTGTACCTCTGAAGTAACAATTTCCATTTTTGAATAAAAACAAGTGCCTCTATGTGCGACTTCAAGTTACGTTTTAATTTATTTTGGAATTTGTTTTGAGCAGGCATTGGTGGTCATTCAAGACATGCTTCGGGTTTTCATAATTCGAATTGCTTGCCAAAAGATTGAGTATGCTTCTTTGCTTCTGCAGCCCATTTTATGCTGCATCCGCAATCATCTTTCTGACTTGACTTCTCCATCAGAGATTGATGCTTACAAGGTTCTTGTGTCTGCAACTCCCAAATTTTTATTTTTCACTTGTATCTTTTATTTATTTCTGTTCTCTCTTTCAGGTTTACAGATATCTTGATTTTCTTGCGAGCATATTGGAACATCCATGTGCAAAGGTTTGTTACTTACGTGGTTTACCAATTAGTTTTTGGCATCTGCTTTTAATCCTCCCTCCCTTACCCCTTCCTCTCTCTCTCTCTCTCTCTCACACACACACACACACACACACACACACACACCCACCCCCACACGCGCACGCGCACGCACACACAGACAAACACATATATGTAAACCTCATATCAGCAACTTGTTTCACTCACTGATTTTTGTTGTTATTAGGAACTGTTATTGGAGGAAGGCATCGCTGAGATGCTAACACAAGTGCTGGAAAGGTGTTTAGTTGCTATCAGTTCAGATGGAAAACAGATCTCAGATAGTAAAATTTCAGCCAAGTCTGGGTTTACTTTGATCAGTTGGTGCTGTCCCGTGTTCAAGTCCTTCTCACTTCTCTTTGTTCCTCGAACACCTTTACCATACCCCGTGAGACATGATTTGTGAGTAAACATAAGATAATATTTATGTGCATTCTCTGTTCCGCCTCCCCCCCTGACATGATGGGATTTGACATTATGTTTACTAAACTTGTTGGTGGTGTATTAGGCACAGTTCTGCAAGTTTAAGTGCTAAAGACTATTCATTGATTCTACCATATCTGCTTAAGTTCTGCCAGGTAACTCTTTGTTCCTTTCTATACATTGAGGAAGTGCTAACATACAAACTATTTGTGTCAATTGGTTGGTCGTCTTCTTTGCTAAGGAAGATGTATTTCTGATATTTATGTTGCGAGTGTCTGAGAACTTGAAAAAACTTTAAGGATGTGTAAGACTGAGAATCTTTGGAGCTTGTGGTTTGGAAAGGGAAATGGTTAGATTCTTGCTCTTAGTTATTTTGGATCACCTTGAAGTTTCTGGTCCTGAAAGATTTTGAGAGGAACTTGTGTCTTGCTTCATTTGAGTCGACCAATAACTGGGAATGCCCTCAATTTTCAGGTCTTACCAGTTGGAAAAGAGTTGCTTTCTTGCCTTGCATTCTTTAAAGATTTAGGTTCCTGCAATGAAGGTCAAAGTGCTTGTGTGACGACTTTGCATCACATCAACACCAGCATTGAGGAACATGAATCTGGAAAAGGACAGGAAAGGAACGGGGATTATATTTTGGATGACATCGAATGGAGAAAGCATCCTCCTTTGCTTTCTTGCTGGATTAGGTTGTTGGAATCAGTGGATTCAAAAGATGACGCCTCAATTTGTGCACTTGAGGCTGTTACTACATTATCTATTGGTGCTTTGTGCTTTTGCGTGGATAGTAAATGGTGAGTCAGCTCGTTTTTTTTTGTCCATGAATTGGAGTATAATTTTAATGGTTGGCTAGGATTATTGAGTAATATGCTATTGTTTTAGTAGTTTATGAAGTGTATTTATGTTGGAAAACCCTATAATCTGCATATGCTTGTAGTATATATTTTGGATGCTTGAATTTGGCCATAATTTGCAAGTGGTATTCATTGATATATGGTTTTACTAGTGTCATCTAATACACTGACCTTGTCCACATTTTCTTTTTGGTAGTAGTTTGAACTTCACTGATGTGGTTGAGTTTGGGAGCCCAATCAAGAAAAATGGTGCTTGGTTTTTTAGTTTCTGGCTGATTTTGTGACAATTTGACAAGCTTGATTCACAATTTTCCTTGGCCTTTCTAATCAAGCAGTTACCAAGCTGAACTCATTTAAGCAATGAATAATCTTAGAAGCATTAAGAGAGCCTGTTTTGAGTTTTTTTGGTCTGACAGCCATAGTGCATTGTCACCATTTGTGATGATTGCATGAGATATGAAACTCCTCTGATATAAGAGAAATTAAATGTACTGAACAAATGAGGATAGTTATAGGTAGGATGGAGAACACTCAACGATTAAACAACAAATAGACTGTTTGTCTATGTTTGGTATCAATAACTGGTTTTTATTTAATGAAAAGTATATTCTGAACATATATCATACAATAAACAATTATTTCTATGAATGTCAAATAAGATCCATAACATTGTTAGCAGCTCTGTGTTTATATTATTTTTATACATGTTTGCAGACAACTATTTCAATTTTTTGTGCAAGGTTTATTATGGCATTTGAATAATTTATGTATGTTATAGGCAGTGTTGTCAAAAGACACTTGGGTGTTTGCCTAAGCACTACAGGAGAGGCGAGGCCATAACACCTTTATTAGCCTCAGGCGATGAAGCGCTATTGCTCGCCTGCCTATTTGCTGGATTTTTCTTTTTAACTGATTTATGTTTTGACCTATTTGTCCATTTTTTTAATCTACCACAAAAACAATTTAGGGGTATTTTTTGTAAAAAACAAAGATTAGGGTACAAAAAAAATAAAAAAAATTTCTTTCTTCTTTTTGTTATCTGCTGTCTTTTTGTTTCATTCTCACTTAATTTCTTTCTTCTTCACTCTTTCTCTCCCTCTCTCCCTCTCACCCCGTGTTATCCCTTCTTTGTCACTCTCTTCACATGTCCATTTTAATGGTGTTATGTTGCTGAAATTTCTAACTTTTTTATTGTTCTTGCTGTGTTTTTTAAACTTCAGTTGATATCGTGTACTTACTTTCATGGTTTGTACAAAAATTAAAAAAATTAGTTAGTACTTAGAATATGCTACTTTACAATATTTTATATTTTCTTTTGATTTTCTAATGAGAAATATAACTTTATATGAATATGTTATGGTATTTTATATATATTTTAAAGTTAATATTATACATTTATTTTCTTTAATTTATAGCATATCGCCTTGGTTCATTTGGCTAGTGCCTAGTGCCTCGGGCACTTTACAGGCTTGGCCCCTTTTAGTGCCTATTGCCTTTGACAACACTGGTTATAGGCTTCATTGATAACTTTCGGATCCTGGTTATCAATAAAACCATTTCAAATTTTGTGCTAGGTCTGTTTTGGCAATTTAGGGATTTTTTTTTCTTGTCTCTAGGTTGCTGTTCATGGTTTTGAATAATTTATTATGATATAGGATTCATCATCAACTTTTGTTCCTGTAATGATATATGCCAAGTCATTTATCCATTAAGCTGATAGTTTCTTATTCTTCTCTTAGTAATTTGAATTTGAATGGGGTGGCTGCGATAAAAAAACTTTTCGGTATCCATGATGATATGGATGGGACAGATAGCTCTCCAGAGAACATAGGTTTCATAATGGAAATGATTACACTTCTGAGTTCAAAGTTAAATGATGATGACTATCTAGCTACAGATATGAGGGAAAGTTTGTATCAAGTAAGTTGATTAAAATGTTTGTCTTTAAATTATTTCTCTTTTATCATCATTGGTTTTGTGGAAGCTGACTGGGTGTCATCAATTTACAGGCTTCAGATTCTGCGAAGTCATTGTTGCTATTGTTGCAGAAGCCCACTGGTTCAGTTACAATAGATGACATTATGAGCAGTGAAGGCATTCAATCTCTACCATCAAATGAGCTTCTGGTTCATTCAAGAATAAATCAGATGGGAGATGGCACTGCTGAAAAGTTTGATGGTTACCTTTACCTAGGAGGCCTTGGAGATAAATTTCTGTGGGAATGTCCAGAAACCTTACCTGATAGATTGTCGCAGAATCCTTCTATGAAAAGGAAATTATCAGCATTGGATGGTTCTGGTAAGCGTGTCAAGGGAGAAACTTCAGTGGCTGAAGCTACTGGACAAAATGCATTTTCACGGGGAATGGGTTCATCAACTGCTCCTTCTGGTCCAACTCGCAGGGACACCTTTAGGCAGCGCAAACCAAATACCAGTAGGCCTCCATCCATGCACGTTGACGACTATGTTGCTAGAGAAAGAAGTGTTGATGGTGTTAGCAATTCAAATGTTATAGCAGTCCAGCGAGTGGGATCTACAGGTGGAAGACCTCCATCAATTCATGTGGATGAATTTATGGCCAGGCAAAGAGAACGCCAGAATCCAATGGTAGCTGTTGTTGGGGAACCTTCAGCAAAGGTTAAGAATGCAACCCCTGCGAATGATGTAGATAAGGAAAAAGACAACAAGTCTAAGCAATTGAAAACTGTTCTGGATGATGATCTTCAGGGAATAGATATTGTTTTTGATGGCGAGGAGTCTGAATCTGATGACAAATTGCCTTTTCCTCAGCCTGATGATAATCTGGAGCAGCTAGCCCCTGTCATAGGCGACCAAAGTTCTCCCCACTCGATTGTTGAAGAGACTGAGAGTGATGTTAATGAAAACAATCAATTTTCTCATTCACACACACCATTAGCATCTCATGTTGATGAGAACACCCAAAGTGAATTCTCTTCAAGGATGTCTGTTTCACGACCTGAAATGCCGTTGACACGAGAACCAAGTGTTTCTTCGGATAAGAAGTTTTTTGAGCAACCTGATGATGCAAAGAATACCATTAAGACGTCTGCTGGCTTTGATTCTATTTCAGCTGCAAGTACTTCAGGTTTTCCTCATCAGATTCCAGTTGATTCAAGGATGCCTCCACAAAATTTCTATATGAAGAACAGCTTGCAGCATTCTTCAGGATCTCGAGGACTTTATGACTCTAAAATTCCTCTGAATCAGCCACCTTTGCCTCCAATGCCACCTCCAGCAATGTCATCCATGATTCCTCAGAATCATGATCCAGGTCCAACTCAGTCATCCCCCTATGTTAACTCTGGAACAGAGGTGCAGCCTCCACTTCCTGCACCCTTCCAAGTAAGATAAGATATGCTGTCGATTTAAAAGAAATTTTATCTGCTATCCTGCTGCTACCGCATGTTCTTCTGCATTTGTGTAATCATACTTTCCCCTCTTTTGCAGGTTCAGTCAGATTATCTATCTGCATTTGGTAGCAATCCTTCCATTCAGATGGCAGATTCCAAGTATTCACGTGCTTCTATCTCTTCTCCCAGTGGATCTGCTGGGCCTCACCCACCACTTCCTCCTACACCACCTCCCTTCTCATCTAGTCCATATAATTTACCTTCTTTAAATCCTTCTACTTCTCAGTCTTCAGCATATGCTGTTGGAACAAATGAGCTTCCCCAGACCTCTACTTCACCAATTGATCCGAGATTAGGAAATCTCTCCGTGTCGGGTGCTGGTTTAACTTCTTATATGCCATCTCCTCTAATGCCACCCATGGTTTTCAGTAGGCCAGCTACAATCCCTGTGACTCCTTATGGAAGCATCCCCACCCAGCAGCAAGGCGAGAGTCCAAATGTCTTGCAAAATCTCTCCATTCCTCAGCTGCAGCCTCTGCAGCCTCCGCTTCGACGTCCACCACAGCCACCTCAACATCTTTGGTCACTTGCACAATCTTCTCAGCAGCTGGAACAAGGGGGGTCTTTGCAAAGTCCTATTCAAATGCAAGGCCATCAATTACAAATGCTGCAACAACCACAACTCCCTTCTGTTCATGCTCATTATCAAGCTCAGCAGCAAGAGCTTTCTCAGTCAAGGCAGCAGCTAGTTGAGCATGCACAGCCACATGTTATACATCAGCAGGGAGATGTTTCATCCCAGCAGCAACAAGATCTTGGAATGTCGTTGCAGGAGTACTTCAAGGATCCAAAAGCTATCACGGTACCTGCATTTTACAGCCAAGGAACATAGTTTATGATTTTGAAATGTACATGCTTTATTTCACCTTAAAGTTAATTCTCTTGTTTTATGGCAGTCTTTATTGAGTAACAAGGAAGAGCTGTGCCGGCTTTTGGAGCAAAATCCAAAATTAATGCAGATGCTTCAGGTTATTATCATCAAATTTCTTCCTCATTTTTCCAGCTCTTATGTGCTAGTTCTTGTTTCTTACTGATGTTGAAACTGTGAAGTTACAATGATAATTGAAGCCTTTGTATAAACAAATTTCAGTTTTTGGGCGAGAGCTTAAAGTTAAGCTGACTATTATCAAACCAAACCAGCCATAACTGAACCAAGTCAAAACAAACCACATGATTTAAGTTTCAGGCTCTCAGCCCCTTGAAAGAGTTCTAAAACTGCCCTGCACTTGAGAGTTCTGTTACAAGATTAATCACTACCATCCATGCCAAAATAAGATCATATGATGTGTAAATCAGTGTAGCAGTTGGTGATATATAAAAAGAATCAAGACCAAACCTATGCTTTTAGAAGTAAAATCCAAACCAAGTAGTTAATTTGGGTCCAGTTTCAGTTTCCCTTGTCATCCTGAATTATCAGATGTGATGTTGAGCTATTCCTATCGTTCAATCCTTTTGGTCTTTGAGTTGGTTTTTATGAGATTTGAGGTATTGTAATGATAGTTGTCTCTTAAATTTTCATGTTTTTCTTCTTGTTTACAGGAAAGACTAGGCCAGCAATAGCATCTGTCTGTGGATTTAGATTTTGATCTCGTTAGGTTCTTCAGGGTACATTCAGCGGAGCTGTAACTGTGTGTCCATGTTGCATCACGTCCCAGCTTCCATTATCCTATTCTGCAAGAATTGTTTTTCAGCCTTGTTCGCTGAAATTTTTTGCATAAATGCTGTACAATATGATGTCATTAATTCTTGTTGTACTGTAAATTATCATTAAATTGCCTATTATCTGGTTATTTTTTTCCAAAGATGACAATATTGGCTTCCAGGTCCCCAGTTTTGGTTGTTTCCCGCTCCAAAATATGATACAATTATGCTGTAAACTGTATGAAGTTGTAGGATTAGTTGTCTTATAACTTGAAACTGTAGAGTAGATAATGCAAATGTGGTTATCTTATTGTTCTCAGAAGAAGTCAGAATCTCGCCATCATTTCACTCTGATTGCTGTGCAGTCATGGTTGTTGGATGAGCCCAAATTGGTGTTAGGGTAGGAAGTTGTGGCTTCCTAGGTCTAGCTAATTCCTTGTAGCTCCTTCATGTTCTTGACGTGGATTGTTGATCTGATTTAGGAAGCATTTTTATACGAAATCCTCTTGAGGTTTTGGTTCGAGATGTTGCTTCATCTTCAAAATTGGACACTTTCACTGATGCGGTTTCTGTATATTTTAGTTGCAGAATGGGAGAGTTACCTGGACAAGGGAATACAATTTATTTATTTATTTTTTAATGTGAGTGTCTAGTCAGTTTTTGCACATATTTACTAATTTCATGTAAGTTTTTTTGACACTGAGAGAACTTGAATTTAAATTTGTGATTATTAAGAAATAAATCTAAAATTTGAATAATTAAACTATCATGTTTTCATCTTATTTTTTTCACATGTTTTTAAAATATTTAACTTCTTTGAAAAATATGCTTTCAATGAAGCTCATTTAATTTTCATCACTCTTTTTTGTATTTGTATATATTTTATAAAAATAAAAATATAAAGAATGAATTAAAAGAAAAAAAAAGAGTTAAGATGACAAAGGATGAATGAGAAAAAAATAAAAAATAAAGGAAAAACCACGTAATGATTTTTTAAAATTACTTCTCTGGTTTGCAGGGGACGTCAACAATATAATGCATAAACATAAATAAAAAAATATACTTTGTTTTTGAAGTATTTTAATTTTTTTTTGATGTTTTTAAAAATTAATTTACTAATGTTAAAAATTAAATTTTAAATAAAAAAAACACCTTGAATAATATTTACCACGATCTTAAGCGACCCAGCGCATGGTTGTTAAAAATGTGTTTTAATTCGTAAAATTATTTAATTTTACAAGTTAAAACATATAAACATATAAAATGGAAGTTAAAACTTGAAAATTAATAAAATTAATTAAATCCGGTTAAACTCGTATAAAAGTAGGTCAACTCATAAAAAAGGGTAAAAACGTACTGTTTTCACGAGAAATGCAGAAATTTTGATGCCCTATGAGGCTATGACTTAGCAGTCTCTTTCCCACCCCACCCCACCCGTGACTCACTGATCAATACTCCACAGTCCACAAACACTCCACATTCCACAGTCCACTCCAGTTACTCCATAGTCAAGACTCAAGACTTCGTCCCTGTCTCCCACCCTCTCTGACTCCTTTCCCCCTTTTGCTTTCCCCTTTCCCCTTTCCCCTTTCCCCAGCAGATTAAGAAAGCCCTTTCCCCCGATCCGGAGCGTTCTTGGCGAGACGAAGGTAAAAATTTATTTCCAATCCCAAACTTTGTTTTTTCTGTCTAATGGTGGTGATTAGAGACAAAACTTATCTGGGTATTCTACTATTAATTGGTTTGCTTCTGGGTATTTTCTCGGTGGGTAATTATCTGTGTTTATCTTACTGCTGCTAGTAATTTTTTACTTCTGTGTGTTGTAATTTCTGGTAATTTTTTGCTTCTGTGTGTTGTAATTACTTGTAATGTTCACCTATGCTCTGTTTGATCTTGCTTTCTTTGGTGTTGCAGAGTCTGCAATTCTCCATAGACAACGAAGCATTCCAGGATTGCTGGTGTAACCGTGTAAGATTATCTTTAACTAAGCTTCTTAATTATATGAAATTTTGAGAGAAAACTGAATGTGAAGGGAATTTAGGTGTAATTTATCTAGGTATTCTGTGAATTTAGGTGTAAGATTGCTGGTTCTCAATGTTTTAAGGTTTTTTATATTTTGCATTTAATTCTCTAGAGAAAACTGCAAACGTTAGTAGTTATATTTTGATGGCCACCATTGTTGACACACGAGGAGATTGGATTAGAAGAGTGGAAAATGTTCATCAGACCCCATTAGTTTAGCAATATGCTTAATATAGAATAAAACACCAGTTTTCTGTGTTGATAAGATAATGTTTTTTTTTTGTTGAATCTATGCATCTATGCTTAATATAGAATAAAATACAGTGCTTTGTGATTCAAATTGTGCTTAATACAAATTGTGAATCTTCTGTCATGTGAGAATTGTGAGTAATTGTTTCTGTGATGATTTGGCTGCAAGAAATTATGATTTGGTTGCAAGAAATTGTTTCTGTGATGATTTTGCTTAATAAAGAGTAATTGTTTTATGTTTTAAATAGTAATTAGGCATGACTTTCAATATGTCCAGACTCCAGACTCCAGATCCTTTGTGTTCGATTTCAATATCCTTTTATTTGAATTATATATTTTAAGATGTTTGGATATTTGTATTGTTTAAAATATTTTACTTGCGTTTTACGATTTTAGTTAAAATATTTTACTTGTGATTTTATGATTTTTAGTTAAAAAATTTTACTTGCGATTTTACGATTTTACGATTCGAGTTTACGAGTTGAGTTTATATTGTATGTTCCGTGTTGTGTCAAAAAAGCGTTTTTGACAACCTTGACCTAGCGTACAAAAACCTAAATAAAAAACAAAAAGAAAAGAAAAGAAAAGAAGAAGGAAAAAAAAAATCCTACTGCCCAGTACATTAAAGTCAGCTGCCTCTCTCACACGGTTTCTGTATCACAGCAACTCCAATCACCCATATATTTCACAGCAGCTCCAGTCACCGATCCACTAATCCACAAGGTCTCTCCATCAGCGACACCCACAACCGCTCCAGCAGCAAGCTCTGTCAGCCGCTTTTCCTCTTCATCAACCAGCAGCAGCACCCCACCACCAAGCAGAACGTCTTCTTCTTTTCATTACTGCTTTAGTAAGCCTCAAGACTCCGATAGGTTCCCTTTAATCTCCTTTATAATCAAACTCTCAATCTGAGGATTGTACTTGTTTATGTATTCGCTTATTGTGATTCTTTTAGCTTTGCTGTTTTGTTTCCGTATTCACCAACTGCTTCCTCATTAAAATATTAAATCTTGACGAATGCTTTCTTATACGGGTGCTTTTTGTCTCCAAAGCAAACGGGTGTTTTTATTTACTTTGCACTTTGTGCTGCCTAGTGTGTGTTTTTGTGTGCTTGTGCAGTATAGAAACACTAGGTTAGGTTGATACATTAATCTTGTCTCTTGTATTTTGTGTGCCTAGACTTGATGCTTTTATGTAATGTAATCGGATCAAGCAAAAGTGTTAAGAGGAGAAGTGAGAATGGACTCTTAAGATGACGAAAAGGGAAGGGTTTTTTTTTTTTTTCCTCTGGTAAACGATCTGTCTAGGCTGGTTGTAGATTTTGAATTGTCATGCTTTAATGCTAGGCTACTAGTAGTTGTCTAAAGGTTGTGATATGAACATTCATAAATGATAGTATTGATAGATTATTTTAATTTATCTGTAAAGAAAATGTTCCCCTAAAACCCTTGGAAGCTCACTGTTATTTTGTTTAGGTATGGGAGGAATGGACCAACTTTTTATTGTTTTGACCCCAATAGCAAACCACTTTGTCATAAACCTATTCTTGGCCCTTCAATTTTTTTTCCCATGTTTTTTTTTAAACATGAAATTTCGAAATTTGTAAAAAAACGTTTGTTTTTTCATCGAAGAATCAATCTATGAGTAGTATAATCCTTAAAAGGGTTCTATTCCATAGAAGTTGAAACATTGCAGTTTCAAAAAATATAAGGTTTTGTTTTTATCAATGAACGGTAAAATCCTTAAAAGGATTCTATTTAGAACTTCATAAAAATAAAATACAAATCGTGTAAGCAAGGGGAATGGGTCAAAGCCAAATTTACCTTTTTTTTTTTTGAATTTTTAAATTGAGGATTAGGCCATGTTGCTAGGTTTGGATCCCAAATCACTATCTTATGTCCTAGAAACCTTTACCCCTTGCAATTAACACAAGCATAGTTTAGGCAAAACCTTAGCATACAAGTACAATAAGTATATTTTATTTTTAAAAATGAACATGAAACAACTTACCTTAGGTAGATTTTAGAGTGATTTAATCTTTTATTTAATATAACTAGTCCTTTACCTACAACCTTTAAAAAACTAGTTAGGGTTTTTAATTATCATAAAACTAGGTGGCAACTTCTTTTTATTTTTATTTTTACCTTTTTACATAATAGCTTCACCGAGATATCCCCTGTGAAAAATTGTCTTCCTCAATGTCTTAAGAAATAGGTTAGTTCACACAATAAGACCATTTATAATTGTCTGATGTGTATCATAAAGTTGTTTGGTGGTGTTAATACTAATACTGTAAAATATTTTTTTTTGTTTCCATTTACCCATTAGATTATGGAATGTTTCAAACTTCTATATATGAGATCATAATCTGTTACAAGTGCATTTGTGTTATAAACATATTGTAATAAAAAATGAATTTTGGTTTGATGATGCATGAGACCTTTGCTAGAATTGAAATATGGTCCTTATTGATACTTTAGAACTACTATGTTGCATTATGGACATTTAAATACATTAACAAAGACCCTAAGAGTGAGCTGGGTCAAGGAAGGTGCTGCAAATATGGTATTTCTTTGCAAACATTGAAACTTTATAGTTTTCTATGTACGAAGTTTAAAACTTTGATTCAATCCAGCAAACTCCAATGCTACACCAACTTTGTGTGCTTCTTAATGTCATTTCCACATATTGAAGAAACTTTTGTTTTTTTAATTATGGGTTTTGGTTGTTGTCATTTTGATATTTGATACTTAATTCTTTTTTGTATTTTGGATATTTGAATTATATTTGTCAATTTGAGCCTTTAAATTGTGATTTGCCTTTTGGATTAATTAAAATTTGTGTTGAAATTGAGGCAGACTTAAATTCAGCAAGCTGAATCAGTTTCGCAAACATATAGACATCAGGTTCCATTTCCTCCATGAGCTCACCAAAGATGGTATTGTTAAGATGGTTCACTGTAATACACGAGCAAATAGCAGACATAATGACCAAGCCTTTGAAACTGGACATGTTCATAAAATTAAGAAGTCTGATGGGGGTCTGCATATTTCCAGGCATAAACTAAGGCGTAAACTAAGTGCTTTTATTAGCACATAGTTTAAGAGAGGATGTTAGAGTCTGTTTCTAGTTGATCAAGTCTTTAGTACATCATTGACCTAGTGGGTTGACAACTCAGGTTCTTCAGGCCACAACAAAACAATCCACTCCCTCCCTAGAATAAGAAAAAGCACCAGCATCCATCCAGTACTACGCTGTCCCACAAAACCAAACACAAGCACAAGCATGAATACCAACTCTCTCTAGTTTATCTGGACTGACATATATGTTTCTCATCTTTTGCCTTCCAATGTTCTGCTTCCTATCAGGTGAATTTAGAACCCTAGCTTCCCCAAACTTGTTTTCAGCGCATTGAATCGCGAGTGCAAGTTAATTAAAAAGAGTAGCAAATAGCAATGAGCATGGAGGCAGCGCAGAAAAAAACCCCTGCACAGATTGTCAGATTAGACATTGCCTTCAAAATGGTAACGAAATCCTTCTCTTTTCATTTTTTTTTTTTTATACTATAGTTCTGCTTATATTTATGTGTGATTTTCCCCCTTTCTTCCCTTACACTGGCCAGTTTTTCAACACCCTAGAAAGCATAAGAGAGAGACAGGCTTCAATGCTGTGATTCAATTATTAGTAACTATGACGTTACCAATTTCATGTTGCTGTTTATGGGAAATATTTGAACGTGTAGAGCAGTCCACTATAGTCAGAGAAACAGAAACCCCATATATTCCATGAATCATAAGGTTTGGTGATGATTTAGTAACCCTATCCTGTTCATAAGAAAATAGCAAATGACATTGTAGATTAAGGAAGAAGTGGAGTATAGTTAGAATGAAACATTGACTTTCAATCTAGTGGAAGTGCAGCAGAAATTTCACCTCCTTTGTGGTTTGTTCTTCCTTTTGTTTCTTAACATTGCTGTGTGCAGGCTGGACAATGGGTCAATAACATGAGCAAGGCTGTAGAAGATGAACCAGCAGAAGTAGAATCAGAGGGCCGGCCTTCTAGGTAGTATAGCCATCTTTACATTTTCAATAGAGGATTTTGCTGCGTTATTATAAGCTGTATTTAAGAAATCTTTGCATGTTTTTCTTAGGCTCGGACTTGGTGCAAAAGAAGTTCCACGCCATTCTAAAGCTAGACTATCAAATGACCCTGTTGAAAGGAGGTTATATGCCAAGTTGGAAGCCGGGAAGAGAAGAGCTGCTAAACTTATTGAGGATTCCATTGTACCAGCTAGAGATTGTAACGAGGATGATGACAGTGATGGAGAATTAGAAAGCAGAACCAGTACATTTGCAAAGAAGAGACCTGGTCCTCAAGTACAATCTCTACAAGTTAAGAAGAAACAGAAGTAACTTGTAAGATCAAATGTAACGTTTGTGTTTTGTATCTGTTAAATCATTTGTCATGTGCAAATTTGATGGCTGCATATGTTTCCCCCCCTTCAACTTAGAGAATTATCATAGCATCCTTTTGAAATCTCATGATCTTTGATTAGTGTAGCAAGCTGTAGGACTTGGTAGGTGGGAATCCTTCTTAGCTTAACATGATCACTAGAATCTGTATAGTAGCTTGATAGGAATTGGTGTGAGATATTATTGGCTGTGGACAATTTAAAAACGGATTTTTTTTTTTTTATATAGAAAATGAAACTTGAATTCTCAAATAACAGATAGGATATATTTGCTAATTCCTAAATTGTCCAAATCCACCAAGTTCAGCTGCTTTTGAAGACGATAATGATGCCTTTTGTGGTACCGGGGAAATGGGAATTTACAGCAACCTTGTCTGGTTTATTGGGGTGAAAAAAGGTTAGAGCATGCACGATGCGATAATCCAGAGAATAGCAGCTATTCTGCTTTGGAACATCCTTTTATAGTGTGGTTGAAATTGAATGTTGATAGCAGCTCGTTTGCTGACCAAGGGCGTCCTCCTGGGGTGGGAGGTTTGGTATGAGACCGAACGGGGAAACTGGATTCAAGGCTTCTCGGTCTCCAAGGGATAACTTCGAAAGAGGGCTTTTAGACGGACAGAGTTCTGCATGCTCTAAGGGAGAGTAACCATTGTGCTGGTTTTATAGCTGGTGTTGGATCTAGCAATCGAGGAATGGAGATTGGGAAGTCAGAAGTGAGAGGGTCTGGATATCCGGCAAGTTTGGGATAGTCTCCTAATGTTTATGGATTCATCTTGGAGAGTTGCTGCTATGGGGATAGCCTTCAGATGTCCCTAGTTTCAGTTCTACTTAATCTGAAGTACTAAGAAAAATAAAGAAAAGAAGCGAGAGAAGCTTATGGTGGCTGGTGTGGCCTTGAATATTTAACTCCCGCACTTGCTGTTCAATCATCACTCTTAATCTTGCAGCAAGGATCGAGGACAGTTGGAACATTGAGTTCCTTGATGCCTGGTCTCCTTATGGTCTATCCATAGTAATTCAAGCGACATGTATTATGGGCACTATGCCTGGGTTTGCTTCTTTGCCCGTTTTCATCATACTACTTGGCTACTTGCAACCACAAATAAGAATTACATGAAGTCCTTTACCTCAAGATAGTTGTTTGCGTCGCTCCCCCATGGCACCAAACGGCCAACAACTAGAAGAGTTATAACTGGGCTGGAGCTTGAGAAATTAGTTAGTATAGTTTGAGAAGAACAGGAACTTGATTCTTTGATAAAAGCAAGCCTAAATCCAGTTCTTATTGCTTTGCCTCTGAAATCTTTAAGTTTGGGTGGAAGACATCTCAAGGACGTGAAAAAGAGTTTTGAATGTTAGTAAATATTGACACTCGCAAGATGGATCGATCAAGTCTTCGAAAGTTAAAACGAGTGCTAACCAATTTAGGAAAGGCAAAAGGAAACAGAAGGCAGAATTTTAAGAGAGAAGAAGAAATCCGAGTGAATAATCGTGCATAACTGTTTGATCTTCAAATGTGACTGTTCCATTTATATGAATTAACAATTTGATTCTCTGATGGACCTTTCTAGCGTTATCTTCCATTCAACTAATGATGCTTTTCGCCTTCTCTTGGTTCTTTTGAGTCCTCTTCTACTCTCTCACTTACTAGTTCCTTCTGACCCAAAATCCCCACTTTCTTACAGGCTGCTTAACATTGTTTTCATCCATTCAGTACTTCCCTCTCTTCAAAACTTCTCCCTCAATCTTTTCATTCAATGAGTTCTTAATTTCCAAATTGTGTTACTGTCCATTACAAATATATATCCATGGGAGCTTCAAAACACATTAAGATATACAAAAATTTCTTTAATATAGAATGTTGATTACAGCTTTAAGCACAAGTTAATAGCTATTCTGCTACTGTAGCATTTGCAGTTTTTGATTGTGTTTGCAAGATCATTTCAAATCGATGAATTAACTTCTGGGTGTCCTCAGTCAACGTCATAGTGGAAACCTTGGATTCCTAACAAAAAAAAATATATTGTTTATGAAATCTACAAGGCTCACATGATCCGAGGAGCCCATGATCCAAGAGATCCTTTTCAAGTTACTAAATATAGCTAGTATCTCCTGGTAGACATTCTCTTTTAAGAAACACCACATTTCTACAGTTATGACACTAGCATGTGATGTGTTCTTGCTTGCTTCTTTTTGTGAAGAAATGAGGAAATGTTTCGGAAAAATAAAAGACAAGGGAAGATAAGGAAACACCTTTTGGCTCCAGGATTGATTCTTATCGTCGGTCTCAGTTCAAACTTTACAAACTTGTTTTTCTTTTTTATTACAAAGGAAAGGCTCTCGAACACGAGATCTCCTGGGAAGAAGAGAAGAACCCTACTGTCTGTTGAGCTACATGCTCATTGTCTTTACAAACTTGTTTAATTAACCGAGCGAGAGATATAGCTTTAAGTGGTGTTTGCCATTCAAGTATTGTGGCTTTTTGGGCGCTGTTTAAATTAAATGGCAGTCATCTGGCATTGATTGCCAAAGCAATAAATGGACGATGTGACAAGAAAAAAGATCATTAAAAAGAAAAGGGAAAAATCTGCTTATATCCAACCTTGTACATGCAGCTCTTATATATTTATATCTGTGCAATATTTGATCTTACTTCACAGGGGGAGGTTTTACTTGGAACGGGGACATTAACATGTACAAGATTAGGCTGTGGAGAAACACTTCGGGTGTCAGTTTGCCAAGTTGATATTTTTTTAATATAGGATGCCTGCTCTTCTAAGAAATCAAAGTCAGCCTCTCGAGGCATTTGCTTCCTCTACCACCCTCATATACACCAGTACAATTGTGCCACATGTACTAAACAGCGACACTGTGTATTAGCCTCCGGGGCTGTTACACACCACCAAAATCTTCCTTGACGGCACCGGATCCACTAAGCCTGCCTGTCTCATGTGCTTGAGTGCATACACATTTCCAAGACTTCCATTCCCTTAACAGTTGTGCACCTGAAACAAACTTAAGCCTCCATTCATTCTCTTGGGTTGCACTCAAATTTCCTATACTACTTTCTTAATTGCTTTCAAACTCAACAGGAGAGAGAAGCAGTGAAAGGTTAGGCAGTTTTATGAAGCCTATGAAGTTTGAAGCAATCTGGTATGGAGACAGGATGGAAGGAACATGCTGAGATATCACCAAGTTGTCCTCGGTGTGGTTCCTCAAATACTAAATTTTGTTATCACAACAACTACAGTTTAACACAACCGAGATACTTCTGCAAAGGTTGTAGAAGGTACTGGACTAAAGGAGGATCCCTGCGAAACGTGCCTGTTGGTGGTGGTTGCAGGAAGAATAGAAGAGGAAAGTCAATGAGGCTATCAACAGATGTTCACTCTAAGATTTCAGGTTATGGAGGCTTGTCTAATAACTCTATTAGACATCCATTTAGCCATAAAGGAATTTCCTCCATGGAGTCCTCTAGCTCATCCATGATTCCTGATGGTTCTCATATTGATCTCGCACTTGTTTATGCAAAGTTCTTGAATCCACAGCAAGATTCCAAGAGTGGTTTTAAAGTGCCTGAATTTAGAAGCGAGTTTGATCCATCTCTCGGATTCCCTACCATTCCGAACATGTATTTGGAATCAAGTGCTCAATTACCGGAAGAAAATGGTCTTGCTGGATCCCTCACCATCTCTGACTTCTCGACAGAAGTTCCTTCAAGTGACAATGATCACTTGATGTACTACTATACTCTAGACTCAGCCCACAAGCACCAAGATCACCAAGATAGGACTCAACAATGTACAAGTCATGAAACAAGCAGCTTCCACTTGCCACCATTGCCAGGACAAGACACAGTCTCTCAAGAGATACTTTGGTCAAATTCTCACATGATGATGGATAATCATAGCCTGGAAATGTCTCAACAACCAGTTCTTGGACCTGACACTCAAGATCCTAATCTATTATTTGGGAACTGGAGTCCCTTTGACATGTCTAGCGATGATACTTTCTCAAGGTCTTGATAAAATGTGTTACTTCATTGCCTTTTTCCCTTGCTATACATGCATATCACTGTATAGAACCCGGAATAATCTACATATACAAATAAGTATATGTTACCCGTGTTTATAATGGCACCTGTAATATACAAATAAGTATATGTTACCCGTGTTTATAATGGCACATGTAATATACAAATAAGTATATGTTACCCGTGTTTATAATGGCACCTGTAACTGGGCTTTGTTTACTCCACTCACGGAAGTAACTATATATTGAAGCTTCAAAAATGTTGCTCTCAGTTAGAGATGTTTCTTCTTCTTCTTCTTCTTCTTCCTCTCTGTTTTTTTTTTTTTTTTTAAATAAATTAAAAGAAGAGTCTCGTCATTTTGTCAGCACAACTCCTTGGTGTTTTACCTTGATTCTACTCAACTAAACGTATGTTAATTCCAAACTAATTGAGGTCGACTACATGGGTTTATTTTCTTCTGTGATCAATTCTTTTACAAGATTGAACTGCATGTACAAGTGTAAATTGATGTGGGACTAGCTATTTCTTTACCATTTAGATTCAGTTATTATTACAATAAGATCAAGGAATTGATATTTCAATAGGAAGCCAAACAAGTATCAATTTCAAGTGTTTCTGATACATGAAAGATTTTTAATCTAGAAAATTACATTTACCATCTTGTAATTTGGTTTAATTTTAATTACTGGCTATAATTTCAAAAAATTATACTTTATATCTTGGATCTACAAAAAATTTTAAATCAAAAAAATAACCAAACTACCCTTGCATATCAAATTAAAAAATCAACCAAACAACATATCAATCTTCTCTCTCTTTAGTGAGGAAAACCTTCCTCTTTGGCCAATATGATTAATCTCGATGAAATTATATGTTTTTTTGGGGTGGGTGGAATGGTTCAACTATAATGTTTTCACCTTTTTTAAGATTTTAATCAATAGCTGTTGTAACAATTGGAGTTTGAATATTTGTTGGTATTTTGATTAGTTTGTCAAGGTCTTCGGCAGGATTTTTTTTTTTTTTTTAGCTAGGGATTGAATTTGATTTGTTTAGAGCAAATTTGAAAGAGTTAGAATTTATAATTAGTTTTTTTTTTTTTTTTTTTTATCAATTTGGTGAACATGATCTTAAAGACAACATTTGGATTTTGTGGTACCAGAGAAGTTGAACTTTCATGTTTAAGCAATTTAAATTCTTGAATTACAAGTATATGTAGGTTGTTAAGTTTCAATTACTTTGTTATTTAAATTATTGTCTTTTTTGGATTTGGTGGAGTGGGATTTGTCAATCTAGTTGAGTTTCAATGTGATTGTCAATAATTAAGGTAGCTGGAACTTGCAAACATAATGATTACTGAGTTTTAAACTTTTAGTTGTTTTTGTGTTTTTACTACAATGCTAGACATGAAAGTGTCAATCACCTTAAGTTAATGTTAATGTGTATTTGAAAGGGTAATTTGACTATTAATTATGATAAAAACATGAAGTATAAGGAATTGAATCAAGGTTTCATTATGTAAGTAAATAATTTAATTATAGAAAGGTGATAAATAAAAAGAAAATCAAAAGAAAAATTTAGTGATCAATTTGAGGTGGTCAGGACTCCTAAAAAATGAATCTTATTGTGAAATTTTTCATATACATACTCAACCTAATTCTAAGCTAAATAGATGTTTCACCTGAGATTTAAGGTTTTAAATTTCAATTTGAATCCAACTAAACCTATGATATTGACATAGTCAATGTTGACCATTTCCTTCTTAACTGATGTGCTGTGATCATTTCCTTTTAATTACCAAACGCTAACATATAGCTGTGATGATCCAGGTGTCAAAATCTTTCCACTTACATAATCTCTGTCATTATATGAGTATTATCCCAACAACCTTATTCTCGAAGCTTCAATTTGTTGTTGTTGTTTTTTTTTTTTTTTTTTCAAAATATAAGTGTATTAAATATCAAAATAAAACAAAGCTGCGAATCAGCAAATCATCTGTACATGCATTTACATATACATGGAACAAACTCCATAAAGATAGAGGAAATAAAACCCCAAACAAAGCAGCCTAGTTCAGTCAGCTTGAGTAAAGCAAAGCAGAACATAAACCATAACAAGGAAAGGCCAGCATGGCCAACAAAGTAGAAAAAAAGGCTAGGGGAACAGGCTCCCACTAAGCCAAAAAAAAAAACCAACAAAATCAAGCCAGCTAGAACCAGCCATCAAGCAAGAGAGAAGCAAGGCCAAAATAGCTAGGACCACCATAAGAGGCAAACAAATAAAAGAAACTAGCTTTAAACCGTGGACACAAGCAGAAGCTCAACAATGCAAAATATATGGGAGCCATCCAAACATCAGTGGAAAACCCAAAAGCATTCCAACAACAGTGGAGCATCCAAACATTTACAAGCATGAAGACCCCATAACAGAGCCTACACAAAACAACAAAGCCAACAACAAATCCAAATACCACCCAACCAAAAACATCCAGTAGGACCAGAAACCTTATAGAAACAGTTGAACCAACTAACTAAAAGAGACTAGAGATAAATACAAGTATAAAACAATTAGCAAAGAAAACTCCCTGCAAATTGAAAACCACAATACAAGTAGCTAAAAAATATATGAAGGAGCAATATCATCAGAACTGCTCATTGACATGGGAACTACAACAATGCCTTTGTGTTTTTGCTTCTCTAGAAGAATCGCATCAGAGGTGGTAGCTGCCCTGCTTCTCATTAGATATTGCCTTCTTAGAGCCTTTATAGTAGGAGTATCTCCTTCTTCAGAAATGTGCACAAAGTTCAGCGTAGTAGATTGCTTGGTACCGGTGGCAGTAATCTTGGATCGTTTGCATCCAAGGGATTGGGTTTTCAGGTTATCAACTATACCAGTTTTTGTGTATATAGGGTTTACATGAGGATCAGCAGGAGGGCCTACATAGTAAGGATGTTGTTTCTCAACAGCAGTAGTATCCTCAAAAGGAATTCTAGTAACAAAATTGGTAGCAACTGCATAAGGTCATTTTTTCCTCTTGGGACTAAGCCCCCTGTTGCATGCATTTGCAGAATGACCTATAACCCGACACCTCTTACAAAACCTGGGGAGGAAATCATAAGTGACCTATTGAGAGAAAGGCGTGCCATTGGGCAAGACAACTTGGATTGCATTTGGTAACTCTTGTAACAAATCAACCTCAATCATTATCCTAGCATAAAAGAGCCTAGACATATTTGCAGTGGGAATGTCACAATGTATTGGTTTCCCTATAATACTGGCAAGTTTGAAAAGACACAAAGGAGTCCAACATCGCATAGGCAAGTTGGGAAGCTTTACCCAGGTTGGTAGCTTAGTCATATTAAAGGCTTGGAAATCAAAGAACTCAGGCATAATTTTCAAGATAAGGAGTCGGCCAAACATGAAGTAAGGAACAACACTCATGGTTTCTAGCATTTCCAGTTCAGAATGAAAAGCAAATATTAACCAACCAAAATCATGTATAGTGAATTTTGCTTTATGCTTACCAATGAAATGCAACAAGAGATGCATAGCCAGGAATTTCCCAGCTACGTACCTAATCAAGCAGAAACGCCACAAGGGGGTGGCATCTCCTAGGCCTGTCTCTTTTAGTTGACAGGATTCAGATAATGCGAAATTAGGAAAATGGATAAGAGGATGAGGCGATGGGTTTGAAGTACCTTTTGGGATATCTAAAGTAGGGCTTTTATAGCCTCTCGACAACAGCGTGGCTTGAGCCCTAGATGTTAAAATATGACCATCATTAGTGGGAGGAACACTGCGAGGAGGCTGAGAAGAAGAGCATTTTTTACCAGAAGGTGGTAGAGAAGGGGGGGACTAAAGATGAACCATCGAGTCGGGTTGCTAGAGCCCGGTGGAACATCTCAGGTGAGACCCAGCCAAACACTCATTCGGTGCGATGTGAGATCAAAAATTTCAAGAAGAGCCCTCATTACAAGCACTAGAACCAGTGGAAGAATGTGAGGAACTGTTCCTCTACATGGGTTTGTTCCTACTCTTTGATGAAACCCTAACCCCACTTGAAGGAGTAACAAAATCAGCCAGAACCGCCTTCTTCCTGGGTGTAGGGGAGGCATAATTGATGGCTTGTTGAACCGGCGAACGGCTACGAGACAAAGCCCTAGTCGCTCGTGAAGCTGACCCATGACGGGGAACCTAGAGACTAAAATCACCTTGAATAGTCTTAAGAGATGATGCTTTGGTCTTTGATTTAGCCATACTTGACAGAAGGGGAGCTTTATAGTGAGTTAAGAACAAGAAAAGAAGATACTGCACAAGGAGATGAGAAGATGCTCAACCAGATCATACGATCATTTTCTCTCACTTACAGCCGGGTGCTTCTCTCACTACTGAGGACTGAAATCTCTTTTTTTTCTCAATCCCTTGTTTGCTACTAATTATGTTAGCTGTTACATCTATTTCCTTTTTGAGATCCTTGACCTCAAAGTTGGGATAAGCTGAATGTAGCCACTTTTAATCTAACCATATCATATCCTTATCGGTTTGCCTTTGGTATTGTACTAGGAACTCTTTTATGACACCCTTTCAAGTTTTTTCTCCCTTTTTTCAAGATCTATTTGGGTAATAGGATGGGAATTCTTTCCTAAAATGGTGGCAGCTTTAATGCCATAGGTTCTGTAGCTTTCAGTTTTTTTTTAGCAATGAAACATTAAAGGTAGGTTGCACTTTGATCCCTTCAAGCAGCTTCAAATGATGAGCAACACTCTTAATTTTTTTTTCTTTACTTTGAGTGGCCTATAATATTGATGAGCTAACTTCTTCTTTCTTTGTTGTCATATACTTATTTAACGATAGGGTTGTAATTTTAGGCATGCCCTATTTCCCACCTCAAACTCTTGCTCATTTTTTTTTTTTTTTTTATTAGCTTATTCTTTTTGTTGATTTTGTGCTTTAACTAGGTTGACCTTGATGTTGTGTAAAATGATTGTTTTTATTTTTTTTTTATTTTTTTAAGTGCTTTTCTATAACTTGATTCTATGTGAGACCAAGAACATAATTGAATAGGCTTGGGGTTTCGTAACCATACAATACTTAAAATGAGGAGGTTTTAGGGGCAAATGGTAATTAGTGTTATACCATCACTCAACCATGATGATCCATTATGACCAAGTTTTAGGGTTATCTCCTATGAAGCATCGTAAGTAGTTCTTTAAGGTTTTATTGGTAACGTTAATCTGCTCATTAGTTTGGAGCCAACCCTTTGTACTTTGAACAATTCTTACCAGAATCTATTAGTAAAGATAGAATCCTTATTCAAAACTATATTTTCTAGAAGCTTATATAACTTTATGACATTTTAAGAAAAAACTAGGGTAACCCTTGGAGCTGTGTAAGGATGAGTCATGGATACTAAGTGAGCATACTTTGTTAACCTATTAATCACCATGAATATTACTGAATACTTATCAAAGGGTTATAACCCTTCAATAAAATCCATGGAAATGGATGACCAAGGTTTTGTCGATATTGGTAGGGGTTTTAGCAACCTTAATTTGGTTTTTTAATTTGGCCCTTTAACAAGTGTTACATTATCAAATGTAATCCTTTACTTTTAATTTCATACATGTCCAGAAATAAATCCTTCTTAGACCTTCAAAGTGTCTTTTCATATCATAAGTTCCCTAATAAAGGTTTGTCATGGATAACTTTTAGAATTACAGGTTTAAGAAGACAATGTTTACTAATGTAAATCTTTCCTTTGTATAGTAGTAGCCCTTTTTTAATTTGAAACTTCAATGCTCTTAAATCCTCTTTCATCTTTCAAAAAAATATATTGATTTTTTAAAATTTATAGCATAACATCTCTTTAAATTCTTTACCCACTATACTAATAGAATAGTTATGGCCCATAATTCTTCAATCTTTATTTCTCTCCTAGTTAACCCCTTAGCTTTCTTAGATAATATGTCAACCACTTTATTCTCTTTCCTTGCTTTGTATTTCACCAAGAATTCATATCCTAGTAGTTTAGAAAACTATTTTTGCTATAGGATGTCCCTATCTTTTGTTCCAACAAATACTTGAGGCTTTGTTGGATAGTTTTAACTTTAAAAGGTTGACCAAATAAATATAGCCTCTATTTGTGTACTACCATTATTAACGTCAATAGCTCTTTTCATAAGTTAATGGATCTAATTCTTTACCTTTAAAACCTTTACTCAATAAGAGATTGATTTCTCTTATTACATCAACACATCCATCTACCATTACTCCTGAAGACATCATATTATACTGTAAAAGGTTTAGTAAAGTTTGATACTACTAAGATTGTAGGTTTTGACATAGCCTGTTTTAATTTTTTAAAGGCCTTTTTTTACTTGTAAACTCTATCTAAATTATATTTTTTTAAGCAATTGGATCAATGGGCTAGCTATACTTCCATAACCCTGTATAATATCATGCTTATGTTTGTGATTGAGCTCCTTAAACCTCAATCTTTAATTCTAGACAAAACCCTTCTTTTTGTACCTATGACCCATCAGTTATCTTAACCTTAATAGGTTATTATTCTTTAGCAAACATGCCTAACCATATTGCAACCTTTGAGTGAATAAAATTATGAGAACTTCTTATATCCATTAGAGTTACAACTATTTAACCTTTAATTATGAGCCTAATCCTTATTGTCTGCAGATTAGGGCTTCTTAACATAACATTTAAGGAAATTTTAGCTTTCTCTCTTTTTGAAAATGATCATTCAAGATCAATCAAGTCTCTTATAGAGTTAGGGCCTTTACCAATCACTTTTTCCTCATCCTCCTCAATAAAAAAAAAATTAGGCCTACCATATTTATGGTTAGGTCCCTATTTCCCATCACATTTAAAATATAGGGCCTTATCATGCTTCTCTTTGATTTGAGAGGTATTAGCTTTTGCTCAACTAGATATGATTTAACATCCACTTTGGTTTGTACTTCTGAAGACCATTTACTCGATGTCAAATCTACATTAAACTTCATACTCCTTCGTACCATACTCAAGTTTTTATCTTGCATTCTAGCAAGTCCATAGGCTACTACCAAAGTTTGTGGTTAAGTTGTTGAAGCTTCTCTCCTTATGGTTCAAACTCATTGCGATGATGTCTGTTAACATATGTCAATGGAGTGTTTGGCAAAGATTCCACTAGTCTTTTCACTTGAATCTTGGCTAACTGATCATCATTTACATATATGTTTTGTAGTTATTGAACCAGCTTCTCCAACATTCTTTGTCGAGATAGTTGATTCTATTGTTTCTCCTCCTATTGTTGTTTCATCATGGCCATTGTTTGAAGCAATTAGGATGTGTGAGCACCATTTGCCATTGTTGGAGTGTTGGCTCTGATACCAAATTTACAAAAATCTTGAGTTATATACACACACACACACACACATGGAATGGTATTTTGGTTGCTTACTATAAGAAAAAACCAAGTAAAAGGAACAAAATGAAGGCTTTATTATGAAAGCAAATGATTTAATTATAGAAAGGTGATAAATAGAAAGAAAATCAAAAGAAAAATTTAGTAACCAATTTAAGGTGACTGAGCTTCCTAAATAATGAATCTTATTCTAAAATTTTCTATATCCATGCATGTGCCTAATTCTAAACAAAATAAATATTACATATGAGATTTAAGATCTTGAATCCCAATTTAAATCCAACTAAACTTACAGTATTGACATAGTCAAGGCTTAACTATTTCCTTCTTAATTGATGTACTATTGTTTCCTTTTAATCATCTAAACGCCAATGCATAACTATGATGATCTAGTGTCAATATTTTCCCACCTATGCAATCTCCATCACTGGATGAGCATATCTCAACAACTTTATTCCTGAAGCTTTAGTCCCTTATCTGCTGCTAATCAAGTTGGTTAGTTACAATATTTTGTTAAGAGAAAGAAGATGAAGAGGAGTATGTGTGGGTGTACGTTTAGTCATTAAATAGATTAAAATGACAATCCTTTAAATAGTCATATATTTTTTGACTTATTTTGGGAAGGATGTTAACTATTAGTGCACGAATAAAATTTAGGATGTAAAGTGTAATTTTTAAAACTATAAAGAATAAACATAATTTGACCAAACTATATAATATTAAGGGTGGTTTTTCCTTTTATGTTTATTTGAGTACTCAGTGTGTTGATATATATTGTTGCTAATAATAATTAGTGATGGTATTTTTATTGTTGATCTAGTTAGTGGCTATAAGCCTTACAATATCCTATAACTGATTTCAAGAGTTCATACCGAGAGAGCATAAAATAACAATCGAGTATTGATCCTCATTTAAATCAGTAACATTGCTTTATTAATGACAAGTTACATTGATCTAATTTCTGGGTGAAAGATATTATTTGTTTATTATGATTTCCTATATAAGTTTTGAATTTCTTGCTTTGGAAGGAATTAAATTTTAATTAAAAAATAGAGAGCTAGAATGTAGAGAAAAATTAGATGTTTATCATTAAGAAATTAAGATAGCATATCATTTTTTAGCATAAGTAAACATGTACTCCATTCTCGCAGGTTTTCATTGGTGATATGGTGATTAAAGAGTATAATTTTGTAAAATCAAGCCCCTTCTAATTTTCTGATCTCCTTTAAGATTTTTTTTCCTTACAAATATTGGGGTGTCTATGAGTTTCTTGGAGTCCTTACACTACTAGATTGAGCATGGAATTTGATCAAAATTAATCAATCTTTGAATAGCTAAGGCAAATAAAGCAAAACTATGAAAATGATTTTAAAACATGATAAAGTACTATAAATATAAGTTGCTATATGAAGATTTTTTTTTCAACTGATTATTTAATTAATGAGTACTTGGCTTTATAATGAAGGTCATCGCCCTCTTGATTATACATTTTTATTCCACCTAATATGTACACCACATAATTCTTTAATAAAAATTTATAATTTCAATTATTAGAAATAAAGAGCACACAAGTATTTAGACCTCTCAAGCTTTATTGATTAATATTCAACTCTTAACACATTCTTTTTTCTTGCATACAAGTCTCTTGCATTATATATAGACAAATTATAAAATAGACTTAAACCATCCTAATCCAACAAGGTTCTAAATACTACTTCACTCAGGATTCTAAATCATATTTCATTTAGGATACCAATTCATAACTTACATGGAAACTTGGTTTAAATAATTATTAACACCCTTCCTTAAACCAAGTTCTTTAAATTTCTTCATGCCCATCATCTTCTTAATTTTTAAGAATAAATCAACTTGAAGATTCTTTATGAAAATGTCAGCAACTTGATCTTTAGATGAACAAAACTCGACCATGATTTCTCGATCTTTCACCAAATCATGAATGTAATGGTATTTGATGTCAATATGTTTACCTCGACCATGAAACATTGGATTCTTTGTTAATGGAATAGCATACTTATTGTCATAAAATATCTTTGTTGGCTTGTTTTGATAATGTTGCAACTCACTAAGCTTTATTTTTAACCATACTAACACAACTTCCAACTACAATATACTCTACCTCAGCAATAAAAATAGCAACCACTTGTTTCTTTGATGACAAAAAAAACACACTAAAACTAAAATAAAAAACATAACCTGAAGTACTTTTTATTTTTTTCAATATCACTAGCCTAATTATTATCTGTATATCTGACAAACTCCACTTTATTAGCACAAGAATAAAAGATGCCATCATTTTGCATACCTTTGACATATCTTAAAATATATTTTGCTGCTTTCAAATGAGATTGATGTGGAGTCTGTATAAATCTACTAACAATGCCAACACCATACATCATGTCAGGTCGAGTAGCAGTCAAATATTGCAAACTTCCCACCAATCTTTTAAAATTGGTTGAATCAGCTAAACCACCACTGCCATCTTTCATACTATTCAATCTTTCTTCCATTAGAGTCAAAATTGGATTACAAGATTCCATTTTGATTTTTTTAGCACATCACTAGCATACTTATTATATGAAATAAATATATCATCCTTGATATGTGTAGCCTCAGTACTATGAAAGTAAGATATTAAACCCATGTCTATCATCTCAAACTAAGCAATTATAGCTTCTTTAAACTTTACATTGCATCATCATTATAAAAAAAATATCATTCCTAAGAACATAATCTTGCAAGTATGTAGGAAAATAATGTTAATGTTATAGGTGGCTATAAGGCTCTGCACAAATAGGTGTTGAAGGTTATATAGTTTGATACTTCATTGGCATATCACTGTAAACTTCAACTAGCAATGACAAAGATTTTACTTCTTTAGTTGATCATTTTCAAATCTCATCTTCATTAAAAGTAACTTCTGAACTTATGATCACCTTTTCAATTTCTGAATTGTATAGTTTGTAACCCTTTGTCTTACTATTGTAACAAAAACATATATATATATACACACTTGTCATCCAATTTCTTCCTTAACTCATCAAGAACATGAGAATACATAATGTTACCAAACACCTTGATATAACTATTATTTGGCTTCTTTTGAGTCCAAATTTCTTGAGGAGTTTTTTCATGAACATAAATAGCACAAACAACTGCTTTTACTCATAAATCTTTAGGTAATTTTTTTATTAACATACATATAACCATGTCCATCACAATTTTATTTTCCCTCTCCACCACACCATCTTATTAAGGAGTTTATCTAACAATGAATTGATGTTGAATACCATTTTTTTTTTATAAGAAATCATCATAAATAATATATTTTATTCCTTCATTAGTTCTTAAGGTTTTAACGAAGTGCCCACTTTTCTTTTCAATATAAGTTAAAAATTCTTGAATGCACCATAAGATTTTGACTTTTGTTTCAAGAAATAAACCCAAGTCTTTTTACTAAAGTCATTAATGAAAGTAATAAAGTATATGTTACCTCTATATGAAAGAACCTCAGTAGAGCACAAATCTAAGTGTATGAGTTCAAATGGCTTGTTAGCTCTCCATGTTTTACCTTTCAAAAAGGATCTTGGTGCTTCTTTCCTAAAATACATGACAACCCACAAAATTTTGTAAGAGGACCAAATTATGACAACCCACAAACCAATTTCTTATTAGAAATAAATTTCAAACTCCTAAAATTTAAATGTCCAAGATGGAAATGCCATAACCAATTATCATTAGAAATCATATAATTAAAGTAAGACAACTCATTGTAACTAACCTTTAATGGATATAAACAATTATTAGCAATAGTTACCATTGCTATTAGCCTCTCTTGTTCATCAAAAATAGTGAAATATTGTTTTTGGAGCACAAATCATACCCCTTTTATGTTAATTATCCCAAACTTAATAAATTCCTATGTAAGCTTGGCATATAGAACACTTCAAAAATAAAACTAATTTAACCATCCTTTAATTTAATGCCAATTCTACCTTTTCTAAATGTTGGATTGTTTTATTCCTAAGTGTCATCGATATACGAAAAGATTCATCCAATTTAGAGAATAGCTCTTTGTTGCAACTCATGTGATTGTTGCAACCTATATCTAAAAACCACCAATCCTTTTCATCCTTCTATGTATCATAGTTTTCTAAAAACAAAGTCTCAAGAGCATTTTTATTAGTCTCCATAAATTTTGCATGCACCTTTATATTATTTGAGTTTTAAGTCGATACTCTTATTGATAATAATCAAACCTTTTGCAGTGATAACATTGAATATGAGACTTACAATCTCTCTTATAGTGACTAGACTCCTAAAATTTATGGCATTGAATTTGAGACTTGTCATATTGATTTGAATCTCCTTCACTTCTATTATTTGTTCTTCCATTATATCCTTTTCGTTGATCAAATCTATTATTTCATCCACATTTACCTCTACTACTTTGACCACATTGATTGTGCTAAATTTTGTTTAAGATTTCCTTGTTGGTTATCATGTTCAACTGAGATTGCAATGCATCTTAAATGGTTACTGCATACTTCTTTGAATTCATGTGATGCTCATTAGTTGCTAATAAACCTTATAATTCATCAATTAACATCTCACTCAAATATTTTGATTCTTCAATAGCTGTTACCATGTACTCAAAATAAAATGTTTGACTTAAAAGAATTTTCTTCATAACTAGGAATTTATCATCTTGTTTCCATAAAATTTCATCTGATTAACTAATTTTTGTATTCATGAAAAATACTCCTCAATAATCTTATTATCTTTCATTCAAAGAAGCTTAAACTTTGTGCATAAAGTCTGCAGCTTTACTTTGTTTGCCTTTTTTAAACCTTTGTAAGATTTGTCCAAAATATCCTAAATTTCTTCTCACATTTTGAAAGATGTGATATTGAGCTTCGTTCTTTTTTGCTCGATTTGTTTCTTGCACATTCATTGACTCTAGAACTTTGTTCTTGACAACATTTCAAGCATCAATATACTTAAAGAAAGATTGCATCTGAATTCTCTAATGTTCAAAATTGTTTTTGCCATCAAATCAAAACACTAAACAATCCATAAATTTTGTATTAGAACCCATCTTTTTAATTGAATGGCTAAAAAAAAACGTTATTGTTAAGCTACTGCCTTATACTGCTATTAAAGAAAATGAGCCTGCAACTATTGCCAAAGAAAGAAAGATTCTAATGTACATTTGTGAAGCTACTGGATTGATCTAGAACTTGTTAAGCTGATCATCGGGATTGATTTACTACTGCTTGTGTAATTTGTTGGAAGCTGCTATTGGTTGTTTATTTTTATTGTTGTTGCTGTTAACTTAATAAATTTAAAAAAAATACTCGCTGAAATGTAATATTTGCAGCTTTTGATGTTAGGAAACTTGTTGTTGGTTCAATTTTTTTGTTGTTGTTGCCCTGTACTGAACCAACTGTTGATTGATTACGCGATTCAACTAGCTGCAAGGAATCGCTCAAAGGTCTGCTATGTAAACTAATGAAGGGCTCATGATTTGATCAGGGTTGCTGCTTCAAAGAAACTAAAGCTATTGCTTTTTTTTTTTTTTTAATCTTCAAGGGAGAAAAGGGTTTTTGTGTTTATTTATTTATTTAATTAACCTAGACTGTGATACCAATTGTTAGAAATAAAACATGCACACATATTTAAATCTCTAAGTGTTTTCATTATCAAAGACAACATCTTGGCTAGTCACAATCCTTTTTGTTAGTGGATTGAACAATTTATAAGCCCTGGAACATTCACTAATGCCAAGAAAGACACATTTTTCACCCTTACCATTAAGCTTCTTTCTTTTCTCATACGGAACATGTGCATAAGCTATGCAACAAAAAATTATGAAGTGATGTACAATTGGTTTCTGCCCACTCCAAGCTTCCTCGGGTGTTATGTTCTGAATAGAAAAGGTAGGACTTCTGTTTAACACATGAATGCTCTAATTTACTGCCTTTGGCAAAAAAAATTTTAGAATGTTCCCTCTTGCTAACAAGCTTCTCACCATATTAAGGATGGTTTTATTTTTTCTCTCCAATACACCATTCTGTTGTGGTGTATAAGCAACTGTAAGTTCCCTTCGAATGCCATGATCTGCACAAAAAGCTTCAAATTCGGTTGAGCAATATTCTCCACCACAATATGTTCGAAGGGTTTTAATAGTCTTTTCTGCTTCATTCTCCACATGAGCCTTAAAGCTTTTAAATACATAAAAAGCTTTCGATTTGTATTGTAAAAAATAACCCAAGTTATCCGAGTAAAATCATCAATGAAGGTAATTAAATATCTTTTACCTCCATTAGAAGATGGATTTATCGACCCACAAATGTCAGAATATACCAGCTCTAGGACATGTTTTGCTCTCTATGACTTTCCTTGAGGGAACTGAGAGCGATGTTGTTTACTAACAACGTATTCTTCATAAATTTAGGAAGGAATGTGAATTTTAGAGAGGCCTGTCACCATATCTTTCTGTTGAAGAGTCTTTAATCCGCTAAAATTCAAGTGGCCATGACGAAAATGCCAAAGCCATGAAGGGTCTTTTATTTTAGCCATTAAACAAGGTTGAGATGTTATTATCTTCAATGGAAACAACCTATTTGAACTCATCTGAACAATAGCAATTGCTCCTCTTGAAGGATCATATATTTCACAAACACTATTTTGAATAGTTATCACATAACCCTTTTCTTGCAATTGACCAGCACTTAATAAATTACTTTTCAAGTCAGGAACGTAAAGAACATTAAAAATTGTTTCTACAAAACCATTCTTGGTTCTTATCTCAATATCACTTATTCCCATTACATTCACAATGGAACAATCACCAAAACTTACGAAAAAATAAAAATCTTCATTTAAATAAGAAAAAGAAGACTTACATCCATACATGTGATTACTGTAACCTGTATCCACATACCAAACATCAGACTCTGGCTTCTGATTAGATTCAACAGCCATAAACAAAGTTTCCACTTCCTTTTTTTTGGCAAAATGTAATTGCTCTCCCTTTTCTTTGTCATTAGGCAGCCTAGCATAACATTCAGAACGATAATGTCCATATTTATAACATCTAAAACACTCTACCTTGGATTTGTCAAAGTGTTGAACCCGTCCTCTGTCTTTGCTTTGATATTGATCATTATCAGCCTTAAAACATTATCTACTGCCATCTTTATTGCCTCTACCTCCCCTCTCTCTACCTCTACCTCTACCCCTTCCTCTAGAATTTGAGAATTGAGTAAAGGTAAAAGCCTTTAGAGCTTGTTCATCTGTATTTGAACTTCAGTTCATATTTTGTTCATGGACTAGTAAAGAGCTCTGCAATTCATCAATAGATAGTGCATCTATATCTTTTGATTCTTCAATTGAACTTACAACATAATCAAATTTTGGTGCCAATGAACATAGTATTTTTTTCAACAATGACACCATCGTCCATCTTCTCACCATGAAATTGCATTTTGTTGCTTATCTCCATAGTCCTGGCACAGTAGTTGGTGATAGATTCTCCAACTTTCATTTGTAGTGTCTCAAAATCACGTCTTAAGGCTTGAAGTTGTGCACGCTTACTCTATTAGAGCCTTGATATTTTTTCTTCATGGAGTCCCATATGTCCTTGTAAGTTTCTTTGCTAAGAATTGTTTCCAAGATGGGACGATCAATTACCTGAAAAAGATAATTTTTTGCCTTCACCTCTTTGAGCTTTCTTGCTTCCAATTTTGTTTTCTGGGCATCTGTCAACGTTGTAGTTGATGCTGGTTCTTCAATTCCAGATTCAATAATCAGCCAATATTCTTTTGACCGAAGGAAGTTCTCCATTAGCATAGTCCAATGGTCATAGTGACCATCAAAACGTGGGATCGCTACTTGCACAAAATTTGAATATGATGCCATTGTTACTTGCAGAGGACGAAGAGGAGAAAAAAGCTACTGTTGTAAAAGATGAAGAAGGGAAAAAGCTACTGCTATTTTCTTACTATTATGGAGACTCACCATTTAGAAACTTTTTTCTCTTTTTGTTTTTATCTCATTAACCAAGCTCTGATACCACTATCACTACGTTGAGAAACAAAATAGAGAAAAAGCAATTTGAACGGTGAAAGAAGCAATTATATTATTGACAAAGAAGAGGCCTATATGTAGGCTTTACACCACAACATTCATTTAACCACTACTCCTATAGAATAGGACAACAAGGACAACTTACTATAACCATTAAACCACGATTTGTTTAACTAAATAAATCCTTAAAGACTAGGACAATACAAAATATTTACGAAGTTATCATAAATAATAATAATAAATCTTAACAGGAAGCTGCTATTGGTTGCTTATTTTTATTGCTGTTACTGCTAACTTAATAAAATTTAAAAAAAAAAAACTTGATGAAATGTGATATTTGCAGCTTTTGATGTGAGGAAACTTGTTGTTGGCTCAATTTTTTTGTTGTTACTGCCCTGTACTGAACCAATTGTTGATTGATTACGCGATTCAACCAGCTGCAAGGAATCGCTCAAAGGTTTGCTATGTAAACTAATTAAGGGCTCATGATTTGTTTAGGGTTGCTGCTTCAAAGAAACTAAAGCTATTGCTTTTTTATCTTCAAGGGAGAAAGGGTTATTGTGTTTTTATTTATTTAATTAATTAACCTACACTCTGGTATCAATTGTTAAAAATAAAACATGCACAATTATTTAAATCTCTTAAGCCCACTTTATTGATTAATATTCAACTCTTAACACATTTTTTTATAGTGTACAAGGCCCTTGTATTTATATAGAGGAATGAATTATAGAATAGACTCTCAAACTATCATAACCCAACAAGGATTGCAAGTACTAGTTCATTTACTAAGAATTCTAAATCCTATTTCATCTAGGATACTAATTCGTAACTTTCATGGAAACTCAATTTAAATAATTATTAACAAATGTCCTTCCTGAGATAATGATATATATTTTTTTATATCCTATATGTTTCATATATATTAGATCACATCACCAAAAGTAAATCGTGGAAAAACCTCGAGTAATGGTGGGCATTGGTGCTAGTTATACCCACGAAGACTAGCAACACCAGCACCCAGACCATGTTGTAGCTTGTAATAGTAGCACAAGCCTCCCAAGATAAACCAAAATAAATCAAGCCATTCATCTAATGCTACATCAACCATTGATTTTCTCCTAATTGTCTCACAATTAAGTTATTTTCACTAAGAACTTGTTTTCTCTTTCAACTATTCTTTCTGATTTCCAGTAGTTTCAATGGCTGATTAAAACAACCACGTACATTGATGCAAATATTGCCTTTCTTTGGCCCATGATAGAGCCTCTAGGGTTTGACCTTCATATATATATATATGGACCCCCCATTTATGTTAATTAATTACCAATCTTCCAATTCCTTAAACTTTAATATTTCTGGATTGACCCTTTGCCTCCATTAAAAGAAAAGAAGCAAAAATAAAACTCCAAGGTTTTAAAGGGGAACTTGACGGTCCTCATCCATCAACTTGGCATGCAGGGCAAATTTTATAAACCACAAAATATACGTTGGTCTTCATAAGCATGCTAGCTAGCTTGAATCTTGAAGACTTCAATTATTCAACT
Source organism: Populus alba (assembly GCF_005239225.2). Classification (NCBI taxonomy): domain Eukaryota; kingdom Viridiplantae; phylum Streptophyta; class Magnoliopsida; order Malpighiales; family Salicaceae; genus Populus; species Populus alba. Next base: position 6,470,601 of record NC_133299.1, read on the forward strand.
ACAGAGATCGATCAAAGTTCTTCTTAGTGTATTAATTTAATTCACGATTCTCATTCAAGGTTAGGTAGGCAAAATCAATATAATTTTATTCCGTCTTAACACCGTACCTGCAAATGCATCACATGATCCAAGAAACTAAGTAAGTAACTCCCACAATCATATGCTTCTTCCAGGATTTATCAATGATCTACGCGCTACACAGTTTGATAAAATCAAATGTTTGAATTTCTTTCTAACAGATTATATTAGCGTTATGGTAGTCAAATTTACCGTTTGAGGGTGGCGCCGTGGGATAGAATTCGTCTACAACTATCAACTAGCTTGTGCCTCCAACTTGATCTAGACATGACCCGCAGCTATGTAGAAGTGTATTTTAAAGATGAGAGGAGACATGGTTGATTAAGGTCTAGCGTATGCAAAGGTCGTCGTGGTGACAAGCCAGTATGTGTTATGATTGTCGCCTAAGGCTGTGTCCTTGATTACCGTGTGCTAGCTCAAGGTACGCACCATGGTTTGACTAGAGGGTGATGTTGCTGCTGCTTGTAAGTTCTAGCTCGCGCCCCAAGTTGTCCATGGAAATTAATGGTAGTAAGAGAAGTAGCGACATGAACATTTTCATGCACCACTGAATTTCTTGAGATATAATATTCCCACAAGTTTTCTACAAATACTTTTCTTCACGGTTTAAACCTATATATCATTAATTTACTTTACATATATATATATATATATATATATATATATATATATATATATATTACAATTCATATGGTGTTGTGTAATTAATATGGTTTTATATGAGGTTGGCCATTTGCTTTCTTGACGGGCTGGATGCAAATTAACATCAAAATATTTATTTTATTAATTAATTATGAACAATTAAACGGAAAGTAAGACTAACCAATTACAATTTGATGACAATTTCATTCTACCTGTTGAATTTGAGGAGGGATTAATGAATTAACGGTGGGTTTCCTGTGAATGCTGTGGGTGCACATACACTAGAAACAGCATTTTAACGCCATGGATCAAGCATATCGGCGTGTATCACGCCACCAAAATCAACAGGACAGCTCGAATCCAATTACTTTTGACGAGAATTTTAAAGCGAATAAAATGAAAACCAGTACCCCAATAACCATAGCTGTTTGAAATAAATCATCGAGAATATTTAAAGCTTCTCTCCTCTCTAAGCCACAAAGTTATATATTCTTTTTACACTACGCAAAACATGATAAAAAAATAAAGAGTCCAACCATAAAGGGAATTGAGATGCTAAAATAAAAATATTGTTTATTCATATAATTTACAAACAGATTTAGAGATAAAACTTCAAAAATAAATCCACAATTCAAGAGCTTTTGCTATAGCAGGCCATTCAGCCTCTTTTGACTTCTAAATCTCCACGACAACAGATAACTTAAAACGTCGTTATAACATTTATAAATTAATAATTCCTTAAATAAATCCTATTCAACGCTGGAACGTTAACTTTATCAAATAAAAGTCACTGTTTATATGTCATGACAGGTGACGCCTCTGCTTCAGAAAAAGACCAAAAGAGTGGATTGGATGGCTTTCCCTAGCTTTTGCCAAGGAGCTGGACTCCAAGTACTCGTTGCTGTTTTATTTTATTTTATTTTATTATATTATAGATACATTTTTAGACATGATTCACGGAAGGCGGCCTTTACTAAAAATCCAAATACGAGAAAAAGTAATCGATTATATATTTACTAGGTTAAAAAAATATAAGTGGTAGGATCATTAATATATTTTTTTAGTTGAGTTCTTATCACTTAATTATTATCATTTTAAGAACTAACTCACTTGCTAATTATTATTTTTTTATAATTAAATTAAATAAAAACATAAAATTTATCAAATTTGTTATTGTAGACTCTCTCTAATTTTAATATGGATTAGCACTGTAAAATTATCATTTTGCTATTGACAACACAAAACTTATAACTTATAATTTTGTTTGAGGGGTAAAATGATTTTTTCAACGAGATTTATAAATTGTCAATTCAAAATCCATGGAGGTAGCTAGATTTTTAACTTTTTAGCTGCACAATAAAATTACTAAACTCTCTTAAAAGCTAAATTAATTAAACTTAAGGGCGAGGGGCTTTTTTCTTGATTTTTTTTAAAAAATATAAGCATTGCTTTATCAATTTTTTTTTATATTAAAAAAGATAATTAATCGATCCGGCAACATTTCCCGTGTCAACTATCTAGTAAGACCAACAAAACCAGCATTGACCCCGTGGCTAAATTTATGAATAAAAGAGAAGCACTGACGTCAAACTGCTCAAGCACCCGATGGGAAGGGTCCAAATTCAAGAATGGGCTGCAGCCAATTGAATGCATTGTGCTTGATATGGGACCCATGTCTGAAAAAAATGCTATCTTGCTCAAATTCTAGTGGTTCTTACAGATAGATTTGTCTCTATCTCACGTCACTTTTTGCTCTCTTCATAAAACAAAGCATCTAGTAAATGTGGCTAGCATTGAATTTAATAGCAGAATATGCCGGGCTGACTCACAAGTAGATGCTATAATTTGAAATTAAATTAATTGGATGTCATTTCCTTTTTAGATAATAAACAACAGCAAAATCTAAAAGATACAGCCATTAAATACATATAAATCGACAAATGGCCGGTTCATAATAAATAAATAAATGCCTTGAAATTAAATCAAGAGATCAATAGTCCCAAAGCTCTCTCGTAATAAAATATTTTATCAGGAAAAAACATTAAAAAAAGATACTCTTATATCTATAAGATTCCAAAACAAATTAGATTTTCATAGTACTGAGAAACTAATCAACATATCCGCTCTCATTTAAAACTGTTAACCAAATCAGATTGTTTTGGTATAAAAGATTTATTTTAGGACTTTTTAAATACAAAATATAATTTGATGAATTTGGACTTTTGAGTAGGAAATTAATCTTTTATTAGGTTATGTATTAAATATTATATTGTCAATAATAGTATTTATTGTAAGAAAGCCTTAATTTATGTTACAAAATTAAGGCTTTCAGACAATAAAAACCCCACATATATGGGTCAATATATAGTATGAAATGAAAGTTAGATATCCGAATTCTTTTAATATGAAAAACTTTGTTTTAGAGTTTATATAGATTAAAAAATATATATTTTGATGGATCTTTGGATAGAAATTTGTTCAACAAGTAGATTTGGATAATTATCCCTTAAACTAATTGGATCATCATCTCCTTCATTATCCAAAATCAACAGCAAATTAATGCATGACCAGTTTACAAATAATCGAAATGATAGAGGTTTGATCATTGATTATTGATCAAAACTTGCAGTACAGGAAACAAAAGCTTGCATCAAAGAGGAGATTGAAGGTTTTACCTAACAAGTGAACTAAAAGCTTTCGTAATCTCCTATTATAATTCACAAGGAAGCCGGCCTTTAGCCCTGTGAAACCACAATGGTTATAATTTTGTTGCCTTCACAATCTATGGTAGCAGAAACATCGATCATACGTGTTTACAACTTTAATCGTTTTATGAAACAATGTGAAGTTGTCAGGAATCAGAGAATGGATGAGACCATCGAGAAAGAAAAATGAAGAATGTTTTGAAATGTTGATCCATCATTTCTTGATGGAGTTTTTCAAAATTTGATTTAGTAGATTCAAGTTTAATTAGGCAATAAAGGAGAGCTAGAAAAAAAGATTAAATCAAACAACAAAAGGAGCTAGTTAGTGGGTCGTGGTGACTTGTAGAGATCTCAAGTTTGTTAATAATCATTAATTTCCTCAAAATGGAAAACCCAATTTGCAATAAAACATGCACTAAGTGGACGACACAGTTTCGTGCCGTTTGTATATCTATTTCTAATATTATCATCACTGAATTATGTATGAACAAGAAAACACAAAAGTAACCAAAAAAAGATAATTCATGATTCTTTCACTTCCTCTCATTCTGGATATGAAGAGAGCAGATTTGCTGGTATGCAAGGAGAACTCTTCCAAACTCTAGCTTGCATTTTAAGCACCTCTCTTGCCTTGTCTTTGATCTTGCTTCCGCAATCCACTTGAAGCACCAAACATAGCTTGGCCACGATGCCAATCTGCAACATCTCTTGAAGAACACTGGTAGTTATTGAGTACTTTGAGATAGACAAGATGATCCTCACTGCCCTCTCGCTTGCCACCTGAGAAACCCTAAGTATCTTCTTTGAAACAATAGCTAGGCCTGCACCGTGCCCTAACAATTCAGCTCTTCCTTCTGCACACTGGCATAGCAGGTCCAGCACCATTAACACCATCTCGCAGGTTCTTTTCTCTGGTGAATCAAGTAGAAGATCAATCAGGACCGGGACTGCCTTAGCTTCAATGGCTTTGATTCTGTTTCTTCCCCATGGACATAGACTGATTAGCAGTTGCAAAGTAGCTTTTGATGCTTGGTGAGATATTTGATCACGTAAAACTTGGACTATTTCGTCGAAGAGTTCATGTTTCAAACTGACGAGTTTCAGTGTATCAGCAACTTCAAGCATCGATTTCAACAAGAAGACCGCATAAGCTCTTGACTCATAGTTTCCACCTTGCATAACTTTCGTTAAGGTCTCAATGAATTCACCATTTCTTCCCATAACAAGATTCTTTAGGCCAGATTCTGATATTTGTAGACCGTAGAGAATACTCAAGGCCTCATCACTTGGTCTTGAGATCTCAAACCCATCATCTGAAGTTACTTCAAATGATAAAGAATGGAAGTTATTTAGCATTGAGACCAAGAACTCTACAGCACCTGCAGCCTCCATGCATCTTTTGTTTGTTTCATTCTCGTTCGCGAAGGAACGTAGCTTCCTTAGACACGTAACCTGTTGCTCCGGCGATTTAGCATCATTGAGAAGCTTGGCAACCTGTGCTTTGCTAATCGGAGGCTTTGGAGTTGGGATTCTTTCAACACCATATGAAGCATTGAGGGTGCACCAAGATTGAATCAACCTCCTAAGAGTATGGTTTGGTGTCACCTCACAACCAGATATCACTTGTTTTGTAACTGGACAGGTATCATTCTTGCTTGAGAACAGCCATTTCTCAATGCTCTCACGATCATAAGTTATCCCAGTTGGGACTATAACAGGGTCTTTCATGATTTGGAGAGAAATAGGGCAGAGAAAAAATGAAGGGACTTCAATATCTTCCATTTTACACAAAATAAACCAAGAAGATCTAAAAATATATAACACTAAAAACCACTAAATTAAGTACAAGAAGATCAAGAAAGTGGTTTTGGAGGAAATCCCTAGATGAGAACCAAAAGTAGATGAAAGTAGCTAGCCAAGAATTGAAGGCTTTAGAGAATTTTGGTTTGAGAGTAGGTTTTGAGGAGTTGTGTGAATTGGTTTGATTTGGAGATAGGAGATGGTATTGGGTTTGGGTTATATACGTGAGGCGTTGAATAACGAGAGATGTTCAAAATTAAAAAGTCAAAACACGTTAAATACAGGCATTGAGAGAGAGGCAATTTGCTTAGGACTTTTCCGAGCAATTGAGAGGCTCAAGAAGGGCAAACCCTACTTTAATTAGTCTATGAAGGTGATTGCGGCTACCTCGTGACAGATGCATGTGGTCTAGGATAAATGAAAAGAGAAAAAAATGCAAGCCACTCCCTTTTGATCAGTTTTGACTTTCTCGCTCTAGAACTTTCATCTGTTTAATTCTTGCATTATTTTTCTCCGTCTTCCTCGTGTTTCTCAAGTGTTGTATTGCATGAATATTTGAAAAGACGCCGACAAGTTTAGGACACGGTGGCTGCTTTACAGCCTGCTGGCCATACACATCTTCTTCACTCCACGCTTTCTACTCGTAAATCAGTCATATAATTAATCAAGCCTTTAATATATAATTTTCCAGCTGCATTCGAGCTTAGCTCTTCTTGAGTTTTGACTTACCTTATCAAACTATTTATTGGTCTATGGCTGGTGCACCATAACCATCAATCTTTGATACCTTACATTTCTCGGTCTGACTTTGTACAAGTATACGCACCTCACCCACCCATATATACTTGATTATACAGCGTCGTTCAAGGATTATGAATGGATGCAGGTGGCTGACAATGGGACACTCGAATCTCGACACCAAACAAAATTGTGGTCCTCCGGACGTATAATGCGATCGATGGAGAAAATTTTAATAAAGAAACAGAAATCCAATTTAAAATAGAAAGAAAGAAAGAAATAAAACATGTTATCATAATAGATATATACTCTCTTTCTTCAAAAAACCGGGGCTAATATCCATAAAGTGTGTGTGTGTGTCTATATATACACATAAACAATAATATTCCTATATATGAAAACATTTAATTTGTGAAGAATATATTTCTAGTCGAAAAACCATAGTTAGCGAAATATACCATGTATCGTATGAAAGAATACTATAATAATTATTGTTTCAATCTTCAACCATGCTTGTAAGAGAGATGAGCATGAAATCAGTAATGATTATTCTTTTGGGGAAGTTTTTGATTATGAGATATGATTATATTGCATATCTTGCGTTTTCCTGCTATATATTAATCATTGCATATATCGAGATATACATTATTTTTGTACTTATGCCGAATTTCAATATAGTACAATTAAAAATTATTCATATTCCTCCATTTAATTTCAATGATTCAATGTAAATTCACGCATTATCAGCCATATATATGCCCATATAAATAATGCATGGTTAAATATTTACTGACAAGTAATTTCTCTCTATATATAAAAAATTCATCAGCCAAATATTTACCAATGAAATATGCTTGTATTATATATATATAATCATTTTATTATAGTAGCTTAATTTAATAAGGACAAACATCTATATACAGAAATAATATTTTTAAGTTCGTTTATGCATCAATTATTCTTGAACGGATTTAATTCAAAATATATTTTTGTTTACTGTATATTAGTATTATAATGTATGATATTTTTTAAATATATTATTTCACTTGAAAATATATATAATTTTATTTTTATTTTTTATGCCAATATATATCAAAAAACACTAAAGAATATCAATGTAATTTTTTTAAAATAAATATATTATTAAAAACACTGAAAAAAAAAGTGCCGCATTGACAAATAAGGGATTAATTAATATATTTGGAAAGATTCAAAATATTTCTGCAGGTGCTCTCTTCAAAATTTGAAGATTCAACATTGATAGGCTCCACATGCTGTTTGACTCCGACTCTGAGGAAGGAGGGGATTCATCTGATCATGATTTATTACAAACTTTTAATCTAGAAAATATATATCCGATATCCAACTCTGGAGGTTACGTGTGAACGCGGTGGTGGCCCCTGCTGTGATAATAATTATTATAATACTGGGCCTATTATATACAAAAAAAAATTAAAAATTATTATTATAATACTGGAGCAGTGAGTGTGATGTATATTTATGATAATTATTTCACTTTACTCCACCATGCCATTAATTATTGAACCACAGAACATCCCATATACAACAAAAAAAAAAAAGAAATTTATTACTAATAATTAAAAACTTTCAAAATACATTAATATAGTATAGCTTTAGGAAAACACCCAAATACCTCAATTTTAATACATCAACATCCTCTTGCTAAATTGCCATTGCAAATTTTTATTAAATAAAAAACTAAAAAAATCTAATTTTACAAAATAATATTGAAAGTGAATAAAATAAAAATACAACACCCATATTTTAAAACATGAAGATTAGTTCTTGTTGTCAAACCCAAATCCTGAGTCACTAGATCTTACTAATCATTTACCAAATATATATTTATACTAGTGTAGGCAAATTCTTAGTAAAATAACAATAGATTGTATCATAAAATAAACAATAATATATTTTATTTTAGATATGTGTTTAAGAGAGATTAATTTTTTATTTTCAACATAATTAAGTATTTTATAATTTTTTAAAATATCAGTTAAAATTTCTAGTTATTATAAAACTTGGTGTGGACTGTTTTTCCATCTTTATCTTTATTGAAACAATTTACTTTGAATATTCTGTCCTCGGGTTGAAAATTATATCTTGAACTCAAAATTTTCTTCATTCCCGTAACAAAATGAGAAAAGTAAGGAAGAAAATTTAATAATTAGACAAGACGATTGTGGATCGACATGTCGGCTGTTGATATACTTCGCTTGCTTTTTTCTAAGTAGTAATGGAAGTTCCCGCCTAAACCATGACAAACTGCACCAAGCCAGCTTGCAGGAATTGGTAGGCAATATATTTTTACTGTTTTTTTGTTTTTTTATTTATTATTAATTTAAAAATCTGGATCAACTTGCATATATTTAATTAATTTTAGGGGTTTTGAAATTAAAAATTATATAAACCTTTAATAATTATTATATTTTTATTTTTAACCCAATAAGTAAATGATGTTGGAAGGATTAAAATTGTTTAACCTAACTTCTTATGATGGATTGTTAAACACAACTCAAAATCTAATTTACATCCAAGTTCAATGTTTGGTTGATAGGTTATAGTTGACTTTAATTTTTTTTTTTAAATGAAAATAAAATTATTTTAATAGAAATAATTGGAGAGGTGACTTACATGTTGATACAGTTATAAAATGACTTCTTCTTAGCTGGGTGAATCTAGCGTAGACTCAGTAGAGAAGTCTAGTTTACCTTCGTTTGCCTATCCTATTTGGTACGACAGATTCATGAAATAAGAGAGAACTATTCTGTTTTCAGAGAAAAAATACACTTCTACCTCCTTTTTATCTGTCTAATGCCGTGTTCATTTTCTAAACTAAACTCTTGAAAATAAAAAGATTTTCCCTTCTTTCTTCTACATTTCATTTATTACAAGTCCAATTATTTCCATATATATATATATATATATATATATATATTGGTACTGGAGGAGAAGTAATTATTTCCAACCTGTCGATATTAATTATGAGCATCTTGAAATTTGGGCTATTCATCTCAACCTGCATAATTTTATGGAACAAGAATTACGCTTGAACCTCTTTCTTCTTTCATTTTAACTCAAGTTTATATGTATTTATCTCAATATCGCAAGCTGCATATCATGACGTAAATATACAATTAACAACCAGTCTCACAATAATTATTAAGACCCTTTTCCCCCTCAAATCTTATTGGGGATGTGAGCAAATGCATAACCATTTTAAGAAAAAAAAAGAAAAAAGAAACTTGTAATCGGAAAAAGAAGAAAGTTAAGCTGCTAAGGTTATTTTGCTGACCAGTGGTCAGCCTTTAGACGGGGAATGGCATCATCTCGGACGCAATCTAGTTTCATCTCCTAGAAAGAATATATATCATTGAGTTGCAAATGCATTCATCTGTTTTATGTTTGGATGTGTAATTTAGTGCACGTTATTGGATGGTCCTTTAGCATCTTCATTAACGGGATTCACATTCGTGTTGCTGTACTGATTAATTATAAGAAATGGATTGGAAGGAGAAGGCTATGAAGAACTCGAAATCACCTAGATACCTTGTACTCAAGACACGAGAGGGAAGAAAAAATGCAAGGAAAGTTCTTCCACTCGTCGAAATGTGATCTAAGGATTTCTCTAGCCTTGTTCTTCAGATATGGTGCACAGTCAGCTTGAAGCAACATACACAGCTTTGGCACAGCTTTAGCATCCACCATTTCTTGGATCACCATGCTTGTTCCTGAGAATTTACATATCAAGGAAAGGATCAGAATGGCCCGATCATTGACTTCTGGGGACACCCTTAAGATTCTCTTTGCAACCACAGCAATGCTGCCTCCATGACTTAGGAATTGTGCTCTTCCCTCGGCACAACAACATAAGTGAAACAATACACCCAGATTGAGCTCCGTGGTTCTCCTTTGGGGAGATCCCAGTTCAAGCTCTATGAGCTCAAAAACTGCACCAGATTCAACCATCATTTTCCGATTTCCGGCCCAAGGGCAAGCTTCTAACAGCACCTCCAAGGCATCTTTAATACCTTGCTGGGTGATTTTCTCTCTCAGAACACCAACAATCCTCTCAAAGAATTCAGGTTTAAGCCTCTTTAGCACACTAGAACTCGCATCTTCAAGGAGTATTCTCAACACTGAAACTGCATGGGATTTAACAGTGGCATAATTATCCATTTTGCACCCTAAAATCCACGTCAAGGATTCGATAATCTTACCATTTTCACAAAGAAACACCCTCGATTCACTTCGGGGGATTTTAATTAAACGTAGTATACAGAGAGCTTCTTGAATACCAGAAACTTGACCATTCTCGAAACACGATACGATGAACACTAACATGGCCTTGGGCAAGCCGGCATCAACCATGCACTTCCTGTTCCTTTCATTCTCCGCTGCAAGTACTTCCATTTGTGTAAGAGCTTCGATTTGCAACTTATGATGGGAGAGGTTTTTTATGAGTTTCAGGACATAGGCTTTGTCGAGGCAGGGCTTAGGGGTGGGGATTCGATCAACACCATTTGATGCATTCTCAGTGCACCAAGCTTGGATTAATCTGCGTAAGGTGTGGTTAGGGGTTAAATCTGAGTCCTTTGGCAAGGACTGTTTGGTGACTGGACATGTAGTGTTTTCACTAGTGAATAGCCAACGCTCAATGCTTTCTCGATCATATGTGATTCCAGTTATGGTTGTAACTGGGTCTTTCATGATTTGGAGATAGATTGGGCAGATAAAAAATCTTGGAACTTCAATATCATCCATGAAATGATACTGAAAGTGCCACCAAAAGTAAAATATATGTTTGTGGGTGTGTAAAGAAACAGATTATTAGTGAAGATTGGCTAGCTAGGGGGCTGCAAAACGGAGAGATTGATGATAAATGATCAAATGTGGAAATGACAAATTTTTTTGTCTATGGATTGGTAAGAGAAAGCGCCTCGCTAAATTATTGAAAACAATTTAAGAGAGAGAGGGGGAGAGAGAGTGTGGGTATTAGTCGTCTCTCTTACTGGTCATATTTTCTTAGGGAATTTTGATTAGTACAGTCTACGGAAGCGTTCGGTGGTCAAAGAAAGAAAAAGTTGCAGGTTTTATCTGTATTCATGTTCGCCCGTAACCGCCAATTTTACATAAATACAAAATTATCCCTTTTTATTATACATTTATTACCATGGTTTTTAGACCAGATCTATGGCGAATCCGATTCAAAATCTACATTTTGAATTTTAATCAAGTTATCAAGTTGCTCAAATCAATTTTTTTTAAAAAAAATTAAAATAAGCTTTGTTTTAATAAAAAAAAAATCAACGAGTTACAACTAAGTTTTTAACTAGATCTTATCAGATAAATTGAGGTTGTCTGGTCACCCCGTCATTTAGTCGAGTTATATTAGATTTTTTTTTTTTATTTTTTATTTAATTCAAGTCTAAATCCAGTTCAAATTAATTATCATGCCAAACCAGGCTTTAAAATTATGCTTATTACACACCAAACTACAAGAGCATCTTCGCATAGAGATGCGAATATAAAATGATATTTAAAATTGAATAAATATAGTTTTTATTTTTATTACTGTGTATATTTTAATGGGAAAAAATCATTTAAAAAATCAATGGTACTGGAGTCAGAAAAATAAGTGTAAATAAGAATGAAAGAGCTAAAATAATACTTTTTTTTCTTTTTTGGGATTTCCACTTAACACTCCCCTTGTTGTTGCTGACGATGAAGTAATATTGTTTTTGAACAGATGGAATTAGCCACAGAATGGAAACCTGTTGTTCCTAACTATGCACGAGGGAAAACTTGTGAGTTTATTTGTTATTAAAATTAAAATAAAAAAAAAGGGGCTCGCATTGGTTCTGTATTTTATCAATTGCGCTATTTATCTCATCCTGTCTTTTATTTTATTTTCGTTGTTCCTTGATATTTTTTTTTTTTTGTTGCTATTTCATCTTTGCCCTTGATGTTTATATCAATTTGTATGCTATAATTCATTTTTATTTGCATTATATTGCAGTTACAAGGTTTTTGGAGTGCTTCACTACAAAAAATTCAATTAAAACCTACAGACTTATCGATAAAATTTTTCTGTCAGGAATTTGCGATGATATTTGCTAATGGATGTAAATCCCTTGGTAATGGGGTCAGTATTTACCAACAAAACAATTATGTCGGTATATAATATACCTACAGAATTACTGAGGAACTATTTAGAATTAAAACAAAAAAAAAAACAAGTTGATGACGTGGAAGTTTTTGCAAGCGATTTTATCGACATAATTACCGAGGGATTCAAACCGGGATCTTCGTATGGTGATGTGACCTCTTCATCAACAAATCGCCGATGTAATCACCAACAAAATATTTTCATCGATGATTTCATTGATAAAAGTTAATATATCACTATGTTGTCGACCCTTCTCTCCCTTCCCTTATTTATCCTTCTTCTCCCCCCACCACTGCATCTAAAGAAACTACCCCCCAGCTGCAAACACTTACCCCCAAACTATCCCCTCTTCTCAACACAACTCATCCTTGTTTAATTTTTATAAGTCACAATATCCTTATTCTGATTTATTTTGGATTTTGTTATTTTTTATAAGTAAATTTAAATTTTTTTAATTTTAACATTAAAATGTCAATTTTATTATTATTTAATGTTTTTTTTAGTATATGTATTTTGTTAGTGTATGTACATGTTTTATTGCTTTTTCTCAAACAAATTTGTAATATGAATGTATAATTTTGTGTTTGTTATGGTTTGTTTTAGATTTTATAAAATTATATTTGTTTGTAAATTGTTGAAACTTAAGTCAAATTACCGAATTAAATGTGTTATGATGAAATAAATAATAGTTTGTTTAATGGGTCCATTTTAATTTTTATTAATTTACGGAGTTGTAATTTCTGTAAATTTATGTGTATAAATTTGTATGGATGTTGATAATTGATAATGAATATTTAGAGTAGTTTTAATTAATTTGTTGGATAATCTTGAGTTAAACCAATATTTTTACAAATTTATTTACAAACCACGATTTAAAGCTTAGACAACCCATCTTGCTGCCGATGAGTGGTACATGTGATCCCCCTTATTGGTCTCACGATCTCGAAGGAGACCTGCCTTCTCCTTCAGCCTTTTTATTCTAGATGAATTGTATTTAAAATGATAAATTTTTAAATAGATAATAAATATTTGATTTCAATCTTAATTTACCTTCTTTGAATTATTTAATTTGTTTTAATTATTTTGTACTAAATTTACCAATGGTTTTCTCGATGGATTAAATCCGTCAGTATATTCTAGAGAGTTGAAATAAAATTATAGAAAATACTGCTACCATCATTTAATTATCAATGAAATTAAACCTTTGGTAATATTTAAAAAATGATCGTTGGAATCACAAACAAATTTTTTTATAGGTGAAATGTTATATTAACATATGAAAATACTGACAAATTAAAATGAGTAAATTGTTTTTTTGGCATGCTTTTTATGTCTATAAATTCATTGGTGATTACATTACCGATGAAATGACCTACAAAACAAGAATCATCAAAGAAAGTTTTTGATGAATAGTAACTGTTTGTAAGCCTGTTGGTAAAAATCATGTTGATGGAATCATTGTCTAACTATCTATCAAGAGTATATTCTATAGTAAAATATAAAATTTTGGTGGTTTTTATTAGAAAATCATTAATAATCATAGGATTATATTTTTATGCTTATTTTGGTTTTTTATATGTTTTGTTGGGCTTTTTCTAGTTTTTTTTATTTTTTTTATTCAGAGTTATCAATTTTTTTATAAATAAAACTTAAATATTTTAATCATAAATCTAATATAATTGAGATGCTTATTAATAAAATCTCTGGTCATATTCCACAGCACCAAAGATGCGCATTCGTTCTAGAAATGCATCAATCAATGCATTATTTAGAAATTAAAATCGATCTGGATATAGTCATCGTGATGCCTTTAAAGTTAACATGGAAATGCTCAGAGGCCAAAATTTCCAAAGAGACAAAACGTCATGGAAAGGCTCATTATTGAGTCAAAAAAGCATTCTCAACTGGTGGGTCCACGTCAAACCAAGCTATAAGTTATTTGTGATTAATTTCATACGTTATCTTTGAAAATTTAAGCTAAATTTGTTTTTAAAATTATTATTTAAAGTTTAAATATTAAAAAAAAGATATTTACGAGATATTCTTATAAATACATCATTAATATAGCATGGACAGACTATGAATTTTTTTTTTTAAGTGTGTGGAAAAACTAATTCGAGAATATTTTATTATTGATGTAAATGTACATATATATTCTTTTTATTGTCTAAAAAAATTAAAACCTTGGAGGAGCTTGCTTCACCTATTCCACCACCACCTGTCTTGATCCATGGAATTCATTTTCGTGATGAAGGAATTCACTACTTTATGCCATCACTAGCATTGATTATTTACCTAATTCTCATATATATGGCGAAGACGATCTTCTATTGTAATGTTAAGATTTTCTATCATATCATAATTTTTTTTATCTTAGAAATGAGCAGATGTAAATTAAAGCGCAATAATATCAATACTAATACTAATAATAATAAATTCTAAGAAATAGTTCAACTGATCAGATTTTAGGTTTATTTTTAAATAGTCATAAGTTCGAATCCTTTTAGGATCATTAAAGACTTATATGATCATTAATTTTAGAATATAAAAAACTAGCTCAAATACCCATATTATTATTGATAATAATTTTAATGTTTACTTCTATTGTAATGTTAAGATTTTCATCGTATCATAATTTTATTATCTTAGAAATGAACAGATGGAAATTAAAGCATCGAATACTAATACTAATACTAATAAATTCTGAGGGATAGTTTAACTAGTTAGGCCTTGAATTTACTTTTTAATGATCACGATCGAGTTCAAGTCCTTTTAGGGCTATTAAAAACTTACATAATCATTAATTTTAGGGTTCGTGAAATTTATCGAGGTACACGCATGCTACCTCGGACACCAATATCAATATCAATAATAATAATAATAATAATAATAAAAAGGAACTTAGAGTCACAAATAGGGAATCCTTAATCAAATATATATTCTCAATATTGGTTTTTTTTTTTTTGGAATTCTTTTGATGAATCAACACGTTCATTTTAATTGTAGCTCAGAAAGAGATGGTCAACTTTTAGATGCATGCATTTATTGTCTTCAGATTAAAATGCATGTATAAGCTCATCAAAATGTTGGTCCACTACGTACACCGAGGGGGGATTTTCCATAGTTACTCAGAATTCAAGCCTGCCCGAAAATTTCTTCAGTTAAAGTTAAATTATTGTCTTTAATTCGTGTATTTTTAATACGGCCGGGCATACCTAATTATGTTGATCCTTTGATTTTTGTCTCTAAAGTTCCACGCTTTCATCATTGTATGTATCTGCTTTCAAATTAACCATTGGCTAGTCAAGTCAAATTTCCTATATAGGTCGGATAATTATTTTCGGATTTATTTTATTTTATTTATTAAATAATAATAATAACATGAATAAACTATGTTATTAACCGTGAAATCCTATTATATCCGTTCATTTTTCTTTTTTGAAGTTTCTTTGTTTCTGGGCAGAAGAGAAACTTCATGAATATGCT
Organism: Populus alba; assembly: GCF_005239225.2. Classification (NCBI taxonomy): domain Eukaryota; kingdom Viridiplantae; phylum Streptophyta; class Magnoliopsida; order Malpighiales; family Salicaceae; genus Populus; species Populus alba. The sequence continues at coordinate 6,486,240 of NC_133299.1, forward strand.
CAGACGACAAGTCAATCCGTGCTTGATTGATTCTACTCTCTCAGGTTTGTGTGGCCTAAATCGTCGGCTGGTCGTGGAATCTCTTACAAACTTTGAATCTCATGGCGTCCAAGTCCTCCTGTTTTGTCTGTTTTCTGCTAGTGGGACACTGCTTAATTATTCATCCTCTAATCCGTCCCCACCACCCTTTTAACACTTTCAACAGCTTTAATTACCAACTGGCCCACGATACTAGTCGGTCGAATCAAATTACGTTTTTAACATAACCAAATATACGGAGATTACACAAAAAATATGTGATATTAGTACTAAATTTAGTTGAGTTTAAAATTAAATAGTGTGGGGATTGGTTAGAAGTAATTTAGTTGGTTTATTCAATCAAAAAATAAATTGATTGATAAGTAAAAAAAATATTATGATGAAATTAAAAAAAAAAAGATTAAGTTGATTAAAAAAAAACTTTTGACCTAACTTCTTGTTTGATTTGAGTTTAAAGTTAAATAATTATCTCAATATAATCTGATCGATTTAGTTAGTTTAAAGACAACCGATTAAATGATAAAAAAAGCTTGAGAATAAAATTAAAAAACAAATAAAAATTTACATAAAAAACCTTTCATCCTGACTTCTTGTATGATTCAGATTTAAAATTAAATTATGTGGATGTTGCTCTAAAATGATCAAGTTGACTTAATCAGTCTAAAAATAACCAAAATGATTATTAAAAAAAAAAACCCCTAAAAATAAATTGAAAAAAAGGGGATAAAATTAGGGCAATCCATCAACTAGAACAATGTGAATATATGGAAGTTTCCACTATTTAACCCATTTTTGGCTATTTAAAAAGAGCAACTACAATTATGTAAAAAAATGAATTAAATGCTTATGTTTGTATTAAAAAAATAATACTTATGCTTGTTCTGCATCATTTTATTTCTTCAAAACAAGACTTTTCTGCTATGCATTTTGAAAACGTCTTTCCGTAACAATTTACTCCTTTTTCATAAAGATTCTTGATTTAAAAAAATAAAATAAAATAAGTTTGACAATAACTTTAACAGGGTGGGCCTCACAAGAGCTAACTCATATACATGGCAGCTTGTGAAAAAATCTATAGGCCCTAACTTGCGAGCTTAATCATGTTTAGTTTCTTATTTAAGTTTCGAGTAAGGATTTTAATTAATTATGAATTTAAAAGATTAATTCTGATTTATAAATTTGACCAGGGTTTTGTAATTTTTTTTTTCCTTTTTTAAGCTTTTTTTTTTTCTTCACCCTCAAGCTTTCTATTCTTTTTCTATTCACTTTATGGGAGACTTTTTAGTGGTTTTAAAAAATAACATGGTTACTCAGTTTTTTTTTCTTTATTATATTTGGTTTTTTTAAAAAGAATTCCATTTTAAAATTAAATTAAACTAAATGATTTCTTCCACTAAATCTTAATTCTTCAAGTGTTAAAGCTACTAGATTGAGTCTATGTTGAAAATTTAATTGATTTAAGTTTGAAAATTTAACTCAAGTTTACAGGGTTCATTCAAAGCTTACTTGATTTTTTTTTTTATTTTTTAAGTTTTTATTTTTTAATTTCATCCTATAACATTATTTTTATTTTTATTCGCTTGTTATGAAATTTGTTTTTTTTTTTAAAAAAATAACAAGGGTTGTCTCTAAGTTTTTTTTTTTTTTCAATCTTTTTGTTAAATTTAGCTTTTAATTTAATTTAATTTATTGATTTAATCTTTTGACTTTTAATTAGGCGGGTGTTATGCTTTTTAGTTGAATTCAAGTCTATAAATTAATAAGTTATGAGTTTTAGAGATTAACTTGTTTTATAAGGTTCACTTAAGTTTACTTGATTTTTTTTAAAAGTTTTTTTTTTATTTTCAGTTTTATCCACTAATTTTTATTATATATTTTTTATTTTCTATAAAAATTTTCTGTTATTTTGAAAGTAACAAGAGCTAACTCATATTTCTTTTAAGATCAGTGCTCTAACAAAACGTAACCGTTTTCGGTTATTGAATTCATTGATTTTTCTTACTCATTTTAAAACATTGATAATGCATGAGCTTCCTTTTTTATATTGGCAAAAAATTAACTCGGCCCGCTACATAGTGCTTGTCATCTATTTAGTTTATAGTACAAGTCATTGGCTCTAATCGACACTCCTATGCAGGAAAGATGCCAGCCTTGCTCTTCTAAGTCTATTTACAGGAAAGCGAATAGGTATCGACTCCCAGTGGTCCTAAAAAACAGACTTTTATGTTTTGGTCCTCAAAATTTTTGAGGATTTCTTTTTTATTTTTAAATTTTGTTTTTTTTTTTTAAAAAAAATTATCCTTTGATATTAGGTTTGCTGGATATTAATAGTTTATTTTTATTTTCTTTCCATGAATTTATTTTAGTCTTATAACCTAGATTACAAATTTTACAGATTAGTCGTATTGATTCATGTTATTTGTTTAATTAATTATTTTTCTCAAATTTATTTTTTAAAATTAAGTTAACTGAGAATTAAATTTTTTATATATTTTTTTATTTTTATTTTTATGATATTATAGTGGTCTTATGTATACAAGGTTACGGGTTAGTAAGGTTGACTTGAGGTTTTTTTTTTTCCTTTTTTAAATGAGTATTGTTTTTTTAATTTTATCCTTCAATATCGAATAGATTAAGAATTGTGTTTAATGATTTTTTTTTATTTGCTTTTTTATAAGGTTATTGGGGTCTCATGATTTGAGTAATGGATTTGACAAGTTAACTCATGTTGATTTGAGTTCAATTTATATTTTGTCATAAGAATATTTTAAAAGAAAAATGTTCTCTTCATTCTTTTTAGTCAAATTATATTTTTATTGGTCATCTTAGTTATCTTTAAACCTGTTAAGCTAATCATGTCACATCTTGTTAATTTTCATATAGTTTAAAATTTTGCATGCTAAAACCATATTAACAACATCCAAATATATATATATATATATATATATATATATATATATAGCAATCCAACCCACGGCATAGTCACTAGTTAATTTAAAGGATATACACTTCCATGTAATTTGTATAATTGGATGCAATAAATAATGCTTTAACTTACCCTAGATGTTGGCAAGTGTTTAGGATATATTTTACAGGGATTCCTTATATTATGAACTCCTTTCTTCTAGGAAGAAGAGTGTTGCTGGAGGGAAGATGCAAGCTTCTTCAAAATCGTCAACATTACAAGCATAAGGCATGCTAATTTTGTAATCTATAAACACATTTTACAGATTTGTGTTTTACAGAACTAATCAATGAACACTAGGAAGGAGTTGTTTTGCCGAAATATTTGTTGGGAAAATTACATTGACAGCATGGCACTTTCCTTTCTAAAATTCTTTAATTGAGACATGAAAATACCATAGAAATACCTAGCAAGAATACCCTCGCGGCTCGCCAAGTGGACTAGACTTCGGTTGGATTAGCTTCTTTAATGCAAGAGTACTCAAACCAGAAGCCCAAATACTTGGTGTAGATCCACCTGTTTCTATTTTACCCAGCAAGAATTTAAATATTGAGCTTTCTAGGCTTTCTAGGACTAGACTTTAAGGTTGTTTGGGGATACGGTATTTTTTAAAAATTTGATTTTTTTTTAATTTTTTATATGTATTTTTATATTATTTTAATTTATTGATATAAAATTTTTAAAAATAAAATAAAAATATTATTTTAATATATTTTATAATAAAAAAAATATTTAGAAAAACACTCGCTGCTGCTTGCTTGACTCTGTTATTTTGTTACTTGCAAATAAAGAAACCAATGTATCCTCGACAGAGTGAGCAGAGACAGAGAGGCTTTACCAGGTTATCTGTGAATGCGAAATCAATAAAACGAGGAATAAAATAAAGGTTGTGTAGTTTTTTATGATAACTTGTTATTTTTCTTTGTAATTCTGTTCATTAATATCTGGTTCTTCACTCACAATCTTCTATTTATATTTTCTAGACTTGATATGACCTTAGCTCTTGCTTCTTCTTAAATTTCCAGTTCCATCAATTTTGCATCTCTCTTTTGTACAATAAACAAGAACTTAACCAGTTTTCTGTAAACTCTTCATCGTCTAGAGATTTTGCAATTCTTGTGTTTCTTTCTTTCTATCTTGTTTCTTTACGCCATTTACCTCAAGAATTTGCTTATAGTTAGACTAGGAATTTGTTTCTGTAAACATTGGCGGAGGTATTGATAGAAACTTGGTCAAGTGGGTAGCTAGAGAAAATAAATTGAAATGTGATTTCGAAAGTTGAGGGTGAAAATGTATGCCCAATTCATATATGGGGTTGTTATATAATAGCCTGTTTTGATGTAATGTCATGGCCTTTCTTAATCTTCAATTTCTTTAGATGAAGAACGAGTAGCTATGAAACTAGAGCTGCTAAGTCTATCTTTGAAAATATGATGTTCTTATATTTTTGTCTCAAGTTTGAATGAATCTTGGATCAATTTAAGTTTCAGAGAGCCGAGCCGTTCTGTTATTTGGGTTTAATTTATACCATTTTCTATTTACTGAGAGGATTGATATATGTAACTTAGTTAATGATGCTCTTAGAGCTCAACTAATCAAGTTTTAGACCATTTCAATCTGCAATTCCTTTAAGTTACTCAGGTTCTATCTTTGAATGATTGTAATTGATTTGTTTCTATCATGGCTATGTTTCATTCCCTCAGCTATTTCTGATTATTTTTAGTTGTACAGTGAATTTAACTCTGTTTATGATTCTGTTGATTCAATATTTACTTACATGAAAGAGCCGGGTAGGATTGGTGATTGCTCAAACAGAGATGTTGTTGACCAACTCCAGACACAGGAAGACCGAGATGACTGGTTTCGGTGTCATTCTATTATCTTGGTATGCTTACAGCCATTCTGAGAACTGGCCTACTCGCCAGATCATTGACTCATGGAGCTGAGTTGAAGTTTACTGCCAAGAATCAGACTTTGATCACCATGTCAATTTTCTTCAACTTCTGTGCTGTTATAGATGATTCCTTGGGTGGCTTGTGGCATGGTGTGAAGAATGCCCTTGGCATTCTGCATCTGGCTGTAGATTTTTACAGATTGTTACTGCTTGTGTGAACTACTTGGAAGCAACGCCCTGGGAAAAAGCTGAGGAGGAGGAGGAGATCCTAAAAATCATACCACGCAAGGGATCAAAAGCGCAACCAATTCTGCCCCATTTCCAACCAGTCAATCCATCAGCTGTCAGATATTAAATTTGCCGTTCCATTATCTCCTTCGCCCATGAATGATCTTAAAACTTCTGCACAAGAGCAGCATGTGTACAAGCTGACTGAGGACGATGATGCCCCTCCATTGACAGTTGATGAGGAGGTCAAATGAAGCAAAAGAATGTGTGAAGGGACTGTTCACCAGATTTAACAAATTGAAGGAATTTGTCACTAAATTGAAGCTAGTTCAGAAGCCAAAATTATTGAGACAAAGTCGAAGGTTGTAGAGATGGCAGCAAAGGTTTTAGAAGCCATAGGATATGGCATTGTTGTTCTTCCTACTGCAAAACGGCTTCACTTGGTGAAGGTTTGGCATCCATTTGTGAGTGTTACCGAAGTATTAATTGATTCTGCCACAACTAATGTCGAGGATGATCCAGAACTTACGATTGATACTGAGCTATGGCAGTCCTTAGATCCACATTTGTTTCAATGGTTCTTGCGCTGCCATCAGAAGACCAGGCAGAGATTTTGACTCGATGGTTAGGAAATGAGCATATATTCGTTATCCAGACTTCACCGAGGCATTTGAGGTGTGGTGTTTCAGGTCCAAGGTTGCAAACAGAAGGTTAGAAGACACACTGGGCAGCCATGGCAGGGCCACACTTTGATAATTTGTTTTTCATCTTTTTGTTAGGCATAGATACATGATGTTGCTTAGTTATATAGAATAATATAGATCAAATCTTGAAATCTGTTTAAAATTTTAATTTTTAGATTAAAATAATTTTTGTTATATGGTATTAAAGTTTTGCTGATCAAACAGTTACGAGTTTTAATCTTATTATTTCTATTTTATTTGAAAAAATTAATTGTATAAGGTATTTTGAGTTCATACAAGTTTCTTAAGTCCAAAAATTTTATACTTGAAAAGATATATTAAAAAATAATATAAATTATATTTTATAATCTTATCTAGTTGCTTAAATTTTTGAATTGAAATAATTCTTTAGTCGGAAAAAAATCAAGAATTCATTTCTCTATCCTTTGCAAAGATTAGGGTATGATTTATAAAGTTTTACTTAAAAGAGACCCCTAGATTTTAGCTTATCATCCAAGTGTGAAGTTACATTCTACATTAGGATTCTGTTTGATTGTAATCTATAATTGTCACTACCACTAATTCTATTGTAATTAAACTTTCAAAAATCTTCGGGGCTTGTTCTATCTGTTAAGAGTTCTTCATTTAATTGTTTTTTTCAGAATAAATTCCTAGTCACTAGGAAATCAATTGCTTTTACCTATTCCTTAGGAGAATCCTAGTTGATTAGGAAACTGTTAGTTATGGGATATTCGTTGCTATTTTTCTGCATTTTAGTTATTTATAATTCTATTCAAGCTAGACTTATGCTCAATGAATAAATGTAGTTTTTCCACATATCTATCAAAGCTATACACTGGATAAATCTTTCAGTTTCTAACAAGTTTTATCATAGCCTTTATTGGGGGTATCTGATTTGTAGAAAGCAGCAACTTTTTTTCTTACAGCAGCGGATTCGATGGCCTCTGAAAACAACTATGTGCAACCTGCAATTCCACGTTTCGATGGTCACTATGATCATTGGAGTATGTTAATGGAAAATTTTCTGAGGTCCAAAGAGTATTGGAGTTTTGTAGAACATGGCATTGTTGAACCAGCCAGTGGAGGTGTGATGACAGAAGCACAAACAAGAACACTAGAGGATCAAAAGTTGAAGGACCTTAAAGCCAAAAATTATCTATTCCAAGCTATTGATCGTGCAATTCTAGAGACTATTCTTCACAAAGAGACTTCTAAGCAGATCTGAGATTCAATGAAAAAAAAGTATCAAAGCTCAGCAAAGGTGAAAAGGGCGCAGCTTCAAGCTCTTCGCAAAGAGTTTGAGACTCTTCACATGAAAACAAGAGAGTCGGTCAGTGACTATTTCTCAAGAACTCTTGCAATTGTAAATAAGATGCGAATCCATGGTGACAGGATGGAGGATGTCACAATAATCGAAAAGATTCTTCGATCAATGTCTGCAAAATTCAACTATGTAGTATGTTCAATTGAAGAATCGCATGACATTGATGAGCTTTCAATAGATGAGTTGCAGAGCTCATTGTTGTTACATGAGCAACGAATGGTAAGCAGCTTACCTGAAGAACAAGTTCTGAAGGTGACAATGCATGGTGGTGAATTTTCAAAGGGATATGGTAGAGGTCGTGGTTGGGGTCGAGACAGCGGAGGTCGAGGCAGAGGACGCACAAATGACCAGAGACCATTTGACAAGTCCAGAGTCGAATGCTATCACTATCATAAATATGGGCACTATCAATATGAATGCACAGCAAAGGATGAGAAGGCAAATCTTGTAGAGACAGAAGAAGAAATGCTTTTAATGGCATATCTTGACAAAGATGAACTTCAATCAGATAAGTGGTATTTAGATTCGGGTTGTGGCAATCACATGTGTGGAAATAAGACACTATTTTCAGACTTGGATGAAACTTACAAAGATACTGTGAAGCTTGGTGATAATTCATGCATCTCTGTCATGGGGAAGGGGAATATCAAATTTCATATGAAAGACAACACAATGCAAACAATTTCTAGTGTCTTTTATATTCCAGAACTGAAGAGTAATCTTATTAGCATGGGTCAATTACAAGAGAAAGGATATATAATAATCATTCAAACAGGTTGTTGTAAAATTCATCATCCAGAGAAAGGCTTAATTGCTGAAGCAAGAATGACAAGTAATCGCATGTTTCCACTATACATGCAGGACAATGTTCAGACGTGTCTCTCTACAAAAGTGCATGACTCAACATGGTTATGGCATTTTCGTTATGGACATCTCAATTTCAATGGCTTGAAGACTTTGCAAGAGAAAAATATGGTGATAGGCCTTCCTAAAATCCACTGTCCCACGAAAATATGTGAAGAATGTGTTGTTGGCAAACAACATCGGGTTTCCTTCCCCAAAGGAAAAGTATGGAGGGTTGAACAAAGGCTACAATTGATTCACTCAGACATTTGTGGACCAATCACTCCAGCATCAAATGGCAACAAAAGGTACTTCATCACCTTTATAGATGATTATAGTCGAAAGACATGGGTTTATTTCTTGCAAGAAAAATATGAAGCTTTTGTTTTGTTTAAAAGATTTAAAGCTCAAGTTGAGAAAGAATCTAGAAACTCCATTAAAATCTTTAGAACAGATCACGGTGGCGAGTTTAATTCACATGATTTTACAAGCTTCTGTGAAATGCATGGAATACAAAGGCAACTTACAGCTGCGTATACACCACAACAAAATAGCGTGGCTGAATGAAAGAATCGCACGATTATGAAGATGGTTTGAAGTATGTTGGTGAATCAAAATATTCCAAAGAATTTTTTGCCAGAAGCAGTCAATTGGACTGTCTATGTACTGAATCGAAGTCCTACATTTGCTGTAAAAAACAACACACCAGAAGAAGCTTGGAGTGAAGCTAGGCCAACGGTTGATCATTTCAGAATTTTTGGGTGCATAACATATGCACGTATTCCTGATGTAAAGAGAACAAAGCTGGATGACAAGGGAGTGAAGTGTGTGTTTCTTGGAGTCAGTGAGGAGTCAAAGGCGTTTAAGCTATATGATCCCATTACCAGGAAAATAGTCATTAGTTGCGATGTTCAATTTGATGAACAAAACACATGGTATTGGAAGAGCGCAACCACTCATCAAAATACTATTAATCATGATGCTGATGTAGGTTATGAAGAAATGGAAGAGCAGTCCATGAATGGTCAAAGGATTGAACCTCAAATTGTGTCATCTTACAATGATAACGATATAAATGAGCAGCTGCAATCTTCTATTGCAGGTCTATCAAATACTTCATCAAATGTTCCTATGCCAAGTGAACATCAGCTAGCAACAAATCAACGACAAAGAAAGATGCCTGCTTGGATGCATGATTATGTTAGCGACAATGAATTATCTGATGATGAGGATCCCATTGTATAATTTGCTTTGTTTGCAGATTCTGATCCTATTAAATTCGAAGATGTAGTGAAGGAAGAAAAATGGCAAAAAGCAATGGATTTGGAGATTCAAGCCATAGAAAGAAATGATACTTGGGAGCTCACTGATCTTCCCAAAGGGCAGAAGACTATTGGTGTAAAATGGGTTTATAAAACCAAGCTGAATGAGAAAGGAGAAATTGACAAACACAAAGCCCGGCTAGTGGTAAAGGGTTATAAGCAACATTATGGAGTTGATTACAAGGAAGTTTTTGCTCCAGTGGCTAGGCATGACACCATTCGTCTTGTAATCTCATTGGCAGCACAACACTCTTGGATTATTTTTCAAATGGACGTAAAATCAGCTTTCTTGAATGGAGAACTACAAGAGCAAGTTTATATTGATCAACCATCTAGATACGTGAAACAAAGAAGTGAGAAGAAAGTTTACAAATTGAAGAAGGCTCTGTATGGACTGAAATAAGCTCCTAGAGCTTGGTATAGCCGTATAGATGCCTATTTCTCAAAAGCAGGATTCCATAAATGCCCACATGAGCATACTTTGTTTGTCAAATCTGAGGATGGAGGTAAATTTTTAATTGTATGTTTATATGTAGATGATCTTATCTACACCGGAAATGATGGCACAATGTTTCAAGAGTTCAAAAATTCCATCAGGGCTGAATTTGAGATGACAGATTTGGGAATGATGCGTTATTTCCTTGGAATTGAAGTGGTGCAATCATCAGCAGGAATCTTCATTACACAGAAGAAGTATGCAAAAGAAATGTTGGAAAGGTTTAATTTACAGGATTGCAATCCGGTTAAAAATCCAATTGAACCAGGTTTGAAGCTGCATAAGGATCTTGATGGCCAAAGAATTGACAACACCTACTACAAACAGATGGTTGGAAGCTTGATGTACTTAACAGCAACCAGACCGGATGTCATGTGTGCAGTAAGTCTCTTAAGTAGGTACATGGAATTACCAACAAATCTTCATTCCCAGGCTGCAAAAAAGGTGTTTCACTATCTACAAGGCACAACTGATTTTGGAGTCTTTTATAAGAAAGGAGCGGTTTCAAGACTTATTGGATTCACTGATAGTGATTATGCGGGTGACTTAAATGATAGAAGAAGTACTGCTGGTAGTGTTTTTATAATGAGTTCAGGAGCTATCTCATGGTCATCAAGAAAGCAGCAGGTAGTTACTTTGTCTACAACTGAAGCAGAGTTTATAGCTGCAGCAACATCTGCATGTCAAGCTATATGGATGAGAAGAATTATTGAAGAGTTACATTTTTAGCAGCATGAACCAACAATAATCTATTGTGATAACAGTTCAGCAATAAAGCTCTCAAAAAATCCGGTTCTACATGGGAGAAGCAAACACATAGATGTGAGATATCATTTTCTACGTGATCTTACAAATGAAGGGATAATTGATTTAGTTCACTGTAAAAGTGAAGATCAGGTTGCAGATATAATGACCAAGCCCCTCAAGTTGAATGCATTTGAAAAGCTGCGTGGTTTACTTGGAGTGTGTTCATTCAATGCAGTTTAAACAAGCAAGGTTGGCAGCTTGACAGATGTTGTGATGGTTCTCTAAATTGTTTTTACAGAAATCAGTTTAAGGGAGGGTGTTAAGAGTTCTTCATTCAGTTTTTTTCTTCAGAAAAAATTCCTAGTCACTAGGAAATCAGTTGCTTTTACCTATTCCTTAGGAGAATCCCAGTTGATTAGGAAACTGTTAGTCATGGGATATTCATTGCTATTTTTCTGCATTTCAGTTATTTGTAATTCTATTTAAACTAGACTTATGCTCAATGAATAAATGTAGTTTTTCCACATATCTATCAAAGCTATACAGTGGATAAATCTTTCAGTTTCTAACGTTATCAGATGTTCCAATGCTTATGCCAATTTTCATCTGTTTATTTATCATTTACTAGATTACTTTGTAATTGAAGGCCTTGCTCAAGCTTATTTATCAATCTTAGAACGCTTTCATTACGTTGATTTACATGTTTTTCCTTCTTAAAACACCAACTCTTCTGCCATGGAAAGAAGTTTGGAATTATTTCTTCGAGGGTTTTTGTTGAGTACAAAAATAATAACCAAGTAATTAGGCTACTCGCCTATTGCCCCCCAGTAGTTCAGGGCAAGGAAGGACCTTTCTAAAAGAATATAATTCGAATGATATAGGAGGGTGCTAGTAATAAAAATTTGGGATTAAGAGATTTGTTTTTTCTATACTTTTACATTTTAGTCCTGTGATTGCTTATGTCATTGGAGCCTTACATGATTGTTAATTTTAGGGTTCGTGGGATTAGTCGATGTACATGTAAACTAGCCCAGACAGTTAATATATATATATATATATATATATATATATATATATATATATGAGAAAACCTCATCCTGTTGGACAATTATGGGTAGTAGTTGAGGATTCAGTAATCCTGGGCGAAGAAGCAATCCTTGTAAACAAAGACAAATCTGCAATATACCCCATTGCCTTATCTAATTCTACCTAATAAACAATAGTTTCGTTACTTTTCTTCTTCTATCGAGTAATATGATTTTGGACCGTCTGGATCTGTTATTTTTGCATGTGTTCTTGCTCCTTTTGACTTTATTTTTCAACCTACTTTTTTATCCCGACTTTTCTCTAGCAGAGTGCCTTTTGGGGTTCCTCATCTAGCTATCAAAATTCCCAGCATCAGAAAATCATATTCTGCAACCACTCCTGACTTATCTTTGAAAACTTTGTTTGAATGAGACCTATGATGTTTATGCTCCAGAAAGCTCTCCCCTGACAGCACTAAAAGTAGATATAAAAGTGGTTTTCTTCCACTGTATGGTTTCTAGATGATGTTAACCTGTAGATTTTAAGGAAAGATATCTCTACTGATGTCTGCAGCATCCCATTCTTACATCTCACATCCTGTTTGTAGCTAGCAATCAACTGAGCGTCACAGTTCATACATACTTCTCTTTATTTGATGAAATACACAGTGACATCATGATTGCTCACAATCAATATACTATATTGGTATACCCCAATAGCTAACTCTTGTGACACCAAGCCATCTATCATCCATATTCAAAACTTACAAAAATAATATACAATCTCAACTATAGAATCTTAAATCCTAAGCTGTCTAAGAACTCAAAAGTATAGCCCTATACTAAAGTGAGTTTTCTTCTTTCTTTACACTACCATGCATTTTGATTGTTCCCTAGTTATAGATGGAACAGCAACAAATAGTGAAAAGAGATCCTGAAGCCTCCACCTCCTTTTTCCTAATATATCAGGCCACAAAGTCTGGCAACAGCTGTGCTATAAACCTCTTTCGGTTCTGAATGTCGATGCTCTCGTATGCAGTTGAAGAGTGAGGCGTGGATGTGTTAAGGGCTCCAAACTCGTTTGGCTCACCAATTTCTACTCTTCTTCCCAGTTGGATGTTTTGGTTAGGAAGAAAAGTTTGGTGAGTTCCTGATAAGGAGAGGTTTTCACAATGTGGTAACCCGAGAGAGAGAGAAACACCATTGCCAGAAAACCTTGGTGCAAACTGCTCGCCATCAAACCTCCCAATTTCACCAATGGGGTACTGCCCAAAACCTCCAATGAAGTTGGTTTGACCTCCCATGAAGGAGTAGCCATCCCTACTCTGCCTCTCACTACCGAATTTTACAGAAACCTGCTCATTATTTGCCTCACCAGGCTTGATGTCCATGTTTATGGATGGCACACTAGTTGAGGACTGTACCAAATCATTGCTTCTTCGTTTCTTTGGGCTCCTTTGTGTGATCCCTTCTAATTCTGATGATCCTATAAAGGAAAACCCAGACTGGTTTCGGACATTTCCTCCAACAGGAGATGTTGAAGCTGTCGGCATTGAGATCGCGGAAGGAGCATCTGGTGAATTGTCCAAGGACTTGAAATTTCTAGTTTGATTTTCGCTTGCTGAACCTTTCTCTTGAAGAACTGACCGAGAAGCAGAATCTTCATTGTGATCACTCTTGCTTGTTTTGTCCTCTGATCCATCCTGTTCTTGCTCCTTAACTTCCTCCGTGTACATTTCTTCTACCATCGGCTTCCAAAGTCGAACTCGAGCGTTTATGAACCAGTTAGACACCTGTGCAGTAGCAGACACACAATATAAGAATTTCCAAACTGCGATTCGAATATAAGAATTTCCACAGCTGCGATTGAAATGCTAAAAAATGCAGGAGATGGTTCCTACCTGGCTCCTCGTGAGTCCTGTTTGTTTTGCGAGCATGTGCTTGTCTGAATCCTTGGGATAGCTGAAACATGAAAGGTTCACAAATCAGAGACGAATAAAAACGGACCAAAACCTAGAATTCAGGAATTTTAGTTTGATCATGTAAAACAACTACGATTATCTACATGAAACTAGTCATCAATAGGAAAGGGAAAAAAATGCTTACGGGTGGAGAAAGTGTTCGAAGAGCCAAGCACGGAGAACTGAAACAGATCTTTCAGGCAATCCTCTCTGGGGTCTCCAGGCATTGTGCTGGATCATTCCCAACTGCTGAAGTGCACGCTGTTGCCTAAGGTGATGATCGACAAATTTGAGCCTCGAACCTTCAATCTTTCCTCCCATGCAATCCTCCTCACCTAAGCTTTTGTTTGCAGCTTTAATTTGACCTGTTATTGCATCCTTCAAGCACCTAAACTGCTTGGAGATTGTTTTCAGTGCAAGGGCTGTATATGTCTTAGCAGAACCAATTCCTGCTGCTTGCTCAAACGAGGAAATCACAATCTGCATCTGGTGATGATACTGCCTGTACCTTTGCTCCACCTGCAGACAATCAAAAACAAGAATGAATAAAAGTATCTGCTTTCATAACAGGGTATATATTATCGAATTGAAATCCTAGACCCTCCCGTTGTTCCTACCATGTGAAAATTGAAGTCATTAATTTAAGGGTCCAAAACGATGTGAAACTTGAAAACACTAGTTGAATACAACACACCAGCTGACTGAGATTTGGACTCAGTTTCATTTGATGGGTTTCGTACAGTGATAGAGACCTAACTTAATCCAACTGATCTCAGCCAATATTTTACTTGACACAATCAAGAACATTCCAAGAAACTGTTATCAGTTTCTTTAACAAAACTTCATTTTCAAAACTAATTCATCAAAACCTAGCCAACACGAATTGTTAACAACCAATTGAAAACAACACGTAGCTACACGTATAAACTGCGTACCTCATCAAGCATGCTGATAAGTTTAGCCTTCTTCATCTGAATTTCCTGCCTCTCGGCAGTGGAAAGCTCCGGTCCACGCTTCCCACTTACTTCTCCTCCACCAGACCCTTCTCCGGCTAATGATTCTCCAACCACTTTGTTACTAGTGTTACTACCAATCCCATTACTCTTCTTTGACAATTCACTCTTAATATCATTATTATTCACGCTAACAACCTCATCAAGTAGCTCTTGAGCAGCCTTCAAGTACTTTGAGCTCAGCAACACCCCTTGCATACCCAGAACCCCATTTGTCACACCCGAGCCTGATGACACCGACCCACCGGACGCCCTTATATCTTCACCAGACACAGTTTGAGCCTGCGATCCAAAACAGCCTTGCTTTTGTGAGGAGAGGCTCAAAGACAGACCTTGCTGAGCGCGTGGTGTGTCACGCGCGGTCGGTGGAGGGTCAATTGGGTTGTAAAGATTGTAATGGATACGCGGAATAAGTCCATGCAAAGTGGAAGCGTCATGGGAGTTAGGGTCCAAAGGGATGCCAACGAATTGTTGGGTGTTGGGTGGCGCGTGGCCCGAGAGGTGGGGTGGCGGAGAGAGGCTGTTGGAAGCAGCAGCAGAAGCAGCGGCGTTGAGGAATACAAAGTTGTTGGAAGGTGGTGGTGGAGGGGTGTTGGAATATTGGACATAAGTAGGGTTCATAAGAACAAGAGTTTGGAGACCTTCTGCTGATGCTGCAGCTGCTTGGAAATCAGGATTCCCATGAAAGTATGTCGCCATCGGATTGGTTTTCTCGAAAAACTATGTGCAGTCTTTGTATCTACACTTGAAAAGAGACCACGTTAGTTAATTAGCCTTCACATCCAAATATCAAATCTAAAGACACATACAGAAATACACACACACTTACCCCTCATCTTTCTACATACATGCAGACACAGTAGTGCCCAGTATATAATTCAATGAGTTCTTTATGTTACTTACCTTCTTTATGAGAGTGGAATTTCTGATCAGCCCATCAAAGATCAAGTGTTTATCAAATATATGGGAGTTTTACAGAAAGTGTAGTGATGATCTCTTGTTACTCGAAGCCTGTGAATCAAGAAGAGGATGCATGAGGAACGAATTCAGAAAGCTTTGAATTAAGTGAAGAATTCTTGTTCATAAATTATACAAATTAATTTATGAACAGTGCGATCAGATCAACATTTGAAAAGAATTCTTGTTCGTTAATGTTTACATGTTTTCATCTTCTATAGAGCTGGAGTATCAACATCTAGAAGAAGAAAGAACAAGAAAAGAAAAGGGCAAGGGAGTGGAAAAAGGAAAGGCGTTGCTTATATATAGATATCAAGAAAGAAAGAGAGAGAGGGGGGGGACAGTGCAGAGATTGAAAGAGAGAGAGGCGAGAATTGATTATAGTCTCAGGTTTTTATATAATTGGAACCTGTTGTAATGGAAATCTGAGTGTGCACGTGCTTCATGATCATCTGCACTTCAAGGGGAAAGAACAGTTTTTCACTTACAATGACTTGAAGCCCATGAATTGTGAGAGAAGGAGAGAGAACTAACGATAAACAGTTGGAGGCTAAAATACACGAGAAAAGGAAAGGGAGGACAAATATGAGCGTGTGTGTGTGAGTATACATGAAAAACACAAAGGAGCACACACCCACCTGTCTCTTGTATGATCTATCTATGGATTGAACAGTCTCTTCACTACTTAAGAGGAAAGACCTCTGTCAGACTCAAATCTCTGCAACTTCCCCCTTTGAAAAGGAAAAAGAGATGTCAAGAGAAAGATGGGGTTAAAAAGGCTGGGAAAAAGATACCCTTCTTTATTCACTCATTATCCACACAAAATAATATTTTTGAACCCCCCATATTATTACCAAAAAAATTCAAAAAAATAAATAAATAAATTAGGCTAGAAAGGAAATTACTTTGACTAGTTAATTCATGCGCTAGTAGCATTTTTTTCTTGATTGGTAGTGGGAGCGTGTAGGAGTATATATCATGAGAGGTTGTTATCTATCAGTTCTGCACTTTGATGAGGACCATATCTTATAGTATACTTCTATAGACACCTTCTCCCTCCCTCTCTCTCTCTTTAATGGCTTTTGAGTGAGGTACCTGCTGCGAATAGATCAAAACCAGGGAGCTTCTGTGATTTGACCTTTCCTTTTCAAATCATTCGATGCCTCAGGCAAACTTTGATGAGCCACAAAGAACCCTTTTTTTTTCTTCCTTTCTTGTTTAGTGTTCGAGTATGTGAGAGAGAAAGAGAGAGAGGGGATCTATACGCAAGTAGTAAGTGTGTCATATATAAAAAGAAAGAAAAGAAAACAACAATAATTGAGATTTCATCAAAGGGTGTCAAAAGAGCTGAAAAACTAGCTAGGAAACGCCTCCTTTCAAAACCCAAAAACTTGGTAAATGAAAATTATAAAGAAAAGATGACGATGATGATGATGAGAGCTGGATGTGGGTGGAGGGTGGTCCCTTTTGTTCAATTCAATAATAAATATCTCTGTCTTCTTCACATTTTTGTTTTTTCTTCTTCTTTCTTTACTTTTATTTTCATTTTTTGGGTATAATTCTTGTGGTTGGACGACGGAGTATGAAGATAAAGCAATTGAATCACCAGGGAACACAGAGCCAATCACCAAAGCACCTCCAATTTTCAAATATATACGTACCTATGGATATTAATTATACCAATTTCCATCCTGTATTAAATACATGTATTATTACTGTTTCTGTGCATATATATGTGTATACAAATTTAGAATATGGTATTACAAATTAATACGCAAAATTCAATAGTGGATCAATCCAAGTGCATGCATTTGCATCAAGGCAGACAAAATATATGGGCCCTGCCTAGCTAGCCATAGGTTCTCACTGTTTTTACTGTTCCTTCTTTTGGCTAAAATTATTGAAAACAAACTTCATATCTTAGTTTTGGAAGAGTTTTCTGGTATCTGCTCATAACACTTGTCTATTTCCCGCTGTTCTTCAAACAGCCCCTCTGGGGGGGAGGGGGGGGCCTCCAAATTATTCCTCTATTGGAAATATAAAATAAAGGGGCTGCTAGCTAGCTGTGTAGCTAGAGATTTTTTAAGAGGTAATAACTATAATTAATAATAAAGAAGAAAAGGTCTTCAGTACATGACCAGTTAATCAATTCTCAACAACAACCTCTTGTTGTTGCAGCCAGGCCTGATCTAGATCAGAAAGCAGTTCTATCGCCATCAGAATCAATAATAGTCAAGAATGAGCTCTGAGATGTTAAAAGAACTGGTGTGCAAACAAGACACGTTCATCAGGTAAACAATATGTGGTGTCTGAGGGAAATTATTATAGGTCAAAGGGGATTTGTGCCATGTTATTAAATTTCCAAGGCCTTGTTTGCAACTGTGTTTCTGTGCCTTGTTTCTACCGCGATCTAAGAACACCCAGCAGTCATCCCATGATTCTCCATATAAAATTTAGCAATAACTCTGCAATTGAATGTCTTCAGGCTGACATTAACTGATCCGAAGCCATTGAAGAAAGCTGCGAGGACATAATATATATATTTATGTCCCATGGGGATTGACGAAGCTGATAATGCAGTACTTGCTGTTGCATTGAATGTCTTCTTCCTTCGTGAAAATTAGGAGAGCTCGTCAATTTGAAAACCCAATAATTCAAATAGAGGATTGACATTGGAGCAAGAGAAATAAATTTCTTGACAGAATTTCCTTTAAGGCACCCTCCAACGTCACTTCACGGAACAGAAAATATCAATTCCTAAAAACGTTACCAATTATTGTCCTCTAGATTTTTTAAATAATAGAAATATAGGTAGATTGTTGACTTGGTCATTTAGCTTTATATGTTTAATTTATTTATGCTAATAATTTGTTTTTTTAGACATGTTTGGAAAAGTGATGGTGATTATTTTTTAAAGTATTTTTTAAAAAAATATATATTAAAATAATTTTTTTAAAAAAATTATTATTAATACTAATACATCAAGAGAATTTAAAAATAAATAAATTTTACCCGAATCATCTAAAACGCAATAGAAAAAGAGGTATGGCATTAAAGTCCAAACGGGTAGCAGCTTCCTCTTAAAAAAATAAAGAAAGAAAAACTGGATTTATGGGTGCAACCAAACTTGGGACCTTCCAATGTCCTTTTCAAGTGCATTATCAGCTGGCAACTTTAATTTTGAAGCCAAGTTTCTGTTGGATTTAGCGCGCGCAGATCATGTTCTAGCAAGGACTATGTAGTATTGCTGTGTTAATGATTTTGATTAAGAAAATGTAATGCCAAGGAAGTTTCGATACTGGAATCGAAGTGCAAAAGTAATCATAAATGATTGTGACTTTAGATGGATTTAAAATTCAAACAGAACCTGTTGCATGATATCTACAGCATAATATATATTTGATTATTGTTGTTGTTCATTCTCTAATTTCTTAGTTCATGTCGCTGTGTTTTGTCAGATCTTAATCTTTCGTTCACAATTTATGCTCTATTGGAAGTGATCTTTTAACCTAGTACATGTCCGTACAAATATCATCGTGTCCCCTTAATGGTGCCATGAGTCCATTTTCAAGAATGCAAGTGCTGCATATCACATCAGACTACCAGAGTAATCCTCTAATTTGGGTGCCACCATCAATATATTGAATGAACATCTCCCCTCAAAGTACAGGGTGTAACTCAACTAATTATATTTTAATTACATTTTAAGTTAATTTTAAACTTATAAAATTAATTGAAATATACAGAAGCTGACTCGGATATTTATATTGATTAAAGAAAACAAAAACATCTCCCCCTCTCTCTAAAATATTTCCAATAACTAAATTAAGGTATATGGCATCTATTTAAAGTGTTTATTAGCTATTTGATAGGTGCTTTGTCGCGGGTTGAATATTTTGTGTTTTGATTAAAAAAATGAATGTATAGGCTTTTCCAACTTCTTTTTTTTTATTATTGTTATACAATAAAATTAATAGAGAGATAATCTAGGCTAAAAAGATGATAAGCTAGACTTGATAAGCTTGTAATGAAGTTTGGGCCAATTTAAAAAGTACAAGATTTGGTTATAAGCTAAGCCAATATTACACAAGAAAATGGTGAAGTCTGGATCGAATGGAAGGAGTATTAGGATACATAGTATAAATGGTCTAGATTTGTCAAAGAAAAATTGACATGGTATGTTGATTAATGGAGAGGAGCAATTGAAGTCACACATCCTAAAAACCATGAAGAACAAAGAAGATGGGTGGTTACTAGATGATTTTTTATAGTTTTTCCTATTTAAAGAAGGTTGAAGTAAGAATTACGAGACAATCAAACTAACAACAAATCAACAACAACTGCACACAAGTTCAATCAAGTTTGCAAAAACTTCAAAACATGTCTCTAGTAGGTAGTAGGCAATAACTAGTAGGTAAATAACTTATAGGAGATAATTAGTATGCTTGTAATTAGTAGGCTTATAATCTAGTAAACATTTAATTTTTATTTTTAAGAAAACCAGAAAACACCAAAAATATCAGTTCATATTCTTTGGTCAAGGAATTCCAGTGCATGGTTGTAATCAAAGCAAATATCATCAGTTGAATGTAAGTTCTATAATCTTAAATAATTAAAGATCTTATTAACATTCAAAGCATTAAAATATTTGATTACTTCTTAAATGTTAAATTATATTATGGCTCGGATAATTTTAGACAATTTTAAGGTAAAAAAAACCTAAGTGGAACTCCCCTCACCAAATGGAGCATGTTGATACCAAAATTGACTATTTTGGTTGCTAGAATCGATGTCAACGATGATTTTCTCTCTCAACTCTCTCTAACAAGGGACTAAAATATATATAAAATTATTTTTTGGCCAAAATTTAATTGTAAACATTTAAAAGGACCTAAATTGTATTAGTTATAAAGATTAAAAGTGAAAGTGTACTTTTTGTATGAACTCTGAAGACGCCACCTCGTTTTGATGCCTTTTTTACTCTTGTCCTTTCTCTTTCAATTTTGTATTTGCCAAAGAAATCATAACCAATTGACCTTCAATCAGAACCATATCATCCAAATCAAGAGTCTTATGACCAAAATGATAATAATAATAATAATAATGATAATAAAAGCACAATTAATCCATGGTAATGTGTGAATGTGTGAACAATGTATCGTATGTTTTTTTCACAAGAAAAACGCTACATGTTTTAGTGTTTTGTATAATAATTCATTAAAATATTATGTTCGAAAATTGATCAAACATTATGATCAATCAATAAATTTATTTTAGTTGTCAAAAAATATTTTTATTATATGAGATTTTATTAAATACGTTATTTATAATGATCAATACACGGTATTATCTAATAATTTCAACAATCACCTTCATTATCACCATCACTACTACCTCTTCAACTTTACCATCGTAATCCTGCTACAATTGTTAAACTCACCACCATCCCATTACTCCACTATCACCAATACCACATTCTCTTTGTCCTTGTCATTTCTATCAACATCTCAAACCCCTTTTCCATCTCTAACAACACCCCAATATTTACCACAACTATAACAATCATAAATGGCCTTGTAATATGTTTATTTACTAAAGATTATTATTATGCATAAATCCTTCTTGTCATTGTTTGTCTCTTGCGAAACTCCTATTTCTCTTACAAGAAAATGATTAATCTTAAAATTTAATGTATTGATTACCTAAAAAAATATTTTTATTGGAGAATGTTTCCCTAAAAAAGAAGTGGTTTTGCAATGTTTTAACTATTTTTAAAGACAATAATATTTGAAAAAAAAATATTTCTCACCAATGTTCATTTAATGATAGAAATAAGATAATCAACAATGTGGTGGTGCTTTTAGTGATGATAATAACAGAGATAATGATGCAAGTAATGGTAATAAGTTAGTGATTGTGGGAATGATGAAGTGTTGACACAACAAATTAAATCGTTAATTTAGTGGTGATTGTCATGTTAATTATGTCAATGGTGATGTAAGGATGTAGAATATGGCTAAATTAGTATGACTCATAGTGATTGTATATAAATCAAAATATCTATTTGATACAATATATATTATAATTCATTAGCTTATTGGTTGTAAAAAAAATAAAATTAAGGAAAAATTCAAATATACTTCCCAAGATTGGATGAAATTCTTAACTATAAATTGGAAGTAAATAATCACATTACTAACAAAATTAAGGAGACATCCTTTATAAGATTGTGTTTTGTTTTGGGTTAACGATATTAACACTTAACTTTCCTTAACCTTGTTTGCAATATGTTTGTATGATGAACACATAAACACTTAGCTAAGCTAGTTTTGGGAACCACATGTGTAATAATTTCAAGACCCATACTGAAATTACTTGGGTAAATTCATATGATTTTCTCATGGCCTTCCACAAAATTTGTTAGTGTTCTAGCTTATATATTTTCTATTTTTCAAAAGTTATGGAATTTTCTTAGGTGTGAAAACTAAAGAAATTACTTTCCAGCTTCAAAAACTTTTGGAATTATTTTTAGAAGTAGCTCGGATTTTTATTAGCATACGTGGAGAATTTCTTCTTAAAATCCCAGAAATGAAATTGTCTATCTCACATTAAGGTTCTTTCATGGCCTTTAACACTGGTAACCAGCTACATCAATGGTGATAGGGAGAAAGGTTACTAAAGGCATTGACATCATTGTGCGGTGGTGATGGTTGTTGTGGTGGTTATTGGTTAGAATTGTTAGAAGATGGTATTGGTGACACATGAAAGCTAGTTTTTCATGAAACATATTTCTAACTTTTTCTTTTCTAAATTAATAAAATATTCAAAAGTGTAGCTAAATTATTGTAGCCGTAATCATAAAATACTATTTATTTGAATAGTATTTATTTTATTTTAGTTTCACCCTTTAATGATTTAATTTTTTTAGTTTTTTTAAATTTTATAATTGAATATTAAATTGTTTTGTGAATTATACTTTATAATTTTTTTTTAAATTTGTTTAATTGGGTTGTATATTGATCTCATGGATGTAATTTTTTTTTTTTATTATTATTATTGATTTCAACATTAGATCTTTTGGGAGTGAAGTTTCATAATTTTTTTTCCTATTAATTTATCTTCATCTCATGACCGAAGTCGCATGTTTAATCGGTTAACCTTGATTGACTCAAGTTTTTTTTTCTACTTGATTTTTTTTTATTCTTCAATATTGGGTTGATTTGAAATTGAGCTTTGTAATCTATAGAGTTATCTTAATTTTATAATTCAAGTTATGGGTTTGATAAACTGACAAGAGTTGACTCAACTTATTTTTTTAGGTCCTTTTTTATTTTAATATTTTTTCAATTGGGCTCTGTAGTTTTTTTTTTTTTTTCTATAGGGTTATCCCAATCTCATGACCTAAGTTATTGGGTTGACAAGTTGTCTCGATTCATGTTTTTGGATATTTTACTAAATGAATTTTTTTTTTCAATTTCACCTCCAACAAACTCAATCTTATTTTATTTTTAATTTTTTAATTTTATTTTTATGGGGTTATTCTAATCTCATGACCTGAATCATAAATTTTGCAGGTTAACCTGGTTAACTCGGATAGTGTTTTTTTTTGTTTTTTTTTGTTTAATAGTTTTTTTTTCTAATCTTATCATTCAACATTTGGTTGATTAGAAATTAACTCTTATAATTTATTTTGATTTATTTTCTATAATGTCATCACGGTTTTATAGTCCATGTTGTAGATTTCATAGGTTAACTGAAATCGATCCAATATGTTATTATCTCAATATGTGAAAGAAAATTATCATGCAATTTGTCACCGTGTTAATATTTTTTAAAAAAAATATCCAATTTATATCTTATTTTAAGTTCATAATTAATTATTTTTATATTAAAAAACATGCAGCAACAGTTAAATATTTTTTGATGTTAAAAAAAATTGATTCAACTCTAGCATTGCATAGGCCAATAATCCCGTGAGTAGTGTTTAGAGTAGACCTGGAATAGTATTTTTTTTTTGTTTACCAAATCTCCAATTCTTTTCTACAATGAAATATATATATATATATATATATATATATATATACACGCGCGCACGCGAAATGAAAATGTTGTAACTTCATGGGTGCGCGTCAAGAAGAAGCCTAAAACATTAGAAAGGTGAAAGTCGGTACGCGCCTGTAAATTCATAAATATTGACCAATTAATTATAGTGTACCCATAACCAAAACCAAAAGATAACAGTCCCAGATAATATTATCATCATTAATACTTTATGAACTACTAAATAATTTGGGTTGGAGCTGTTACGTGGGACCCTTCTTCACTATTAGTTTGGTAAACTATCACTTCGACAGGCCAAAATCTAAATAGATCAGGCAAATAATCGAATATCAACCTCTAATTGTTTCGATTTTCTGTACAAGCAAGCAGTAGCGCGCAAAGGCAACAAAAGAAGAAGAAGAAGAAGAAGAAGAAGAAGCTACTGTGCATAATAACTCCACAAGCTAATATTTTCCAATTAAGTCATCTGAAAGAAAAAAAAAAGGTGCAAGTTGTTGTCTTCTATAGCAGTAACAGTGCTTTTCTATGCAGCAGACCCACAGGATTATCAGGTAATTCCTTCGCAGGAGAGGCCAGACCACTGCACTGTAGTCACCGATGAGCTGATCTATCCAAAAGAATAGTAAAAAATATTTATTTAAGCTAAGTTAAATTGATTGTTCACAATTTCTCAAAGACCATGCTTGGAATTTGCATGTCGGTATACACTTCCAAATCTTAGATCTAATATTTATTGCTACCACGACTTCTAAAAGCCATTTTCTAATATAAAAAAAAAAGAGTAAAATATAAAGCTTGTTGACCACGCGGAGAGGGAGAGCAGCTGTTTTCAAGCTAGACCCCAGTCTAGCTAGTTACAAAAATGGAGGCTGCTCCCTTGCTCTTATGCGTGAAAGTGTTTTATATATATATATATAAACTTTTGAGTGATCCTCTTTTTGTTGCCATGGAGAGTATCGGTGTCAACCAGCATTTGGGTTTTGTTAATTCCCAACGCATAGTACAAACGCAATATACGACGAACTATATTTGTTCGGAGTGATAGGTTGTTTTATTTTAAAGTATTTTTTACTTTAATATATATTAAAATAATATTTTTTATTTTTAATATCAAAGTATCAAAACAATTTAAAAATACTAAAAAATTAATTTTAAACAAGAACAAATTTAAATTTTAAACAAACAATGTTTTGGTTGCCATATCAAATACACCCTTACTATAAGAAAAAAAAACATATGTAATGATGTTAAATGGATCATTTGTTTTTTTTTTTAAGAAAAAAGTGATTATGATGTGCAAAAAAAAACATTTGCCAAAAAAAACACTTAAAAGTTCAATTCCAAGACAATCTAATGTTTAAAAAAAAAAAATTAAGTGACCAAAAACAAACAATCAAGATCAACCCAAGTTAGTATAAAAACTTGACACCTGCTTCATGAGTTCAGGACAACCTCATAGAAAATTTTTTTTAAAAAAATTATGATACTCAATCCCCAACAATCAAAATATAGAAGAATGAAAAAAAAAAAACATTCAACAAAAAGAATTAAAAAAAAAAAAAACATTGCAAAGCTAGGCAAGTCTACCAAACCCTGTGAGCTAAATCATGCAAATGAGATAACCTAATAGAATGAAAAACAAGAAAAATTATAAAACTCAAATATCAAACAATCCATATGTTGAATGATGAAATAAAGAATTATGTAATCTTAAAAAAAAAAAACCCAAAAAAGATCTGAGTTAACCAGGCTATCTCATTAGACTCACGATTTAGATCATTAGACTATAATAACCTCACAGAAAGAAAAATGAAGGAAATAACAAATTTTAATTTTCAATAGACCTAATGGGAAGAATGAAATTGAAAAAGATTATTAGTGTAAAAAAAAGATCCAAAAAAAAAACTAATGTCAAGCTAGTTGAAACTTTCAAACTCATGACTCAGGTTAAGAGACCATGATTACTACATTGAGAACAAATTATGAAGGTTAACTCATAATCAACAAAATATCGAAGGATTAATTGAAAAAAATGTATTCAATTCTTTTTAAAAAAAAGCACCCGAAGAACAAAAAAGAGACAATAAAAAATGAGAGAGAAAAAAAAGGAGGAGAGGACATAAATTTAACATAAAAACCAAATGATAGGACACCTTTTAAATTTGGCAAGGTCATTGTTAATCTCAAAAAAAAGGAGAGAAAAAAGAGCAAGGAGAAGAAAGAAACCCTATCACAACCACCCCGCCACTTGCACATGCCACCTCAATCGATCGACCACATTAAGCCACTTTTAGCACCCCTAAAGAGGTTGGAGTTTGATCGCCAAAGAAAGACACAAACGTCGCTAGAATGTGGTTGACCTCTACCACACGTGAGAAGGATGCTCTAGCCAAGTCGTCTTACCCGTTGACTTTAGGTTTCCATATTTATTTTAGTTTTAATTTTGTTCCCTTAAACTTTGGTTGTTTCATATCAATAAGATTTTATTTAATTTTACAAAACCGAGCATTAATCAAGCGTCAGAATTTTCCCTCGATATTACAGGAACCTCATATCTAAACAACCAAAACAAACTACCAAGGTAAATCTTAAATAAAGACAATATGAAAGGATCAAATTGAAAAAAAATAAGTTGAGTGACAAAAAATACAAAAAGAACATGAGCTTTTTCCTTGACCATGCAAATTAGTTCTTGATAATAGCAACAACAAAAAAATAAAAAGAAAAGAAAAGGGACTAATCATTTGTGTAAGCTTCAAATTCAGGTATCGAAGCTCTAATTCTTTTAAATCAATGAATTTAAATTGGATTTTTTCAAATTAAGTGATGAAACATTTTCTTGATATAACGAGATCTCCGTACATTAGCATAAAAAAATTTCTCAAGACCAATCCTAAATCAACATGAAGTGAAGAGACCAAATTTAAAGAAAAAATTTAAGCGAAAAAACTGAAGGGAATAAAAAACTGATGTTGAAATCCCGAGCTATTCCTCTCCGCCAAAGTGAATCACTTATGGTTATTAATTAGCTTAACACCAAAGAATATAAATTAGGTGACTAAATTGGATGATATTGTATCAAGCAACCTCAAATCCAATTCGACTAATAATGCATAGAATGGAAAGAATTAGAAAGTGAGAAATTGGGCCAACGTGGCCAATTCAATGAATTAGGAAAAAAAAAACGTGTTTTGTTAATAAATTAATATGAAAATTATTTTTGAGACATCCTTTAATGACTTAAATTTTATAATTAAATTTTCAAATTAAAATATTTTATTACATGATATTAGATTTTTGATAATTAAATGACCACCAATTTAGATTTTATCATTCTATTCTTTTAATTAAACTAAAATTTTCAGCTTAACATTGTAATGACTTTGAACAAGTTTTACTTGGAATGGAATGTTAGCAAATTCATAAAAATAATTATTGAAATCTTATCTAATAATTTATACTTTTAATTGAGAGTTTTATTAAATGATTTAAGCTTTTAAAGTGACTATTTTATATGTTTAATCTATTTTTATTATTAAAATTTTTCTCTTTTTAATTTTTATTTTTTTAAAAAATTTATCCCATAATTTAGACCATCATCGTATGATCTTATACATCAATAAAGAATAAATATCCTTTGTATCAAAAACTTGTTAATCCAAGTTATGTTACAACTTGGTTGAGAAAGTTGTCATTGTTAGTCTATTAACTTGAAAATAGTAATATCTTCCCTCCCTTGTTTTTTTTCTAAGGATTTTGAAACTTGATCTTTTACAATATCTTAAACTTGTTGAATAGTTTTTTTTATATATATAATTTTATTTTGTTGATGTTCAATTTCATTAAATAAATCCACAACCATAGGCAAACTACTCTTAATTATCTTATGGAAGGAAAAACAAAGGTTGGTTTAATGATATATAGAAGAGATCTCTTCCCCGCATTAGCTAGCTAGTTAGTGTGGTTTATTGAAATGCATGTAAGCGATCTCTATGAATAGTTTTTATTGAACATTAAATTAAATAACTTTGATGGCTTGTTTAATAATTGACTACAAACATCAAATTGACTAAGATTTTGTTTGAAAAATGATTAAATATTATGTGAACTCTCATGTGTGAGTAGTTATTAGGTGCAATTTACTAAAATATTACTTTGTTGCTTTTGTTGAATAGCACAAATTTTAATTTTTTGTTTTTATAAGAAATTTAGAATCACGTAATGTAAGAAACTATGAATGGGGATAGTTTAAAATATAAGCTTTGAAGATATCCATAAACTTTTAAAAGCATCCCACATGGGATATTAAGATGATTAAAAAACATTATGTGTAAATAAAAAATTGATCTAAAAAAACTCATGATTGTCATGTTTTGAAGAAATCTATAATCCTTTAAAAGCATCCCATATGAGAAATATGCATGATTTCCTAATGGTTCATTTAATAAGAATATTAAAATTTAAAATTGGCCCAAACAAAACCCAAGATTTTAGAGGGAAAGAAAACCTAAGCAAAATAAACTTTAAGTTTAAACCAACATAAACGTGCATAGATGACTCAGGTTGGGTCAGGCCTAAGCCTTATATTTGGTTTGTTGTAAAATAATTTCAAAAGATTATTTTTTCCCAATATATTATGGACTTGGGTTTGTGTTTCTAATTCTTTGGCCCATAAATAATTAATTTTTTCAACTCATTATTTTTTCCATTCTAGCATATAAATGACATAATCTAATCAGTTTTTTTTTGAAATAGTTTTCTTTAAACCTGAATAGGTTTTTTCATTTTCTCTCATCAACCCATGACAACCCTCTCTTTTCCATTTTCTCTCATCAATCAATGTCGACCAAGCACACCTATAAACTCAAACACCTGCTGATGATAGTCTTTATAGAGCTATCAACATCACTAATAGCAACATTATCCATGAGAAAGCAACAACAAACCCCTCACCGAATAGCTTTTCATAATGCTTTTCTTCACCTCGCAATGCCTCTTTCCACCGAATCAGCCACCACATTCATAATCCATCTTCCATACCATTTTCAATCACCATAGAAATCATAATACATCCTTATACAATGATAGTGACATCATCAATACCAAAAAAAAAAAGAAAACCAAGAGAGAGGAAGACTAAAACTTCATGTGGTCTGATTTTTTACGTTAAGTAGTAGTGAGTCTTGTCATCAATATACAAAGAAAAAGAAGGACAAGACACACTTATTCACCCTTGCATAATGAAAGGATAAAAGCACTATGGAATTTCTTTAGAGATTTAGCAAGGAAAAGCTCAACATGATGAATCTATTATAACTCATTACCACTAAAACATTAGTATAGTCTAAAGTCTAAAACCACTTATTATAGGAATGATGTATACTTTTCTTGACATAAATCTCCTCAATATGAAACAAGCAATGAAGAATCATATTTTAGTAGAAGAATTAAGTGTTACCAAATAGGGACATTTTTATTTTCAAATAGTAGAATCTCTACAATGCTATCATTCTCCCACTAGAACATCCAAAAGAATCACCAAAAGACACATTTGTGATTGCTTAACATTCCTTGAGCTATTAATCATGCATCTAATCACCACACATACTAAAGTGCTAGATGCAATTAAAATGAAATAATTTATATAATATCCTCCTTTCAAGAAAAACAATATGAACATGAGGAACTCTAATAATTTCTGCCTTTTCACTGTGACCATATATGTAACATTAAGAAGTGTCATGCACTTAATAAAGAGATAAGAAAAAAAAAAAGATTGATTGTTGGAGGCCACCTCTAATAATTTGTGAGAAAGAAAAAGGAAATCAAATAATAAAAAAAAAGTTTACACACTTGATGAGTTATTTAAGATCACATAATCTCCAGATTATCTCTCAAAATTATAGTTTTATCTTTTGAATTTTTTAATAAAATAGTAGTGTTTCTCCATGAAAATCTCTGTGAAAATTTTTTCATATCTCCATTCAAATCTTTTGGGTTCCTGTGACCATTTACCTCTAAAATGATTAGAGATCTTTCTCCAGGTCACTGCCAAAAGGATTAGGAATCCTTTTCTAAGACTTCACGACTACTTACCTTTAAAAAGATTAGAGATTCCTCTCCATATCTCTTTCAAAAGTATAAAAAATCCTTCTCCAAGTCCCTATGACCACTTATATCTAATAGGATTAAGACCTTTCTCCATATCTCTATGAATAGTTATCTGCAAAATGATTGGGGATTCTTCTCTAGTCTTTATGACTCCTCATAGACACTTCTTGCTAAAATGCGTTCTTAAACGCATAAAGAGACCATATTATTTACTTTTATACTCACTTCTTATTATTAAACTGCTTTTTTTAAAATAAGCAAGACAATTAAACCCTTATCTCTCTTGTATAAATATTAAAAAAAATTACAAGAAGACATCCCATGTAGGCATTTAAACAAGAGTAATAAAAATGTAACATCCTCTATATAAAATAAGTTTTCTTCCCTCTACATATGTTAGATAAGTCTTCCAAACATACATATTTAAAAGACTTAGAATGGAAAATGATGGTGCATGATTTTTCAAAAAATAATAATAGTAATTCCTTATTATTTAGGCATAAAGTCCAAATGGTCATTTTCCATTATCTCCTTTCTCTCTTTCTTCTTCTCACATATGGACTTGAGTATACATCACAATGTATTTGCGAGTTTTGATAAGTCAGGAAACAACGCAACGCACCACCTACATGCACCTAAAATTTTCTATACAGAACAGTCATCTTTCTTCTTGCCAATGGTTATTTCTTACCTACATGTCACCTTATGTGCACTAACTATCACCAACCTTTTCATCGATGGCTGAGCCAAACACCACAATCAATGATGAACATCAACCTCTTCATTAATCATTTGTACTATAACTCCATTCACCTTGATATAACTATAACACCAGTCTTCATGCCTCTATCATATAAGCTGAAATAATTAAGATCTATAAATTTTTTATTAATTCAAAAATGCATATATTTTTTTCTCATTTCTCTCATATATTATTTCATTTTTAATATTTATTAACTTAATTATCGGATGATTTCTCGTTCTATATAAAAAAAAAAACTTGTTTTTTCAAGAACAATCAAGCATATATATATATATATATATATATATATATATATATATATATTAAGTTCACAGCCCATAAAAAGCATGATATATGTCTCAAGTTTTTCACAACTTAATAAGAAAAAACTTGAACAAAGAAATGTTTTACCAAAAATCATGCCGTTAAATGCATCAAAATAAAGGAGACCTCGTAAGTCATGGCGGGGTCTCTTCTTGCAATTTGCGAACATTTTCTACATAATTATCTAATAGTTAATTGAATTCTAGCTCTCAAAATTCTCAATCCTCACCAAATTCCTGAATTCTCAAATGAGCCAAAAACCTGCCCACTTCATGATAACGCACTAGATGCTAGAGTTAGGCATGCAACCAAGGTCCCACAGCTTAGATCCCACGTACCACACCCTAAAAAAAGCACTTTTGTTAATTTTGCACACTGGACCCCACCTTTCTTTTTAAAAAAAGGAGTTTGGTTTGGACTCTAGCTAAAAATTTCAGAAATGGACCCTGCTTCCCAGCCTCCTGTACACGCGTCGGGCAAACGAAATATGGAAAATTAGTTGTTTTTTAAACTATTTTTTATTTAAAAATTTATAAAAATAGTATTTTTTATTTTTTAAAATTTATTTTTAATATTAAGTCATAAAAATTTAAAAATATTCCAAAAAAAATTAAATTCAACTAAAAAGATTTTTTAAAATTTTTATAAAATACAATTTTTAACACAGACGAACAGTTGCTGAGCCTTGAGTTCTCTCTATTTTCTTCTTCCAAATAGATTCGCCTCCCCTTGTTTTTAGAAAAAAAAAAAAAAAAAAAAACTCCTCTTTTTCCTCGTCATGGCCCCCACCACTCAATAAAACGTCCAAGAATTGAAGGGACCCACGTGTTAAGAAAAGGAGCCAATAGGAGCAGAGTCTGGGTCTCTTGGGCAACTACTGCTTTGCCTTTATCTTTAACTGCTATTGCTATATATCTCTTATCTCCAAGCTTGTCTTTGTCGGCTTTTATGATGGATTGAGCGAAGACACTTGTCCAACGCTGATAGCATTTCGCCTATTTGTCCCTTCCTGGCTTTTGTCTTGCCACGTCAGCATCGTATGTCTTTCTATCCAAATTGACCGCGTAGCCCTCCTACAGATTCTTTTTCATAGAGCTTTACGAAGTTATTATGTGTCAATTGTCGGCACTTTTGAGTCATTTTCGGGCAGTACAGGTTTTTATGGTTAATTGGTGTTTAAAATTGTGTTGGTTGGTTATTTTTTTAAATATTTTTTATTTAAAAATATATTAAAATAATATTTTTAATTTTTTTTATATTAGCATGTAAAACAATCCAAAGCTATATAAAAAAATTAATTTTTTTTAAAAAAATTAAAATTTTAAAAATACTTTAGAATAAAAAAACAAACATTTAGAACTTATAATATTAAGGCAGAAGGCCGACGTGGAATGATATGTATGAAATAAAAAATTTATTTTTAAAAAAATAGCTAAGGGGGTCTAATTTTACTTTCTCAATTTCGTTAGAAAGCAAATAATTCCTTGAAAAATCATGTTTTCTTAGGAAATTATATTTTTATGACATAAAATCTCCCAAAACTAAGTTGCAACTCCATATTCTTCTATTGAGTAAACACCATATAACATGTAAAATTTCATGAAAGAACTACAATTTAATCGAGTTGAAATTGCTAGAACAAAATATGGTGTTTAAAACCCTGTTTGTTTTTGTATTTTAAAAATATTTTTTTAAAAAAATAAAAAAATTATATTTTTTTTACTTTAAATTAATATTTTTTTTAATGTTTTCAGATAATTTGATATACTGATATCAAAAATAATTTTAAAATATAAAAATATTATTTTAATATATTTTTCACATAAAAAATATTTTAAAAATTACTTTCTCAAAAATCTCTAAGCCATTCTCCTCAATGAGAAGAGTTGCAAAATTCTGGGCTCTAATCTCACCTCTAGTGCCTGAAAGTCAAAAGAAAAAAAGAGGTAACGTGTTGCAAGTATGGCATAAGGAATAGGGGCAACAAGCTCAATTCTTGCTACCAATTATTCTTGTACGCTTAATTAATTAGCTGATGTCATACAAGTGTATATTAACAAATAATTAATTTATGAAATAATTAATAGTTTTCACACATTTACTTTGTCTGCCCAAGTCGTCTTCCCGGATCAGGATCACCGGTCAAACTCTTATTACAAAACAATCTTTGTTTACAAGGTTCAACAATATCAACGGTGGAGATTCGATGAGTTGGAGAAGACGTGCACGGATGAGTTGCTGATGATTGCTTCTTCGGATGGGTGTTAGTACGTGATTGGATGATGACGTGATACGCACGCAGTATCAGCATCCTTTACAAGCGACAAAAAAATCCATTGTGAAATCATTTATTTTTTTGAATATATAAGCTATCGAGAGATATCCACGCAGAGATGTGGAGCGTCCCAAACACGGTCCATTTGAAAGGGATAGAAGTGGTGCTGTCAAAGATTTTGACATTTCGGCGAGTACAAGCTTGTGCACGGGAGTCACAGATGATCCTCCCAATAACGTGACTATCACACTGAACGTAGCAGAGCACAGGATCTTCTGTGTGAAAGTGATTTTCTAATACATGAGAATGCCCTCGAAATTCCAGAGTTTTTTTTTTTTAAAAACAAAAAAACAAAATCAACACAATAACAACAACAACAACTAAATTTAAAAAAATAACACAATTTAGTGAGTTGCATGTTAAATTTTGAATCAAATACTCCTTTATAGCATCCTAACACCATCCAAATATTGGGATGATTTTGATTTGATGAGCGCCATATTCTCCCCACAAGTTAGGATGATTTTAGTACAGGTCCAACCATAAGTTAAGGGGATTTTTAGATATAGTTAAATGATATGCTTTAATATTATGAGACTTATAAATTTAGTGTAAGTTAAATTAAATTACAATGTTATGTTAATTATGAATTAAGAGTAATTATGAATTATGAATTTTGATGAATTGTGAATTAAAAAGTGTGTTAAATTGTGAATTGTGTTGAGTATTGAATTGTTGGGCTATTTTTTCATAGCAGGAAGTTAAGAGACTGGTACAACAACCCAGTTGTATTTTTTTATTATAAGCTTTATGGTGCTTCTCATATTTTGTATATACTCTTTGGGGTATGTTAATCCATCATAATTATCTAGGCTAGATTTTGCAAGGATATAATCTTTAAAAAGAAAAGCGTGTAATATTCTATGATAAGGTAGAGTTTCTTCTAGTTGATAGGGATTGTGCCTATTCTCAAGAACTCATAGAGTTATTAATCTATTTTCATGTTGAAGTCTTTTTTTTTTTAAGAAGTGTTTGAGTTAGATACAGATGGAGATCGATGGATATAACTAAATATTCATTTAGAGCATCCAATATGGAAACACTTTCTATGGTGAGTGCAACTCGAGCTAAGGTGATTTTAGTCTTAACACTCTACAAGTGTCACATTTTGTCCACAAGTTGGGATGATTTTGGTGCAGGCCCATCCATAAGCTAAGAGGATTCTTAGATGTAGTAAAATGATATGCTTTAATGTTATGGGACTTATGAATTTAGTTTAAGTTAAATTTATGTTAATTATGAATTGAGCTTAATTATAAATTATGAATTTTGATGAATTGTGAATTAAAAAGGGTGTTGAATTGTGAATTGTGTTGAGTATTGAATTGTTGGATTGTTTTTTCATGGCAAAGAATTGTCTAGGCTAGATTTTAAGAAGATATAATCTTTGGAAGGATAAGTGTGCAATATTCTATGATAATGTAAAGATTCTTCTAGTTGATGGGGATTGTATTTATTCTCAAGAATCATAGAGTTACTAATCTATTTTCATGTTTAGATATTTTTTTTAAGAAGTGTTTGAGTTAGATTCAGATGGAGATCGATGAATATAACTAGATATTTATTTAAAGCATCCAATATGGGAACACTTTGTATGGTGAGTGCAACTTGAGCTGGGGTGATTTTAGTTTTGACACCTCTAAAAACGTTACATTTTGTCCACAAGTTGGGATGATTTTAGTGCAAGCTCGTTCATAAGCTAAGGAGATTTTTAGATGTAGTTAAATGATATGCTTAAATGTCATGGGACTTATGAATTTAGTCTAAGTTAAATTAAATTACAATGTTATGTTAATTATGAATTGAGCTTAATTATAAATTGTGAATTTTGATGAATTGTGAATTAAAAAGGGTGTTAATTGTGAATTGTGTTAAGTATTGAATTGTTGGATTGTTTTTTCATGGCAAGGAATTGTCTAGGCTAGATTTTACGAAGTATAATATTTGGAAAGAGAAGTGTGAAATATTCTATGATAAGGTAAAGATTCTTCTAGTTGATGGAGATTGTACTTATTCTTAAGAATACATAGAGTTATTAATCTATTTTCATGTTTAGATATTTTTTTTTAAATGTTTGAGTTAGATTCAGATGGAGATCGATGGATATAATTGGATCTTTAATTAGAGCATCCAATAGGGGAACACTTTTTATAGTGAGTGCAACTCGAGTTGGGGTGATTTTAGTTTTGACACCTTTAAGAGCGCTACATTTTATCAAGAAGTTGAGATGATTTTGGTGTAGGCCTGTCCATAAACTAGGGGGATTTTTAGATGTAGTTAAATGATATGCTTTAATATTATAGGACTTATGAATTTAGTTTAAGTTAAATTAAATTACAATGTTATGTTAATTATGAATTGAGCTTAATTATGAATTGTGAATTTTGATGAATTGTGAATTAAAAAGTGCTAAATTGTGAATTGTGTTTAGTATTGAATTGTTGGGTTGTTTTTTCATGGAAATAAATTGTCTAGGCTAGATTTTACAAAGATATAATCTTTGAAAAGAGAAATGTGCAATATTTTATGATGAGGTAGAAATTCTTCTAGTTGATGGGGATTGTACTTATTCTCGAGAACTCATAGAGTTATTAATCTATTTTCATGTTTAGGTCTTTTTTTTTTTGTTGAAGAAGTGTATGAGTTAGATTTAGAGGAGATTGATGGATATAGCTGGATCTTTATTTAGAGCATCCAATTTAAGAACACTTTTTATGATGAGTGCAACTCATTTTGAGTGTAGAAATAAAAAAGTTTTTCTTACCTATTTGGTTCCATACCATTCTGCCTTGTTTCTTTAGGTATTAGAGTTATCTTAGTGTACTTAGTGATGCATCAATGAAAGTTTGTTATTATGTAAGAGATACAATTGTATAGTTATAATAATATCATTGAACATCTGTACCTAATGAGAGAGTTATTGGAGACCTAGGAAAGCTAGTATACCTATTGTAAGATAGTTATTCTTTCTTATCTTGCAATTTTGTCTACTAAATGAAAGAGTTTCAATGATAATAAAAAGGAATGAAATACCTTTTGCTAACTTTTCCCTAAATGATGGTATTGATGAAGTGCATGTGAAGAGAGAGAGAGAGAGAAAGAGAGAGTACAATAAGAATAATGTAATGGAGTTTTAGGTCTAAACTAGTGTTGGTCCTTTTTAGTTTTTTTTTTCTTTGGGTTTTAACTATGATTACCTAATGAATTTATAGACCTAACTCACATCATGAAGAGTGAAGAAAACTAACATATCACTATTCAATGAGTTGGTGCTCACCATTGGTTTGTGGAGCTAGTAATTCATCAAAGGAGAAAATAGAGTTTAAATGCTAATTAATACCTTTTGGATAAGAAAAAATCATTGGCTAGCCATAAGGCGTGTTGTGCGCATATTGCATAATGCATTTTGTTTATAGAAACTGGAAAATATTGGGTTGTGTGCCATGCTTGATGAGGAAAAAAAAGAGAAAGAGAGAGAGAGAGAAAGAGAAAAGAGAAAATCTAGGCTAGAAATCCTAAGTCTATAAATAAAAAGAGAAGAGAGAGAGAAAGAGAGAGAGAGAAAATTACAACCATCTAGGCCCGAGTTTTATATTTTTTTTATACATAGCATGGGCATTACATGTGCCATGTACGTGAGCACACCACCACTTTTAAACGGAGCATGTAGCTCACTCTGGCCTTGGATTGTGGTCTTCTTTGATGTTTTTATATTATTCTTATCATGATGATTCCATCAATATGAGAAGTACCATCTTCATAGCTACGGTGTGTCCTTGACATCCCATTTTTTCTTTACATATTTTTCTATTCAATTTCTTCATTTTTTCCCCTCATTCTCTTCAGCTCTGCATGTACACACAAATC
Organism: Populus alba; assembly: GCF_005239225.2. Classification (NCBI taxonomy): domain Eukaryota; kingdom Viridiplantae; phylum Streptophyta; class Magnoliopsida; order Malpighiales; family Salicaceae; genus Populus; species Populus alba. The sequence continues at coordinate 6,523,198 of NC_133299.1, forward strand.
CACTCGGTCATGCAATTCTAACTATCACTCCTCTGTATGTATTTTGTGACAACTCCTAATTATTTAGGTTCGTACCAAACAATTATGATTGCTAGTTGTTTCTAGTTGTTTGGGTCTGGCTCAAATGGTTGAAATTTTTTTCTTAAGAAAATATTTATGCACCATCAAATGCTAACATAAATGTATAGATAAATCTTTTTTAGTTTTCTTTTTTTTTATTGGAAAAAAAATAAAGATTGAGGTTTATCAGGAAATAAAGAAATGTAAATAACATTTGAGTTTGAGGAAAAAGGTTTTCATTTGTACACATTAAAGAAATAAACTGAAAAGTAGAGTTATATTTAAAAATATCCTTTAACATACAGTTTTCTTAAAATTAAAGGATTCGTTATCGGCTGTAACAATAAAGAGCTTGTTAATTTTGGAAGTTTCTATTCTATACCATCACTAGTTCTTATGAAAAAGATCTTATTAAAGTGATAGATATTTAAGAAGACCTATATACACACCAATTAACAATAAATATTATGACATGTTATGGATAATAGTTATTGAATTTTCAACAAATACACATTTATGTGCTCGCATGATAATGCAAGCATATATGCCTCACACCCACATCCAAAATTATATGATTATATCAATCATTATTATTTGATTGCGTAACATACACACACACACATATTAATGGAGACATATGATATTCGTTTTCCCATTCACAAGAAAATAGCACAAGGCAAAATTAAATTTGAAACAAAAATAGGTAAAAATATAATGACTCTAATTCTAATGCGAAAAGTTGTTGGAATTTGTTTTAATAAAATGTCATTAATGGAAATATTTAATGTCAAATTTAAAGCGAGGTCCACTTACTTTTAAGGTTAAAATGTTTTTGGAAATTGTTCTCCAACAATAGCTCATTAACATGGAACATTAACATGATTAAAATAAATTATGAGTGAACGAGAAATTAATCTCAAAGAACCATTGGTTGATATATTTTGCTAAAACCTAAGATCCTCTATCCCATAAAGAAATAAAAAAGAGATTTTCTTGTAGTTTATTTAGTGGGAAGTTGAAAAGTCATAAATTAGACTTAGTAAAGTAGTATTGGTTCACTCCATATACACGCGCTTGGTTTAACATGACTTAACTCGGGCTTGTGCATGTGCTTAGGCTCAAGGTTCTAGGTCTCAAGTTTGTTTTTTGCTGATCTCTTTTAAACTTGGATTTGAGTTTCTTATAAAATAATTATTTGTCTTATAAGAAATTATTTTTTCTAGCCTATTAGTATTTCCAGCCCATGAACAAAGTTTGATAAGTTTTTTCAATAACCTGAAAAGTTTATGGATAGGTTTTTTTAGCTAAAAAACATTTAAATTAAAGCTAAGACTATCAAGATTAATTATTTTTTTATGATGGGTAATCAAAGATGATAATGAAAGGAGTTAATTATGGTAGTTATTAGAATTAGTTTTTTTTTTTTTATCAATTTTGGTTCCAAAATCCACTATAAAAAAAGGGGCTAGTGAAAGAGTTTTTTGCATTATTTTTCTACATTTTACAGCTCTTCCTTATCTTAGTTTTAGTGTTATTCCATTATGTTTTTAAGCTTTATTTTCCTTCCATTCTTGAGCTTACATTTAGTTTTTGTAGAAAGATACTTGATTCAATTTTCTTAGATTCATGGACATTATTTAAAAGTGCATCTAAACAAGGCAATGGTGTTGGAATCTTAGAAAGTTTATTGGAAATATCTTATTTTCACCATGTGATGAGCAATAAAGCTTTAATAGTATATATATTTTTAAGTATTTTAACAAGTAAGTACCATTCTTTGTTATAGTTTATATTTTTATATATTACATGATTAATATGGATGCTAGGATTATGTATCAATATCTTATGCAAGTTTAATTATATGATTAATATGTATATTAGAATCTTTATATGATATTTTAGTAATTTTAAATAGCAATATTAAGACTTTATTTTTAATAGACTTTGTTTAGTTTATAATGCCTCGTGAAAAACTAGATTAATTGTTAAAAATGATATTAACATCTTTAAATTTTAAATTATAGTTTGACTTCTTTTTAGTTTGCTATATTCACACATGTAGATATTCTTTTAAACTAAACAATTTAATCCACAATCTTTGTTTACTATATAGATTTATGACCTTTAGTTTAATTTTAAAAGGTTGTTAGATATTTTTGTTTTAAAGTTAAAGTTTATCTTCTAAACTTTGTGTACACATGTAATTTGTATGTATTGATGCATGTTAGAATTAAACTGCTAAAAGGTTGTTTTTGTTTGGTATATATTTGTCATATTTGCAAACTTGTATGATACATGTCATGCTAATTGTTCAATTTGTTTAAACATATTATATTCATATGATACATGTAATAAGGTTAATATATTGATATTATATTCACATGATGCATGTTATAAGTTCAATGGATTAAACTTCAAGAAATAATAATACAAGATGTTAATTTATCTGACCACCATGAACTTGACAAAGTTCTTGACCGAGAATGTGTCAAAGTTGTCAGATAATGAATTCAATTCTACTATTGTGGTAGTTGTTGATGCATGTAATCATAGTAATTTAATGTGCAAGAACTATATCTTCAATAAATTGAAAAATATAGTATATTATATGTATAGTTCAATTAAAAATGTTAGGGGACTGTATGAAGCTTTGAAAAAAAAATATAAGACTAAAGATGCTAGTATGAAGAAATTCAAAGTCAATAAAATTTTGGTTTGCAAGATGTTTAATTTAAGAACATTAATGGAAAAAAATGAATGTTATAATAAGTTCGGAAGCACCTCATAACTTATAAAGAGAGACAATTCTGACGGCTAATTATATACTTAGTAAAATATCCCATATAAAGTTAGAAAAGATACCTCATAAATCATAAAAATATAAAAAATCTTTTTATAAATATTTTAAAGCATGGGGCTATCTTGCAAATATAATAATACCTAATCCTAAAAAGTTCAAGCGTCGGAGGCTTGGAGCATTGCCTGGGTTGCATTTATATATATCATTTGTTTTGTAAGTTGAAACTAGTGAATAAACTAATCCCACATTTATTTGGTCATTTCATTTAATTTGTACATATATAATATTGTGAGATTAAACACTATTTACCATTGGGTTGTAAATTCTTCTATACATAAAAGAGGTTGAAAGCTGAAATCTTTCAAACAAAAAGGAGATATTAATTAATACCAACTAATCTAAACTAATTAGCTGAAAATGAGTTTTAATATTATGGGAATGTAATTAAGGAATTGTTGAGACCATAAGCGGACCTCAGCTCGCTCGTGATGCTGACAAGGGGTTCTAGATTAATTTGGCAAAGAAATGTCTTCGTCACGAAATAGAAAATGACACAGAAATATACAATGGACGACTGAATCCAAAATATTCCATATATCGAGAAGACAAGTTCATCGTAGATAAATGATGAAAAGAACAACTAAGAGAATGATACTTGACAATATTAATATGTTATCCTGGGTTTTAGAGACATTCAAAAATTAATAAAAAAAATTAAGTACTTTTCTGTATTTTTCTAACTAATTTTACCCAATTAGTGATTTAACTTTAATTAATTTTTTTTTTTTTTTTGTGAATCATATCTTTTCTTCTAATATGGATTTATTAATATTAATTACTGTATGAATATATAAAGCTCACTAATATTAATTCATCTTTAATCATGATCGATCTCTTTGTAATGATTTTGGTATCATCATTTAGGTCGCTAATGTCATTTAAAGTCAAAAGATTAGAGATATTAATTATGAATTAATGATGAGTTTTTTCTATGCATCGAATTGGTGTTGGATTTTCTTCGAGGAGGATTAAAGTTAGAAATTAAGGGAAATGGTAAAATTTACCAAGTCAAAGACTCCGCTTCTTTCTTGCTCTCACATTATTCTTTTCCTATTTTCACGCAACTAAACTTGCTATTTTTTATTGGAGTATATTAATTGTTATTTTTTTATTTAAAAATATATTTTTATTTTTTAAAAATTATTTTTAATATCAACACATCAAAACAATCTAAAATTTACCTAACCTTATTTAAAAACACAATAACAAACATGAGTTAAATTTCATACTAGTTTGTTTTTGTGTTTCCACAGCAACACTTATAAAAATATTTACTATATATATTTTGAATTGAATTTTTTTCTTCATTAATGTTTTTTTTTTTTTAAAAAAAACTTTACTTTCTTGCATATTGCAAACGCAGACACCACTGTAATATCAAACATTATTGAACATCTGCAAACAGTGACGGCTAGAAAATATGTTTTGATTAGCTTGAGTAGTTGGTTTTAGGAGCTTCTTTATATAGGAAACGTGGCCATGCTGCGTCCACGGATGAATCAACAAGTGGCTTGTTAGGCAGAACAAGCTCGCCTGAATTCCTTTCTTTGACTATTCTTTTTCCATTATTAAAGGTGATAAGTATTAGAGGAATCTATCTCAACCCAATTAATTATTATTATTATTATTTTTTTAAATCCGACTTACCTAACCAGTCTTGCAACTATTTTAGCTACTTCAACTACTTTTTTGTGTTGACGTTCCTGTGATCTTTAAGACGAGAGTACACTGTAAAGGCAGGCTGCCATGTCCTAAAAAGACATGAATTGTGACATTTTGAAGAAGTTTTCTCCTTGTTAAAACTTGGGAACGAATAATAATTGTTCTCTAGTGAAAAAGATGGAATGCACTCACATTTTACTTTTTGCATGTAGCAGGGACAGATCATATGATAGGACGCACTCCCTCTTCACCAATCACCATCGAATTCCTGGTGTCTGAATTGGGTTTTATTAATTAATTAATAATCTATCCGGCAATCCAAAGGCTCCCAAGCAACTCACACGTCGGCTTTGTTATATGCATGCTGTTCTACAGCTCCAACTCCGTTTTTAATTAAAAAAACGATGCTTGTTTGCCTTTTGTATTTTATGATTCTGTGATGATAGGTGTTGATTTGTTTAGGGCTAGCTTCTATGATCATAGAATGGATAGTCCTTAATTTCTGGAGGAGTTAGTGCCTCAGAAAGTAGAGGCAATCTTGTTTCTTGTATAATTCTCTTCTTTATTGTCAAGATCATGCCGTGTATCTTTCAGTCTGTCTCCAATTCTATGCCATCCATGAAATTAATATTTAAATCAAGCTAACCTAGCTACTTTGTCACATGTTTCATCTATATATATATATATATATATATATATATATATATATATATATATATATATATAATCATGAAAATCATCCTGTTCAATTCTGAATTCTTCTGGGAAATCTAAAGCATTTATCAATTAGTTGGCTAATTGTCTCAGGTTACTTTCTTTCTCCTCTCTAGCTAGAAAATCTATTAAAAAAGAGAGAGTAGAAATCAACAAACTTGTAATAGCGAAGCTTCAATGTATAGATATACTAATATTATTTTCCATAAGAGAGAGAGAGAGAGAGAGAGCTGAAATGAGCAAATGACAAAAAACATCCACCAGGAGGGCATGAGTAAGTCCAAAGTGGAGGCTGGCCCATATGTCAGCTTGCTGGGTTCTGAAACATTGATATTATACAGAAGGCAAGGGCCTCTGGTTCATTTTCAAAACTTTGTTTTGGTTATTGTTGTCTGCACAGTCATGAGATTAGAGGAGGAGAGTGGTATCCTACATGTTTTGATCTCTTCACAACTGTTTTCATGCCCGTTTATGTGTTTTCATGCTTCAAGCTACTCCACATTTTATCTGGATCTCTCATGTGTGTGATATCAACAATGGGGATTGCAAGCGAGAAACTTTCAAGCACCTTTGGTTTTTGTCAGAGGATGAGAAAATGAAACAGGCGTGTCGGTTTTGAACCCCATTTCTTACAAAAATAATTCTGTCTCTAAACGGACCAGTCCATGGATCTCCCCACACTGGCCTGAAAGCAACCTCTGCTTGGACGATGAGCCGCAATCCCTTTTCGAGGAAAGCACCTAATTGTTTCATTTTAGATATACGTGCGGTGCGGAAAGTAACATTCCACGGTAAGGGGAAAGGGACAGAAACCTGTTAATAACATTGACAGAACACAATCAGGTGGGCTTGAATGTTGGGCTTGGTATTCATGCAAAACAAGCCCCCTATTCAATTAGAAAATCCTCTGTTAATTAAGTTAGTGAATGGAGAGAAATAAAATAAAGAGAATCACATTCGAAATGGGGAGAAACTGAATGAAGCTATAGAAAGGGTTTGCTCTTTTATGGAGGTTTTATGGGTGGTGCTATAAAGTTCACATGATTTTGTCAAGAAGTTCAGCTTATTTATTTTTTTACTTTGGTTGGTTGTTGGAATTTTCAAAAATATAATTCTAACTTTATTATCATAAACAAAATAAATTCATATTATAATTATAAAAACTAGGTCAAATCCAAGAAATTTTTTATTTAATCTTTCTACAATATATTGAAATAAAAAAGAACGGGAGATTCAAATAAAAAATTTTAGAATCTTTAAAATGTAATTCAAACTTTATTATCACGAACAAAATAAATTTATTGTATGATCGTAAAAACCAGGTCGAACATAAGAGAAATTTTATTTAATCTTCCTACAATAAACTGAAATAAAAAAGAATGAGATATTTGAATAAAAAATTAAAGAAAAAAATTATAAAAAAATAATAAATTGATATGTCATTAACTTAGTTCAAGGGTTCATGCATCTATTCCTATAAAAATATTGATCATCAAAGTAAAATAAATTTTCTTTCACATCAAGCAAATAAATTTGATATCTTTTAAAGCTGAGGGAAATTGGTGAGATTACGAGTAAATTAATTAAACAAAGCTCTCTAATCAATTTCTTACCATCGAGCAAATTTAATATTAAAAGCAATCTTATTCACTCGATAGTAGTCTTGGGGAGTAAATTTTATGAAATTATTCTAAGCAAACGTTTAAAAGCTTGACAATTTAACTTAGTTTATTCTTCCCTAATAAAACAAGATGAGAATTGTAGCAATCAAATTAATTCTTTTATTTCCTACTCTAGTCATTAACAACAATTACAAATTGAAAGAAACTAGAAAGCATAAATGCCATCTTAAAATAATTCAATAAGCTTGAATAACAATCAATAACATAATTCTGAATAAGAAAAAATAAATACACTTGAACCTGAAAGAAATATTATAATAATAACATTGCTTCTCACAACATGCTAATGGAGATGGTGTATATTTCTCTTGAACCAAAAGCCAAAGTTTTGTTCATAGCTGCTGGGAAATTGACAAAAACAGAGAAGAAGAGAATGATGTCGAGCCCTTGTATTAGCCATGTTTTGCTCTATTTATTCTCTCCCTTGGCTGCCAAATTTCTTTAGAATTATTAGGCTAATTAGAGTCCTTGTGCTACTTAATTCCTTCCTTCTTTATCTAGTCTTTAAGGTTGGTTAAATCCTTCAAAATTTGTGTTAAAAAAGGATCTACTGTTGTCACAACTCTGTTATAATTCCAACTCTCGTGCAACTTAGACTTTGTTTCTTGCAATATCCGATCATTCCAACTGTATTCTTTCATTCATGGCATGTTAGAGGCTTGATATGCACCTTTTTTGGGTTTTAAAGCTCATCTTTTCTATGTTAGACTCTCAGCTGTAGTGGGATGCTCAACACTATTAGTTTCCTTATCAGATTAGGAGACCAACCTTTTTCTTTATAATGTGTCTAGAATTTTTCCTTTAAAATGATTTTATCTAACCTGGCATCCTTTATAATAGTTGTAGCCATAGATGTGTAGATGATTTTAAACTTTTGAATCACATGCTTTTGATGTATGAGGTTTAAGATATGTCAGTTTGAATCTGTAGTGTGAAAAAAACAATCCTGTTCAAGTAGGATTTCAACTCGATTTTATAGGTCTGATTAGAGATCCAAACAAACTCGGATTTCTGCCCATAATACCTTCATGGAAAACTTGATACGTGTACTTTAACTTTGAGTTAGCCCATGTTCACATTCTGAAATTATAACATGGTGAAAAATGTGTCCCAAGAATCAAGGTCCGAAACATAAAATACTAAAGTTCTTATCTTTTAGAAATTAATTCACAAAGTCTTTTAGGTATGCCAAATTCATAAAAATAACTTTCAATAAGCATAGATAAGCTAAAAATACATTAAAAATCATAGTGTAAAGGAATAAACACACACACACACACACACACATATATCTTTTATCTTATTTTTTAACCCATTTAAAATAAGCATGTTTGTAATCTCTACTTATCTGTTAGTTTTTTGGGTGGGACATAAAGAAGAATGCATGTTCAATCTAGAGTTTCTAACACTGTTTATTTTTCTATTGTCAAATCTAGTACCATTGTTAGTGATCAAAACCTTGGGAAATCCAAACCAACAAATAATATTCTTCCTTAAAAATAAAATAACTTTGTTCATTGTTATCTAAGCTAGGGCTTTGGCCTCAACCCATATAATAAAGGAAATCCTCTTACAATTAAGTAAGTAAATGGAAAGAATGAAAACAAAAAAAATCACATATGAAATAAGGAGAAGCTTAATAAATCTTTAGAAAAGGGTTTTTTCTTTTATAGAAGTTTTATGGGTGGTTTTATAAGCCCATATGATTTTGTCAAGAAGTTTAGCCCATTCTCCTTTAACTCTTTTCTTCTTTTTATGTTTCTTTAACCCATTTCAATTAAGCATGCTTGCAAGCTTTAATTGTCCATTAGTTTTTTTGGGTGGGACACAAAGAACAAATTATGTTTAATCTGAAGTTTCTAACACTGTATATTTTTCTATTGTCAAACCTAATACCATTGTAAATCATCTAGATAAATCGTCTTGATATATCAGGTTTATAGAGAACTTGTCTAAGAGGATAGTCAATCAACACAATCACCTAGTGTACTTGGAAGTTTGGCTTCACCTTTCTCGTAGCACTAACTAAGTAAGGGTCACCGTTTTATTTTTCAAGTACCTAGCTTTTATGTTTTAGAGTATCCTACTAGTATAATGTATTAGGTTCTAGATCCTTTTTCTCTTCTTGTACCAACACTATACTAATTACCAGGTTTGCTACCACTAGATAAAAAAAAAAGATATCCTTTTTATTCCTTGGTTGTGATAGGACTTTTAGAGAATATAAGTGAGACTTGAGCTTTCCAAAAGCTCATTAGCATACTAGAATCCATTCAAAATTATAGGTATTTTTTAGAGTTTTAAGAAAAGACAACAAATGTTTTCTTATATAAGAGATAAACCTATTCATTATGAAAATTCTTCATATTAGCATTGTTGCTACCCAATTTTTGACCCATGTTTTTGATATATTTTCAAAAAAATCCAAAAAATAGAGAAAAACAAAGAAAATAAAAAAAAAATATGTTTTTTTAATATATTTTCGTAATTTTAGCATTTTCAACGTCGTCTAAAAAAGAATTTAAATTTTTAAGGGTCTTTCGAATGCGTTCGACTTTTCACGCGTCATCTTTTAAATCATTGATTTTCCGCATTTGAGTCGACGTTGATATTGCTCGTTTTTTTTTTTAAAAATACAAAAAAAAAAAAAAACAACAAGAAAAATCAAATTTTACAAAAAAAAGAAAGTTGACCAATTTTTGAAAACTTGGCAATATTTTTTGCCTATAAATACTGGTCTTAAACTCACATTTAAGGGGGTTTTTCATTTTTTGCAAGGGGGTTAATTTTGGAAACACCAGAAAAATAAAAAAAAAAAAAAAAAACCTAAAACTATCTTCTCCCCCCATTTTTTTTCAAACAGCCGCTGGCCCCCCCTGGTCCAAGACCGTTATTTTTCCAGCTGAAAATCAGCAACTCAGGCCCCACCCCCTTGGTAATTAATTTTTTCCTCTCTTTCCCCTGATAAAAAGCCAGCCACACACTCTCCCTGGGAAGAAGAAAAAAAAAAAACGAAGGCACCCCCCCGGTGGATTTCATTTTTTTCTCCGGGCAGCCACCATCAGAAAATCAAGGCAGCCGCCCCCGCCCTTGACATTTTTGTTTTTCTTTCAACACCGGAACCAGCCCCCTTCCCCGGTTTGAAATTTTTTTTTTTTTACTCCCACAACCTCCTGATTTTCAGCTCAATCTCAGCCGGTTTTTCCCCCCATCTTCTTCCCCTTCAACCAAAATTCAAGGCCTGCACAGGGAAGCCACAAAAATCCTCTCCCTTCTCCTTCAAAACCGAACAGCCCCCTCCCCGTTTTCATTTTCTTTTCTTCCCCAAACCAGCACCACCCACAACACCGATCGACCTCTCCCTTTCCCCAAGACTAGCAGCTTCATTTTCCTTTCCAGCAACACGCCGAACACTCCCCTCTTTCGGCCATTCCTTCTTCCCAGCTCTCATCGCCGGACACGGCGACGCCTCCTCCAACAAGCAACACGCCGGACAGAAGCCAGAGCAGTTCCCCTTCGCTGTACCATCTCGCCGTTTGCATCGCCATCTTCCCCGACCTCTCCTCTCCGTCCAGCCTCCGACAGCAGCAGCGACCACCACAGCAAACCCCAGCAGCGCCGTCCACAGATCGGCAGCCACCACCACAGACCAGCCACAACTCCGCCGTCCGAAGATCCAGCAACCAGCAGAGGAACGAAGACAGAGGCGAGATCGATCTGAAGAAGGAAAAGAACCGATCTGTTTCTGCAGATCAAAAAGAAGCAGATCTGTAACGGGAAGAAAAATAAAAACCGATTGCTGTTTGTGAGTTTTTTTTGTTGTTGCAGGTGGCGGTGATCTTCACCGCCGGCGAGGAAAGGAAGAGGAGAAGGAGCCGCTCCAGCCCCCCTCTGTTTTTCAGGTTTCCATCGGCGGGTTCACGCGCCGCCAGTGACGGTGGCGCGTGGGAAGACGCGCCACCACTGCTCCGAACACTGTTCCTGCGTATTCCAGAAGCCTATGGATGTTTACGGACTATTTCTGTAAATTTTAAATTAATTAATGTAATTTTTGTTCATTTGTTTGGAATTTAGATTGTATAAATGTGATAAAAAAAAAAATAATAATAATAAAAAAGTTGTGTGTGTTTGTTTTTATTTATTTATTTATGTTATTGAAGTATAAAAATAAAAAAAAACATAAAAAGAATTATTTATAAATTTAAATATGGTTAAATATCTCAAGGACAAATAAAATCAAGTTGTATTTTCCATGAAAATGTAAGAACAAGTTTTTACATATATTCGGGGATTTAATGACTGATTTATTCAAGCCTTAGAATTTAATTAATATTTTAAATTTTCAAACCACATTAGAACACAAAGCAGCTTACCTCAGGTAGGGTGTGTTAGGGGTGCTAATACCTTCCCTAGCCACAACCAGTCCCTTACCCGCGATCTCTGACAAGACCAGTACATCAGGTTTCCTAGTAGCCCGAAATCAATTACTAGGTGGCGACTCCAACGAATCAAATTCAAGCAAATGCAATAAACGAGATTTAAATCGCCAGCCGATGCCGCGCGCGCGCCTGGAGGATTTTTTTTGGGGTGCGACAGGATGGCGACTCCACTGGGGAAGGTATTGTTTTCAACTTTATCGGACTAAGCTTTGTGTTTTGATGTGTTCAATTTTATTTTTTTCTGTTGTGCTTTGTTTTATTTATTTGTGTTTTATTCATGCATTGTATATAATTCTCTCATGCATCACAAGTTTTAATTTTTGTTAAGCACACACCTGCTTTAAGTTAGGTGGGGGACTAGCAGCTTACCTTATGACTTGAGTCAAGGTTGAAGTTTGTGTAAACCCCAACTCTTCGTTGAGTGCTTAGACTGGTAATAGTTGGACACGTGCCAACCAATTACCTGCTGGGCCCCTATATTGCCTTTACGAAGGCGATCACTGGGACAACAAGAGACCCTTTTAGAAACCAAGTAGCAAACCTACCTTGTCTCCCGTAAAATGAATAGAGCCTGTCTTTAGGATGTATGTGCTATCGTTGTTTGCATCTGGGCAAAATCACGATTCTTGTTCCATCATACAAGAGTTACGACCATATTGTCACCTCTCGAAGGGCGAGTTGATCATATAGATTACATATTCATACATTTATCATGCATGTACCGGTTTGAAAAATAGGTTCCCCCGCACAAGCTGTGCTGCAAGTGATTGAAGAAAGGATGAAAGTGAAGAAATGTGTCAGATAGAGGCTCATTATCAGATTAAGGTTGAGAGCATTGAAGGTGAAGTAGCTAGACTCAGATATGCTCGAACAAGTGTTGAGCATCAAATGGAAAGAGAATGTCTGCACAGTCTTCTGTGGGAACACTGCTTGTCCACGTCCAATTGAAGCTGCCTCTCCTTTTCAGTCATGAACAACAGCAGCAATGCCTTCAGTCATCAACTAATGACAACCCTGTTTCTTGTCCAGTTGCACTGTTAAGTGTTCATCGCCTCCACATCATCTAATGGAACCAAACGACTACTAGCCTCCTGTTCATGGTGCATTAGTCTGTTTTGAAGTTACCCCGATTATGAGCTCAATTCCAGCTCAGCAGCAGAAGATGGTCTAAAAAAACCATGATTAAACACTGAACTTCAATGTGGCAGAGCTCTCTCTACAAAAATCAATTTATGGCTTTGCAAATTGGGAATGCAAGAGGGGATTTATAAGTTGCATATGCTACAAATATTTTTCTCATCAATTTCAGCACGAAGACATCTTAGTAGGTTGAAGAGCCAGACCTGGTCTGGAAAATATGAGCAGACATCAAACTTCAACGTAGCAGAGCTCTCTCGGCAGGAATCTGTTTGTGGATCCGCAAGTGGGAAATCCAAGAAGGAATACAGTAGTTTCAAATCATCTATGATTTTCCTCCAACAATGTCGGCATTAAAACTCAAAAGTAGAGAGAAGAGACATGCCTAGACTAAAAAAAACATGAAGGATACTGAAACTTCAATAGAGCAGGACTTCCTCTATAGGTGTTTGTTTGCTGCATTGTCAGTGAGAAATCGAAGAGGGGACAAATGAGTTTTATATTCATTAGGTGCTTCTCCCATAAAAGAGATAAGGCATGATTCCACACGTCGGTAGTGGCGATAATACAAGTTTCTGGGTGCTGCCAAGATTACCAAGCTGTTGGAAAGTTTTCTAACAATCCGCAACCAACCACAACAACATTGGAAGATTGAAATGATGTTGTGAGGATTTGCCGAAGAATTGAACAAGCTATGAAGAGAGAAAAGAGTGATGGTTCTGTCAAGGATTCTAGAACAATGATGAGAGGTGAATCAAGAGATGACTTCGACGGTGTGAACCCTTAATTGTGGGGTATAGCCAGGTCTCACGGTAGCATCAATTGCTCAAATGTATTTGCCAAGATGGGACATTCCTCTGCCGTTTAAGTTTGTCGACCAGCATCTGCCAGATTCCAGAATTTTGCTTGACTCCGACAAATCCCATGCAACCACCAATTTCTAGTTGGTATAATCCAGAAAAGAGATGTGATGTCATGGTGGGGTCCTCAACCATTTCAAGTGAACAGTTTCAAGAATTGCAAGAATTGAGTCTGAAAGTTGGTGAGCAAGAGACAAGTGGAGTCGGTGAAGAAGGGTGTCATTGGCTATATTGTCCCCCGAACATTTTCAGAATGACATGTTGATCGAAAGTGCTTGGCAAAACACAAATATTTCCAGAAAAGCTGATTCAAGAATGGTGATGAACAGTCAATCATATTGTTTTGGAATTCTGCATTTTGTTTTGGGATCACATCTCATCCTTCAACGAAACATGCCTTGCTTTTATCTTTTTGTTGTTTTGAAATCAACAGATGTTTAACATTTTATTCTGACAAAATATTTTGATCCAACTCCAACATGCGATAAAGGTTAATCAATTTGGAAGATTAAAAGTGTTTTGATTGCAGAAATGACTCGATTCTTGTTTGAAATGACATGAGGTGACTAAACAATTTTGAACTCATACCTCCTGAAACTGAACCACACACCATATAGCTAAGTTTTAACAGTATGCATAATGACATGTAGTGGATTCGGTAGTTATGGACTCGTGAATCATGATTCTTACAAGTCCCAATCATTACACTGGATGAGGTCAAAATTTATCGGTTCTAACCGACCTTGCTTGAAATGAGAAAAGGCCATCTTTGATATTCCCTTCACTTTCTAAAGATTATATCCCTTGTAGTCCCATTTTAAGCTGGATAAAATATCTTTTCATGAAAACCCTGACTAGGATCACACCCCACACTGGGGGCAAATGAGAAATATTTTGGAGACACGGATAAAATCAATGGATCAAAGAAAAGCTTAGAACAAAAGTCCAATGTTTGAGAAAGGGCTAGAAGAAGAAAATCCATAGATTGAGGGTCATCCAAGAAAAACTTTAAGGAAGGCTATGCAAAAAAATGGAAAGGAAATGAAAAGAAAATGCCTACCAATTCTAAGAGAGGCAAGACAACTTTCAAATGAGAAAAGACAATAAATGCCAAAAGACAACACTAGAAAAATCGATGCTTCATATCTTTTGGTGTGTCTAGGATAAAGCCTCTAATGTCTTCAAAAAATTTTAGATTGGTTATTCATCAAAGAAAAAGTTGGATTTGCATTATGACCTATGTTAAGAAAATTCTGATATTTGAGATTAACAAGGTTATATGTCACTTTCTCTACAATGACGACAAGAGAAAGATAATCGATGAATAGTTAATGTTGATCCTAAGTCGTTGAAACCCTCAAACACCTTTTGAGCCTTTGAAATTCTTTTCTTTCATAGCCACGAACCATAGCCTGCATTACGTGCTTTTAAAAGCCCTTTTTAATCAAGCAAGCAATCTGAACCGATAAATGGCGCTCTCAAAACTTAAAGAGCTTTTCCATAAGGGTCGTGACTTCATAAATTAAGCTACTGGTTATTATGCATGCTGATAAAATAAATGCTAAGAAAAGAAACAACTTTTCTTGATAAAGCCTCAGCATCTTGTTTTTGAAATTCATAAAAATGTCACCTCATCACAGACCATCAAATGATATACCCAATATCAAGGATTCAAATTGATACAAAGAACCATGGAAAAAGCCATTTTAATCCTACAACGGGTCGATTTCTGTTTTCAAAATACAAGACAATCAAAAGACTGTGTATTTCGAATAACGTGTGTTGGGTCTTTGATCAAAAAGCTTGATTTTCAAAAGATTTCCAAAAAAGGACATCTCTGATTTCATTTCAACAAACTAGACTTTGAATAGACATGATCTTTGAAATATGAGAGTTGATTCCAGAACAAGGAAGATTATCAAACACAGAAGAACATTGATTGAGTATGCAAAATCGTTGATAGAAATGACATTGAAGTCCTCGACACTCCTTGAAAAGTTGAGCAGCTGGGGGCAATACAGTGAACCTTAAGAAGGAAAACAAACAGTATCCAGATCAACTGGGGGCAAAGAAAGAATCACATGATGAGTCATCAAAGTCCATCAAAGTCATTCCTGGCATTCACAAAAGCCATTTGGTTGTAAACAGAAGAATGAGCATGTTCAGATCAACTAGGGGCAATGTTGTTCAAAGACAATCCATGATTTAGTGAACTTCAGCAGCAATTGATGATCAACACTGCACTTGAAGGATATTTTCATATCTTCATCTTGGGTAACCCTCTGAAACATGGCTATGACTCCTGACAGATGTTATCGGGTGAGTGCATTTGAATGAACATCGAACATATGTACACCACCAAGACTGAATGTGGAACAATGCTGCACTTGAAGGATAATCTCATATTGTCATCCTTTGAAACATGGTTATCGACAGACGTTACCACGCAACTGCATTGAATGAATGTCAGAAAGGCACCCACCCCGAAGACTGACTGTGTGAGACAATTTGTTTTAAGCCAGATGAGCACTTCACCGCATGAGTATGGGTGATAGAAGTAGCATCATTGATGAGGCCGAGGCATTTCTTTTCACAATCTGATTAGAAGAGTTGAAAGGAGTCCATGAGAAGAGCACTGAGCATACAACCATGAGCCTTTGTACTGCAAGCTATGAGATGCATGATTGGATGACTGAATGAGTTCCAAGAAGGCTGATGATAACATGTACTTGAAGAGTACTGTTTCAAATAGAGGCAAGTTCATGACTGATTAACAATTTTGATGGGTATTGGCATGATGCACACAATCAATCAGAGGATAATTCTCAGAAGAAGCCAGGAGAAAATCCTTCATGATGAATCAAGCAGTACCACACTTGGGGGCAGGGTCAAGCTTGATGAACGATGCAAGCAGTAATTGTCGAAGACAGCCCGGGTTGGGCACTACATTTACAGCTGAGTGGATGGCTTGCACATGAATGAGCCAATGCATCGGAAGAACAAAGAAAGCTTTGGGATGCAAACAAGGGCACCCTATGACGATGGAGCATCAAGGAGGGGGGGACCTATATTTCAAATCAGGTAAGGATGCATGCATATCATCTAACCTAAAAAAAAAAAAAAAAAAACCATTTGCACATATTTTTGAATTGTTACAGGAAAATCCTTAATGATGTCCAGCAAGATGGTGGAAAGAGAAAGAAACATTGTGGTGATGATAATAAAGAATCGGTTTTGATCATGGAATAAAAGGACAATGGGATGAACCTTACCATTAGGAAAATCCCAAAGAAATGGAAAGATCAACCTTGCAATCGGGAAGCCTCGAGTTTTCAACCCTTGCAGTCAGGAAACACCGAGTTTTTCAAACCCTATGATCGGGAATTATCAGGAAGCACCAAGTTTTCCAACCCTTCTTCTGTCATCCCTTCAGGACTTCGCCAGGTAAGTCCTATTTTTCACACTTGTCTTCACATTTTTTCCATCTGGGTAGGTCACCCATCATAATAAGACCGTTTTTCACATTTTTTCCATCCGGGTAGGTCACCCATGACAATGAGACCGCAGTTTTCCACATTTTTTCTATCTGGGTAGGTCACCCATTACAATGAGACCGCACTTCACATTCTTTCTATCTGGGTAGGTCGCCCATCACAACGAGACCACTTCATCATATTTTTTCCATCTGGGTAGGTCACCCATTACAATGAGACCACACTTCATATTTTTTTCCATCTGGGTAGGTCACCCATTACAATGAGACCACACTTCATATTTTTTTCCATCTGGGTAGGTCACCCATTACAATGAGACCACACTTCACATTTTTTCCATCTTGGGTAGGTCACCCATCACAATGAGACCATCATCTTTTCTGGGTAGGTCACCCAAAGAATGAGACCATTCTCCATTTTTTTTACCTGGGTAGGTCACCCATAAGAATGAGGCCATTCCTCCCCCTGGGTAGGTCACCCAAAGAATGAGACCACTCTTCCTTTTACCACTTGGGTAGGTCACCCATCACAATGAGACCACCATTTCCCCTGGGTAGGTCACCCAAAGAATGAGACCATTCTCCATTTTTTTTTACCTGGGTAGGTCACCCATAAGAATGAGGTCATTCCTTCCCCTAGGTAGGTCACCCAAAGAATGAGACCACTCTTTCCCCTTTCCACTTGGGTAGGTCACCCATCACAATGAGACCACCATTTTTTCTGGGTAGGTCACCCATTAGAATGAGACCATTCTCCATCTTTTTTTTTTTACCTGGGTAGGTCACCCATAAGAATGAGGCCATTCTTCCCCCTGGGTAGGTCACCCAAAGAATGAGACCACTCTTCCTCCTTTCCATTGGGGTTCGTCACCCATACAATGAGACCATCATTTTTCTGGGGTTCGTCACCCATACAATGAGACCATCATTTTTCTGGGGTTCGTCACCCATACAATGAGACCATTTTTCACACATTCGTTTGTTTTGATTAAATGAGGTCGCCAGATGGGATCTCATGTAGCTTTGGTTAAAGGGGATCTCCATATGGGATTTCAGGTTGACCGAGTTACACACATTCTTTGGTTTTGGTTAAAGGAGGTCGCCAGATGGGATCTCAAGATAATAAAAAAGAAAAAAAAAGTTTTTTTTAAGCAGAAAGACAAGTTTTTCTTTACAAAGCTTACTATGCAAAACATCGAGGATTTTTGCTTCGTAAGCATTGTAAAGAGGGGGCATCTGTTGCTACCCAATTTTTGACCCATGTTTTTGATATATTTTCAAAAAAATCCAAAAAATAGAGAAAAACAAAGAAAATCCAAAAAAAATATGTTTTTTTAATATATTTTCGTAATTTTAGCATTTTCAACGTCGTCTAAAAAAGAATTTAAATTTTTAAGGGTCTTTCGAATGCGTTCGACTTTTCACGCGTCATCTTTTAAATCATTGATTTTCCGCATTTGAGTCGACGTTGATATTGCTCGTTTTTTTTTAAAAAATACAAAAAAAAAAAACAACAAGAAAAATCAAATTTTACAAAAAAAGAAAGTTGACCAATTTTTGAAAACTTGGCAATATTTTTTGCCTATAAATACTGGTCTTAAACTCACATTTAAGGGGGTTTTTCTTTTTGCAAGGGGGTTAATTTTGGAAACACCAGAAAAAAAAAAAAAAAAAAAAACCTAAAACTATCTTCTCCCCCCATTTTTTTTCAAACAGCCGCTGGCCCCCCCTGGTCCAAGACCGTTATTTTTCCAGCTGAAAATCAGCAACTCAGGCCCCACCCCCTTGGTAATTAATTTTTTCCTCTCTTTCCCCTGATAAAAAGCCAGCCACACACTCTCCCTGGGAAGAAGAAAAAAAAAAACGAAGGCACCCCCCCGGTGGATTTCATTTTTTCTCCCGGGCAGCCACCATCAGAAAATCAAGGCAGCCGCCCCCGCCCTTGACATTTTTGTTTTTCTTTCAACACCGGAACCAGCCCCCTTCCCCGGTTTGAAATTTATTTTTTTTTTACTCCCACAACCTCCTGATTTTCAGCTCAATCTCAGCCGGTTTTTCCCCCCATCTTCTTCCCCTTCAACCAAAATTCAAGGCCTGCACAGGGAAGCCACAAAAATCCTCTCCCTTCTCCTTCAAAACCGAACAGCCCCCTCCCCGTTTTCATTTTCTTTTCTTCCCCAAACCAGCACCACCCACAACACCGATCGACCTCTCCCTTTCCCCAAGACTAGCAGCTTCATTTTCCTTTCCAGCAACACGCCGAACACTCCCCTCTTTCGGCCATTCCTTCTTCCCAGCTCTCATCGCCGGACACGGCGACGCCTCCTCCAACAAGCAACACGCCGGACAGAAGCCAGAGCAGTTCCCCTTCGCTGTACCATCTCGCCGTTTGCATCGCCATCTTCCCCGACCTCTCCTCTCCGTCCAGCCTCCGACAGCAGCAGCGACCACCACAGCAAACCCCAGCAGCGCCGTCCACAGATCGGCAGCCACCACCACAGACCAGCCACAACTCCGCCGTCCGAAGATCCAGCAACCAGCAGAGGAACGAAGACAGAGGCGAGATCGATCTGAAGAAGGAAAAGAACCGATCTGTTTCTGCAGATCAAAAAGAAGCAGATCTGTAACGGGAAGAAAAATAAAAACCGATTGCTGTTTGTGAGTTTTTTTTTGTTGTTGCAGGTGGCGGTGATCTTCACCGCCGGCGAGGAAAGGAAGAGGAGAAGGAGCCGCTCCAGCCCCCCTCTATTTTTCAGGTTTCCATCGGCGGGTTCACGCGCCGCCAGTGACGGTGGCGCGTGGGAAGACGCGCCACCACTGCTCCGAACACTGTTCCTGCGTATTCCAGAAGCCTATGGATGTTTACGGACTATTTCTGTAAATTTTAAATTAATTAATGTAATTTTTGTTCATTTGTTTGGAATTTAGATTGTATAAATGTGATAAAAAAAAAAAATAATAATAATAAAAAAGTTTGTGTGTGTGTTTGTTTTTATTTATTTATTTATGTTATTGAAGTATAAAAATAAAAAAAAACATAAAAAGAATTATTTATAAATTTAAATATGGTTAAATATCTCAAGGACAAATAAAATCAAGTTGTATTTTCCATGAAAATGTAAGAACAAGTTTTTACATATATTCGGGGATTTAATGACTGATTTATTCAAGCCTTAGAATTTAATTAATATTTTAAATTTTCAAACCACATTAGAACACAAAGCAGCTTACCTCAGGTAGGGTGTGTTAGGGGTGCTAATACCTTCCCTAGCCACAACCAGTCC
The DNA here is from genome assembly GCF_005239225.2 of Populus alba. NCBI lineage: Eukaryota > Viridiplantae > Streptophyta > Magnoliopsida > Malpighiales > Salicaceae > Populus > Populus alba. The sequence goes on from NC_133299.1 coordinate 6,543,389, forward strand.
CTTACCCGCGATCTCTGACAAGACCAGTACATCAGGTTTCCTAGTAGCCCGAAATCAATTACTAGGTGGCGACTCCAACGAATCAAATTCAAGCAAATGCAATAAACGAGATTTAAATCGCCAGCCGATGCCGCGCACGCGCCTGGAGGATTTTTTTTGGGGTGCGACAAGCATCTGGATATCCTTTTCATATATTTGGAAAAGATCATGTCTAAGATGACCTATTCTTATGATTATGATCAATTTCATTACTAGTAACTAATAACCTAAAAAATTTTCCTCTCTTTATGGAAAAGGAATACTTAAAGGGTTTTAACTTAATTTGGTGATGGTGTAGAATAAAGGAGACTTTTTATAAATTTAGAAAGTGTTCCTTAAAATCCATGCTTTTAACTAGTATATTGTCAATATAAGCCTTCATGTTCTTACCCAATTGATCTTTGAAAACCTTGTTCACTATTCATTGTTAAATAGCTTGAACATTTTTTAGACCAAAATACATGACTCAATAATGTAAACTTTTTTGGTTAAAATGATGAATGCAATTTTATCCTCATCATTAAAATATATAAGTATCTAGTGATAACTTGAATTAGCATTCAATGGGCTTAAATAGTTAAAATCAATTGTGAAGTCAATTAATTAATCTAGTTTAGGTAGGGAAAAACTATATTTGGACAAGTTATGGAGGTTGGTTAAGTTCACACATATACACCATTTCTCTGTTTTTTTTTTTTCATCATAACCACGTTGACCATTTATTCTGGGTATATCATTTCATGAAGAATTCAACCACTAGCATCAACTTAGATAAATCAACACTTATTTTTATCATCATAAATTTTAAGATAATATTGATAACACTTTCATCGTCAACAAATGCCTTGTGCACTTTGCATTTAGAGATGATTGGTATAATTGCCAACACATCACTGTGAGGGAAAAATCACTCCGTATGAATATTATAAAGTGAAAATGATAGGCTCATGCTAACAGTTTTGTAGCCATGGAAAGAATAACACTATCTTTTCATAATCTTTTAACTTGTGTTGGAGTTTTCTCCCGCAGGGAGTTCTCTTAAAATTAATCAGGTCTCTAGTAATGTCTTATGCTCTTTATTCTCTTTAATTCTCATGTTTTTCTCTCTTTTTTTATTTTTTTTTATTTTTTATGAATTACTAGAGATATCTCTTAGCAATGTTTCAATTTATCTCTTTTTTAAAAGTGTAGTATTCCTCTATATCATGTCCCCTATCTTTATGGAATTTTTTTTTCTTGAGATTGAATTTGTTAGTGTCTCCATTTATTGGTGGAGGTGGGTACAAAAAACATTCTTTTCCTATGATAGATGTCACCACTTCTATTTTGTAGTGTAAAATGAGTGGTTATCGATTTAAGATATACAAGTCTATCTATACTAGATCTTTGGGGTTACTTCTAAATGTTTGGGAGCTACTAGAAAGGCGTTTGTGATTTGGATATTCCTCTTTCTATGTCTATAAAAATAAAAATGTTTTTTTAGTTTAATTTCCTTCTTTTAGACAAATATGGCTCTCTATGGCTTACTTGACTTGTAAAAGAGTTCTTTTATAGGAGAGAGTATAATTGCTCTCACAAAGAATAGTTGTGCACCCCACTGATTAAGGCCTTAATAGTGATAGACTCAAGTAAACCTTCTACCTTAAGCATCTCCTCACCAAATTTCTTTATATAGGTCTTGGTACTTTCACTTTCCCGTTAAAAGATGCGGAAGAGTTTAGTTAAATTTTTTTTTTTGTAGGTATACTGATGCAACTATATTATTTGATAGTTTTACCTACATTTACCTAGTGTTTTGCCTCTGTTTTATATATAAAATGCCTTGATATTTTTTGTTTTATGTTTTGAAGGCACTTTTGGATGAAATATTAAAAAAGAAGTAAATTGAAGATAATTGACAAATTTGATCTCTAATTGATTTTTTATGCAGAACTTGAGCTCTAGAAGTCGAAAAAAAGTGATTCTAGTGGCATTATAAAGCTAACATCCATACCTTTGTGTACATATATGGCAAGAAACATAAAAAGAAAAAAAGCATGGAGATCACAACCTTTAAAGTTAAATCTCGTATTTTGCTAATGTTGACCTTCAGCCATTTTGACTTAAATATCTTGAGCTAAAGAAGTTCATTTGATGCAAACTCAATTTTGTTGGATTCCTGACTTGAGGGCCTATCAACTTATAAATTTTAGCAAAAAAAGATCTCATATAAGAGAGATATGAGTTTGTTAAGATGAGACATGAATTCTGTCAACATACAAGTTTTGTAAAGAAACAAGTCAAAAGTACTTCTCAAAGCATCCAAACCATCATCCAAGTGTTTAGTTCAACAATTTAGCTCCTATAAGTCAAAGGTCAAAGCTTGAATATTTTATGTAAGGTTATTTCTTATTTTTTAGGAAAATAGTTGCTGAAAGACTTAAATGTAAATTATCTACTTAGAAAAGTACTATTTTGTAGAAAAAATAAATTTAGCTCAATTTTGTTGGATTCTGTAAATTATGTACTTAGAAAAGTACTATTTTGTAAATTATCTATTTGATGCAAACTCAATTTTGTTGGATTCCTGACTTGAGGGCCTATCAACTTATAAATTTTAGCAAAAAAAGATCTCATATAAGAGAGATATGAGTTTATTAAGATGAGACATGAATTCTGTCAACATACAAGTTTTGTAAAGAGACAAGTCAAAAGTACTTCTCAAAGCATCCAAACCATCATCCAAGTGTTTAGTTCAACAATTTAGCTCCTATAAGTCAAAGGTCAAAGCTTGAATATTTTATGTACGGTTATTTCTTATTTTTTAGGAAAATTGTTGCTGAAAGACTTAAATGTAAATTATCTACTTAGAAAAGTACTATTTTGTAGAAAAAGAGATTGGAGTTTCCTAGGATATAAAAAGAAAAAGAGAAAGGAAAAAAAAGAGGGTCAGCCAAGAGAGAAAAAACCACCATTTCCTTAAAAAACCCGTAATCATGTTTTCTTCCTTCTTTCTAATTAATTGTTCAGTAGACATGCAAGGCTAAACTCTTTTAATTTGTTGCAAGGACACGGAAACCTTTGGATTTTAAGAACTATGAGATTTATTTTACCTTTTCTTTTTAGTTTATATGATGAATATGTTTGTTCTACTATGCTTATTTTTCCTATGATTATTTTTTTTAACTGCTAGAGCGGACTCTAAGTTATTATTATAGATAATTTATTGCTAAGTTATATCAAAACTGGAGTTGTGGTATATGAACTTGTAAAGCAACTGAGTTTAATAATAATGGCGGATCTATGTTATTAACCTTAAGGAGAACATTCAAATAAATCAAACATGGATGCGGACAATCATGTTGTCAAGATTAATCAATTTATTATGTTTTTAATGTTGTCATTCAATTAAATTACTAGTGCGAACACTATAATTATTTGATGGTTAGAGTTAGTTATATAGAGGATCTGTTAATTAACTAGTGTTAAGCAAGGATAAATATTCAGAATATAAAATTGATGTATCGTTTCAGTGATCAGTTCTGATTTCTGTAAGTGGATGTTTACTTGAAACCAAGGTTTGTTCTCTTGATAATTATTTGATTTTATTTAATTTCACTTGATAGTTTTCTGTTTTTTTTTGCTTTAACCTAGATAACTTCCAAACCCCCCCAAATTGCATATCATATAGCATAAAAATCCGAACTAGACCTTCCTCTTGAGATCGATCCCTTGCTTGTTCTATACTATCTTACGTGTTATGTTTTAAGCTAGGATAATTCATTTGTTTGACCGTGACATCGCAATATATACTTATGCTAAAATATGCAATAAGCTTACTATATAAGTCACAGAAGTTTGGGATGGAACTAGGTCCTAAATTATAGTAACAAGTCCGTGCATATCCATGAAATATAATGGGAATGATTTTATATATAGTGTTGTTGTCTTGTATGATCAGCTCAAAACTACTCATAACATTCATACTTATTTTTTAGGGTCAGTGAGCTTGTCATAATTGTTTAGATTCATCTTCGTGGTGATAACCTTTTTGGGGAGATTAATGCTTAATACATTATAACATATCGAGAAATCTCTTATTTGATGATTAAGACCTTTGTTTTCATACTTTCATCATTTTTTTTTAGGACAACTTAAAAGGATCGTATAGGGGGAGATGGTGGTGGTGATTCTTATAGTTATTTCCATAACTTGCTATTGCTTTTTCCTTTTGATCCATGAAGATCATATTTTAAAGACCCAGTCTAAGAGCACTTATCATGTTGATGGCTTTTTAGCATGATAGAGGTGTGATGGTTCAATCTACTTTTTTACATGTCATTTTATCCAATCCTCTCTCATAAGTGAAGTTATTTATGTATAGATGGGGCAGGTTACAAGTGATTAGTTCTATGAAATGTGGTGGAAATATAGTGGCTCTAAGCTATTCATTAGTGGTTATAACTACATCAGTCAATGCTCTTATATGATAAGCCAGGTGGTGATATCTATGAGAATTGTTGTTGCAGTGATACTCACTTTCCCTCTTGGAGTTTATATTTTGTTCGTTATGAAATCTTTTTTAGAAAATTAGTAATGAGAGGGTAATTAGCTAGCTTTTGTTTAATTTTTCAAAAACAATGTCATTGATAAAAGTTACTAAAACTTCAAATAGATATGAGCTTTTTTCACGACTTTTTTCAGGCTTAAATAAGCATAGTTGTTATACCTAACCAATCTGTTTGGGGTTATCTACTATTGATCTTGGGTTGTGGATGCTAGTATAGAAAATAATATTTTATTGCGACTCCTAAGAAATAAATGTGGCGTCACCTAATTACCTGTTTTAAAAGCAATTATAGTTTGTTATATGCATAAGTATCTAAATTGGGCCTTGTTTTAATGGTAAGAATATTCTCCTAACTACATACGAGACCAAATCAATTTTATTGGTTGTATGCATGGTCTTTGCTATTTTTAGTCACGAAGGCATGAAAACAATTATGATGTAACTTCCCTGCCCTAACTTCCCCTACTTTTCATTACGTAGGCTATCCTATTATTGCTCTACACTTCTTATCAGGTAACTTATGTGATCTTCAGGGGTCATGGTATATTAACACCCTAGACCACTCATATAATGGGGTAGAAGAACACACCTTCTCTACAACTTTATTAAATCTTTCTCTATTTCATACATGATTTTGTTTATTTTCCTCCACTTTATTTACTAAATTAATTATAAGAGAGTCCCTTGATTGAACATGATACTTATTTTACAAGAAATATATAGCCAAAAATTCAAGTCTAAATACTCAAGTTTAAGAGCAGTTATAAAAAACTCGATATGTATTTGAAGTTTTAATAACTTTACCAATAACATTGTAAAAAATTTTAAGTCCGATCTTTTTCTTTCTTCATAGGTTACAATAATAATAATAATACAAGACCTGCTAATTATTTTATCCAATATTATTGATATATGAGGAATTGCAACATGTTTAATTCCTTAGTTTGTCATGTTTATTTTTATATTCAATGGAAAAAAAAAAACAAAAACTTGTCTAGTTTTAAAAAACATATATAAGTTTTAAAGGAGTTTGGTTCTCTCCAATAAAAATAATGCCTCAAGAAGAATATATATATATATATATATATATATATATTTGATTTTGTTTCTTGAGAATTTTGTTAATAATATAATAGTACACATGTAGAAAATTAATTAATATTTTTATAACTTTTTTAACCAATATTTATTTTGACATTGCATGTTATCTTTTTAAATTTATGTTTTTTTTCTTCAATATATATTTACAAAACATAAAATTAACATTCCGACCCTGGTTCGTGGTCAAACGACATCAACCAAATCAGAAAGAAGCCATTGACATGGGCTTTTATTTGTTTGTTGTAAATTGAAATCTCTATCTAGGCCCATCAAATATTGACAGCTTCCATTGTTTAGGCAGTGGCCTTATCACGGATGCAGATCAAGATTTTCAGATTTCAATATTGCCACACAGAACATTTGTTTTTCCTTTTGTTTCCGATAAAAAAAAAATTCGTTGAAGGAATTTCAACTAAGTAATGTGAGGGAATTTCTTAGCTAGCTAAACATATGAAAGGATATGTTTGGAATTGTGATAGCGGTGATGATTCAAAGTGTTTTACGTTTGGAAATATATTAAAATAATTTTTTTTTATTTTTTAAAATTATTTTTAGTATCAGCATAACAAAATGATCTAAAAATGTAAAATTATTTTTTATTTTAATTTTTTTTTAAAATTAAAAAAAAAAAAACACATTTTGCATCACCTTTCAAAAGACACCCTAAATAGTAATAAGCAAATTAGAATCCTTACAAGAAGTTGCGACCTCAAAACTCAACGTTATTAGGTGGTTAAAATGCCGACTGTGAATAACACCTGAGTTCCAGCACAAAAAAATGAAGCCCATTTATATATATATGAAGCATAACTATAGCCCATCATAAATTTGGAAGCTCAACCGAAAGGAGGTAAGGTAATCATTAACAAAGCCTAACTATATGAAAAATAACTTTTGATTTCATGATTTAAAGTTAAAAGGTTTTTTTTTACATGTCAAATAAATTATAACTTATGTCCTAGTCAAGGCACCTTCTTCTTATTAGGATTCTAAATGCATGTTTGATTTTGCTGCATACACAATGGTTTCAAAAATCTAATTTGTTTTTTGCTTGAAATTATAATTTTAAGTGTTTTTGAATTGTTTTGATGTGCTGATATTAAAAATAAAATTTTAAAAATAAAAAAATATTTTAATATATTTATAAGTAAGAAATATTTTAAAAAACAATCGATATTACAACATTAAACCAGCTCTAAAACACGTGTAAGGCAAGAAACCGTTGGTTAGTTTGTTCATTTGATGTCCCTGTTTTCCTATTATATTTGGTTCAAAAAGAGAAAAAAAATAACAAGGAGATGAAGAAAGTTGCAGGCAAAAAGTACTAACACGAGACCAAGACGAAATCCCAAATGAGATATTGTCACTTTCATGATTTTTACATCTAAAGTGTTACGTGGTTAGCGCTATGACCCAGACTCAGTTAAATGTTTTCTAACATTAAAAAATGTCCGAATAATGATAGAGGTAACCTAGTTTAATTTGAACAATACACGATTTCAGATATAAAATCAGGATAATTTTGTAAAAATTAAAATAAAAAAATCACAAAGTTTAAAGATCAATAACTTAATATCAAATAATGAAAGTAAAAAATATCAGTTTTTTTTAAAAGGAACGTCAACGAAAAATACCTGAGTCATCCCGGATTAACTCTACTAACCCGCAAAGCGCAATATGAGATTTAGATTAAAAACTTAATTTTTTTTTTAAAAGGACCTAGAAAAAAAGACCAAACTTAAATCAGTAATAATAATAATAAATGATGGTAAAACACTTGAGCCAACATGTGTTAACTTGATTAATTCACACCTGGTAGAACCCCGCAAAAAGGTAAGTAAGAAAAATCATAAAACTCAAGGTCTAATAACTCAATGTCGAATGATAAAATATAAAAATAATCAATTTTTAAAAAGGAGTTAAAAAAGGCTAAATTGCCATTATCTTCAAAATTGGTGGCTCAGGTCACGAGACCGGGATTGTAGAAGACATATAAGAAAAAAATAACAAAACAAAATTCTCAATTATAAAAAAAATTAAAAATTAAAACAAATAACAATCAAAACAATAAAGACTAAATCTTGTAAAAAAAATAAATAGAAAAATAATTAGGAATTAAATTGAAAAACAAAATAAATGGAAAAACAGATTAAAAAATAGCAATAAGATAAATGAGGACTAAAACTGCATACAAAATAAATAAAATGATGTAGGAGAAAATTGAAAAAAATAATCTAACAAAGGATAAGAAAATAACAATAAAAATAATGAGAACTAAATTGGATTAAAAAAATCAATTGAAATAAAATGCTGAGAAATGAAATTAAAAAAATAATAAATTTCAAAAAGCATTAAAAAACAAAAATGATGACCAAATGTAAGATAAACGCAAACTAATGTATACAATTGAATTTTTTAAGGCTTGACGAGAATATCGATGCTCAAGAGAGAAAAAAGAGAGGAAGGAGCAAAAAAAATTCAGTGTCACATAACCGCCGTAAATCGAATTACAATGTGCCACCTTATTAGCTATGTTGTCACTATACGTGTCGTATGACATAATGATAGGTAGTTTTTGGCCATCATACGACTCTGCATGCACTGTTAGAAAGTCGCTGGAGATGACTAAGCATTCACACATGTTTGCAAAATTTTTTATTAATATTTTAATATGTGAAATTACTAAATAACCACTAAGAGCATCTGAATATTATAGAAAAACCATATTGTAATTATGAAAATCTAATTTCAAATTTGCTTTAGTTTTTTTTTTTTTTTAAAAAAAAGGTATAAACTATCATTTCACTGTGATAAAATATGAAAAGACAAAAAACCCTCTATTCAAGTTCAATATTTTTTAACTTTTAAGGGTATTTAAGTCATCTTGTTGTGCAAAGAAAATAGAAAAAAAGACAAGAAAGCCCTTAAATAAAAGGTTTATATATATATATATATATATATATATATATATATATATTTGCTTTTAAGAACAACAAAGTGATTTTACTATAAAAAAAAAAATAAACAAATAAAATTATCTCTAATCAATATACTAATAATCATTGGAATATCCCATAGAAAAGATATTTTATCATCGTTAGCTAAGGGGTAAAACAATAAATACATGGTGTGTTGTTTCTTAGGTTACATTACATCACCTATCTTTTTAATTAGGTTATCTTATAATACTAACATCACTTGTAGTTTGGCAAGTACCAAAGCCGCACGATTCTTCACCAAACTCTCTATCAACAAAAGAAACTAGTATGGGACTAAAGCTATTTCCTTCAAAGATGGCATGCATGAAAATCCAAAAGAACTTGCACGAGGAATCGATTATCTCCACCGGCCCTCTCCTATATTATAACATTTGCAAGATAATTCAGTTTAATATAAGGCAGTTAAATTTCCTTGATGTGGCTTGATCAAATACCTCAAGTGTACCGTGTCTTGATATTTCTTTCGCTTTGTAGAGCAAGATAGTTTTTATGTTTTAAAAATATTTATAAAAAAAATTTATATTTTTTTTATTTTAAAATAATATTTGTTAGTGTTTTTTAATTATTTTAATACGCTAATATAAAAAATAATTTTTTTAAAATAAAAAAATATATATTTTTAATACTTTTATAAGTGAAAAAGCATTTTAAAAAGTTATCACAACTAAATTTTCAAAACACAATTCCAAGATTATTTTAATAAACTAATTAAGCTGGCAACCATTGACTATATATATATATATATATATATATATATATATATATATATATATATATATATATTTCATTGGTGTCACTTTCATTTTCAGGATGAGATATCATAAAATATACATGATCAACCCTATCTACAGCTGTTTAAACAGTCTTCTCTGTGATCCACACAAGACTTCCCCAAGTGATAAAAGTCCCTATAGGAAAGAGAGATCTATATTGCTTTGAAAAGGTGGGGATGGCAATGGTCATTGAAGTGCGAAGCCATGTCCTTGGCAAGGACAGTCAAAACTAGGTTTTTTTTTTTGCTTTTGCGAGTCATAATCTAGCATATTAGTGGTTAATCACGAGCTTGAGTCACTTGAAGCTCATTATTTTCTTTGCAAAAACAGAAAACCCTAATATATTATTTGAATCATTTGTCATCAACCTTGTTTGCTGGCTTAATTAGATGGTTAAAGATATAATGGAGGTAGCTCTTTTTTTTAAAAGGACAAATAACCTTTTTTTCAAAAAAAAAAAAAAACATGAGTCAAGCACGCGCGCCTCCATCAGCCCATTTGCCTGGTTTTTTGGGACTAAATTAGTGTTGATACTATACCGGTACCGATAGCGATAGGACTAAATCAAAATTTGGTATTTGCATTCTAATATGGCACTCAAGAGAGAACTAAATGACAAACGCTCGCCGGCGACAATGTCCACCTCAAGCAACAGGATAATGGGGTATGATTTTAAATTCGTAGAGCATGGCCTTGTTATTATATTCCATATATTTTGTCATGATCTAATAAACTATTTTTTCTAATCGAGTGATCAACTCATTTCATCAATTAACTACAAAAACACCATTCACCTGATGAATACAGTATACATTATACAAAAAGAGAGACTAGATCAGAGACAACTCAATTTCTGCCAGTATTTGTTCACCTCTTGATTCCATCTGAGTTTCTGACGAAATCGCGTCCTGTGTACACAAAATTTTTGTCCAAGAATTTAACCCAGTTTGCAACTCTAAAGAATATCAGAGAGAGAAATGTATACTGCATGCTTTGCAATTAAAGATGTCATTCTCAGGTAACGAAATGGATGATAAAGAACCAAGAACCACTGATTCTACAGCATTTTTCCATGAGCATGCGCGCATGCTCCACTGCTGAAATAGATCATCTACTGACTAGGCATCCCCCACAAGTTTCCTCACCGATGAGAGGTTCCTGAAAAAACCACAAGATGAAGTTATTTTTAAAGTGGAGTGGGCTGAAAGGTTGAGAATGAACTAATGGACTCGAGAATCACAAACACTTGTAAAACAAGTCTCATATTCATCTTAGAAGGCTCTCTAATGCTTAAATTATCATAGATATAGGAGTAAAGAAGCGTTGGAGGCTATGTAGTATGTTTTTAAAGTTTAAAAGTGATGCAACAAAATATATGATTAAAAGAAGAAGAAAAAAAAAAGGTTTGGAATTCCTTACCTGTGATTCATGGACGTTGATATTACCATGAACTATGCTAAATTGCATAAAGACAAGAGTAGAAGGGTAAAAAATATGGTGGTACCTATTTTAGAGATAACCATTTAGGATAATAACTCTGAATGGTTGGTGATTCTTTATTAAATGAAAATGTCACTAAAATCATCTATTAGGAATATGCATAGCCTAATATAGTTCTTGGAGCCTAGTTATTGAAAAAAAAATATGTGAGAATTAATACTTGGTACCACTTATATAGAGTGTAGAAGGAGTAGTTCAAGATCGTGGTATGTTTGTCTAGCATTAAGCCTTTGAGGTGTGTCTTTTTGGGCTATATGGACACCCGAAACCCAATTTAGAGACTAGTGTGTTATGGGTTTGTGCGGTCAACAAGTTTTTTAAAGAGAAGATCGATCTTTTCTAGGTTTAATGGAGCAATAAGTTGTTTTATGTTCCCAAACCTAAAGAGGTATACTTCGCGCTCTAGCCTTGAGCCTTAAGATAAGCATCATAACCCATTAGGGTTTTTAGCTAGTGTTTCTTTTGGGCCCTTTCTTGTATTTTATATCATGGACTTAGTGATCAAGAGTGCAAATCCCGAGTCCATCAATGGGGTAAAAATAGTAGCCTGTCAATTACTCTTAATATTTTATTACGTAAATAACATAAAGACTTTACTTAGTATATGTCTTACACGCCTCATTTCTTATTTAGGGGTAAAGAGTGCCTTATTGTTCCTACTTAGATGCAAGAGGGATAACCACGTATGTTCTCATAGTCATGGATACCAAACATGACCTATTATCTTTTCATTTATCTCTTTGAATGTCCCAATCATGTGTTTATGTAATCTTAGTTGTCTTTTCATTTTGATTCTATTGAAAGTAAATTGCTTTCTGTAAATTAGTTGAATCGGTCAACCGCTCAGGATAGAGAAACCAGGTGAAATAAGTTGAAGTGGCCGACCGAATCAGTTGACAAAATACAATTGCTTTTCAGATTAGGATCTACTTGTATTTATTTAATTCCATGATTGTTTAAGACTTTATGCTTATAAAAGGCTAGTAATTCAATATTATTAACAAAGCATAAAAAGAGAGAATAACTAAGAGAACTTAAAAAGAAACGCATAATAAAAATATATCTTCCTCTCAATATTCTTTTTGTTCTTGAGTTTTTTGACTTTGCATTACTATTTTTTATTATCTACCACACCTATCCATTTTCCAAAAAGTGATATAGAGGTTGTTTTGATTGTTTATCATGGCCAATCCAAACTTTTCACTTTAATGTCCTAGGTTGACAAATGACAACTATGAAACTTGGTGTATTCATGTAAAAGCTTGGCTAGATTCCCAAGATATATAAGGGATAATTAAAAGAGGCTTTGAAAAGCATATAGATAAAGTAACATTGATTTCATCCAAAATAGAGGTTGTGGAAAATGCACGATGGAAGGATCAACAATGTTTGATGATACTACTTTTAAGCTAGTGGTAAACACAACCACCACCAAACAAGCATTAAAGGTTTTGCAACAATCAAACCAAGGTGCTGACAATATAAGACAGATACATCTAAAAAAGCTATCTGGTGACTTTGAAAAGTTACATATGTTTAAATCGAAGAATATTTTAGAATACTTTGCAAGAGAATTAGCCATATACAATCAAATGAAGAGATATGAGGAGAAGATAGAAGAGACATATGTGGTAGAGAAGATAATATGCTCGTTGCAAAAAAAGTTATGTTATATGATGGTTGTGATAGAGGAGTCATAAAATATAGATGTTCTTTTAATACAAGGTCTTATGGGAAAATTACAAGCTCATGGGGAAAGAGTCAATGAAATTTAAAAAGATGTGGGTGCATAAGCACTTTTTTCAAAGTAAGATGGTTCTAAATATTCCTACAGGGGTAGAAGACTTGGGCAAGGAAGAGGAAGATGAGGTAGATACATACTTAGAAGAGAAGGCCTTAACAGCCTTAACAGGTTCACCGGTCGATCGCATGAAGCAAATCGTCTTGTTACGAAAAAAGAAAAAAAAGGCAACCTATTACTAGTCCATCTTGAACAAAAGCAAGCTATGGAAAACATGTGGTATCTAGATAATGGTGCCAGCAATCACATGTATGGAGATAAAGACAAGTTTATGGAACTTGATGAATCAATTAAAGGTAATGTCACATTTGCAAATCATTCGAAGGTTTCCATCAAAGGAAAATGTATAATTCTTATAAAAATTAAAAAATGAAAGTCATCAATTTATTGGTGATGTCTATTATATCCTTACTATAAAAAATCAATATATCAAGTTTTGGACAATTGTTGGAGAAGGGTTATGAGAATAAGATGAAAGATTGTACTTTGACATTATTTAATACTCATAGAGCTATGATTGTAAAGGTAACCATGAAAAAGAACATTATGTTTTTGCTAAACATAGAGACAAATGTGCCTAAACACTTAAAGACATGTGTAAAATATGAGACTTGGATTTTGCATATGAGACTTGGGCATGTAAACTTTGATAGCTTGAAGATGATAACATAAAAAGAGATGTTAAAGGGTTTACCATCCATTATATATCCAAATCAATTGTGTGAAGGATGTTTAGTGGGTAAACAATTTCATAAAAGCTTTTCCAAAGGAGTCTACATAAAAAGAAAGTCAACCTTTACAAGAAATACATGCTGATGTTTGTGGTCCTACCAAACCATGTTTGTTTGATAAAAATCTATATTTTCTACTTTTTATTGATGTTTATAGTAAAAAAATTAGGTATACTTATTAAAAGAAAAGTTTAATATGTTTAGTTATTTCAAAAAGTTTAAGGCACTAGTTGAAAAAGAAAATGAGTATTCTATAAAATCACTTATGATGGATAGGGGGTGATTTTTTTTTTTCCTAGTGATTTTAATAAGTTTTGTGAAGATCATGATATAAAAAGACTCCTAACAGTGCTTAGATCTTTATAACAAAATAGCATAGTGGAGAGAAAAAAATAGAAGCACCTCAATATGGTAAGAAATATGCTTAAAACCAAGTAGATGCCTAAAGAGTTTTGGGTCAAAGTTATAAATTGTGCAATGCAATTGTCAAGTAGGTGTCATGCTAAAGGCTTGAATGACATAACTCCCTAAGAAACATAGAGTGGAAGAAAGCCAAATGTTTTTCACTTTAGAGGTTTTGAAAGCATTGATTATGTGCACGTGGATGATCAAGTAAGGACCAAGCTAAATGACAATAGCAAAATGACAATCTTTGTAGGCTATGACTAAAAGTTCAAAGAATATAAGCTTTACAACCCCTAATGAAGGAAATATGGTGATTATTAGGGATGTTGAGTATGATAAAGAAGGAGTATGGGATTGAGAGGTAGATGATGTTAAGAAATATGATTTTCTATCGGTTCTTAATAAAAGGGAGGAGAGCTATAAAGATCATCAAGATCAAGCCACATCTCTACAATCCCTAATGGTGTTATCTTTACCTTTATCTTATTGTTTTAATGGAAGTGCGAGTAGTGGCAACCTATCAAATCCACCAGAAAGAATAAGAAATCTTAATGAGTTATATGAGGTAACTACTTTTATTGATGACGATGTACCCTTATAGTGTCACCTTGTTATATGTGATCCTATAGTGTTTGAAGAAGTAATAAAAGATGCAAAATAAATAATTTATATGGATAAAAAGATTGCATTAATTAAAAAGAATGAAACATGGAAATTGGTTCCTAGACTAAGTGGAAAGAATTCAATTAGTGTCAAGTATATATATATATATATATATATATATATATAAAGAATGCCAAAAAAAAGAGGTAAAGAGATACAAGGCAATGTTAGTGGCAAAAGGCTATAGTAAAAAATATGAGATTGATTATGATGAAGTATTTGCTCTAATTTCTAGATTGGAGACTATTCAATTAATCATTGTCACCACTGCCCAATATAGATAGAAAATCTATCAAATAGATGTAAAATCAGTCTTTCTAAATGGTTTTTTTGAGGATGAGTTCTACATTAAGCAACTTATGAGTTATGAAGTGAAAGAACATAAAAACAAAAGTTTAAAGTTGAATAAAGCCTTATATGAATTGAAACAAGCCCCAAAAGCTTGGTATAGTCACATTGATGACTATTTTTTAAATAATATATTTGTAAAATACCCCTATGAATATGCTAACTAGTAAAGATAACAGAGAGTGGTGATACTTTTATTGTATGCTTGTATGTGGATGACTTGATCTTTACATGAAATAATTCGAAGATGTTTAAAGACTTCAAGTAAGTGATGATCAAGGAGTTTAAGATGAAGGATATTTGTCTTATACTTCTTAGGGATTAAGATAAAAAAAGAAAAAGATGAAATTTTTGTGATTCATGAGAAGTTTGTAAGGGAGGTTCCCAAGAAGTTTAAGATAGAGAATTGCACAAAAGTAAATACTCCGATTGAGTATGGAGTAAAGATGTCAAATAATAATGAAGAAGAGAAGATAAAGTCTACAACATTCAAAAGCTTAGTTGGGATTTTAAGGTATTTGAAATGCATTTATTCGAACATTTTTTTTAGAGTAGGACTTATAAGTAGATTTATGGAGACACCAATTATGACACACTACAAATAATTGAAGTGAATTCTTTGATATATCAAAGGTATTGTTAATTTTAGTTTATTATAATTGCTTTGAACTTGTGGTTTATAGTAATAATGATTGAGCTGGAGATATGAATGATAGAAAGAGCACCATGAGTTTTGTTTTTTATATGGGAGACATAACGTTCACATAGAGTTTAAAAAAGCAATATATAGTCATTTTATTAACATGTGAAGCTGAATATGTAGTTACTACATCATGAGTTTATTATTCCATATGGCTAAAGAGATTATTAAAGGAATTGTGAATGCCACAAGAGAAGCCTATTTAAATTTATTTGGATAACTCACTAGTCATTGCATTAGTAAAGAATCCAGTATTTCTTGACAGAAGTAAACATATTGACACAAGATTTCACTACCTATAAGATTGCATTGCAAATAAGAAATTTAAAGTCAAGTATGTGAAGACACAAGACCAAGTCGTGAATATCTTCACAAAGCCACTCAAATATTATGTTTTTATCAAGATGAGAGATATGTAAGGAGTTATAAAAAAATCAAGTTTAAATGGAGATGTTGAAAGTAAACTGATTTCTGAAAACTAGTTGAACTGATCAACTGGTTGTGAATAGGTTGACCGGTTGAGACAGAGTAATAGGGTAAAATAAGTTAAAGTGGTTGACTAGTTAAGAAATAATCAACTGGTTCAACCAACAAAAAACAATTTATGTTTAGATTAGGATCTTGTTTTTAATTCCTTAATTGTCTAGGACTTTATTCCTATAAAAGACTA
The DNA here is from genome assembly GCF_005239225.2 of Populus alba. Lineage (NCBI taxonomy): Eukaryota > Viridiplantae > Streptophyta > Magnoliopsida > Malpighiales > Salicaceae > Populus > Populus alba. Next base: position 6,559,668 of record NC_133299.1, read on the forward strand.
GTAATTCAATATTATTAATATTACACAAAAAAAGAGAATAAGTAAGAGAGTTTAAAGAGAAACACTTAATAAAACTATATATTCCTCTCAATCATCTTCTTCTTCTTGAGTTTTTTGACTTTGCATTATTGTTTTTTTATCTTCTACAACACCTATCCCTCTTCCAATAGTTTCCTTATGAATTTCATTATGATAGAGCACATGGAGAAATCTAGGGGTTGATGCATGGGTTTGTGAGTTGGGGGCGAAAAGTTACACCTTTTGGAACTTAAATTGATAATTGAGGGCCATCACATGTTTATTTAGTGGAACACATTCCTAGAGACAATTGAACATCATTAATAAGGCCTTAAATCTATATAAGGCTAATAATAGACCTTTATTCTCACTTTTAGTGAAATTTAACAGTTTTAATTTTTTTTTTTTCTTTAGCGATTATGATGGGTCTTTACCACTGTGAACACCTCAAAACAATCTTGAATCCATCATATAACTATGATGAAAACCTTTGTTTTCGTTTTTTAGTCAATATAAAGGTGTTTTGGAGACATTTTATGACCCTAAATCTACATTTGGAGAAGTTTCAAGTTGTTTTGTAGGTGTTAGTTTTGAGTTTTGCTATAATTTGACGAACAACACTATGTAAAGTTAGAAGTCTTTCCTTGCAAAATCCTCTCCCAAGTATGATAGACATGGACAAATTAACCAAAGAAATCTAGCTCTACCCCTAGTTGGAATACCAATAGAGATTCTGATGTTAGGATTAGGAAATATAGTTTTGTTCACTATATTTTTACTCTTATATCAGCTTATAGTAAATAATACTAGTCGTATTATTATTCTACGTTGCATGTAGAATGCAAGCTGAATTGAAAAATAACAAGATAATGTGTTAATGTTATAAATGCATTTTCAAAGACCATGATTTTTTTAATTGGCAAATGCAAACATGTTATTTACAATTAATAAAACAAATTGAAATAACATGTGAATCAATAAATTCAATTTTGTGATTTTTTCTTTTGACTGGCAGCAGTGCATGGGTCAATACGCTAGTATTAATGGTGGTGCGTGGAACCCTATGCCCTATTATTTTTGAACTTCGAATAAATCCCGAAAACTTCTCTAACTATTTAGACCTTGCATAGGAGGTGTTATGCAAGTTTTGGATAATTTTATGTTTATGATGTAAATTGAAAATATGTGTACTTGTTACGTGTGTGTCTGTGTGAATTAGTGAAATATATGTGTGTTTCATGATTTTTAAATTTTTGCATTTGTTAAAAAAAATAACATAAAAATAGAAAAAATAAAAATACCATAAAATTCATTTTCTTAAAAATTGTACATGGCCAAGCTAAAAAAAAAAAAAAAAAATCCCTTTTTTGCATAATTTAGAATAAAAAAAAATACCATGATTTGCATAAACAAAGATAAAAACAAAAAAAAAAAAAGAAATCATTTTGTGTTTTTAGCATTAAAAAATGTATTGTTTTTGCATGTATGTTTTGGGATTGATAACAAGTTTATCAAGTCTATTAAAAGCTTAGCCCAAATATAATGACCTATTAAGCCTTTATACAAAATACAAAAAACTCATTTCTTTAAAAGGATTCAAAGCCCACTTTTGTCATTTTTTAGGGGTCCAATGACTATTTTAAAACTCAATCCAGAAGTGTTCGAGGTAAGTGGATTCCCAATAAGTATTAATTCTAGTATTTATTAATGTTAGAGTCAGAAATATCAACTTTAATATTTATTGAAATCAGAGTCACAAATATTAACCCCTACCTAGAGTTAAAATATTATAGGCACCACATTAATAGCATAACACAACAAACCTTTAGTAATTTAAGACAAAGCTAACAATGCAGTCTACCTCAGGTAGGACGCTTTAGGAGTGATAGTATATTTCTTTTAACGTAACAAGTCCTGAACCATAGAATCTCTCTTGACCAGTTAATTTTCTCAGTGATTATAATACTAGTGACAACTTTTTAAATAAAACATTCCCCTATAAGAACAAGATGTCAAATATATGTTCTTTTTGCATAATTTTTAAGGGTCATCGTGATGTCGGGAGTGACAATACACATTACCCAATCATAAAAGGGTTTCTGAAGAGATTCCAACTATGCCTCAAAAGCCCACACTGCACAATGTCAATTGCCTTTTTGTTTTTCCTAATAATATTTATATTTATTAAATTACCAAAACACCTCTCAATCCACTTATTTATAACAAAAAAAAAAAGCCATAATAAGAAGACAAAAAACACCTAGTAATTTTTTTTATTTTATGTGTAATTTAGTCATGTTACTAATTAGAAAAAAAATGAAAAGGCCAAGAAGCCCCTAGATGCCAAGCTAAATTTTTTTTTTAAGGTAGTTAAATCTTCTTACAATGCTAAAAAAGTGAAAACACCAATTTTAGCCCAATCAATTTATCAATGCTAATTGAATCCCGTGAAATGATCATTTTCCCTTTAATTTACACTTCATTTGATTGTAATGTGCTGGGAAAAAATATCATTATACTATAGCAATTTATAATACATGGAGTCTTGATGAACATAAAAACATCAAGCCTTAGTATATATATATATATATATATATATTACACTAAAAAAGTTTAGTATTTTTTGTACTTTATTATGAGTTGTGCATTTTCTCATTTCACTATTAAAGACCTTTTTAATTGAATAATTTTTTATTTTATTTTAATCATTGTTTTTTTTTTTTTTAACTATATCCTCTTACATGATGTTTGTGATATTTTATGTATTGATATTATTTTTCATGGTATTTTCTTAACAATTCAATGTGTTTGGCAAGATTTCAGAATTGATTTGGAAGCCATTTTCATGAAATAAGATTTAAATTTGTAGTGTTAATAAAATTTGCAGTGTTAATAAAATCAGACAATTACTTTTAGTCACTTTTAATAGCTAGAATCCTTATAAGTAGATAACTCATTATCTATTGTTATATATGGTTTGTTATCTACTTATTTTTAAAATAAAGTGACAACACATTGTCCACCCTATTAAACAAAAAAAAAATGCGAGAATAGTAGGTGAGCAAACCTAGCTCTACGAGGTAACATACGCTCGGGCTTTATCTATTAGGCCAGGCGTGAGGACTAACCATCCAAGCCTAAATGTCTGATCTCTTTTTAAATGGCTATTTGTTTTGTTTTGAATTTGTTTTTTTTTTTTAAAATTTAATTAAAATTTGTTATAAATATAATAATAAAAATTATATTAAATATATTATTTCACTAAATACCATTTGATTTTGCATTTGTTTACAAATAAAATTATAGTATTTGTTTTGATAATATTAGAAATCAGCTCATGAATTATTATATGTGAAACTAATTTGCAAAAGTTGTTTAAGTTTGTGATCACGACAAATCAATAAAAATAAAATTTATAATGTTATTTTTTTTAATAATTTTTAATGAATTTTTCTTAGGTTAATTAAATTTTTATTCAATTTCATACAAAATACTAAGACATGATTTTTATTTTAATTCTTTTTAAAAAACATTACTTTTCAGATCATGGTAAGTTTTTTAATTTATAAACAATACATATGATAAAAACATGTTTTCATTAAAATATGAAATATATTAATAAGAAAATAAGTTTAGATCAAATAGATGCTTTTTTTGCTTATTTACAATTATTTAAATAAAAAATTATTTTAATAATATTTACTATTAATTAAAGAAAACATTCTACTAATAAAAAACTATTTTAATAAAAAATAATGCCTGAATAAAAATTATTTATGTATGTATCATTTAAATCATAATCTTTCATAAGAATATTTATTTCAATTATAAAAATTGAAATAAAAAAAAATTGAAAACTATCCGCAAATAACTAATTAAATTCTGAAAGAGATGAGTTATTTGATGGAAATTACCCTTAAAATCCTTAATGGGTCTTAAAGCAGTAGTGGGCTAAACTTTTATTTTTTTTATTTTTGTTCTGTGTGGAGTGGGGAGTGGACTCAACTCCGAAATATCAATGACAGCTAACTTATGAGCTGCTCACTGCTGTGTCTTTTTTCTTAAAGGTACCTTGGATCCAAGTTTTTAAATGTATTTTCTTATTCAAAATAATGGGTGGACTTGAAATTGTGATGCATCAAAATAACTGTTTACTTAAGAGCTAAGACTATATTAAAGTATTAATTTAATTTATTTTTAATTTTCAACATAAACATATTAAAAATACTAGAAAAACTATGAATTTAATATTTTTTAAAGCTAAAAATATTTTTTAAAAATACATAAAAATAATAATAAATAAAAAGAAGGCATGCGAAACACCGCCTAAACCCATCAACGACTTAGGGGCGAATGTGGTTTTTTTTAATAAACAAAAGAAAAGTGTTATCTCATCCTACAAAGGACACTAACACTTGTATCAATTTAATATTCTTGAGCCTAATTTCCGTTCTTATAAAAACAGGCTAGAGAGTGACGTTGTCCTGAACAATTTTTTCTCGAGCAACTGAATATTGCTTTGAAGAAAAAAAGAACCAATTTCTGAAGGCTCAAGCCTTGGTCCCTTGACCCTTCGTAATATCCATTTCTATCATTAGTGCATGTAGTTGGCACCCTACAAAATATACCTCAAGGCATGGAGATTGATCAGTCAGCAATGCAAGAGAAGGCCGGACCTTTAACGCGTGCATGGGGCTTGCTCAAGGCTTTGCCTGGTATGGCCGAGGCCGAGATTTTAAGGGTTGCAAAGAGCATAAAAAAACTTGGAAAGGATGATCCAAGAAGAATCATCCACTCCCTAAAAGTGGGACTAGCTCTCACGCTGTTGTCCTTGATATATTACTTGAGGCCTCTCTATGATGGCTTTGGGACTGCCGGAATCTGGGCAGTGCTAACTGTGGTGGTAGTTTTCGAATTCACCGTCGGTAAGTTGATCGGTAAGGCTGGAGTATTGCTTATAATAGCTCAAAAGGATTCCAAAAGTTCTTATATAACTTATTTACATCTGTTTGTTGTTCAGGTGGAACCGTGAGCAAGAGTTTGAATAGAGGTTTTGCAACATTAGTAGCTGGTGCTCTAGGGCTTGGAGCTCAACAATTGGCCAGTCTCTTTGGAGACAAAGGGGATCCCATTGTCCTTGGAATCCTTGTCTTCTTGTTAGGTATATTGCTTATAGACAGACAAAAGCAGCATACAATAAGTAATTTGCTATTTGTCTGTTTCGGCAAAAGAAGTAATTTCAAACATTAAAAATGATTAAAGGGGCAATTAAATCCTTTTAACCAATGACCATACTGACATAAGCACTACTGTTTAGGAAATCTCTCTCTCTCTCTCTCTCTCCCCCCTCTCTACACACACACATAGCTTAATAATCCAAGTCACTTTGGTTGCATGCAGCTGCAGTATCTACTTTCATGCGATTCTTCCCTCAAATCAAAGCTAGATATGATTATGGAGTCTTGATATTCATATTAACATTCAGTTTGATAGCTATTTCGGGGTTTCGAGTTGAAGAACTCTTACAAATGGCACGTCAAAGGCTATCAACAATAATAGTCGGTGGAGCAACATGCATAGTGGTATCCATCTGTATCTGTCCTGTTTGGGCTGGTGAAACTCTTCATAACTCGGTTGCTGCCAATATAGAAAAGCTTGCAAGCTACCTAGAAGGTGTCAAAATCATTAACTTAATTCCTTATGTTTGTTCATTTCATCTAGATATAATATTTTAACCTGAAAGGTCACTAAACAAATAAAAATAAATAAATTCACAGGTTTTGGAGGTGAATATTTTCAGTCCTGTGAGCGTTCCATTAGCGACAAATCATTTCTTCAAGGATATAAAAATGTCCTCAATTCAAAATCCACTGAAGAATCCATGGTAAGGACAGTCTCCACTAACTTGCACTTTTGTCTTGCATGAATGCCACTACCTTCTACGCTTTTGTTGGGCTCGCTGAACTCTCTTTATATATACAGATAGTTGCCAGCTTGCTGTACACTTTCAGCTGGCTGTGCTAAAGTACTAATAAATTAGCGCTCCTGACCTATATTGCAGGCAAATCTTGCTAGATGGGAACCTGGACACGGCCGCTTTCGTTCCCGGCATCCATGGAAACAATACTTGAAGATTGGAGCGCTCACACGTCAATGTGCTTGCCATATTGAAACTCTTAATGGCTACATCAACACTGACATCCATGTAATCTATCATAACCCTTTCTGTGACTGTTTTCATTTAAGATAAAAGTTAAGATCTACCACCTTTAGATTGAACCATTTCCTAACTAGAATATACAATTAAAACCCAAAATCGACCCTCTGGTTCCATTAGACTAAAATGGGTCTATCTACTTTCCTCCATTTAAATACTAACAAAATTCATGCATATGCACACCATCCATAGTGTTTTGATGAAATCACCCTACAAAGCTGCTTTAAAAGGATTATTTTTTTTCCTTTAGTTCATAGCTTATAGAATTAATGATTAATGTAAAAATACAGAAACATATTATGATACATTTTAATTCCAGGCACCACTAGAATTCCGATGTAAAGTCCAAGAACCATGTACACAGATTAGTGCAGAATGCGGCAAAGCACTGAAATCACTGGCTTCGGCTATCAAAACCACGACTGTTCCATCCTCAGAAAATGTCAACGTTGAGAACTCCAAAACTGCAGTCCAGGACCTCAAAATTGCTCTCAAAGCTGTCTCACTTGAGCACGATCAAGACCTTTTACAAATTCTGCCAGCTGCAACAGTTGCATCAATACTAGTTGAGATCGTTTTATGCGTGGAGAACATATCCGAATCAGTACACGGGCTCTCTAAGCTAGCACACTTTAAGAGTGTTGAACCTACTGTGTCACCCCAGAAACCGCACAGAGGAAGCATAAAACCTGTTTCAGAGGGTGACAGTCATCATGCTGTTATTACAATACATGGAACATCTCCAGATTCTCCAGGAAATGAGACTCGTAAGGCACCAAAGCTTGGCTAACGAGTAGAAGCGTAAATATTGTTGGAAATTTATTTTAAATAAATAAATTACGAGGGTAAGAGAAATTAATATTGAAGAACTTTTGATTTTCTCAAGCTCTTTGTTTTTTTACATTTAATTCTTAATTTATAGTGGCTAATTAATAATTGATAAAAGTAATAATTAATTCTTATTAATTCTCTAGTTTTTTAATTTCTAAAATTCATTGTAAAAAAAAAGGTGATTACAGAGTTTCTAACTAGTTTTTTTTTTTTTTCTAAGATTTTTCCACACTCTCACCTCATTTTTAGTGTTTTCATTTTTTTTTATGTTTTGATTTTCTTTTAAATTCTAGAGTTTAAGTTCATCTTGTTGAGTGATAGTTGAGGTTTCATATTTTTTTAGTTCAGAGAACTTATTTAAAAGTGTATCTAAACTAAGATTGTGATGTTGGAATCTTGTGTATAGTAAACATCATAATTACACAAGTAATGGATAATAAAACTTTAATAACAAAATATTTATCTTTCACGATAACAAAAATCTCATTAATTTAAAGTTCTTCAACAAACAAGTACTCTTCTTTACTTTAATTTAAGAATATATATTTTTATTATTAGCATGCATGCTAGAACTTTGAATTAGCATCAATTGTATGTTTGGATATATGTTTAGTATGCATGCTAGTATTATATTTGTGTTGATAACAGGTTTGTCATGAGTTATTATTTTTGCATGCTTATAGATTTAAACTTGTATAAACTCCATGTAAGATAATTTTAATATGCCAAGCAAGCATATAAACACAATGAAAAATTTAATAGAATACATACCTCTTTCCATGATTGATTAATTGTTGAAGCAATTGTCTAAAAATCTTTGTACTGTAAAGAATAAAAAATCTTCTAATCTATGCCAAACTTTAGGTTTATTTTGTGTAGATGGAAGAAATAAGACTTTTTATTAACCTCTTTTTTACTAGATTATGGACCTTTTATATATAACTTAATTTTACACCTCCATCCATCATGGATGATGTTTGACCCACTACCAGAATCCAATAGGCTTCAAGCCTTAATTGTCACTTAATTTAAAAACTATATGCACATGATCCACCTTAAGAATATATTTCTAACATTCTCCCGCTTGTCTCATTTGACACCACCTAAAAAGTGACAATATCCATATAGAATTTAAAATATTAGTAAGTAGAAATAGTCACACTTAAGGGAAGAATATAACATATGAATTATAGCGGTTACACTTTATAATCAAGTACTTCCTTCCATGTATTATAATATATTATATCCTTAAAATAAACATTTAATGAGCAAATAAACTTTATGAATGAACTTCCAATAATTCATTCGAGTCGAACTTTATATATCCTAAAAGATATAGAAAATAATACTTTAGATGCACAAAACATCACTTTAGTTTTTAAGAATAACATAAAAATAGCCTAGACAATCAACTAAAAGAAAATGAAGTCAAGCATCAAATGGGTTAGCTAGACCTATATTATTCACATGATCTTTATATTGCTTTGCCAACAATACTTTAGTCATAAGATCCGCAATCATTAACTTAATGCTAATATGCTCAATGAGCACTTCATATTCCTTCACTTTATCTCTCACAATGAAATACTTTAAGTTGATATGTTGTGCGCTTTGGAATGTGCTCCATCCGTTAGTGAATGCGTCGGTATATTTGTCGGTGATTGTGGTAGGGGTAGTAATTGTTTTGCAACTCTCGGTAAAATACCAACGAGTACCAGTCCGTCGGTATGACGGTCAGTAAGTGTGGCAAAATCTGTAATTTGTTTGCAACTCTCAGTAAAATACCGACGGGTCGTAAGCCGTCGGTTTATCCATTGGTAAAACTGTCAATCTTTTTGTAAGTACTGTTTGTATGCCTGTCTATCCTCCTACACAAAAGCTTGAATTGCAAGCTTACAGCACGCACAACACAATAACAAGAGTTGACAAAGTAGTATAACATGCAGAAGTTAGGAAAAATGTCAATTTTCTAGTATCCTAAATTGAGGGTTTTTGTCATGAACAAGGAAGAATAGAAGTTCTCTTTCAACCTATTCCTTTCAAGTAAAATGCTTCTTGCCCATTTGATAATCTTGTCATAACTGGCCTCACTCAACCTGTAATCTGACTTGATGGTGAACACTTGTGCTACGGTCGATAATTTACTATGGTTCGTGAAACCATCCCATAATGGTTCGTCAAAATCTTTGAACAAATCAAAAAAACTTGCTGCATCTGCATTAGCTTCTTCTTCTATATTTGAACATTCACTGACATTACCTTCACTCATTCTCATTGCATCCATAATCATATTCTTGTAAGGATTATTGTTGTCATTTCCAACTTCATATATGTTGCTAACATTAGAAGTTGACCCAACCACCCTTTCTACAATGCTCTTATTAGGAACAAATAGTTCTCCGTGTGTATACCAACATATGTAATCTTTCATGAACCCTTTGGTTAGAAGATGCATCGTTACAACATCTTGATGCAGAAACATTTTATTTTTACACTTCCTGCATAGACACCTAATACCGCCATCAGTAAAATTCATCGGGATAGATGTTGTGAAATTAATAAAACCTTGAACCCCGTTACAATAATTCATCATTCGCAATCCTTGGGGTGAGTCCTAATACATCTATGACTTCTATCGAACCTCTATAAAATTATGACGACAACATGTATTAATTAACTATATTACGTAAATAAACATAACAAAAATATTGGTTGCCCCAACATTATCCAACAAAATAAAAAAAAACACATATGTTAAATATTCATTATCAATTATCAACTATCAACATACATAGAAATTTATACACATATAAATTTATGAAAATCACAACTTCACAATAGAATTGATAAAAATTAAAACGAACCCTTTAAACAAGCTATTATTTATTTCATCACAACACATCTAATTCGGTGTAATTCAAAAAAAGTTTATGTTTTGATATCGCGGCCACACAAATTAATTACGCTAGCTTAAAACACAACATACAAGATAGTATAGAGTAAGCAATGGGTCGATCCCACGAGAAAGACTTAGTTCAGATGCTATACGTTATGCAATTGGGGGGTTTTGATTTGTGATGATCTAAACTATGAAAGAAATTAAACTAGTAAACAAAATCAATTGAAACCGAAATTTATCAAGAAAACAAACCTTGGTCGCAAGCACGCATACACCAACGAAAATTAGAACTGATCCTTGAAACGAAACTTCAATTTATATTCTAAATTTTTATCTTTTCTTAACGTTGGTTAATTAACAGATTTTCTGTATAATTAACCCTAACCAAAAAATAATCATAATGTCCGCATTAATGATTTAGTTCATTGGCAACCCTAAAAACTAGATAAATTGATTGATCTCTTGGCAACCAAATTATTTGCAGCTTGTGTTCCTTTGTTTGAGTGTTCTCCTTAAGTTTAATAACGTAGTTCCACAACAATTATCAAGCTTAATTGCTTCACAAGTTCATATATCACAACTCCGGTTTTGATATCAAACTTAGCAATAGATTGTTCACAATAATAACTTAGAGTCTGCTCTAGCAATTATCAACAACAATCATAGAAAATATGCATAGGAAAACAATCATACTCATTCATAATATAAACTGAAAATAAAAGGAAGAATAAATCTCACGGTTCATGAAATCTGAAGGTTTATTGTGTCCTTACAACCAAGAAAACAAGCTTAGCCTTGCATATCTATGGAACACCTACCCCTAAAGATAGAAGAAAGCATTATTTCTGGTTTATAGAGAGGAGAGTTTGTGTTTCTTCACTTGTGACTAATGCCCCCTTTTCTCATCTCTCTTTCCTTTTATAGGCTAAGAAACTATAGTCTTTATTTTACAAAATAGTCATCCTTTAAGTTGACAATTTACATTTAAGTACTTTAATAACTATTTTCCTAAAAAAGAGAAATAGCTTTGGATTAAGTCTTCAAGATTTGACTTAGAGTAGCTAAATTACTGAAATAAAAACTTAGATAATTGTTTAGATGCTTTGAAACATAATTTGGACATGTTTCTTTTACAAAACATGTTTGCTGGCAGAATTCAACTGTCATCTTTGAAAATTAATATCTCCCTCATATGACATATTTTTTGGCTGAAAATTTGAGCGTTGATACCTCTTTAAGTTAGGAATCCAAAAACATTGAGTTTGCATCAATTGGACTTCTAAAGCTCCAGATTTTGAATGGGCAAAAGTCAACATTGGCACACTGCGAGATTTTACTTTGAAGGATGTGATTTCCATGATCTTTCTCTTTTTATTTTTCTTGCATTAAATTTCTAGAAAGTTATGGATGTTAGCTTTTTACTTCCATTAGAATCACTTCATTTTGACCTTTAGAACTCATGCTCTGCACAAAACATCGACTGAACGTCAAATCTATCAATTACCTCCAATTTAACTCCTTTTTGCATCTTTCATCCAAAAGTGCCTTCAAAACATTAAAAAAAAAAAAAAAAAACAACAACAATATCAAGGCATTTTATATATATAACATGGGTAAAACACTAGTTAAATATGGGTGAAACTATCAAATAATATGGTTGCATCAGTTTCAACAACTTACAAACAAATATAATTTGACAAAATCTAAAACGAAATATAACAACTACAAAATTATACATTTATACAACAAGTTTCTTTGAAAAATAACAATCAAACAAGTACATACGTGAATAAAATACATATACTAAAAAAAACAATAAAATTCACATTTAAATGTTAAAACTAAAAATGATAGATTTACTTACAAAAACTGATAAAATTCACAAGAATGGATGTTGTGACCACATATAAAAATATAAGAAACTTGAGTGCTTATGTTGACAAGAGGGGGAGAGTTGCGATAGGTGGTTGGCTATAGCTTGGGAGGGGAGAGGTGGGATGGGGAAGAAGAAGGAGAAATAGAGGAAGAGAGTGTCAGTAGAGTGGGTATATTTGACTTTTACCGATGGAATCATCGACTGAAAAGTTTAGTCGATATACCCATCAGTTATTCTACCAGTGACTATGCCATGTCACTATATAGATATCCCGATTTGAATCCCTCGATCATTCTGTCAGTAAAACCGTTTGAAAAAAATCCACGTCATCACATTGTTGCAACTTTCCAAAAAACTATATAATCCGTTGGTGATACGGTTGGTATATATCGATAGACATTTTCCTTTCGTATATACCGATCATATCACCAATGGGTATTGTCTGTTGATATATACCAACAGAATTGTAGACGGAATTATTTTCTCCGGTAAAAATTACTGACGAAAAAATTATGTCGGTAATTTTGTTGGTTTTCGCTGATTTTCTGGTAGTGACCCATTAACTTTCATTGGCTTTAGATCCTTCTTGTAATTTGATGAGGTCCTTAGCTTGATTTTTAGACATAGACTTTATTGTTTCTTCATGAAATTATACCACAAAGTAAATTTTTCTCCATTCATGGCTTGTGAGAATAAATTTGGATCATTTTCAGGTTTATCATCAAAGTCATACTCTTAAAGTAATACAATTGATAAGAATGCAAAATGTCATATTTTTATTGCTTAATGTTTAGTTTTTTATATTTATTTGATGCCTAAATGTACTTATTATTTTTATATTTTGATTTAGGATGCAAATAGAGGTGTTAAGGGTAAAATAAAGCTAATTAGACAATTATAGACAATTTCAACACAACTTCATAATCTGGATATAACTCTTTCATCCAAGCTCCAAAGGAGATGATTCAAAATGCTATGGAGCCCTAAGAAACAGTCATATAACTTTCATGTTTTGAGTTAAAGAGATATTGACTGAATAGAGATTGAAATTAGGCATAGATTCGCTGCACCTATATTGCCAATGTGCTGGAATGTTATTGGGCATGCAAATTTATTACGATATGATTTATTTTTAGAAGCTTCTAGACTCGATGCATGAATTCCAGCTAAAGACATTATTTTTCTTATTATGTAAGGACTCTATTTTTTTATTTAATAATTGCATTAAATATTCAGATTTATTGGTTATTATTGGAGGATAATATTGAGAGTATTTTTAAAAGATTTTGTAAGCTTTCAAAGAGAGAGAAAACGTGTAAAAGAGATAAAAAGAAGATCAAATCGGACCTTTGGCCTCTCTCTTCTTTCTTCCTCTTTCTCTTTTCCCTTCTCTCTTCCTTCTTTTCCTTGGAGTTTTCACAATGATATTGGGCAATTAAATTTTTATTTGGTCAAAAGAAATAAAAGCCTTTCCTCTTGAACACACATAATCAATAACTTATTGAATTTACAACATATTTCATACCCTCTAAGTTGATTTTAATTCAAAGCCCTTAATGAAATATCATGTTTCGAACTATTTTGAGTGTCAAAAGTTGAATATCAAATTGAATTCAATATCTAAAAAGTGTATAAAACTAAATTAGAGGTCAATTCCAAAGATAGAAAATTTATGTTAAAACTAGTTGTTCCAAAAGATTCATTTACCCATGTTTTTTTTAGAGACATTTGAAGAAATAAGATAAAGATGATAAGGATAATATCAAAAAAAATATAAATTAAAATTTATTTTTTAAAAACATGTAAGTCCAACTTATTTATGAATTGAATTCAAATAGAATTGATTCAAGTAAATTGTATTGTCTTAATTGAGATCCAAATCATGTGTACTTCACAAACAGAAAAGGAGAATTCCTTTCTAATCTGTGGTCAACATTAAGATGAAGTACAATAAGAAGATGACTAACCACTACTCTTTAATAACACAGCCTCCATTACAGATTGCAAATTACCTGATTCAGTCACTCTTAAACATCCCTTTTACCAAGTGAATTTGGGCCCCTCAAAGCTATTTTCCTAATACAGTCATCCATACACTTCGAAAAGCAATTAATATGGCACTAAAATCTCCTCTTAAAACCCACGGCTCTAAAATTTCTTCAGACAATTGAGCTAATTCCTTCAATAAAATATTAAGAACACGTGCACGAGAATGAGCACATACAGCTTGTAAACCGAAATTTCTTATCCCTGAATCCAACTCCAGCATGCATGAACTAGGCATGATTAACTAAAATGTCTAAAAAAACTTCAAATGAATATGGGTTTTTTCATGACTATTTAATGTGATTGAATTTTTTTGAGTTGGGCTTCAAGCCTGGATAGGCCTATTAGACGAGGGCTCTATTTTCTCTCTATTCTCCTCTCCTTCTTTCTTCTTCTCTCCTCTTTATTGGCCCATGATTGAGCTTATTTATCTTTCCCAGTAAGTTTTTCCCTCCAGTCTTTGAAATTATATGAGATTTTGAAGATTATAGTTTTTACTTATGGGGGCACATTTTGATTCAAATGGAAGGTGGAGACTATGATAAATTATGAGAGAGCAAATCAAGAGTGTCCTATGTCAATTGTCTTCAGTTTGCATGAGTGGAAAAAGACAACATATATAGTTTTTAGGTGAGTTGTCCTAAAAGAGGAGAGGAAGAAGAAATAAACTTTCAGGTGAGTTGTTTAGAGTTGTTTAGAGATGAGTGAGCATGATTGCGTACAAATCAGATAATTTTTTGTTATAAAGTATAGCTAGAAAGAGAGCTCACATGGAGAGTTTTGACATTTAAGCTTGAATGGAGATTGTTTTGTACATATTATGCTAGCATAGATGGAAGGGCATACTTGGTGACCCTACTATGTTGGGGCTAGGTGCTCTCCTCAATCGAAGGAGAGAAACTTTTGTGCAAGTGGAGAATCTTGAGGAGAAAATAACATAATGTTTTAGGGAAATTATTATTAGATAGAGACATAGAGATATAGAGATATTATTTAGATAAAGGTGGACCAAATCATACTAATGGGGTGTCTTTTTGTTTATGGAGATTTATTTCTTCGAAATCCTCTATAGCGTTAGTTAGTACTAGTTGATCAATCCATAACGAATTCTTATGTTTCTAGTTTCTTATATTTTTTTAGAAATAAGAAAATATATTCTTAAGAAAAAAAGTTCTAAATAGTAAACACGTTTTTTATTACTCGGAATTGTTTTTCAAACAATTAGAAATTCTCCATATTTTTCTATAGTTTTCATATTTGATGAATTTACTGATCACGGGATTTGCTCATATATTATTTAAATATATATTTAATATAGTTTACTAATTTTACATTGATTTGTCTAATATTAATAGTTAGAAAGTAAGACCCCATACATATTTATTATAAATCCTAAAAAAAATTTAAGAAATTAGTATAATTTTCTTAATATAGTATTAAGAGTTTTCCTTGATTTGTCACCAAGGTCAAATAAAATAAATTTTTAATATCATGCTATTATAAAAAGGTTTCATTACTTTATTTCAAGAAAAACAAATAGCTCAAAAGAGATATTTTTTCATTCAATTCATATAAATAATTTGTTTAATTAAAAAAATAGTGTCTTATCTTTTTTAAAAAAGAAAAAAGTAAAAATATGATACTTTTCATTGAAAATCATTTTATAAATAAAAAACTATGGTTTTGATTTATTAAATTAATATATTTTGATGTAATTTTATTATTTTTGAGGTTTTATGTATTAGCATTTTTGGCCTATTTTCAAGCATTTGTAGTATTTCATTATTCAAAATAAAGAGAAATATGATACTATATTGATTAATATGAGTTATGAGTGATTTGAGAAACTTATTTTATATTATTCAATGTTATGTGTCATACATTAATAAATATGTAATGAAAAAACAGGGTTAATATAATTTTTTAGAAATTGTATTATTGTTTTAGTATTGTTCTTAATTTGAAATACGGTTGAATTTGCATAATAGCATTGATAAATATTTTATATTCTCATAAAAAAAAAAAATTTGTTCCTTTTATGGAGTATAAGTCTTTTTGTAAACACCTGATAAAAAAAAATGATAAAAGTAAAACAACCCCACCATTATTGTCGATTTCTGAATGGACAGCACCACAAATATCGTTGTCGATTTTTGATTCGGCAATGGCTTTGTGCACTAAAAAATTCATGTGTTTTGTAAAACCCTGATGAAAATTTAGTATTGCGCTGACCCATGTTAGGAAAAATTGAGGAGTGTGGATCGGCTTGCTCTAAGGGGAAGTGTGAAGGAGCAGAACCAACCTACTCTAAATGGGAACTATGAAGGATATGACCAACCATAAGATGAGCCAAATACGTATAAGAACAAGGGTAACCAACCTTCCAAACACCCCTCCATATTTAAAGGGTATATAAATGTAGCAAAGGAGAGAGAATGACCTTTGCTCTCCCGAAAAACGATAAATGTCATTGCAACTGCAGTAGCCACCTCTTTGCTCTCCCAAAAAATAGCAGTTGTCATTATAGTTGCAGCAACCACCCCTTCCAAGAAGATAATTGAACCAGACAGCCTGCATGTCAATCCTATAATTGTAGAGTGAGTAGAGAGTTAGGAGAGAAGAAAGAGCCTAGATCTCTCCCCCAAAACTGGTTGCAGCTCTACTGAAACAACCTCTCTCTTTTTCAAAAAACCAACCACCAAACTCAGCTGCATGTTATCTTCTTTGAGTACTTGAGTGAATGAGAGTTAAGGAGAAGGGTGGAGATTGAAACCATGAAAGAAAAGGGAGCCTAGGGCCAACTGGAACCAGTTAGTAGAGGAAGAAGAGCAGAAAATCAAGATTTAAGAGAATAATTATACCACCAAGACATGCTCAAAAGTTGTCTAAATAACATAAGGTGAGACTAATATCCTTCCCTTAGCTGGTTGTTGCCCCAGATTTCAGACAAAAAGGAAGGGAAGAAAACTCGAAAATAGAAGGGGTAGTGTTCTTGCACTTAACTCAAGGAATCTTGACTAAATGGACAGACCTAAGTAGAGAAAAGTATGAATGAACACATGCACAAATCCTTACCTAAGAAACATGAATGATTTTGAATACATGAACTTAGGGAATGGCTAGTCATAGCAAGGGCTGAACAAAATATGAATTAGAGTGACTAAATACATGGATAACGATCTTGTGAGACTTCTAGGGACATACTTGAATAATAATAAAAAATCATACTTGTGTTAATTATATAAATTATTGATTGATGACGTTATATGGAAAGGTGTTGGAATGATGTTAAGTGCAAATTGTGTTATTAATAAACCTTGGAAGCATGTTGCAGCTGAAACAGGAATTACACCATATAATGCTTCGGTTTTGTTCATTGATGAACGGACATGTGTGATTGTGAAGTAAGAGATTGGATTCTGAATTGTGATTGTGATTATACTTGTTAGAAATATGATGATTTGCAGGCGTAGCTAAGTGTAAGACCATAAATGACTTAATCATCGCTAACAATTTCTGAATTGGTAGCGACATGGATTTCACTGATGATTTCATCGTCAACTATAGAAATAAATCTCTTTGATGATTTCTTGGTTAACAACGACTCAGTTTTTGGAAATGATTTTTAAGCCACCAGTAGGCTGTGAGCGTTGATGTTTTCAACATTAGTCATAGAAATGTGTTGAATTGATGATTTCTGAGTCACCAACGACTCAGTTTTCATCAATGGTTTCCGAGTCAGCTGAAGCTTATATGCGCTGGCGATTTATATCGAATTAGGTGTCAGCAGCAATCAGTCAATGCGAATCGTGGTGCATGCAGCGAATCTATTTTCCTTGTCCAAAGCTGCTGAATAATGGTGTCTACAACGAATCAGTTTTTGCTATCAAATCATGGTGTCTGCAATGAATTAGTTCTCGCTGCCGAAAGCTACCGAATAATGGTGTCTACAGTGAATCAGTTTTCACTACTGAACTGTGGTATCTACAACAAATCAATTTTCTCAGCTAAATTGTATTATCTACAACGAATCAGTTTTCACTGTTGAATTTTGATGTCTGTAGCAAATTAGTTTTCATTGTCGAATTTTGTATCACCAGCAAATAAGTCTTCGCTACTAAATTCTAAATCACTAGCGAATCAATTTTCATTGCTGATTTTCTATGATAGACTCCCATAACATAAATGACTTAAATGCTTGTAATGATTTCATTGTATGATTGTGTAAAATATGGAACACTTGAATGTGAACATATGGATTCTTGAAATAGGTACGGTGACGAATCATGTGATTTCATAATGCAAATGTGCTGACTTGTGACCATTGATGTATTAGGTGGTGCGACCAAGATTGGACCTTTCCAAG
Organism: Populus alba; assembly: GCF_005239225.2. Taxonomy (NCBI): domain Eukaryota; kingdom Viridiplantae; phylum Streptophyta; class Magnoliopsida; order Malpighiales; family Salicaceae; genus Populus; species Populus alba. Next base: position 6,577,921 of record NC_133299.1, read on the forward strand.
CAAGGACACCCTACGAGAGGAATAGGTAGGTGACTTCTACCCTCTTTTAACATAACATGAGTTTCTAAAGTGAATTTATTATCAAGGATCTATTATTGTGCTATATAGAATGCTAAACTGTCATAAATGATCTTATGAGTATTATGAAGGATCTATTCTTGTATTGTAATGAACATTAACGATCATAAATAGTTGTATGAGTACTTCAAAGGATCTATCGTTGTATTATACTGAATGTAAATTTTCATGAATGTTTGTATGAGTATTACGAAGGATCTATTGTTGAATTGTACTGAAGATTAACTATCATAAATAGTTATATGAGTATTACAAAAGATCTATCTTTGTATTATAATGAATGTTAATTGTCATAAATGTTTTTATGAATATTACAAAGGATTTATTGTTGTGTTATACAAAATGCTAAATTGTTACGAATATTTGTATGAGTATTACGAATGATCTATTGTTGTATTGTACTGAACATTAACTATCACGAATAGTTGTATAAGTATTATGAAGGATCTATCATTGTATTATATTAAATGTTAATTGTCACAAATGATTGTATAAGTATTACGAAGAATTTAATATTGTGTTATACAAAATGCTAAGTTGCTACGAAATGCTTGTTTGAGTATTACAAGTGATCTATTGTTATGTTATACTGAACGTTAAACTATTATGGAATGTTTGTATAAGTATTATGAAAGGTCTACTAGTATGGTATAATGAATGTTAAATTGTTATGAATCATTTGAATGAGCATTACAAAGTATATATTATCATGTTATAGTGATTTCATGAACCGTCTACAGAACATTTGACTGGTTAATGATTAATTTTGGCTAATGGCATCTTAAGTAGATGACCGAGATGAACAAATAATTAGCTTCGATTAATTTCATCCTGAGAGAATGATCGGGGTGCATAGATGATTAGCTTCGACTAATGACATCCTAAAAGGATGACCTATATCGACAAATGATTAGCTTCAAATAATGACATCCTAAGTGGATGACCAAGATGAATAAACGATTGGCTTCGGCTAATGGTGTTCTAAAAGGATAGCCGGATTTAAAAGTTATAAGTTAGTTTCAAGAATTGATACGTTTATGTTTAATATGTTTTGTATATATCAAGTATATGAAAGAACTTTGATTGTTATCCTTTAAACAAAGAATAATGTTAGTTCGGTTAACGGTATTCAAAACGGATGACTAGGTTTGAGTATTGGAAGGAGAAATGAAAGAATTATGCTTTTTTGTTTCTAAAAATTAAAAAAAAAAATTGTTACAAGTAAGATTTAACATACATATTTCCTTTCATATTTATTTTCTTTTCTTCGTGAACAATTGATTATAATAAATTTTCCTCATTCTAAAAAAAAAAAAAAAAGATAATAAAATTTCGCTCATTTGTATTGCTCCAGAGAGATTAATGGAACCCCTCATGGTGTGAAAACAAAATAAAATTCAGTGAGGAACTTAATTTCTAATGAACGGTCAACGTATAGTGCATGTCTCCAATTATAAGCGCTACAGTGTCATTTCCTATCTAGCCACAGACAGCTATCACCACTTATTAGTTTCATAACTAGGTGGACCAGCTCGCCATGCCAAATTTTTTTAATGCTAAAAAAAAATATTTAAATGATAATAATCTGAGAGAATCCGAGACAAATTTATTAAAATACAATCAGGATAGGATATGAGACTAAAACAACTTATAAAAAAAAAAATTGTAAAACTTGAGGTCTAATAATTTAATATCAAAGATAAAATAAAAAAAATCAAAAAACTATATATATATATATATTAAAAAAAAACCTCAAGTAAATTCAGGCTAATTTGACAAACTCATTACCCATGATATGATATTGAGATTTAAAAAAAAAAATAGAATTTCTAAAGAAAAACCTAGTAAAAAATACCAAAGTTCAATAAAAAAATAAAAAATATATATAAAAAAACTCGAGCTAACCCAAGTTAACTTTACTAACCTGTCCGTGGAATAACCAAACAAAAAAAAAGTGAAAAAACTAGCAAAGCTCAAGGAAAAATAATTTAATGTAAAATGATGAAAATATGGAAAAAAAAATAAAAGTCATAAAAAAATCAAGGAAAATGTTTTTTGATTCAACCCGGATTAACTTCACTAACCTGCCACTCATGACATGAGATCGGGATAAATAAAAAATTAGACTTCTAAAACAAGGACCTAGTAAAAAAAAAAAGTTAAATAAGAAAAAATGAAAAAGAAAATGCAAGTTAACTCATTTAATTTAATCAACCCGCCTTTAAAATAACCAAACATAAAGAAAAGTAAAAAAAAAAAAATCTAAGGACAAATAATTTAATACAAAATGATGTAATTGGAAAAAAAAAAGTCATAAAAAAACTGGGGAAAAAATTTTTTGTGTCAACTCAGGATAACTCGACTAACCTGCCACTTGTGACATGAGATCAATATAAAAAAAAAATATTAGACTTTCAAAAGAAGGACCAAGTAAAAAAGATTGAAGTTAAATTAAAAAAACATTAAGAAAGAAAATGAAAGTTAACCCAGGCTAACTTAACTAACTTGTACTTAGGATAACCCATTAGAAAGAAAAGAAAAAAAAAATCACATAACTCAAGGACCAATAATTTAATGTCAAATGATAAAATTGTAAGAAAAAAACATTAAGAAAAAAAATCATAGTCAACCATAGTTAACTTGACAAACTTGTTACCCAAGTTATAAGATGAGATAACTTAACTAAAAGAAAAGTGGAACAAATAATGAAGTTAAAGGCCTAATAAGAAAATATTAAATGATGAATTTGAAAATAAAAATTTAATAAAGGACCGCAAAAAAAGATTGAACTTAAATCCAGCCCGGTCATGAGGCTAGGAATGCCTTGTTGGAAGGCAATCATGAAAAAATAATAAATTTAAATATCCACATGTAAAACAATTTTAAACTTAAACAATGCATACAAAAAATCATACAAAAACAAAATGAAAAAAAAAATTATGCTTAAATTTAAAAACAAAATAAACTAAGAAAATGATTAAAAAAATAATCGAAAGAATGAGGACTAAAACTAGATAAAAAAAATCAAATGAAATTAAATGTTAAGGGACAAAATATATATATAAAAAAAAAACAAGAAAAAGAATAAGAATATGACAATTAAAATAATGAGGACCAAAATTAGATTAAAAGAATAAATGCAATAAAATGATATGGGATGAAATTAAAAATAATATAATAATTAAGAAAAGTATAAAACATAGAAATAGAGCAATCAAAAGTAAAAGGACCAAATTGGATAAAAAAAATTACATAGAAGAAAATATCCAATGATAAAATAAATAGTAAATAAAAAAGAAGGGTCAAGATCGATAAAATCACAAACTTGAGGACATAATTATTTGTTGGAAGGGTTTGCGTGAATTTCAAGTGCATGAGAGAGGAAAAGAAAGGAAAGAAAAAAACTTCATCGCAGCTCAACCAGATCTTCTCCGTGAGCATGCGCCACACCACCAAAAAAAGAATGACACGTTGTCGTGAATGGAGGATTTTTTTAATCGAACGGCCTCGCATGTGCCACCTAAATGGCGTAGGGGTGACTTAATAATATATAATTTCTGAAAATTATTGAATATTCTTTAACCAAATCTAAAAATAACAAAAAAAACTGAATAAAAAAGACTAATACATCCTTGAATTCAACCTCTCTTTTTAAAAAAAAAAAAAAATTCAAGAGTAATTCCTCCATTTAACTCTTTAAAAGGATCGAAAAGAAAAGCTCCTATGTGCATACTCTTTTTTTTTTCTTCTAAATCGTAGCTTAACTGTACAATTATTTTTTAAAAGATTAGAGAGCCCCTCCTCACCTAAAGCTTAATATTTTTTTGGCTTTTAAAGGTAAAATAGTCATTTTAATGTAATAAAAAAGGTGTCCCTATTAATTTGTCCCCAGTTAATTTTGCAATGACCAATGTATTTTATGAAAAAAATAATTCTACCTCCCATTGCAAGTTTCATTAATTTTGTCTTCGAGAGTAAAAATATAATTAACTATTTCAGCTAGTAGTAAAATATATCTATAACTAAATACTTTATAGATACCATTTAGTTTTTTTTTTTTTTTCAATGTTGTGTGTGATAACTGATAAGAAGATAGCAGCAAAATAAGCTATCTACCTCAAAAACTCAAACGCCCATCTCTAAAATATAATATAACTATTTGCTTGCTTCTTAAAGTCCCAGCTAGATGCTGTTACCGTGTAGTGTGGGCTAAATTTTTAAAATCCATTATACAATGGGTCGAGGGTACCAGTGCGCGTATTAAAAAATTTATTAGAATTTGATACTGTAATAATAATTATTTTTTAAAATATTTTTTATTTTAAAATATATTAAAATATTATTTTTTTATTTTTTAAAAATTATTTTTGACATCAACACATAAAAACATATTAATTTAAAAAAAAAAAAAAATTAACTTTTTTTAAAAAAATACTTTTTAACTGCAATGGCAAGCACTACTAACTTACACACATTTTGCTGTGATTATGGATTTGAAGTTTCAGTAATATTACTGTGAGTTGAAATTATTTTAAAAAATACTAGTATAAATTCAAAACATGATTAAGTTTACACATTTGAAATTTAATAATAAGTTAATCAAATTAAATTATCAAGATGATTCTCAACTCAATTTTTATATGTGAAATTATTAAATTGAAAATAAAAGCTAAGTAACTTGGAAAAGAATGAATAAATTGTGCTGAAAAAAGATATTTGTATTTCAATTTCAATTCAAGTTCCTCTATTTTTAATTATTCTCAAACAATAAAGTGAATTTTGATTTTATAATGTCAAAATAATTTTTTTATATCATGATAAGTAGAGTTAAGCTAATCGAATCAAATTATCAATTATTTTAATTTTAAAGTAACTCAATTTAAAATAATATTTAAATACAAAAATCAATCTAAATAAACATTAGATACAAAATATCGTATTTTTCATATATTTATTACACATATTTAGACAAAACTTCAACACAATACCTTAAACATTGCAAGTCTTGAATTAAGAAAAATGGCTAGAATTGTGTAGTAAATTTTAATTAGCACTGCTTTCCTTTATATATTGAGTTCAACCCTTCTACATAACTTTTCTGGTATTAATAACCTTTTAAGCTCTTTACCCCCGGAAAAAAAAAAAAAAACTTTTAAAATTTTTTTTCTTCCCCGAGTTTAATCTTATTTCCAAATGAAATAATTTAATTTCCTACGGTACAATAAATTGAAATCTGATGACATCCCCACCTATTTCATTCAAAAGGAATAAATACTCTAGTCAGCGAGTTGGAGTTTTATGTAATAGACTGGCTTAACATCCCCACCTATTCATTCAAAGTGAATAAATATACTCTAGTCAGCGGTTAAGGTCTTGGCTCAGTGGTTGAAGGGACTTGTTTCTTTCCTCTGTATCCTGAATTTAAACCTTACCGTGCACATCTATCACTCCCGCGGTACCTTATTTCAAGCAAATGCATCAAAATGGAAGACTTCTTGGTTAATTTGGATCTTTCATGCTTTTATCTCCTTAATCTTTGTAATTATACATCTTACACTAACTACACTATGATGTATAATTTATATCTAATGAAAAAAAAGGTGAGATACACAAAATTATCCAGATGATGTATAATTTATAGAGATGTCACAACGGGCAGAAAAGGTGAGAGAGTGTAACAACTAATGACAAAAACCAAATGGGTATTATATCTTTTCTTTCGAGAAATTTGGTTTTACTTTGATGCAATGGAAAGGATCATAAACTTCATAGAATTTATTCATTTCATGTATTACTGAAATAATTCAATTTATTGATGGGCATATATATTTTAATTACCAGCGGTATAAAAGGTGACAGAGTATAACAACTATTTATAACTTCATAAAAATAATCTTACAAAATCATAGATATATATAGGCTGCAAAGGGTTCGAGCAAAGATTAATTTTGATGTGATTGAACTCAGTTTTCCTTATGTATATAAAGCTCAACTCGGTTGACTTCATGATAAGTTCAAGGCTTGAAATTCATATTTAGTTGAATTAAATTTTGTAAATCTATTTCTTCAGTATGATCAAATGAATATTGTATCAATGTTGTGATTTGAATATCAATGAGAATATTTTTTTTAATAACATTATTTGAGATTTGAAGACTAATGAGTAAAAGGAGTATATCCCATTAGCCATTAAACCAATCATCTCATCATTAGTTAATGAGCTAATCCTTTGAATTAAAAAATAATTGAATACAATTACTATTGAGAAAAACTAATATATGGATTAAAATCCTTTTCATGTGAAAAGTTTCATTAAAATTGTATCACTAGTCTGAACATGATCACATATTATTTGAACATAAACAATACTTAATATTCACAACCTAAATGTAACAAAATTAAAGTGTTTAATCCTTTTAAAAGTATGAAAGGGTTTTTGGATTTCCTTCTTTTTCAATGCCAAGTTCCTTAGAAAAACTCTACGAATCCTTTTTGCCATCTCTTTTGTTCCTAGTTACAAATCTCTCATAATGTTTTTTCCTCTTCGAAAACTCTTTTAATGTTCAATTTTTTTTTTAGTTTTATACGAGGGGAATTTATCCCCAAAGATAACTTCCCTCCCTACTCTTCTATTACATGAGATCGAGGTTTATATTAACCCATTAATACTGTTGACACACGTGAATGGCGGTGCTGAGAAAGTCCTCCCAAACCAAGATTGTCATTGGGTGAAATTCTTGTTTTTTATTAGTAAAAAAAAAGATGGAATTCACCTAATATTTTGGTCACTAAAAACTTTAACTAGTGTTAAAATCTAGATAAAGAGATTTGTTGTGTACATAAATGACGTATCATTTATAGTACACTTTATCTAAGGTAAGTTATATTATTTATCGGTATGATATTAATTAAGTTGTTGTTGTATTTTTTAATTGTTAGTCTATGTAATGGTTAAAGTTGGTCCACCCCAATAGAGTGGAATATAGATTTAAGCTCAAGCCTAGCCATTATAAAGTCAAAATATATTTTTTATATTTTTCTTTTAAAACCAGGAATACATCTTAAGTGTAAGTTCATAATCCTTGATATTAGAACAAATAAAATATTTTTTTATATTTAAAATGTAGAGTTCTCATAGATTTCATAAATTGATTATTAAATCTAAATATGCATGCAAAAATATCAACAAAACTATTTTTCTTGAATTTTAGTATTTAAAAATCCTAAATCATGCCATGTATTTTTATTATTATTTATGCAAATATGATTTTTATTTTTATTTTTGAAAGACTTCTTCATATGCAATTTTAAAATAAAGTTGTATTTTTTTAAGGAAAGACTTTTGTTTTTTTTTTTTTCACATAAAGAAATTGATTTATTTAATACCAAAAAAACACCTCACGTGTAGATTATAATTCCAAAATATTAAACATGAGGGTAAAAATATATAGGGAACTCAAAATTAATTGCAAAAATGGTTTTTTTTTTTCAAAACTTCAAAAAAAATTATCAAAATTAAACTAAAACCATGTTTGGCAAAGCACAAACATCTGTTTTAAATCAAACTATTTCAACTATGATGTCAATTCAAGATGAATCAATTCAAAACCAAGAAACACCAAAAAAGATCCACATGAATTTCAAATTTTATGATAATTCAAAGAAATCAACATAAATCCAATCACAATTCATGAATCAAGATTTAATATTCAATTTAAATATACCCATAATCCATCACAAATCATTACACCATCTCAAATAAAAAACACACAATAATTCCAAAAAAAATATTTAATCAATAAAAAAAATACTTAACAATAAAATTGTTATAAATTTTTCAAAAAAAAAAAAAAGATGATTTCAAGTTATAAATCAACCTTCCGAGAGTGACTAGATGGGTTATAGGTGGTCTAGGGAGCTACTAGAGTACACTAGTGATGAGAAAATAGTGGTGGTATGTGATTTCAACGTACCACCACCACTAGCAGCGTGTGAGTCCACACTTCATCTTTAGTCAAGCAAAAAAAAATGTAGATCTTGACCAATTTCTTTTTCTACTTCTTCATGTGCTAGCAATAAAAGGCACAGTTACCTGTAAAAGGAAAAATCACATAAACTGGTTGATTCAATTTGTTTCTTTCTCTTAGTATATAATTGATTTTTTTTTCCTTTCTTGGTTGCTTCAACAATCAATCAGTGAAGAAGAGGCATGGTAGAAGTTGTGGAGTAGTGGAAGAGGATGGTTGGGTTAACAATAGCGTTGGGTTTGTGACTTGTTGGTTTAGGGTTTGGGTGATTTGGTTTGGTTTTTTTTTTTTTTTTTTAAGGAGAATATTGAGGGTCATGTGGTTACTAGAAGGAGGTTAAAAATGGAAGGGGGCAGCGTCGGTTGGAATTGATTGGAGGAGGAGAGATTAACGCTTTATGACTTGGAGTGGTTGTCATGATTGAAAGGAGGGTGATGGTCATTGCATTGTACTGTTTGGAGCAGTTGTAACTTGTAAGTGTTGCAATGGTCATCGCTTGGTTAGAAGGGTTGATTTCGATCAAGAAGTGAGATAAAAAGGATTTTTATTTTTATTTTATTTTTTATAGAGGCTGGAGCTATCATGGCTGGTATAAGGATATTTAAAGGTTATTGGTTAAATGTGAGTTTGGTATAGGGATATGATGGAGCTACTCCTAATAGGTGCTACTTATGGTTGGGTTTGTATGGAGGAACTTTGGAAGGCTGTTGTGTATTCAATATTGGTGTTGTTGTCACAAGTTAAAACTATTAGAAAATAATAAAAAAAAAAAAAAAAGCATTAGTTTAATGTTTTTTTCAATTCATAAGCACTTTTTAAAAGTATATGAAAATTGAAGCAAAAACCATGTCAAATACTCTCTTAGTAAACAAGTAAAATAGCTTCATTACCAATATTGTAAAAATTAATATATGGATCAAAATCCATTTCTTGTAAGATATCTTATAGAACTTGTATCACTAGCTTAAGCATGGTCACATGTTATTTAAACATGAATCATACTCGATCAAATTAGAGTGTATCTGAATTATAGTGTTCAATCCTTTGAAGAGTATGAAAGAGTCTTTGACTTTCCTAATTCTTCAATGCAAAATTTCTTGAAAAAACTCTATGAAACAATTATACTTATATTTTATTGAAACATAATATTTTATTCCTCTGTCACTTAAAAAGGATCTACTTATATTCCACCATTATTTCTTTTATGCATATATACTAAATTATCAAGAAATTTTAATTTATGAAAAAAAATGTATTAATGAAATGTAACATTAATTTGTTTTATGTCCTTCACATATACACACACAAAAAGTTTATTTGTGAAATTTAAAATGAGTTTGCTACTAAGGAGCTCGTGTGCTTTTATATATATATATATATATATATATATGATAGTCAAGATTTTATTAAAAATTTTGTTAAAAAAAAAAATAGCCTAAGAAACAATAAAAAAAGGCAATAACATAAAAGAGAAAGGAAAGAAGATGTAGAAGCACGGTATCTACAACAAGAAGAAGAAAACAGGGACTTGATAATGGATAAAAACTAGAAAGTTAGCTTTTGTTATCCCTGAAAAAAATCCCATTAGAGCTGATCCCTAAATCCAAATCGGTGTAAGTTAAAGTTGTGCTATCAAGCTTCAACCATAAGGAGAACTTATGGAAGATCAAATAAAAACAACCTTGAAGATCTCAAGTAGCATCATTGAATATTACATCATTCTGATAAAGGCATAAACTCCACACAATACAAAAAAAAAAAAAAAAAGATGATATGAAAGATTCTAGAATTTTCCTTGTACTATAAAAGATTATTGGTAGCACATGTCATCAACATAATTTGGGAAACAACCACTAATACCCCACTAAGATAGAAATTACATCCATCACTTCAAAGGCAAAAATATATTGAATGAAGAGATGGCTTGAAGTTTCGAGACTTCTTTTACAAAACACACATCTAACTTGCTAGGGAAAGGAAATCATGCTAAAACAAGATATTGTAGGTGGAAACTTTATCTTGGACAAGCGGCCAAAGAAACAATTGAACATTTAGGGGGCGTCCTTTTTAACCATATTGAAGACCGAAAATGTTGAACACCACCATAAAGCAATTGATCCAAGAGATGGGAACTAGATTTTACTGTATAAAAACCATTTGTATTGAGAGTCCAGATCTTCCTGTTCAACCTAAAACAATACATGATATTTGTTTCCAATAAGGATAATATAAAAGATAGCTGATCAAGCTCATATTGACATCATAGAGTGATGTCATTGTAAATACCACATCTAATTACAGTTAATCTAGTTTCTCATATCAGTAACCACAAAAAATTGGGAAGAAGACAAAAGAAATAACTTGGGGAAGGCTATTTTAAAAGAATATCTCCAATCCAATTATCCAACAAAAGGATGTTAACCTGTCATTGCCCACAGGAAACTTATAGCTAGTGTTGTGTGAAAGCATGATGGTCACCTGTCTGAAGAGTGAACATAATTAATATCCCTCTAAATTTTAGAGAGATGTTGGCTGAAAGTTGAGATCCATTCTCAAAAGCTGGTTTGTACAAGTTAATAATAATATATTTCCATAGACCAGAGCCCGGAGAAGAAAGTCTCCATATCCATTTAAATAACAAGGCTATATTTTTTGACATAAGGGGGCCTATACCAAGACCTTTGATGGCGAAATAAAAAAGGAATGGGGATATAGGGTCCTCTTGACGAATACCCCGCTGAACTGAGAATTCCTTTGATGGAGAACTGTTAGTAAGAATTGAAAGTTTTGAAATAAACATTCATAAATCATATCTCTCCATTTCCTTCCAGACCCCATATAGCCCATGATCTCGTCCAGATAACCCCATGAGACTGTGTTGAACGCCTTATAGAAATCAACCTTGAAAATCAGACCTGTACCTCTCCGTCTCTTTGAATCACAAACCAATTCATTGGCAACAATGAATCCATCTACAATCTGCGGTCTGTTATGAAAGCGGATTGATTGATGCTAATGTCAATCTGGAAGAAAGAATTTTAGCAATGGTTTTAGCAGCTCAGCAAGCTGAACCAAGTTAAATCCACCTCAACTCATTTACGAAGTGAGTTATAAAAAAGACTTTCAACTCAACCACTTACAAAGTGAGTTATAAAAAAGACTTCAACTAGGTCATTAACCTTGAGGAATGAGTTTGATTCAATACTCGGCAACTCACGAGCAGTTCGGTTTATTACAACCGTACATCAAGATCTTGTTATAAAATATTGAACTCAAAGAAGAAAAGGAATAAAAGTAAGAGATAAAAAATTAATTTACAAAAACATTTATTCAAAGTCAAGGATAGGATTTAACTATCTGCATGAGATAATTATTATGTTAATGAAAGTTGAGAGGATCCAGCTGACAACAACAGTGAAGTCGAGAAGTGTGTGTGTGAGTCACACGCACCCTAGAGAATTCTTCCATCAAAGAGTCGTCTCCACAGTATTAAAGAACTCTAAAAGGCGTGGGGAAAGCACTGTAGCTTCCCCACGCCTTTTAATTAAACATAATATAATAATAATAATAATTATTATTATTATTATATATAATGATTATTATTATAATTATAATTATATTATTATGTTATAATATTTTTTTTTTCTTTTCTGTAGCATTTTTTTTTCCGTTTTTTTTTTCTTTTCTTTTTTCTGCTTTTTTTTTTTTTTTTGTAGCCTTTTTTTTTCCGTTTTTTTTTCTTTTGTTTTTTTTTTTCTGGAGCTTTTGTTTTTTCCCGCTTTTGTTTCTTCTTCATTTTTTTTACATATTTTTTTTTCTTTTTTTTTACCCAAACTTGACTTCTTTTTTTTTCTTTCTTTCTTTTAATTTTTTTAAAAAGTTATCTTTACTAATTTTTTTAAATACTAAGCTGGTTGAAAATTTAAATATGTAGTTTTTTTCTTTAAAACATTGTGGATTGCTATAATATTCTCATACATTGTTTTTTTTTTTCTTTTTATGATTTATTTATTCTTTTCTTTTTCAAAATGATCTTTGTAGATTTTATTTTTTTTATATTAAGTTGGTTGAGAATTTAGCTTTGTAGTTTTTTTTTTTAAAAAAATAAACAATATGGATTGCTACAATATTTCCCATGCATGGTTTTTGTTTTGCTGTAGTGTTTCCCCACATAATTTTTTTAAAAAATTATCTTTATCGAATTTATTTTTTCAATATTGAGTTGGCTAATAATATAGCTTTAGCTTGCTCCACATGTTTTTTCTTTCTTTTTTTTGTTTTTCTAAAATTGTCATTTTTTACATATTTTCTTTTTTTGTTGTTTTTTTTAGAATTATTTTTGTTGATTTTATTTTTTTTGCTATTGAGCTGGTTGAAATTTTCGTTTTTTTTTGTTTTTTTCTTTAAAACACTGTAGCTTTCCCCGCGTGTTTTTTTTCTCGCTTTTGTTTCTTTTTTTTTACAAGTTTTTTTTTTCATTTTTTTTACCCAAAATTGAATTTTTTTAAAAAATATAGTCTTTATCAGCTTTTTTTTATATTGAGCTAGTTGAAAACTTAGCTTTGTAGCTTTTTTAAAAAAAAAAAAAACACTATGGATTGCTACAGTGTTTCCCTTATATGGTTTTTGTTTGTCTGCAGTGTTTCCCTCACATGTTTTTTTTTAATTATTGTTGTCGAATTTATTTTTTTAATATTGAGTTGGTTGAGAATTTAGCTTTAGCTTTAGCTTGCTCCATGTTTTTTTTTTTTGTTTTTTTAAATTTTTCCCAAAATTGTCTTTCTTCTTTATATTTTTTTTCATAATTATTTTTGTTGATTTTATTTTTTACTATTGAGCTGATTGATAATTTAGTTTTTTTAATTTTTTTCTTTAAAACACTAGATTACTGCAGTGTTTCTCTACATAGTTTTTTATTAAATATTTTTTTTTTCAGAATTATCTTTGTAGATTTTTTTTTTATATTAAGCTGATTGAGAATTTAACTTTGTAGTTATTTAAAATACTGTAGATTACTACAGTGTTTTCCCACATAATTTTTTCCTTGCTACAGTGTTTCCCCATATGTTTTTTTTTTGTTGATGTTTTTTTTTTTTTCAAATATGCTTTTGTCAAATTTTTATTTTTTTCATACTGAACCGGCTAATAATTTAGCTTTTTTTCCTTAAAACATCGTTGATTGCTACAGTGTTTTCCCATATGCTTTTTTTTGTTATGTTTTTTTTTTAAATGGTCTTTGTCGCTTTTATTGTTTTTGATATTGAGCTGATTAAAAATTAAAAATGTAGATTTTATCATCAAAAACTTTAGATTGCTATAGTGTTTCATGGATGTTTTTTTTTATATTTGTCAAAATTATTTTTATTGATTTTTTTTTAATATTGAGCTGGTTGAGAATTATAGTTGTATATTTCCTCACAAAACACTATAGATTGCTACAGTGTTTTTATAAAAATGATTTTAATATTTAGCTGGTTGAAAATTTAGCTTTAACTTTCCTCACATGTTTTTTTTTATTATTATTTTTTTTTTTTTTGCTTTTTTTTCTTCCAAAATTGTCATCTTCTTTTTTTCATTTTTTTGTGTTTTTTTTATAATTTTTTTTATCGATTTTTTTTTTAATACTGAGCTGGTTGAGAATATAGTTTTGTAGTTTTTTTCCTTTAAAATATTGTGGATAGTAACATTTTTTTTATATGATTTTTTTCACAAATCCACAATAATGCACAAGCATGCCACAAGCCTGCGGCATCGCGCGGGCATGTCACGCCTTTTACTAATATATGTACTTATTAATATATTATATTATTATAATTATAAATATTATTATATTGTATTGTATTATATTATATTATATAACTATTTTTTTCCTTTTTTTTCCTTTTCAATTTTTGTTAATGAATTTTTTTTGTTTCATTTAGTTTGTTAATGTTATTTTTTTTATTTAGTTATCAGATTTTCATGATACGGATCTCAGGTTTGATGGGTTAGCCTGATTTGACAAATTTTTTTTCATTTAGTTTAGTTTGTTAAAGTTAATTTTCTTTCTATTTAATTATCAGACTTTCATACTTTCATGACACGTGTCCTGAGCTTGACGGGTTAACTTGGTTTGATGGGTTAACCCAGTTAATTCTGGGTAAACCCGTCATTTGTTTTTCTATTTAGTTATCAAACTTTCATGATGTGAATCCCAGGTTTTACGAGATAACCTGGTTTAAAGGGTTAACCCAATTAATTCATTTTTTTTTCTTTTTCTTCATTAGTTTTTTCCTTTCTATTGATTTTTTTTCTTTGTTTTTTTTAATCAATCTATTTAATTATTACACTTTATGACACGACCTTATATCTAGACTCACATCCAATATTCTTGGGTCTAGTGTTGCAGCCAGACTCACTTAAACTTGGGTCATGCAAGTTTATTTTTATTATAAATATTACTCTTAAGTCAGGCGTTGCAGCCAAACCCAAGTTTTTTGGGTATAATTTTGCAGAAAAACCCAAAATTTTTAAATTTTTATTTGTTTTAATATTTTTTATGCAAAAACAATGACCCGCGGCATCGCGCGGGTCAAGTGTCTAGTTTAATATAAAGGGTGTAATAAAAGAGATTGTGTTGAACAAGTGGAGCAACATGCAATGAACTGATCATGTATAGGACTAAAGTCATTGGTCTAGCTCCGAAAAACTGAAGCAGTCGCAATCCATAATCTCAAAAGAAAATTTTCCAACAGAGCCCACTAGCTACTTCTTGTTCTTATAAATGTAGGATGGCCGGCGAGGCATATGCTCTCCAAAAGCTGTTCTTTCTCAAGCAGTTCTCTCCAAAATAATTTAAGAAAAGAAAACCATTTCAAAAGGTTTTGTTTTAATCCTTGAGTTGAGCTCTCTTAGCTAGTTAATTATCACTCCTATCCTTAGTTCAGGTAAAGTCGCCACCGTCCACAATCTTTATCCATGGAGATTGATCAGCCAACAATTCAACAGAAAGCCGGGCATTTTACATGTGCATGGAGCTGTTTCAAGGCCTTGCCTGGTGAGGCCAAGGCCAAGGCTATAAAAGTTGCAAAAAGTTCAAAAAAACTTGGAGAAGATGACCCAAGAAGAGTCATTCACTCCCTAAAAGTGGGATTAGCTCTCACATTCGTGTCCTTCTTCTATTATTCGAGACCTCTCTATGATGGTTTTGGGCAGTCAGGGATGTGGGCTGTGTTAACTGTGGTTGTAATCTTTGAGTTTACAGTAGGTACGCGATTAGTTATACTTGAAGGAATTGGCTAGCTGTTTTCCTATTTAATTAACTTCAGTAAAATCTACATGTCAACCAGATTGAAATAGTGACGCAGTATTTGATAATGCATGTATTTGTTTGTTATGCAGGTGGAACTTTGAGCAAGGGTTTGTACAGAGGCTTGGCAACATTACTTGCCTGTGCTCTAGGGTTCGGAGCTTCGAACTTGGCCAGTCTATTTGGAAGGAAAGGACAGCCCATTGTCATTGGGATCCTTGTCTTCCTATTAGGTATGCTTGTATAGAACTTAAAGCAATATAATAGTGATTTGCTTATTGTTATTTTCAGAGATTTTAAATCCAACCCGGTATTCAAGGTTCAAATCATGAGTTTTATTTGGATTATTAGGTTTTAACTGAATTACTCGGGTTAATCTTAAAATTTTTTTATAAATCAACATGATATTGTTTTGATTAAAAAAATAGTTAACAAGTTATAATCGAGTTTTTTATCAAGTTTTGTCGGGTCAGTAGGTCAACTGGCCAGGTCACTCTAGTTTTTTATTTTCCTTATTTTTTTTTAACCTAACTTGATTCTATTCTTAGATAAGTTAGATCTCGGGTTGACCTGTTAGATCGAGATAAATTTTAAAACTATAATTATTTCTTACACTAGAAGTAATTTGAATCCATACATGAATCTAGGGTCAATAGAATATATAATAGAGTTTTAAAAACTCGATTAATGAAAAAATTGAAAAAAAAAATAACTAAATAAATTGAAAAAAAAAACTGAATAAACTAATTTGAAAATAAGAAAAACCATGTGGTCTGGTTTAGTTTTAATTTTAAAAAATTGAAATCAAATGAACCGGTTGAATCAAAATTTAATCACCTAAAAAAATTATAAATAAAAAATTTTCATCTGTACCTTGAATGGGACTGTTTTTTTCCTTCCTTGTTATCTTATAATCCATGAAGATGATGTAATGATAGGGATAATCTAAATAATCCTAATTATGCTTAAAATGCAGCTTAGAGCTAGATGAGGATGGATGGCTATTATTTGTTGACAGTTGGGACATATCAGAGTTATGGGTATCATTGCGTTCATGACTTTAGAGGACTTTTTTCTTGTGACTTTTTCAAAGAGAATTAGATTTGTTTGGGAATAGAATCTCAACTTTGCTTTCTTGTGTTGTATAAAAGAGGAATTGTATCCTTGTAGCAGGTGTTTGCAATTAGTGGGAGGAGATTCAACCAAATTATTCAAATAATTTTTTAACCCACACATATACATTCTAGTTTTTCAGTTGTTAAAGTAAAGAAAACCTACTCAGACAGAACCGGATCGAATTAAACTGAATTAAATCAATTTAATTTGAACTGATTTTTAATTTAATTTAAGTTAAATTTTTTTAAAAAAATTAAAATATCCAGTTTGATTAAAATTTTTAGACCGAATCAAATTGGGTTTTGAACACTCCTACTATAGGCTAACATATGCTAAAATGTTTATTGACACTCTTTATAGCATGATAACGCAAGTTTAAGTTGTGTTTATGCAGTGGCAGCGTCTACATTCACACGGTTCTTCCCACGAATCAAGGCAAGATATGACTATGGAGTCGTGATATTTATACTAACATTCAGTTTAGTATCTGTTTCGGGGTATCGAGTTGAAAAACTCTTAGTCCTGGCACATCAAAGGCTGTCAACAATACTCATAGGTGGAGCGATTTGCATGCTTTTATCGTTCATTTTTCCAGTTTGGGCCGGTGAGGATCTTCATAAGTTGGTCGCTTCCAATGTAGAAAAGCTTGCAAAATACCTAGAAGGTATTACCCAACTTATTAACTTTGTTATAGTTTCCATAAATAAATAAATAAAAACCTTTTTAGTTAGTTTTACCTGCATATTATTTAACATGAAGGGCAACTGAACAGTAGAGTATTACAGGTTTTGGAGGTGAATTTTTCCAGCCTTTAGAGGATGAAAGGAATGTTAAGGTCTCCAACGCTGATAAATCATTTCTTCGAAGATATAAAAATGTCCTAAACTCAAAATCCACTGAAGAATCCATGGTACAGACTCTTTCCACTTAAATTCCACTAACATGCATTTTTGTCTTAGCGTGAGTGCCACCATCTTTGATTCATTTTATCATCCATTGGCTATGCTAATAGATTTAGTGGATGATCTTACACTTAATGCAGGCAAATCTAGCAAGATGGGAACCTAGACATGGCCGTTTTGGTTTCCGGCATCCATGGAAACAATACCTGAAGATTGGATCCCTCTCACGTCGATGTGCTTACCAGATTGAAGCTCTTGATGCCTACAGGCTACATCGACTCTCATAACCAAGTAATATACATGCTAATGTTGCCCGCGTGTAGGAAATAGAAGTACAATTCTCACCTGAAACAATCCATACTTTCTGCCAATTCTTTTCGAAGCTTTTTCCTACCACACTTAGATGGAGCCAGTTTTGTAACTGGAAGAACAATTTTAAATTAGATATCAACATCTCATGATTCCATCACGCTAAGTCCACCAAATATACTTTCCTCTTTTCAATATTAATATTCCAATTGTATTAATAGCTGAATTTATGAGTATGCACACCATCCCAAGGGTTTTGATTAAATCACCCGACAAAGCTGCTTTCAAGACATTTTTTCTATCTGACAAATTGTTGATGTCAAAAGCTGAAACATATTCTGCTACTCTTTTCAGGCACCACTGAAATTCCGATGCAAAATCCAAGGACCGTGTACAAGGATGAGTATAGAATGCAGCATGGCGCTGGAATCATTGGCCTTAGCTATCAAAACAATGACTCTTCCGTCTTCAGCAAATGTCCATGTGGAGAACTCGAAAACTGCCATCAAGGATCTCAAAATTGCTATTAAAACTGTCTCATTGGACCACGATCAAGACCTTTTAGCAATTGTACCAGCTGCAACAGTTGCTACAATAATAATTGAGATTGTTAAATGCGTGGAGATTTTATCTGAATCAGTGCACGAGCTCTCTGATCTAGCACACTTCAAGAGTGTGGAACCGACGGTGTCCCTAGAGAAACCGCCGTTTCTTCACCGGGGAAGCATAAAACCTGTTTTAGAAGGTGATGCTGACCGTGTTATTATTGCAATAGACGTGAAGTCTGCGGATTCACCAGAAAGTGAGAATACTCAAGGTCCAATGCCTGGTCAGCGTCTGGAGGTGTAAATATTGCATCCAAATCCATCGATCCAGTCAAAACAAATTATCTCTTACATACCACCTCCTTTAAGTTTCGAAATAAATCATGAAAGAAGTCGACTACAAATTAATGGTTAAATAAATCATATGCTAATGCTGCCCATATACTATACAAAATCTCATGAATTATCCATCATTTTGATTGACAACTCTTATAGTTTTTGTTTTCTTAAATGTATGAGCTATGGTGTGTTTGAATGATAATGTCCTTGTGTTAAAATACTTAAGTACTCAATTCAACCAATTGAACAACTTTTTAATATAAAAAACTTATTTTTAAACTCAAATGAGAATTAAAATTAAATTTTTGATTTTTGATTTTTCAATTTAAAATTTTCAAATCTTAAAACATTCTAATTTGTTGATGATTCAGTTTCTAATTCGCCAGAATGAACTTACATCAACCTAACTAATACCAGCCAGAACTAATGAAAAGAAATTAAATCAAAACATCTCATAATTTATGTATTAAAATAAAATAAAAAAGAAAACAGTACTAGAAAATTGCTAAATACCAACTAAATATTTTATCGGTGTTTATACTTGACACCCATATGCATCGTAATTCACATCAATAAATGAAATTCACATCAATAAATGAAAAACATTGACGAGAGTTAACCCAAATCGCATATGCTAATCATATCAGGTCAAATAAAGCTTATCTAATCAAAAGATTCTTCATGAAATCACTTTGATTCATAAGATCCACTCGCTCCATGCATGAGGTTTTTCAGGGGAAAAAAACTATCTAGCAAAATTAGCTTTAGGCAGTTGACATGGTATGTTTGCGACTAGATTTGAGCCCACCAGTGTTGAAGATCCACTGCATTTGAAAACTAAGAATTTTGGATCTTTCTAGTTTTTTGAAACGAAAATCACCGATTGAAAGTTTAATTCGTGACTATGAAGGTAACTTCTGTTTTCTTTTTCAGCAAAAATATCCTGGCAAGTTCAATTAATCATTAGCTAACTCTCCCTTCAGCTTACAATGAATAAACTGAATTTTCATCAGCATATTTTCTCAACCATTCAACCCTTTTCAGAAAACAACATCATCAATGTCAGATCTCATGGAAAGTTTAAGATCGCCCTAGCCACCCATGACGCAACCTTACTTCTGAGATGAGCAATAAAAATCAACAAACCTCGCAACAGCTCAAAAGTTTCTGCCGCAACATTCAAACCAAACAAACAGTGCCCTAGATAATGGTTACAAAATAGTTTTGCTAGCTGATCTTTAAAAAAATATCCAATGGGAAAAGTAGCTCATTCCTATAATAGGGACATGAATTAAAAAGAGGATTATAAAAATAAGCAAAACCAAAAGAGAACGTTAGAAATCAAACAGCAGAATAGCCCACGAATTTACTTCCAACTTGAAGGAGATTTGTCATTGATACCTTCTTACAAAAAAGCGCAGTTTACTTGCAGTGTGAATTACACAATAGTTTTTAGCATCTACTTGTATCTATTGACAAGTAAAAACAAAATTTGGAGGTGGCTGTGGCTGTGGCTGTGGACTTATGCTTCGGATATAAATACATCAATAATGAAAGAAAAATTCCTTTCTACTAGCAAGTTTAACGGCTCCTACATACATTGTGTGATTATTATACAGGAGATTTGTGATACCAGCAGTATTATCTACTTACCATCCATAGATGGGATTCTCTACTTGCGGAGGCAAGAGATGGAGATCTTTACAGTGCTGCTTGTCATAGTCCCGTGTCCCAGGTATCGCTCCAGTACACAGCCTAAGAAACTCATTCCCCGTGAGGCAGTAGTGGGCATACGCCAACCCTCCATCAATCATCTCAGACAGATTAGGCATTGAAACTGCTTTTGTGATGCTCTTTCCATTAGTTTTGCTCAATTTTACATCTTTTTCAGAATCCAGGACTCTATCAAGCTCCGAATACTGCATAAATCTCTGGGTGGCAGCCTCCCATGAGAGGTTGTATCTTTGCTCGGGTGTAAGAGGCTGAGGTTCATTTGCTAATGCTTCCTTAACTCTTGCAACAAAGTCCTCAGATGTCTTGTAAGTCAGACAATTGGGAAATGACCTGAAGTACTCATTAGATGGGTGGTCGGCACATACGACAAATTTTCCCATTGCAAGTGCCTCAGCAGTGGCTGTGCAGAGCACATCACTGATACTGGGATTTATGAAAACTTTGTACCTTCAAACAGAGAAAGAAATGTTAAAAGGATTTATGAAAACTTAAGTCTCTTCAAGAAAAGAGGAATGTTCCACAAAAAACACAAATAGTTTAAGTAGGGACAAAGACATGCTTCATTCTCTGATGGAGTCATTACTGATCGCACAGCAGGAAAGTTTTCAGCAGGCTAGCTCAAAAAAGAAGCTCTACCTGATCATCACACAAGGTTTATTTTATTTTATTTTATTTGGCAGTTATATTTCTTGAGTTATTCATTTAAATTGAAGAGATCATCTAGATGCTCTCCTTTGTTCCAATTCACGGTTTGCATTATATGATAAAAAACAGAAGACAGCTTCTATCAAATCCTTACCCATGAAGAGAATCATCAGCATGGTCTCTTCCTTTAAGAAAGTTGAGATTCAAATCCAATCTTTTCGCTGTACTCTGAACTTCATTTGCATCCTCTCCATTTCCGAATACATCTAATTTGAAGCCATCCAGCTCATTCTTGTGTTTTGCCAGCAAATCTATCAACTCCTTGTATCCCTTGGCCCATACCATCTTGCCTAAGAAATATGCTCCTTTTGAGAAGGCTTGCTGCCCAAGTTCCCTTTCAGCTGCAACTTTTTCCCCAATTTTCAAAAATCTTGGATTCACACCATGAACATTGCAAATGACAGACTTCGGTAAATCCTGGGTGGCAGCAGAAAGGCGAAGAACCTGAAAAGGTGAACATGAAACAATTTAATCCAAGTAATAGGATAAACATTCCAAAAATCTGCTCATTGTATGGTTAACACTACAATAGCAACAAAAAAAATTGTGAAGCCACCTTCAATATCCAATGATCAGAAAATCCAAGAAATTAGTCAATTTACCTTATGGCAGTATGCTCGTGTGACCAAGTTGTTTATGTGTTTGACAAGGAAAGCTTGGAGAGCCCCGTTCTTCTCTCTCTTGATGTATTCTAGATAATTTGTGTGGACAACTCCAACAACATGATTGAACTTATCAGTCCAGCGCTTTCCATGGTGATACCAATTCAGGTGTTCTGGTTCTTCCAGGATGGCAATGTCAGCATCCCTTGATGGAACAAATTTGGAAGTATCCCCGGCAGGTATTATGCTTCTCCTTTCTTTTGAGAACTACAGAACAACGAGAACAAAAATGTCACTTGTTTTATACTTTGATACTATGAACAAGATGGTGCGTATTTTGATTATCAATCAGCTACCTTTCCTGGATAAAAGGAGATCTTAAAATCTGCTTTAAAGCCAACCCTTTCCTCAAGCCAGTTACGTATATAATTCTCCTGCTCTTCTGGTGAAGTAAAAGTGAGATTATTGGGATAAACTAGTTCTTGATCTGACTTACAAAGCCATGGAACCAGCAGAGTAACATTTTGCTTTTCAGACTTTGCTAAATATGCTGCTCGAAAAAGTGGATTAACAGCTGTTCCAGTCATCCATGGAAGGCTAGCAGTTGTGACAATGGCAACATGTCTCTTCCCGTCAGATGGGTGATGCTTTGATGAGTCAGTCCAAAAGCCTCCATCATAACAATGCCCTGTGCTTTGAAGAACACTCGCTATTCTTAAATCCAGTTCATCATTTGCATTCTCATCAAGGAGGGTCGATTGTCCTGAAGACAATGAGGGCAACAAAAATTGGTTCTTGCGTTTTCTGCACAAGCCCTCCACTATCTTGTCACAAACATCTGAATCACAATGAGAACACTACAAAACTCAAACTGTATACAGGTCAACTAATATACAATAAGCATGTTTTCTAGAAAGATGAAAGGTATCGGTATTAGGGGTGAGCAAAAAAACCAAAAAACTGATTAAACCGAGAAAATCAGAAAAAAAAAATAACCAAGAAAACCGAACCGTGAAAAAAAACCAATTATAATTTTTAAAAAAACGACCAGTTCAATTTGGTTTCGGTTTTATAAACCTGAAACCGAAAAAACCAAACCAAACCCAAACCGAAAAAAACCAAGCCAAACTGAAAAAAAACTGTGTCAAACCAGAAAAAACTGAACCAAACCTGAACCGGTTGGTTTGAACCGGTTTTTGTTCTAAAATAACCGAAACTGGTCGGTTTGAACCGGTTTCGGTTTGGTTTGGTTATTTTTTCTATAAAAACCGAACCGAACCAAAAATGATCACTCCTAATCAGTATCACATAAACAAATATTTGAAAGATATGATACTATATCAGTTTCCCAAAGGAAGAGAATATCAACAATTATAATAGTTGTTTTCAGCAGTCACCATTTACAAATGGATTTAGAAGCATTTTTTCTTCGAGAGATGCAAATGGATGATGTGATCTTCCATATCTGGTGCTCCCAGTAGTGAATACCAACATCATAGAGAAAATTATGAGAGAGGGCATGAGGCAGGGGTTCAATTTTCCCATAGTTGTGAAAACTCGAACATAAGTATGAATATCACAACCTGGCCTGGTGTATTTTTAAGAAAAACTTCAGAGGGAATACAATCCACCTCATATACTCCTCCCAGAAATTCTACCCTCCCACAAAAAGATAGACCCAGAACCTATTACTCCATTTTTTTTCTCGCAAGACAACATTCTTAACTTTTTTAAGCATTAAGAATTATAATTTAGCATCCACAATGCAATCGAATCAGTAACATTGGTATGAAAAATCTTAATCAAATGAGGATTAATTGATCTGATGACAATTATCCAATTAATAGCATCCTTTTGATTTCATTGCCATTAGAAAAATGGAACTGCTTCATAAATTTTCCACACATGAGAGCATGAACATAAGAGCATGAAATGAATTAAGGTCATTCCTACTACCAGAATATAAAGATCTCTTCAGGTACACAACAGATCGACATTCAAGAATAGTCCAGCTAATGAAGCAGTATTGGCAAAAATATTACATTCACAAGAGAGTAAGCATGCATGCAATAATGCCTTTGCACCCAGAGTGGAAGTTCAGACTAAAATAAAAAATAAATAAATAAATAAACCCTCAAGTTGCTTACCTTTTCTAACACCAAACTGATCCAAGAATGGCTCAGATTGCCTGACCAAATATGCCAAAAGCTCAGGTACATCCAGTGGTGGTACTTCCTGCATCAGGCATACACAAGCAAACATTTTCAAGAAAACATCTCAAAAGATAGTAATAATAACAGTAAGTAATTATATTTAATTTTTCCCGCATGAACATTCAGAGGCCAAACAGCTTGTGTACACTGTAAATAATGGAGTCTGCTTTGTATGATGGTTCAAGATTAGGGTGTTTCTTGACTTGAAAACATCTTATCAGTCCTAAGTTAAGAAGTAGCCAAGTTTAGCAAGGTTCTAGCTTTCCAAACAGGCTCAAAGTGGAGCCTGGGGAGTCTATGGTCTACGAAACAAAATGGATGAGCCTGATCAAGAGACTTAGTATGCTCTTACAATTTCAAATCAAGAGATCACCATGAGCAGCAATCCTTTGGTGCCTTTGTATCTATTTGCTTTTATTTATCAGAAAAGAGAAAAGGAAGACTAGGTGCAGTACCCTCCAGCTAATAGCACAGAAACTTCAAAATCATTTACTAAGGCAAGAGCATATCAACCTGCAATATTTTTTATATTTACAAATATTAAATGACAGATTAAACAAAACGAATTTCAAAAGGTGTAAGCATATTATAGATAATTTTCCACAAGAATGTCTTAGCTGCATAGATACTAAGTTCATTCCTCCTGGTTGGAGTGACATTAGAGCTACCACTAAAACTGTCTTTTACTCTGTTTATTTTCTTAAATGGATAATTTGATTTCAAGCTGTCCGAGTCATTTTACGATGGGTTTAAGTGGTCTCAGCATCCAGTGTCATCAATTGCTTCAAAGCCCAAGGACACAAACTTCAGGTAGGAAACTGATTTTAAGATGCAATTGGACTTGCCCGATTCATCACAACTTGAGCTTTAGTCTAATGAATGCAAAACTTGAACGTCACACTTTCTGGAAAACATGTCAGCAATTAGATTTAATGTGATAGACTATACAGGTAGGCATCTAACCTTTGACTCCTGAGGCTCCTTGCGGATTGCTTTCTGAAAAAACAGAGATGGATAGCTGGTTAAGAGAATGAATACAGCTTATGATCATCAAATGAATATCAAAGAAAGCAAATTAAGCAATGATGATTCCAAACCATGATATTGTACAGTAACTGCAAGATTTTACCAAGCTTAAGTATCAAACATCAAGCCAAGGAAGAATGTTTTGATGTTTATTTGCACTCAAATGTCAATCTAATTGCATTCAGTGGAAGGAATGTTTCCATGAGGATTAACACATTTCCTTGAGATTTGAAAGCAAGCCCTGCATCTATGTCACCCAGACCTTGACTACCTTATTCATGTCAGACATGTTTACATGAATTCCTCCTAACTGGGAACTGCACACTCCACACTATGAGAAAATCTCCTGAAGATGAACTCTTAACTTGACCAGGTACAACAAACTAGATAGCAGCACGCATGTTAGCATAGCATTTCATAGAACTGACAGCAGCACTGAACATGAACTTAAAAGTTTACATGATGAAATTATGATCCTATGGTTAATGGTTAACCTTCCTCATGAACAAAGATATTAAGAACGCAACATCATCAGGTCTTTTAACATTAATTAAAGATCAGTTATTCCAAGAAAGTTTCTGCGTTTACACAAGGCCTTTACAGCCCCCCTCGCCTGCTTCAAATGTTGTAGCAAAAATTTCTACTTGAGCTAATGTTTCATTAAAAGACCTTCAAATTTGTTGTTTAACCATAGAGTGATCAAAATAAACATCCAATAAACTTTTGAGTGGTATCATATATAGTCGTCTAGATTTATCGATCTAACAAAAACCAATAAAGGGACCAATAAAACCCTTCATCCAAAATAAAAACTCTATCAGACACCCCAAACTAAATCCCTAATTTCCAAAGTCTCATGAAAGTTTTAAAACTCAAAATTCCTGAATTTCTCATCCAAACAGTTGAATAAACCAAACCACAATTAAAAAAAAAAAATAGCAGTAATAACAGAAAACATACCAAGCTAGACTTCAGTTTCTCCACAAACTCACTATTCTTAAACCCGCCAAATATCTCACCAAACTCACTTTTCTTCTCCAATTCCCTAAACCTCCTTTTCAAAACACGTATTGGTTCCCATTCCCCGAATTGCCCTCCCCCTTCCTCCTTCCCCTCCCCCCAGAACTCCCTAAACCCCAATCTCCTCCTCCTGTCAAATCCCACAATCCCACCCCTATCCTCATCCTCCCCCTCCGCCACAATTACATTCTTTATCGCCGACAAATCAATCCCTAACTTCGCTGTAGGTCCCCACTTCTCTAAAACTTTCTTACTTATCTCAGGCGCGGAATAAACTCTCCGGATTTCGGAAATTTTTGGCTGCAACTTCTTCACAAAATCGATTTCTGTGGGCGAAGTAGAGGGTTTGAGCGGTGAAGGTACAGAGAAAGATGCAATTGAAGCTGAATTGAAGAAGTTTTCGATTTCGCGATCGAATGAGTTGGCTAAGTTCTTGAATGAGTTGGCTCGCGCTCTCATAAGTTGGAGATCCGCGTCAGCCGAGTCACGTACCTCTTTCCATCCTCGTGAGATTAAAGAGAGAGCCGTGTTGTTGCTATTGTTTCTTGTTGATGTTGAAGCTGCTTCCATTGTTCAGTTTGTACAATTAGGGTTTCCTAATTTCTTAAATTTTGGATTTTTTTTTTTTTTTTTTTTTTTTTTTTTTTTTTTTGCAGAGAGTTTTTCGTGGAAGGGAAACACTGAAGAGACGTAAATCTGAAAGAAACGAGGAAGAAGAGGGTTTCTTCCTGTTTTTTAAAGGTTCTCAACGGCTAAGAGTTCGGGATGTTTTTAATTTGGTAAGAATACATTTCAGTCTCACAATTAAAATATATTATTTCAATTGAACTCTTAAGGCTTGCTTGTTAGGAATTAATATTACAGGTTGTTTGGAACCAATTCTTTATTGTAATTGTTGAATTTAATTAATAAATAAGTTAAATTCATATATTTAGAAGAGATAAATTTATTTTATTTTATTTTATATTCTCATTACCTCATTTTATTTTTTTTAAAGGTCTTCCAAAAAAAAAGATATGTAGATAAATATTTTAGGAGAGTAAATTTTAACATTAAAATTTTTCTTTTAAGATTTGTAAATAAGAGTGATTAGTCTTTAATTTACTTTTGTATAATTTTTAAAGATTGAATTTCATTTGAAATTCGATTAATAACACTTAATATAGTTCTAATCTTTGATGTATTATTATTTTTCCCTAATGAAAAGGGTAAAAATTGTTCGATTTCGAAGACGGATACTCAAACGAAAACATTATACACATGGGATACTGATTTGTAATTGTTCTTTTTTATTTTCTACAAGGTTCTGGAAGTGAAACACGTGGTTGGACATGTAGGATCTTAGAGGGAGGGGAGATTTCGGCGGGTGATGACTGGGCTCGTCACATGGGATGGTGAGGTGGCAGGATGAGATTGGGCAGGGTAGATTCTTCCGCGAATTATCTGTTGCCTCAGACGAATATTCTGGCTTAAAGGATATGCTGCCAAGGAGTGTGCATGGGTGAGGGTGCATGGAAGGTTGATGGATTTCCACCGTTCAAATTAGCTTCATTACCATTATATAAAGTTTGCATTATGTACGGTTGCTTTAATAGTTAAACCTGAGTGGGAGCTCGACTCAAAACGTGTTTGGCAGTGTGATAGTGGTTGCTTTTTAAATAGTTTTTCGTGTCAAAATACATGTCAATGATATTTTTTTTATTTTTTTAAAATCATTTTTTATATCAGCACATCAAAATGATCCAAAAAGTACAAACCGTACTCAATTTTAGCAAAAAAATCAAAATCAAAATTTGATGAAACGCAGGTACAAACATAATGTCAAACGGTGTCTCAGTTCCATGCTGGGATTAAGGGGTATTTGAAATTTTTTAAAATATTTTTTATTTAAATATATATTAAAATAATATTATTTATTTTTGATATTAGTATGTATATAATATTAATTTGAAGTAAAAAAAAATTATTTACTTTTAAAAATACTTTTAAAATATAAAAATAAACAGAATTGTGAGCCAGCCAAATACATTTCCAAGGAGGTTTTTTTAGGGTTCCAATCACATCTTGAAAGGGTAGAGGCTACGATAAAGACAAATTTGAAGACTGGCGAGCCCTTAAGAAACAAGTTATTCAAGATGAAGACATGAGTGGCTTGCTATATCCCATTTGTGTTTGTGGGCTGAATTAAAACTTGATCCCATCATTCTTTTGTTCCTTCTGTTCTTCGCCGTCCATGTCAAGAATCAAGATCCGTGATGTCTGTTAGATCAACATCACTGCAGACATTTTGATTTTGTTCAAAGAGAGGTCACCTCCTAGCCGAGTAGCGATCGATCCAATGGAATTCTACCCAAAAAGTTTTGTTTATTGGCCCTTCATCCATCTACAGTTATTTCTCTATTGTTTTTAGTGCTGCTAGTACTAGTATTTTTTTTCTTAGCGATTTTAGAAATTAAGAGGAATGATGAGTTTGTATGAAAGAAAAGAAATCAATGAATTTTAAAGTTTAAATTATTAGATAATATTTTTAAAAATAATTTTATATTATTTTTTAACATGGTGTCTCGGGTAAAAAAAATTTAAATTTAAAACTTCACAAGCCTGCTATTATTTTAGTATTTAATTTTATTGATTTAATTAATTAGAATAAAAATAATAAGATTTAAATTTATAATTGTTTTATTATTAATATTTTAATATTATATTAAATAATGTATTTATTAGTCAAGCCAATCATGAATATTGTGTTAGGATATTTTGCAATCCTAAAGATCATGAAAATCATGTTAGGATATCCCACTAAAAATCATAAAGATAATGTTGAATTCAAACTCCATGAAATTGTTATATACATACTATGGAGTTTGAATTTCACGAGAATTATGGGATAAGTATGTATGTATCAATACAATATTGTTGAGTTTTACTCGAACTAACTCGTCCATTTCTTAGTTTTTACTTAGTATTAGAACTACACGATATACACAATGATAATCCATGTCCAATTTGTTTCCTTTAAATAATGTTTTTGCATTTAATTACTCCATCAAATATCACCTCTTTAGTTTTTTTTTATTATTATTAACATAAATGTCTTGGCCAGCTTACACGCACCTCGACCGATTCGATTGGTTTTTTAAAAATTCTAATCAATTAAATCAAATTTTTTTCATGATTCGATTTTTTTTATTTTTTTTCTGATTTTCTTAATTTAATTAGTTTTTTAATTTTTTTTACTTATCTATATTCTTACTTGGATCTCACTCACAGCACTCACTACTTCTTTAGCTTCTCAATCTACCACCTCATACCTTTCTTTTATCCTTTAACAAGAATCTTCTACCAATATGTTAGACATACATGCATCCACCTTCTAAGGACTATAAGTACTTGAATTATGTTTCTAAGCTCTATAAATTTTGATATGGCCTTCAACAAACACCATGTGCTTGTTTATACACTATTACAAGCTCTTCTACAACTTGAACGTTATTGGTTCAGATATTATTAAGTGTCATCGTTGGATTAATCCATGAACTTGGTAAGGGTTTTGCAGTGAAATATCTAGGCAGTCTCTTCTATTTCTTGAGTATTTAGGCTTCACACAATGTTCACGATCTTCCTCTCCATAAGAGAATGTATATTAGTGACCTCCTTCGTTGCACTTATGCACTCATTATTTATTAAATTGATTAATATTTATATATTTTAAAGAAATTGCAATATTTAATCTATCCTTATAAATTTAATTGCTTGCAATGTATAGGGTTATTGTTGAATCTGTTAGGATACTCCACGAAATCAAACACACATCAATTTATGTGGTTCAGCAACTTACCTACTCCACAGAGCTACTGGTTTGTATTAATCAAGCTTAGAAATAATACAAACAACAAAACAAGGAGGAGGAGAAAGTTCTTCTCTACTCAACTCAACTCTCACTAGCTCTCTCTCTGTGTTTCTCTTAATTTCGTGTCTCACATAGCTCTCATTAGCACCCTCTACTTATAGCTGATGTAGGAGACAATCCTCTCCACTTTAGTCAATTATAACAGCCACTTCTCCCACCATATTTAATGTTTTGGCAACCATTCTTGACCTTCACCATGCAGCCATATTTGACATGGCAGCCAACAGCCAGTTTGTGTTCATACATAACAATCTCCCACTTGGACATAAATGGTGTTATATCCATCTTTTAGTCTTGGAGGCCAACTGAAGCTTTACACAGCTTCAGTTTATCAAGAGTAACTCCTTTGGTTAACATGTCATCTGGATTCTTGCTTCCACAGACCTTTTCTAGCATTAGTTGCTCATCGTCAAGCAATTGTCGGATGAAGTGATATTTGATTTGAATATGCTTAGTCTTAGAGTGAAATGTTGGATTCTTGGCAAGGAAGATTGCACTCTAACTGTCGCTATACAGAGTACCCTTTTCATTCATCTTGCCTAATTCTTGTAAGAAACTCTGTAGCCATACTATCTCTTTTGCAGATTCTAAAACTACAACATATTCAGCTTTTGTTGTTGAAAGAGCGACGATCTTTTGCAAGGTAGAACTCCAGGAAACAGCAGTACCTCCTAAAGTATATACATATCATGTAGTGCTCTTTCTGCTATCAACATCTCCTGTTAAATCAGCGTTTACAAAACCTTCAAGTTTCAAACCACCAGCTGTGAAAGTAAGACAAGTCTCCGAGGAAACTTTTAAGTATCTCATGATCCATTTTACCGCCTCCCAATGCTGTTTTCTAGGATTGCTCATATATCGGCTTATAACTCCCATTGTATAGGCAATGTCTGATCTGGTACAAACCATAGAATACATCAAGGAGCCGATAGCTGAGGTGTATGGAATCTTATCCATGTATCCACATTCTAGCTCAGTTTTTGGTGACTGGTCTTTGCTGAGCTTGAAATGATTCCTCAGAGGTGTACTTACTGGTTTAGCATTATCCATACTAAACCTGCTGAGAACCTTCTTGACATACTATGTTTGTGAAAGCTTTGGTATGCCTTTGTCTTTATCTCTGATGATTCTCATGTCAAGTATTTGTTTAGCAGCTCCCAAATCCTTCATTTCAAACTGTTTTGACAACTGTTGTTTTAACTTGTCAATCTCTTCAATGTTGAATCCTACAATCAACATATCATCCACATATAATAGTAGAATGATGTAGGAGTTGTCAAAATGTTTGACATAGCAACAATGATCAGCCCAGCATCTTGTGTACCCCGAACTACACATGAAGTTGTCAAACTTCTTGTACCACTATCTTGGAGCTTGCTTCAAACCGTATAAGCTTTTCTTTAGCTTGCAGACTTTATTCTCCTTTCCTTGTATTGCAAACCCCTCTGGTTGTTGCATATAAATGTCTTCCTCTAAGTCACCATGAAGAAATGTTGTTTTTACATCTAATTGTTTAAGATGTAAATTTTTTGTAGCTACTATCCCCAGAACAACTCTGATTGTTGTGAGCTTCACAACTGGAGAAAATATCTTAGAGTAGTCAATCCCTTTCTTTTGTTGAAACCCTTTTACAACAAGTCTTGCCTTGAACCGTTTGCTTCCATCATACTCAGTCTTTACTCTGTAAACCCATTTATTTTGCAAGGCCTTCTTTCCTTCAGGTAGTGTGGTTAGCTCCCAAGTCTTATTCTTTAATAACAAATCCATCTCATCCTTCATGGCTAACTCCCACTTGCTTGAGTTTCCATCTTGTAAGGATTCTTCATAAGTTAGCGGTTCACCACCATCTGTCAGCAAAATATAATTCAATAGAAGTGTGAATCGTTGTGGGGGCTTTACAGTCCTTGAAGACCTGTGAACATAAACAGTTGGTTCACTTGGCTCCATATCTTATTATATAGTAGTGGGTACAAATGTGCTTGAGTCTTCTTGTAAAGACTTTTGATTATTGTTTTGCTTAGTAACATCGGGAAGCCCTTCTAATCTTATGAATTCAGATCTTTGTGGATTTGTATCTGAATCAGCCATATCTGTTTCTATACTTGATCTGTCTTTGTACAGAACTTTCTCATTAAAGATCACGTTCCTGCTTCTGATAATCTTTCTATTCTGATCATCCCATAATCGAAATCCAAATTCTTCATCTCCATAGCCAATGAAGAAACATTTCTTGGATTTGGCATCTAACTTGTTGCAAGCATCAGAATATATATGAATATAGGAAACACACCCAAAGACCTTTAGATGAGAGAGTTGTACCTCTTTTCCTCTTCATACTTCCTCGGGCAATCTGAATTCCATAAGAACTGATGGACCACGATTGATTAAGTAAACTACAATATGAACTACATCAGCCCAGAATGTTTGAGGTAACCTTGAATGCAACCTCATGCTTCTAGCTCGTTCATTAATGGTCATATTCATCCGTTCAGTAATGCCATTCTATTATGGTGTGCCTGGAACAATCTTTTCCATTCTGATACCATTAACAGCGCAATACTCTTGGAAACCTTCATCAATGTATTCTCCTCCATTATCAAATCTTAAGCATTTTAACTTTAGACCTGATTCAGTCTCAACCATAGCCTTCCATTTCTTGAATGTTTCAAACACATCAGATTTATTTTTCAGAAAGTAGATCCATACCTTCCTACTGAAATCATCAATGAAAGTCACATAATACTGAGAACCTCCAAGAGATGCTACTGAAGACGGTCCCCATAAATCTGTGTGTACCAGTTCTAGCTTTCTTGGCCGTAAGGTCCTGCCAACCTTTAAGAAACTGAGCTTCTTATGTTTTCCAAGAGCACAACTTTCACAAATGTCTAGATCGATATTTTTTAACTCTGGCAACCTTCCCTTTGACTGAAGTATCTTCATCCCCTTTTGACTCATATGGCCAAGTCTACAATGCCATAGCTGTGCTTGAATTTCTGCTTCAGTAGAGGTAATGATGTTTGCAAATCTTATAGTCATATACAAGGTGCCGGTTTTCTTTTCACGAGCTAAAACCATTGCTCCCTTTGATACTTTCCACATACCTCCAGCAAAAAGTATTGAATGACTACTATCATCAAGTTGTCCGACAGAGATCAACTTATTCTTTAATCCAGGAACATGCCTTACATTTTGCAAGTTCCATATAGATCCATTCATTGTCTTGATTTGCACATCTCATATACCCACAATATCTATTGGTTGTCCATCACCCAGATAGACTACACTGTGATCTCCAGCAACATAATTTTGCATCATTTCATGGTGTGGCGTATAGTGGAATGAAGCACCAGAATCAAGAATCCAATCATCAATTGGACTTTGTACAACAAGAATTAAAGTATCTTATACCTCATCTGTGGTAGCGTTTGTAGAGTCAGCTTCAGGTTTTTTCGGTTTTGTGCAATTCCTTATGAAATGACCAGGTTAGCCACAATTCCAACATTCAACCTGCTTTCTGGGTCCAAACTTGCTTTTACTTCTGTATCTTGATTTTGATCTGCCTCTCGATAAGCCTCTATCATGTCTCCTCCCTCGAGTGTTGATGTTGAGAGCTGAATCTGAACTTGAGTTTTCACCTGAGTCTTTCCTTCGCACTTCTTCAGCCAAAATCAAGTCTTGAATGTCATCATATTTTAGTTTGGATTTTCCAGCTGAATTGCTCACGGCTGTCCTCATACCTTCCCAACTGCTTGAAAGTGAAGCTAGCAAGATGAGTGCACGAATCTAATCATCAAACTCAATCTCAACAAATGACAATTGATTTGTGATGGTATTAAAGTTGTTGAGGTGTTGTGTAACAGAGGTGCCTTCAGTCATCTTCAAGTTGAACAACTTTTTCATCAGGTGCACTTTATTGACAAAGCTTCCATTAATCTTGCAGTGGATTTTTTTTTTGTAACATTGTGAGCAACTCTTCTTGATAAGAATAGCCGGATAATACTCAAAACTTGTTTATCAAGAAGTAGCCATTCTTCTTCTTGCATATTCTTTGGTTTGCTCTCCAATAAAGGAAAATGAAGTTTCTTCCCATGTAGATAATCTTCAATTTGCATTTTTCAATATCCAAAAGCTATCCCATCAAATTTTTTAATTCCAGCAGCCTTTATTTCATCTGTCATTTTTAATACTTCTCCGATTTGAATTTATCAAATCTGACCTTACGGATGTGTCCAGAACGGCCAACAATGTTGGAAACAACACTGAGATCACCCAAATCGGACTTCGGATGGCTCAGATTTTAGCAATCCAAGTTTTGGATCCATAAACAATGCAGATGAAGCCGCGTGTCAACCGAAATAAAGCCTGCATCGCACCGGATCAAAACTCAGTAATGATGACATGGCAAGATGACGTGTCAGTCACGTAAGCAAACCGAGACCCACCCTGATGACGTGGCACCAGTGCATGGATTTATTAATGATGTGGTATGTGTTGACATGACTTGCTGACTAGACGGATGACGCGGTTGTTGACTGTACAGACTTGTTGATGTTTTGCTGACTGGATGATGTCGTGGCGGGTCAACCCGGCCCGGTTGCAGGAAGTCGGGCGAAGAAGGAGCGTGGGTACGCGTGGGTGCGCATGGGCAATTCTAACGTCGGCATGTGTTGGCGTGTTCAGGCATGCAAGACGTCGATTCTTCGCCAGGTTTTCACCAATGGATTCGTCTGGTCTTCCTCTACACTATGGTATGTTTAAAAACACATTGTGAGAACTTTGATTTTTGAGTTTGGATCAAACACCCTCTTTTTCAAGAATAAGCTATGATATCAGTTGTTAGGATACTCCACAAAATCAAACACACATCAATTTACGTGGTTCGGCAACTTGCCTACTCCACAAAGCTACTGGTTTGTATTAATCAAGCTTATAAACAATACAAACGACAAAACAAGGAGGAGGAGAAAGTT
Organism: Populus alba; assembly: GCF_005239225.2. Classification (NCBI taxonomy): domain Eukaryota; kingdom Viridiplantae; phylum Streptophyta; class Magnoliopsida; order Malpighiales; family Salicaceae; genus Populus; species Populus alba. The sequence continues at coordinate 6,612,705 of NC_133299.1, forward strand.
CTTCTCTACTCAACTCAACTCTCACTAGCTCTCTCTCTGTGTTTCTCTTAATTTCGTGTCTCACACAGCTCTCATTAGCACCCTCTACTTATAGCTGATGTAGGAGACAATCCTCTCCACTTTAGTCAATTATAGCAGACACTCCTCCCACCATATTTAATGTTTCGGCAACCACTCTTGACCTTCACCAAGCAGTCATATTTGACATGGCAGCCAACAGCTAGTTTGTGTCCATACATAACAGAATCTTCTTTAAAGTCATATATTCTAATCCAAACTAAAGAAAACATTCTCAAACGAGATACTCAAACCTAATTTAATTTATTAGAAAATAACCATGAAGAAAAAATAATTTTTGCAAAATATAATAATTTTTTTTGTTTTCAATTTATTTTTAAATAGATCTTGTGTCGATTGAGTTTTTCAAAGGAAAATATTTTCGTTAATTTGTATAAAAATATATAATGCATCATAGTTATATACTCAAATGACACTGTGGTCCGTCGAGCAAAATATCTTTTTTTTTATTAATATAGATGTCTGGATCTGCTTGAGCGTATATTAATTAATTTCATAGACTCTAAAATTAATAATTATAAATTTTCAATAATCTTAAAATTTGTGAGACTCGGTGAATAAAATCAAATTTCTTTTTGAAAATGGATTTGTTGACGTAATGTATTCGAGAACAACAGTGAAGACTTCGCCATTTATTGCAAAAATGGGATTCTTGTTGTGGATCAAGGAACGATGGGACAGACCAAGCCGTCTCCGTCGAAGGTGGGGCTCTTGAAGTCATTGCGTCTTGTGACCACCAATATTTATGGGATGGCAGCTGCAGCAGCAGCCGTTGGGGTTTATTGTGCTAGCAGGAATGCTGCTGATATTGGCTCAAGGTGCCAGTAGAAGATTTCACAAGGAGGCTTGCAGGTTGCAACAGCCCTGCTCCAGGTGAATGAACCCCGAATTACAGCAACACCAATCCAGGCGACTCAATTGCTTGCCTCCCAGCAAGCGTTTAAATTTTATTTCTTGATCTGGTCACTAAATGGTTTTGGGCTAGGAATCCCTCTACATGATGTACACTTCATAATTGTCCATTTTTTCTATTTTATACTGATTTGGAAGCGTCTCTATAAGCATTTAAAATTTGTAACAAGCTAAGCTGGTGATGAACAAAAATATCGACACATCGATTAAAGGATGAGAAACCTTAAAATGAAGGGCAATGGATGTGATTTTCTATTGACCACAACCCAAGGGGTCAAGGGGAAGATTGCTTCCAACAGGACAGGTCCTAGATGCAGAAAACAATAGAAATTATACGCTCACTCGAAATTCTTTGTAGGTACGGGCTCCCTCTCAAACTGTCCGAGTGATGTGATAGCACTATAAAATGTTCATTGATGAGCAACGGGGGTTTAAACAGTTTGATAGATCTGTGGCCATGTTTTACGAGCCCTGCTTCTATATGTTTGTTTTAAAGGTTGAGTGTAGAATCCACTAAAAAAGCTATAAAAAACAAGAAAAAATAACTTTTGTAGTTAAGTTTTATGCATAATTGGATTATACTCAACCACAACCTCATCCACAAAAGCTAAAACAAACATACCAATTGCTTATCACTGCTCCCTTTCTGCAGAGTTGACTAATCTGTTTCACGTTCAAAAAACAATGGCCTTGCTTACTAGCAAACCCAACCAGAAAAGCAATCAAAAATATAATAAACCACCAAGAAAAAGGGTAATACCCGGTAATCTGATGCAAAATTGGAATACCACGGGGGGTATGAATTCCATGTTACAAAGAACGCTTAAATCAACACGAAAGGGCAAAATGGGGGATCAACTACACCAAATATGAAAGAATGCGTTTGGGTGTCAGGAAAACATAAGTTAGAAGTTTCCTTCAAAGACGGTTCTTTCTATTTTATTATTGATCTCCTAAACAAGTAGAACTGCATTTATACATCCGTCATTCTCCGGGTTATTTGTTACTTGAGCATATTTACCTGCATCAACCCCATAGAAAGCCAAATTAGCAAAGCAATTGAAAGATGCGATTATAGTTGAAACAATATCGGCAGTGAAACCAAGTTTAGCCAGCCAGACTTACCCCAAACAACTTTACCAGCTGGTGTGACAAGACCTAACTCACTGACATTCACCTGAAATTTGAAATGATGAGAAATAAGTGATCAGGCAACGCCAAACAAGATATATAAACAGGCTCACGGAGATAAATTGGTATTTGAGAGAGAGAGAGGGGGGGGTATTTACCTCAATGATAGTTCCCTTGGTAATCACACCAAGAGATGTGTACGTAGGACCATTAGGGTTTTTCTTTACTCCAATGATCTCAAGGTTGAAGGTGCACTTGAGCTCAGGGTGTGTCACATGAGCCTTAGTGAATCGCAACCCTGTGGGACGAATAAAACGCTCATACTTGGGAGGTTTTCTTGTAAAACCTGGTCCTACAAATGTGGCCTTAGTAACCATTCTCTTCCACTGCTTGGCTGCAAAAGAAAGCCAAAAACATTACGGTCATTTCTAGGTTAACATCTCTCGGATGTTTTAACATAATACAAAACCTCAAATGCACATGAAAATATTTATTTTTGTACATGCACAAAAACACAAGCCTCATGGATGGGTAAAAAAAGGATTACAATGTGGGGTACAAAGTAAGGATTTCTGTACTTGTTCTTTTTAATCTGTGAACTAATAGTTTATCACCCCAGTTTCCGAACTGACCACACCCTGAATTGTATGCTACCTTAATTCAGGTATCAAATTATTTTTATCAACAAGCCAACGGTGTTCAACCCACATTCCTAACTGACCATAACCTGAATTGAATGTGATCCAAATTCAGGAGTATATGCGATTTGTCTAATAAGAATTTAAGAGGTGCTTCATGAAGACGGAGAAAAATTGGCAAAGTGCTTACTCTTCCGTTTTCCAGATCTAATAACTTTAAACATCTCATCCTCTGCAACAGGCCTCACCTAAAGAAAGAAAAGGACTTCCAAGTGAGACACTAATAATCATTCAAAGTGTTGAGCAATCAGCATATTCAAGCAATAATTCATAATGGAGAATAAGTCAGAGAGGCACATGATGGAGATGCTAAGGAAAAATTGAACTCCATCTTACCTTAGGTAGAGGGACCTCCCATTTTCCAGCCTTCTCTTTCCTCTTTTGCTTTATACTGTTGCTAAGAATCTACATATAGCACCATGTCACATATTTTATTTCATAACATGTAAGAATAAGAGAGATGATTTATAGTCATATCAGCCAAAAAGCATTACCTTTGCTCGTGTAGTGTTTTCACGATCCAACAGATAGGCAGGAACAGCTCCATCGCGAACATCATCATCCACCTTGCGCCTAGATGTTGACTCCTCATGCATAGCCAATCTGTTGACATGATACAGAATTATCCACATGCATAACTGGCAATAACTGCTAGATTCATGAAGAGAATATGTAAAAGTAACTAGACAATGTTGACATCCCAATGCTGCATAACCACAAGCTAATATATGCAAAACCCAATTTTACAAGAAAATATAATTGTGAGGATGCATCTCTTTTGCATGTATTCCGACCAGAACTTACACAAATGTTTTAACAGCAAGAGAAAGGCAAACGAGAGAGAAGTACTCTGAAACGTAAAGCCAACAACTTTAAAACCGATTCCTAGCTTATAAATCAAATTCCCTAGCTAAAGCCAATAGATAACCACCGCATTTACTTCTCACCTTTGGCACCACCAAGTAATCATACACAGACATAATCTCTGTACATCCTAACCAGCTACGCAAAACTGCTAAACAACCATACGATGAGAAATGAAACACGACTTAAGACATTAAAATTGATGTCTCCAATTCGCGGTAAAAAATAAATTTCAATACTAAAGAAGAGCACATCATCACCAATAGAAATATACTAGTTTCGTATAATCAAAACTTAATTACCAACAACTTGATCAGTATGATTAAGAAAAGACTAACGTTTTCTTCATGAGAGCCTTCTCAGCATAATTTTTCTTGGCGATCATCTTTCCCTTAATACCCAAAGCCTGTTCCCATCCAACCACAAAAACAACAAAAACAGTCACATTAAAATTAAACATGAAACAGCAAATTCAAGAAAGAAAAAAGGTGTAAAAGACAAAGAGGACCTTCTGGGCTCTCTCAGAGTGTTTGTGGACTTCACGCGCCTCCTTCTTGCGCTTACGCTCGAAATGATCGAGGCGGTATCCATGCCTCTTCCTGTGCAGCTCTATGTAATCTCCTTGCGGCTACACAAATCAAATCAAGTCAAATCAAATCAAACTAAACTATTCTTGATCAGTCACAGAAGAGATGAGCTTATCAGAGGCAAACCATGGTGCCTTCACTTCGAGTTTACAAAGACTGTTTTTCCTTTTCCCCTTCTTTTTTTTTTTTTTGTGCGTGTGAGCGTGAGGAAGGAGGGGAGAGAAACCCTAATTTGGGGTTTTCAAAGTGTGGATCCGTGCAAGGTAGCTAGCTGACAATGTATTGGGTCGGTGCAATATTTGGGCTAAACCGAATGGAGTCTGGTTGGGTTGCGTTGGGCTTTTATATATAATGGTAGTTTTGGACTTAGTGGGTTACAAATTGGGTCAAAAAATATCGTTCCTACCAGGCCTTTTGAGGGTAGCATGCCTTCTCTTCTTTCTACCGGAGCTTTTTAGCAACCCAGGAATTTTTTGGACCTGGAAACATAATGTAAATTATATTTTTTTAAATTAAAAACATTATTATTAAAAATTATTTTTTTATATTTTTATATCTTTTTGATGTGTTGATATAAAAAATAATTTTTAAAAAATAAAAAAATATTATTTATTTCAATTATTATTAAAATTCTAAAGAATAATTTTATATTATCACTAATTATTATTTATTTCAATTAAATTTAAGTAAATTTATAGAAAATAAATAAATAAAATTAATAGAATAATTAATAAGAAATAGTGACAAAACGATGAAATGGATTACCATGTGGCATTAATTAGTTTACAAGTTTTGCCAAATTAATTAGAAAATAATATTTTTTTTATTAACATAAGTGTCTAGACCAGCTTACGGGTACCTCAATTATCCTCATAAATTCTAAAGTTAACAATCATGTAAATTTCCTGTGATCTAAGATTTGTAATACTCAAACTAGTAATTTTTTAAAAAAATAAATTTAAAATTTGATCAGTTGAGTTACAGTTCTTAAAATTAAAAATAATTTTATTTGTGTGGTGTAACAATACTAGCTAGGATTTGTGTCCATCCAAATCGTTATAATGATTGCATCATCAATGAATATGTTGATTTTAAACCTAATGATCAATTTGTTAGCTATGCCATGAATTTGATAAAATCATAATTAAATTATCATCAATTAATTCTACATGTATAAGATGTAGCAAATTGGAACCAAATTATAAATGAATGAAATCATAGAAAAGAGATTCAATATAAGCGACTTATATAACCAAACCAAGCTATCTGAACATATTTTTTATATGATATGTAAAACTCTTAAGATATAATAGGCATATCTTAATTAAATATGCCAACACTATATAGAAAGAAACTTTTTATCAACTCATATTAAATCTACAAAAAAAAACCAAATTTAAACCTTAAAGTACCCTAAAATTAACATGCGCAAAATTTTATTGAATTATGTAACCAAATCTATTACATGAACATAATTTTGATAAATTTTGTAATGAACTTATAATGGGCTAACATAATCATTTTAATTCAATGAATTTGACTTAATAAAAATTTTTTTAAAAAAAAATCAAATAATCCCTAAAAAAAATACTTTTAAAATTTAAATTCAAAGTGAAAAATAACTAATGTTACGAGAAAATGCAAGAAATCTAAATAAACTTAGAATTCAAATCAAATTAACTGAGATTTTGTTGAATAGAATGGTTTTAATAGTTGTTAGGACTTTTACATGTTTCATTCAAAATCCAGCTTTGTAATTAACGTGGAGTAAACTTGTCAACCAAGATCTTGGGTGACTAGATAAAAATTTGTAAAAACTCTTTTTTTACAATATATTTTTTTTCTATTTAAAAACTTTTTAAAAAATATTTTTCAAAATTCACTATATAAATTATCTCAAGTAGCTGCTAGAAATAATTGTCTTGGTGTCTTTCTCTCTTCCCACCATCTTCTCTCTCTTCCTATATTATTGGAGTCTTGGACTGAAATGAAGCAAAAAAGAAATATGAGGATTGAAGTATTAAAAATATTTAGAACGTTTAAAACATGGTTACAATGAGATTGTCGGTTCATCAAGAAACTAACTTGTAATTTTTGTTTAACTTTAATGGCTACGATCGAAGGAGCCTCATCGTTAGCTTCGAGAATGATATAAAGTCATTGCTTTGGGGTTGGATCCGAAGGCACTCAAGGCGGCGACGGCATAAAATTTATGGAATAAATCAAGATTACACATAATTTATGAACTTTGTAATTCTAGTCAAATTCTTTTAGTAGTTTTTGAATGTCTCTATTTGTTTATTATTTGTAAAAAAAAAAAAGATTATTTGCAAGCTTCTTTTTTTTTTCCTTTACAAACATCTTTAAAATTCACACCATCTTTTCCTTTTTATAAATTTACTTTCTAAAGTCTTTTAAAAGACTTTAAACAGTAAATATTATAAAAAAAAAACGTTCCTTAAGTAATATAGCAATGTTTAAATTATTTAAAATTATAGAGTATGCACTAGTTTTCCAAAGGAAAATGACATGGAAGTTAGAATATATATGTTATGTGGACAAATTAACCAAAATGTGAGCTAAGCGAATTAATCATAGCAACAACTTAATTAATGTTAATGCTATACGTGCAATGTATTATGGTTGAATAGATTGATTTCCATAGTTGTTGTAGGAATTTTGCATGTTTTCTGAAAAATAAAGAATTCAAATTAATTTATGGTATATAAGTATTATTAGAACATGGTAATATTTGTGAAAAAGGATATGATTTTGAGAAAAATATATTTCAAAGAAAAGGGATTTGTCCCATTAAGTGGATTAGTGGCAGGATTTTCACCGTCAAATTAACCAAAATGTGAGCTAAGTAAGTAAATTAATCATAGCGATAGCTTAATTAATGTTAATGTTGTAACCACTTAAATCTTTTTAAAATCTTTATGCTAATAGCATCTTTTTTCTTGATGAAGTAACCACTTAAACCACAAATTTCACTGAATTTTTTATTATTATTATTATTAACATGAGTATCTGGATTATTTTGCACGCACATCAACTAATCTCACGGGTCTTAAAATTAAAGACTATGTAAACTTCTAATGGTCATCATATTAGCAACCACGGGACTTGAACTTAAGACCACAGGAGGAGCAAATTTCCACCGAATCTATTTTGCTTTGACGAAATACGTCTAGATGGATTACATATCGAGATACAATGATAGTTTATACTCCATGCAATACTTTATGTCCATCTTGTTGACTAGTTAAAAAAATTATCATAAAGCAAAATCATATGAGTAGGTGTTGTGTATTGTGATTATATAAATATTATTGAATTACTATGAATTCTCATTGTTCCATATATTTGTTTAATCAAAATAAATTTATGAATGTAATTACTATTATTTAATATAAGTCATGGACCTATCTGTTTCTCAAATTTATAACTCCTTAACAAGCTTTCATGGTTATCAAAATAAACTTAGCCTATAATGTCATAATATCATACATCTTTAATATAAGATTGATGCTATCGTGAACATTGAATATTTGACCACGAAGTTTTCCATTAAAAAGGGGTGACTATTATCAAGTAAAACTAAATGACAATGAGGAAATGCACCTTTACTTGTTTAAAAAGATAAAAGATTTGTATAATATCCTAACAAGGAATAGAAATAAAAATATTTTATCTATGTATTATTCAAATTATCCATTTTGCCTCGGAATAAAGGCATTCTCCTTTTAGGTTTTGGAAAACCATTTTTTCTAAGTATAACAACTATATACTCTCAGGAAAGGGGTCACTTTTCTCAAGTATAAAGACATTCTCCTCTTATGCAGGCATTCTCCTTATATATAGAAGCTTAATTCCCCTTAAATACAAAGAGTCACCTTACCTATATATAAATGTATTTTAATTTTAATGTTAGAACTCACCTTGTTCAGGTATAAAGGTTCGTTTCTAGGTATAAAGAGTCACCTTGTTTGAGTATAAAGGGTTAACACTTTTAAGGTACTGGGGGCTACCTTGTCCAAGTATAATGGCCTACACAAACTAACCTTTATGACTTGAAAGCGTTTTTATATGATAAGGTCATTAAAAAAAAAACCCCAAGTATACGTACTGGGATTTCACTAGATACATTCACCATATCTTGTGGAGCCTTTGCTATATCTAAGAATGGGATGTTTGGGACTCCCACACTACCCAAGGTATAAGGTGTGCTAAACATATAAATTTTAAGTTTTAAGACATTGAGTTTTCGTTTTTATAGCTGCACCTGTTTTTCAAACTATTTCTTGCTTGAAAAAACATTAAGTTAATGCTTTTTAAGTGTTTTTTATGTCTTTGATGTTCTAATATCAATAAATAAATAAATAATGGGAAAATATTATTTTTATGCATATTTTTTTTATTGAAAAGCACTCTGCACTGCATTACTTAACATACACTGAATTTAATCCCATATCCAAACCTAAAAATGTTCAACCTAAAGATCCTCCACATGTTGGGATGTGATGTTGGACCCATATTTGGGTAACATAAATAGGGTGTTTGACCTTAAAAAAAAAAAAAAAAAAAAACTAACAGTAATAACTTATAGAAAAATATAAATTCATAAAAACTCATACTCGGAAAATGTTCATTACAAAAGGGTAAAACCACACAAGACTAAGGCTATAAAAAAATTTAAAGAAATGAAAGCATAAATAAGTTAGCCATTTTAAGAGATTTATATAATTAGGTTATCTTTCACAGTCTTCATTGTAGAGTCATTAGCCTTCAGCATCTCTATAACTATAACAAGCTCCTTCTCCTCTAATAATTGATCTCCTTGCACCTCCATACCAGACTCTATCTCTGCGTTTTTAGGGCTTTTTTTTTAATCTTTATTGGCTCTTTATCCATGTTTTTCCATTAAGTAATAACGACACCACATCTGAGGAAAATCACCCTTAAATCAAGCATAAAAACAAGGTGGAAGGCTTCAAAAAAGTTCAACACCCCACCCTTAGACATTTTATAAAAGTAAAGATTACTCATTACTATAACCTATTTATCTCTTATGACATCTTTTAAAGTGCAAGTTCAACATATTTAGAAACTATTTCGAGACATTCCCTATAACATGAAGATATAAGGATTTTGTTTGGGCCTTTTTAGTTTTACTCCAAGCCATTTTTATAGTCAACTCTAACTCCTCAATCCTTTTGTGGTATGCCCATAGTTCTTAGTTGGCATTATAGACTAATTTCTTGGCTATTTAAAGCTTTATAGCTAACATAATTTTTTTTTATAAAAGGATTTGGGGTTTTATCTAAATTATAAAGACTAATGAGCATGATTCTTCTTCTTTTTAGCCAATGATAACCTAGGAGGAGGCATAAATCCTAATGTATTCTCCTCTAATAGGGGTTTTCTCATTTGGTGTGCTAACACTACCCTCAAAGATGATTGTTGAGGGGATGGGGGGAGTCGTCAGACTTGAACTATTAGGAGGGGTGGTAGTTGCCAAAGATACTAGTAGTGGTGTTAGATCATATATTGCATCAGAGGAAACACCACACCCCGACTATTGAGGGGAAAGGGATAGAGATAGGGTCCCATCACTGGATATAGACACCCTTTTCTTCTTCTTGTACCTTATTGACATCTTAGTTATAGCTTCTCCAAAGTTCATTCATTCGATCACAATATGAAGGTTTTCGTTTTGTTCATCTTTTTATTCTCATAAATGTTGATGAAGTTTCCATTCTATGTATATAAAAGTGAGCCTTTAACAAACATTTATATACCATTTATAACCAAATAAATACAACATTTTGAATTGAAATTATATTTAAACAAAGAAATCTTTTGAAGTTTGGAACTAAATTGATTGCAATTTTTATTATAATATTGTTAGAAAAGTTAAAGTTTAAGTTTGAGTTATTCATTTATCTAGCTGGCCTTTAGTAATTCTAATCAATGTATCATTAATGATAGTTGAACAATAAAAGATTACGGTTATTCTTATTTTTTGTTTTTTGAGAAATGATTAAGCCATTGTCAAGTGATGAAAGTATTGTTGAAATTAGGTGATATTTACCAAATGCATAATTATTCTATTTATACGTGCATTTCTAAAAAAAATCTAGTCTTTTAATTGAAATTGTATTTAAATAAAAAAAAAAAGCTTAAATATACTATTATTTTTATTATAGGATTGTTAAAGATGTGAAAATTCAAGTTTGAGACGCTCATTTATTTTTCTAATTCTTCACTAATTTTAGAATGTGTTTGGGAGTGTAATAAATATTACTTTTCAAAGTATTTTGGCTTGAAAATGCATTAAAATAATATATATTTTTTATTTTTAAAATTTATTTTTAATATCAGCACATCAAAACAATTTTAAAAACACTAGAGAAAATTAAATTAAAAAAATTAAAATTTAATAAAAAAAAACTAATCATGCTATAACCTTGAACATTCTCAATGGTATAATTAAACTCCAATCATTAAAGATTACTTGAATGATTAAGGCATTGTCAAGTAATAAAATTTTTTTATTGAAATTTGGTGAATGCAGAACTTAGATGTTGTTTTTTTTTTTTTTTTTATCAACTTTGTGCATCATTTCATAAAACTTTTTACTCCTACCTAATATTTTTTTTTGGAACATATTAATCCTGCCTAGCTTGTGGTATTGAAAAAAAAATTTGTCCCTATATGATGCTATGATCATCCATTCTCCTATCATAATTATTGCTACAAGATTCCATATAATGCAGCCATTCTCTAGACCACTCAACTCAGCACTCACAGAATCCGCGTTATGATCACTATTAAATCACAGATTATAAAATAAAGTAATAATATTTTTTTGGTAATATTTAAAGTATCAATTATTTTTTAAAATATTTTTTTATATAAAAATATTTTTTTTATTTTAAAATTTATTTTTAAAATAGCACATTAAAATAAAAAAAATAAAAAAAACTTTAAAAATTTTCAAAAACATTTTCCTTAACTCAAAAACAGCCTCAATCTTCGTATCTCTACCATTTTAATTCAAGAAATTAATAATCTCCATCTTCATGTCACCATCCTTTTGCAAATAACTGTCCGTCCAAATACAAAATTGCCCTTCGTAGTTTTTAATTATTATGAGAAAAGAGGAGGGGCACGTTAGCAGAGAGAATTAGAGAAGCATGAACTCCAACAATGATACTTTTCCTGGAATAATGCTAGATAAATGAAATCACTCCATAGATTCTAAAACAAGGTACTCTTCTCTTTCTCGTTCTTTTTACTTGTGAAATTCAGTTTAAAATTCCCACATTTTTAATTGTGAAATTGCCCTTCTCTTCATTCTTCATAGATCCACCTTTACTGGTACTTTGTTGGCCTTGAAGTTTGATTTGTTTCTTTACCTTTCTTGGCATTTTTCCCTTCAGGTCCATTGTAGACTTCATGTCATGCAGTCCATTCCAAATACTGAAATTCTGTTTTTTGTCACTTTTTTTTTCATGCAAGATTTGATATGGGCTATTCAAGTGCCAGTCTTTGATACTGAAATGAAGCTTCTTCTGTATATCTTGCTGGTTGCAATGGTTATTTATGAATCAAAAGATGACAACTTGACAGATCTACCATGAGAAACCACCACATAAAGCTTGTTTTAGCACTCTGTTCTCTTGTTACAGTGGTTTTCAGTGTCACTGACTCCAATGACTTTGCCATTCTCAAAGCATTTAGAGAAGGGTTAGAGAACCCTGGACTTTTGGAGTGGCCTGCTGATGGTGACGACCCTTGTGGTCAATCTTGGAAACATGTTTTGTGTTCTGGTTCAAGGGTCACTCAAATTCAGGTTCAGAATATGAGCTTGAAAGGTACCTTGCCTCAAAACCTCAACAAGCTTACAAAACTCCAAAGGTTAGGCCTTCAAAGGAACCAATTTACCGGAGCTTTGCCATCCCTCGGTGGGTTATCGGAGCTACAGTATGTTTATTTGGATTTCAATCAGTTCGATTCGATTCCTTCTAATTGTTTTGATGGTTTGGTGAGCTTGCAATTCTTGGCATTGGATAGCAATAATTTCAATGCCAGTACAGGGTGGTCATTCCCTGAGGGTTTGCAAGATTCTGCACAATTGACCAATCTTTCTTGTATGTTTTGTAATTTGGCCGGTCCCTTGCCTGTTTTTCTAGGGAGCTTGCCATCTCTACAGAGCTTGAAACTTTCAGGCAATAATTTATCTGGTGAGATTCCTGTAAGCTTCAAAGGAGGCATGTCTTTACAGAATCTATGGTTAAATGATCAGAATGGAGGTGGGTTGAGTGGCACTATTGATGTGGTTACTACAATGGATTCGGTCAATGTTCTATGGCTTCATGGGAACCAGTTCACAGGTACAATTCCAGAGAGCATTGGTAATTTGACTGTTTTGCAGGATCTCAATCTTAATGGTAATCAACTTGTTGGATTCGTACCGGATAGCCTAGCAAAAATGCCATTGCAGCATTTAGATTTGAACAATAATCAGTTAATGGGTCCGATTCCAAAGTTTAAAGCAACTGAAGTGTCTTGTACTTCAAATGCATTTTGTCAATCCACTCCAGGTGTCCCTTGTGCACCAGAAGTTATGGCACTTCTAGAGTTTCTCGGTTCGCTGAATTACCCTTCAAGACTAGTTTCTTCATGGACCGGTAATAACCCATGTCTATGGCTGGGGTTGGCATGTGATCCCAATAGTAAGGTTAATTCCATTGTTCTGCCTAATCATAATCTTAGTGGTACCTTGAGTCCTTCAGTTGCAAAGCTAGATTCTCTTTTTCAAGTTAAACTCGCGAGTAACAATCTAGGCGGTCACATTCCAGATGACTGGACTAGCTTGACATCTTTGAAAACACTGGATCTTAGTGCCAACAACATTTCTCCTCCTTTACCAAAATTCAGTGGCACAGTGAATGTTGTCATTTCAGGCAATCCTTTATTTAATGGTGGTAGTCCGGCCAATCCAGTTCCCTCTCCCGGCAACAATCCATCATCCGGAAGTTCAGATTCTCCACCCAGCAACCCCTCATCACCAAACAAAGGCATAGGCTCTAGTCCCATGAATTCTTCAGTATCAACAAAACCCAAAATGTCTACTTTTGTTGCAATTATAGCCCTTGTTGCAAGTATTGCATTTATTGCTATTCTGGTCATTCCTCTATCCATCTATTGTTGCAAGAAGAGGAAAGATACCTTCCAGGCTCCAAGTTCCCTCGTCATTCATCCAAGAGATCCATCAGATTCAGACAACACAGTTAAGGTTGTGGTTTCCCATGACACCAATGGATGCGCTTCTACAATAACAGGGAATGGTTCTGCAAGCAGAAACAGTAGTGGCATTGGGGAGTCTCATGTCATTGAAGCAGGAAATCTGGTTATATCAGTTCAAGTTCTTCGAAATGTGACTAAGAATTTTGCCTCGGAGAATGAGCTTGGTCGAGGTGGTTTTGGGGTGGTTTATAAAGGAGAACTTGATGATGGAACAAAAATAGCTGTAAAAAGAATGGAGGCTGGCGTGATTAGCAGCAAAGGCTTGGATGAATTCCAGGCTGAGATTGCTGTTCTTTCAAAGGTACGACACCGGCATTTGGTATCACTTTTGGGTTACTCGATTGAAGGCTGTGAAAGAATCCTTGTTTATGAATACATGCCTCAAGGAGCTCTAAGCAGGCATCTTTTTCATTGGAAGAGCTTGAAGTTGGAGCCTCTTTCTTGGAAGCGGAGGCTGAATATTGCATTGGATGTTGCTAGAGGAATGGAGTATCTTCATAGCCTAGCTCACCAGAGCTTCATACACAGAGATCTTAAATCTTCAAACATCTTACTCGGAGATGATTTCAGAGCTAAAGTTTCAGATTTTGGATTGGTGAAACTTGCTCCTGATGGAGAGAAATCTGTAGTGACCAGGCTTGCTGGGACCTTTGGATACCTGGCACCTGAATATGCTGGTAAGCATTCTATTTTCTGTTATGGATTTAGTAAAAAGCATCTACTTTATGATACTTGAAGCGATGCGTTATTGATAGATAAGATTTTATTTTCTGAAATGATTATTGTCTTGACGACTTATAGCTAACTCCTTATTGCATTACAGGGTTCTGTTGAATGATGTATGTGGTATTTTGTTGAACCTGGAAATGCCTTTTTGATTCAAAGACATAAAATCTTGGTCCTTTTTTTTTCTTTGTTTTTTTTTAATAACATGTGAGACTTATGGCTGGCTGGAAATTTTTTGAAGAAAAAGAGAAGACACTGTAGGGTTAATTTTAATTGTGGGTGAGATTTCACATCCAAGCTGGGACATGCTACACTGCTTTACCTTGCATTTTTAATTTCTTGTACTCTCTGTGATATATGCAACGATACTAGTGACTCTGCCTTTCACATGCTGATTGTTTCAGTGACGGGGAAAATCACAACCAAGGCTGATGTCTTTAGTTTTGGGGTTGTGTTAATGGAGCTATTGACTGGGTTGATGGCGCTCGACGATGACAGGCCCGAGGAAAGCCAGTACCTGGCTGCATGGTTCTGGCAGATCAAATCAGAGAAGCAGAAACTCAGGGCTGCTATTGACCCTGCCCTTGATGTGAAGGATGAAAAGTTTGAGAGTATCTCCATCGTTGCTGAACTGGCTGGACATTGCACGGCAAGGGAGCCCAACCAAAGACCAGATATGGGACATGCTGTGAATGTACTGGTTCCACTTGTTGAGAAATGGAATCCTTTCAATGACGATACTGAAGAATATTGTGGCATTGATTACAGCCTCCCTCTTAACCAGATGGTGAAGGGCTGGCAGGAAGCAGAGGGAAAGGACTTGAGTTATGTGGACTTAAAAGATAGCAAGAGTAGTATCCCAGCAAGACCGGCTGGTTTTGCAGAATCTTTCACTTCTGCTGATGGGCGGTAACTGAGGTACTTCGTCTCACTTTAACAGGAGTTCTTTTGATAGGTGTAGATAGGTCGTCGTGATGTTTATTTCTAGTTTTCATTGTTGATATATTGCACTACCTGTGCTCTCATGGTGGATTAGACATGAGGTTCCAGATGCTCAAGGATCTCATGTAGACTTGGAAGTTTTAGTTGAGATATATGTGTGCGCTATTTGTGATGTAGATAAAGAATGATGATGCTGAGGACTTGTCTACAGACATGGAGTTGCCTGCAAATTAAGCTCTCATTCATAAAAAAAAGAAGCCTGCTTTGAGATTTGGACTTCACCTGGTTATTTTAATGCATTTTTAAATAAAAAATATTTTAAAAAGTAATCATAACAACTACAATTCCAAACACTAACAGATGAATACATGTTTTTGAGTTTCATTACATGCTAAAAATGTTGAGTTTACAAGAGATGGACCTTGAAAACTACTCCAGTAAGCAATTTTCGTGGCCAATGGATCCTGTATTGTTCTGATAGCAACCTGCGGCACCTAGTCTATGCGCTTGCCAGGTCCAAAAGGGTAACATGAAATTTGCCTATTGGATCATAAGGTTGTGCCTTTCGTGGTCATCCTTGTGGATCAATCTGCTCTAGGTCTTCAAGGAGGTTCTTCTCAGTTGAAGGAGTGTCTGTACATTGTTTGCCTTGTATCGCCATTATTGGCTGCACAAACATGTGTGGCACAAGTAAAGAGCACGTGTGATTATAGAACTGACGTGAATTCCTCCATTGCATGATTGTTAAGCCATGTGGGTAGCGAATAATGGCCAGCTTGGCAAGCTGGCTTTAATGTTTTATTCTGTCCAATCAAACACCACTACTTGCCAGTGACTGGATGTTACGCGATGACTGATGTGAACATTCAATTATCAGGTTAGCCTGAGGCACCATGCACAATTTTTTCCAAGTGCAAGTTTTCGGTCGTTGTTTTTGTTTTTTTAAAATTAATGATTATTGTGTGTGTGTGTTTTTTTTTTTAATGATTTTGATATTTTGATATTAAAATAATTATTTTTAATATTTTTAAATTAAAAAGCATTTTTAAAAGGCACAATGTATTACATTACTAAACATATACAATCATTGGGCTTTGCTACTTGTTGTCTTAATTTTTTTAACATAAGAAACAAAAATCAAGGAATTGTTTTGAGAATTTTTTAAAATCATGAGTTCAAAACCTAGCACATATTGAATTTTTTTAATATTAAGACAATGTTATATTAGATAATATTAAAAAAAAATGATAATATATTAGATTGACTTGGGTTAATCTAAGCTAACCAGCCAAACTCACGACTTGGTTCATGAGATTGTGATAATATTATATAAAAAAAAATTAAAATAAATTATGAAACTTAATTTTCAATCAACCAAATGGCAAATGATGAAATTGGTAAAAAAATATTTAATTAAAAAAATATACTTAAATGAACCTGGGTTAACTTTCCAAACCCACGACTAGATCATGCACTCGACTAAATTAAATATTTTTTTATTTCTAATATTTTTTTCAGTTAATTATATGACAATCAGGCATTTGAGACTCTTTTTGTATCAAATAACAATTTTTTTATTATTATTTTTAAAAAAGAACGAATAGGACAAGCTCATAAGACTAAAATAACAAAAGCAAGCCTTTTTTTTTTAAAGTTAAATAACAAAAAAGAGACTTAATTTTTTTTTTTACAAAAAAAAACCCTTTAAATAAGAAAGGTTGGAATGGTTTTCTTTAAGGGACTTAAAATACATTAAATAATAAATAAATAAAACAAATGGGTCAGGCTCATGGGCAAACACACTTGTCTGACCTCTAAAAGGCTCAGCCTGCATGTCCAACCTTGTTTATTTCTTCCAATAACAAAGAGTAAATAACACGTCATTCATCCTCTAATAGTTTTTTTTTTTTTTTTAATAAAGTTGCAAATAACTGCCGTCTATAGCCCCATAATCCAGTGACCTAAAGGCTGCCGATAAATCAAGCCAGGGGCATTTCACACTTAATAATCCATTTTCAATTTTTTTTCAAACTCAAAATACCTAAAAAACACCATCAAGACCTAAGTAAACCTTTTTACTCCTTTAAATAATCTAAAACCTGGTAAAAAAAAAATCAACCCCAAAACTTTCCGAGATCAAATCTACTTTTTCAAACAATTTGAAGGTAAAAGAATACTCAAATGAACTCTCCTCATTGAATGTTACGTATTAACACCAAGAATGACCATTTTGATTATCAGAATTGGTGTCAACTGAGATTCTCTCTTTACCATCAAAATCCAATGGCTTTTTCTCCTTTCTCAAACCAATAACTGGAAAAAAAAAAGTGTCAGAATAATATTGAAATGTGGAAAACTACAAGGAACAAAAATCTATCAATTAGAAAGCAAGTGGGCATAAGTTAATTTTCCATGCTAATTTGAAAAGGCCATTTAGTTTTTTCTCCTCTTTCACTTTAGTCAATTTACTTTTAATCTCACCTTTAAACAACAAATTGAAAGCAATTGGCAACAAATTAGGCCACACATGGATCAAATTGAAGAGAAAAAAAAGGTTGAACATAAAAAAACATACTACCTGAATCCATAATAATTTGTGAGAGGTATAGTACTCATGTTCACAATAAAACATCGCAATGACTTTATTCTTTGTTAATTTATACTATTAAGTAGGGAAAAGATTGATTGACAAAAATGGTCAATGGTCTCTTCACGCATTGGTAAAATTAATGTGCTTTACTAAAGTTAGAGAAAACTCAAAGTAGGGACAACTAGGGATGACAATTTAATCCAAGCCTTGTAGTTACCAACCTAGCCCGACTCAAATGAATGAGAATTTTTTAGATAGTTACTTTACCTAATAAGTAATAGGTAGGGTATGAGTATTGTTAAACCTGACCCGAAACCCATTTGAACTTAACTTGAAATATATATTTATATTATATAGATATATTTTTAGAATATTTAGCTTTTTTAATGCAATATCATATATACATATCTCAATATTGACATAAAAAAACACACGTATATGTATAATATTTATAATTTTATCATTATACGCACACACTTTGAATATATATATATATATATATATATATATATATAACTATTTTATATTTTTATTAAATAATAATTAATAATCAGATAATGCATACCTAAAACTCAATAGATAGTTTATGAATATCTTAATTTCTTACCCGATGAGTAATTGGTAGGGTATGAATATCAATAAATCCAACATGTAGGTACCCCTTGTCATCCATACATGTTTTTAGCTCGATGTTTCCTACAACAAAAGTCTCATCTCGGAATAAAAGATCATTTAATGATTAAGTTAGAAAAATATAAGAGGAATAAATAATATATAAAAATAGAAAATATAATAAAGTTATAAGGACTATGTATTTATGAATGTTCTGTGTTTCTATCTAAAACTTGTTAAATTGTTTGAATTTTGCTTCTAAAGTTTGGAATTGTTTATACATTTGATATTACCTATTCATGGCTTTTCTTAGTGTTTCGGTATAAGAGTACTTCTCATAATTTTTGTTAACATTTCTATAAGAGAGACGAGAGTTTAATTAGTTTGCTTGTTCCTCTTAAAGTATTGAACATTAATGTTTAGAGAGTGAAGAATGCTCTTTGATTATGAATAACAAAGTTACCTAATATTGTAATAATCATTGATCAGCAAGAAGAATATATGGCTTTTCAAGAATGTATCGCTTTAGAAATTACAGAATTTTGTTTAATTAATACAATCCATGACCCAAATCTTACAAATATTTCGATTCTAGTGAATGATGACACTATAACTTCAATATGATTAATTATTTACATATTAATATTTGTGATTTGTAAAGGCCATTCTCGCAATATACAAAATCCTTGATTAATAATAAGATAAATAAATTCTTTTTTGAATTTTCATAGATTGATAAAATCCGTTACTATTCTTAAATATCATAAAAGAGATACAAAAAAATAGGTATATCATATGATTAATTGATATCTAAAATATACAATTAAAGCTAGCAAGTAAGAAAAAAAAATGCCTGAATCAATATAATTTCTTATAAAGTCTCTTTTCTTTCATAAGACAAATATGAATGTTCTATCATATTTCATTAACACATTAAAAGGGTTATATAAAATATTCAGTATGGAAGTAGGCCAACATTTTTGTTAGAGAATAGGTGGTTTTCGAGTTCATGTCCAAGTACTTATTACTTGTTGGGCTGTAATTGTTATTTTATTAGGTTTAGCCATTGCATCAATTCAGAATCCATTAAAACACTTTTTTAAATTCAATTTTTTATTTTGAAAGATACAAAGATAAGCAAGCATGCATATCAATTGAAATTTTTTTTATTTATCAATCATTATCATTATAAATTATAGACACCACTAAAAAAAAACGATAAAAGTTGAAAAAAAAATCAACTCATAATTTAAAAATTTTACCTATCCTATCTTCGGATCAAAATATGTATTGGATAACTCTTAAGAAATAAAAGATCAAGCTAAATTGAAATATTAAAATAATAATATATTATAAGAACTATGTTATATAACTTCATTTAAAGAAACTTTCTTTGAATCAAATTACTATGAAAATCATTATGGAATAAAATTGAAAAATTAGTTTTATGTCGATCTCTTCTTTTAGTTTATTTATTATTTATTCTCTATAAATAAAAATGAATAAAGTTATGAATGACCTGAAATACCATATTTATGTATCATTGAAAAATACATTAATATATATGAAGAGGTAATACAAAAGTATGTAAACTCTAAAATCGAGTCAAAATGGATTGTCTATGCTAGCATTTCCACATAATAACTATACCAAAGAAGATCTTATTACCAAAATAACTTCTGACATGTGAGTTACATTTTTTTACCACCTAATAACCAATTTTGTACCACGATAAAGAATAAATAATAATGCCAAATGATGTAGTTAATACAACAAGAGGATGAATTAAAATATAGATGTTGCATCAAAATTAGGTTTAAAGAACCAACCAAAGTAAACTAGTGGATAAGTCAAGAATACAAAAACAAAAAACACAATTAGATTAGAGAATACAGTTGCATTATAAATTTGTAATTGCACAGATCATGCAAGTTCCAATTGACATAGAATAAAATCTACTAGTACAAAAGCTTGGTAGAAAGCAATAAAAGTCCACAAGCCACCTAATTAAAACCATAGAGTAAAATCTCCTTGTGATTCATGACCCTATAGTAATAACAAAGAATAGGCCAAAATATTAGTAGTAGTAGTAGAAACAACATTAGTTAAGATTGCCAATTTTGTATTGTAGAATGTGAAAAGAAAAATAGCTGCTCTGCAAGGACTTACTATATCGAGATTTTCATAAGAAACAATAACTAGCATGTATTAAAATAAGTATTCGATATCTTGAAGTTTAAATTTCATTTTATGTATAAATAATAAATCATGAATATTTTTATTTGATATCTATTATTCATGTAAAAATAATAAACTACTCTTGGTATATCTCACAATCCTTATGAAGTCGTGAAAACATCATAATTGAATTGGACCTTTCATGAGCTACATCTTGAACTAGAGTGTGTGGGCTTAAATGTAGGCTATGTCTAAACAACTATCCACTAGCCTTCATAATAGGTCCTACACATCAATACTTGAATTACCTGTTTGATTTAGCGATGACTCAACCTTTCATAAACTTATCCCATCAATCCCAATGTTAAAGTCCTGTTAAGAAAACTAAGGTTTTTTTTATTTGAATGCCTCACACTATTTTTTGATAAAATATAGATCTATTCATTAATTTTGATCTCAAAAGATAATTTAAAAACACAACACGTCATGAAAAAACATCATTTAGAAAAATAATAATAGAGAGACAAGAAATGGCCAAGAAAGCCTTTTTTTTTTTTGTTATCAAGAAATAGTTCATAATTTCAAATAAAAAAATTTAAGGTTTATATGTTAGATTCAATTTAACTCAAAGTACAAGATAATTTTAAATACTTTAGCTTATTATCATTCATAGAGTGAAGGTTTAACAAAATTGTTGATCCTTTTTTTTTGTATCCATTTTTAGCTTTTTGTTTATCATAAATGGATTGTTCAAATGAAATTATAACTAAAATTTTTAATTGTTTTGTCTAATGGAATTAAAATACAGGGTTAATTCTATTTACTTTGATTAAATTGGAGATCTATAAACTATACATGAAGCTGACATTTTCTAAATTCGTATGACTCAAAATCTTCCAAATGCAAAAAATTTTCAAATTAGCATAAATGAAAATGTGAAAAATTCCAAAGTATTGTAGAATCTAAATATTTTTTAAAAAGTCCAGACTTTTCACATTCCATTTTCATAATTTTTAGAGTTGATTTCTCAGAAGAAACAAATAGATTTAGATGTAATAATCTTTCTACGAGGTCTTGTTTTTTTCCAAATCTAGAATATGGGTTAGAATATGAAGAATTCTAAGCTTGGATAACTAGAATACCTATAAAATAAGACTATTTTATAGGTTTCGGGGTCATTCAATACTTAAATAGATAGTGATGATGAAGGAAAAAAATCTTGATTTTTCATTTCACTTTTCACGTAATTGTTAATAGCCACCTTTTTCTCATTCTTGGTCCCTGAAATTTTAATCTTTTATCATTTTGATCATTGAATCTTATTTATTTTCAATTACTTCTTTACAAGTTATGTTGCTATTGGTTGTTATCCGTTTCAATTTGCATGGTCTATGGTCTTGCATCGATTGATGTGTCATTAAATATTTCTAAATTGAATTAAAAACCAATTTACAAAAATGAATTGTAAGTTGCTCTTTAAATGGCACTTGAATGTTCAATTTGGTCCCTTTAGTTTCACATATTTATTTATTTGGTCCCTGTTCTTTAGGATTTTTATGGTTTGATCCTTATATTCTTTTTTCTTTTTGTTTTAAATCCTTGGATATCTAGAGAAAAGAGAAAAAGTTGTTGAAAAAAAAAAAGAGAGAAAAAGCTCTCAAATAACCAAATTTTAACTATCAATAATTACAATTGTGGTCCTTTTTTAATTTGTCTCTAAAAGGAGAACTCAGGAAAAGTGGTTTCTATCTTTAATGATATCTCAAAAGTAGATTAAAACTCGAATTTTTAAAATATTTGATTTTATTTTGAGTTTTTTTATCCAATTAAGATGTATTTTGTGAGTAGGATTTTAGAGGTCCATATTATAGTTTTTCCATGTTTTTGGGTAAAAAGAACATATTAAAATTTAAGTTTTTTAGGTAAAAAAACTTGAACCTTAATTTTTCAATTATAAAATCCACCTCTAGTCTTTGAAAAATATTGCAAGCAAATGGTGCATTTTCCATGTTATTTTAATAAATAATAAATAAAACAAATAACATGTAGTATTCTCTTTTAGAATAAAAAAAAAATCAAGCACACAAACA
Source organism: Populus alba (assembly GCF_005239225.2). NCBI lineage: Eukaryota > Viridiplantae > Streptophyta > Magnoliopsida > Malpighiales > Salicaceae > Populus > Populus alba. The sequence goes on from NC_133299.1 coordinate 6,635,428, forward strand.
TATACTTCAAAGTCCACATGTGCCTAAGCTTTATAAATTTAGATCAGTCGCGCGAGCAAATCTTTCTAATTTAGGTGTGGCTGATTTTTTTTAAGTAGTGTTAATTTTTTGAACATTTTATAATAGGGTTGCCTTTAAATAAATTTATTCAAATGATGTTTAAATAATTATTTGATTATATGATGATTTTTAAAAAATATTCTAACTTTTATGGTAACATCAACAAGTACTTTCTTAATGTTTATATAAGAGCCTAATATGCTTAAAAGAATTTTAAAAAACATTCCCTCATAAGTAGATAATTCAAATAATATATCTATTTTATTTATTTTTCTATTGTAAATATTTTATATCGTTTTTCTTAGATTTTATATATTTTTTTATATTTATGTAGAAATTTTTATTCATGATTTTTTTTATTTTTTATTGAAACTTGCTTTAAAGAACATGACAAGTTTTAATTTAAAAAACAATACTTATGATATATGTTAACATATATTTTCCAATTCATATGATGCTGAAATACATATGAGCACCACCGCAGCCTTTTTATCTTGCATTGGAAATTCTACCCATAGCGCAGTGCTGGAGCGTGGCTAGTTTTAAACTATACAAACTTACCTAAAACGAGCGAACCTTTACAATGTCTAAGAACCTTTTTTTTTTTTTTTTTTTTTCAAAAATCGTTTCGTTTCCATTGTCCATTGTAATACAAAATGAACTAAAATGAATATGGAATTCAATCATGCCAAATAGTTTCTAGGGCGTCGTGGATTCTACATGGATTAGCCACATCCCTCTCTAGTTTCAAAATACATGTTTCATGCGTTTCCCATCAACTATCAATGTAGTAAATATTAAAACTCCTGCAAAACTATAGCACTTGATAAAAAATAAAAAGAAGCTTGGGCACATAAACATGATACTAACATATTTCTTTTACCATTTGAGTGAAGAAAAATCTTACATGATCATTGACAAATAAAGATCCCACACCAAGTAGAAGAACTCTTTCTACCTCCTCGAATCAGCTACAGTATCTTTTGAGTACAAATGTCAGTGGCAGAAACTACAGCTCCTCTGTAAAGCAACCAATATGAAATGCCCCCAGGTTCTCCAAACCCTGGTCCTTGGCCGAGGAATTGGTCTGAGTTGATGCAATTTGCAAGGTAGAAAAGTGTAGATAAGGACGATAAACTGGGGGTAGGAGCAACATTGATTTTCGGTCCATTGCCAGTAGCTTTCCACACTTACTGCACCAATAACAACTTCCAAATTTATAAATTCACAATTTATGAACACAAGTCTATTCAGTTAAAAGAAGAGGATTTCACCTGCAAACTTTGGTAAATAGTGTCTGGTAGCAGCATATCCAGTGCTTCAAAAAGAAAAAGGAAAATAGGATACAAATGAGGATTGCCAGGTGCTTTTACTGATTTCATGAACAATTAAATTATACCAGGAAATCCACAAGTTAGGAACCATACCACGATAGAATATAAGGCTGTTCTAGAGCTGACCCCAAGAAAATGCTGCAAGGCCATAGCAGCATGCTCCTACAGAAGTACTGGAAATTTTAGTTTGTAATTGAAAAGGCTCCATCTAGCAAAGATATAGAAACAAGAGCGGTTACCGAGATCTTTCTGAATACATGATGAACTGAAAAACCTCTTGCATGTATATAGCTGCCTCCCTGTTGATGAATGAAGGGGAACAAATTGTCAACAAAATGCAGCTGTGCATCTTTCAGAATATATCAGTGGAAAGGAAAAGATAGGATCACAAAAGATACATATGTCATGAGCAACTCCCAACCATAGAACCTTCAGATTAGGAAAAAAAAAACACAAAGCATAAATTATTTGAAATGATATCGGTTTTTAATTTACAGAAAGCATTTTCCCTCTAGATATTATGACCATTTCAAATAGGAACTGACTTGCACAATGACACAAAAAATTTAACATGTTTTGGTTTCTTTCAAGTTCCCTGCGGTTAACAAGAAGATGTGTGATTTCACGATATCTAGGTCTGAACTTTTTATTTATAGAATATTAATCCAAATTCCTGATAGCTCATTCAGATTATTACTTGTCAAATATCAATAAACGCAATTGCAAAACACCTAGGTTTGAGTCCAATTCAGACTTGCAAAACTTGCTGGTCTTCCAAACCAAACACCCACTCCAACCTTTATCATCTCCAAGGCTAAGAATTAGAAAGAACTATAGACTCGTACGTTCAATTAATGATGATAATCCAAGACAAAGCTTGACTAGTTAACCTAGGATCACACATGAGCAGAACTCAAACATTGATCACCTTCAACAAAGTCAAGAATAGACTCTCAGTTCTGGTAATTTGCCATGGATACAGAACATAGTAGGGGACTAAAAGGAAGCAATAGAACTAACAAGTCTTTAAGAACAAGGACTCAGAAAGCCATGCATTCAATGAATTAGAATACCTCATCAGGTGAAAAGAAAGCTACTGCATCTGGGTCAATGGAACCAGCTGGATGCAATGATATTATAGCTCTGAACACAGAAGGAAAGAACAACTCGATAACAGCAATCTTATCAGTAGCTGCAGCACTCTGAGATACTGTTCTTAGTTTACTTAAACTATGAAAACCATGGTCTTTTGATGCGTCTAGAGGATTCTCACTTGCTGAAGCTGGTAAAGAGGAAGCTCTTTTAAACCAATCCAATCGTTCATAAGTGAGAACTTTCAAATTCAGCATTTCTTTCTCCAAGCATGTTAAAACATCCGAAAGTGTCTTGCAATCACTAAGCTCTTCTTGATAATTCAGCAGTAGATCTTTCGGAATACAATGCTTCTTTGATGCTGGTTCCATACTTTGAACATCTTGTCCTTCATCAAGGTGAGGAAAAAATCGCCTTTTCTGATCTGTAAATGCCTTAAGAGCTAACCTGCAGACATTTAGAACAGAAAAGTGATTGCATAATCAATATGATCATAGAAACAACTACATCTGCTAACATAGAAACAGCAAAAAATACTAGAACATCGAACAGCCTGTTCCAATAATCAAGATGTTAAAATCAACCTGGTTCTATCAACTGCAGATGCACCAGCCTGTCCAGCAAGCTGTCGTTTCCAAGCATAGGCAACAACAGCACCATCCGGACACACCACCGGCAAGTGCAAACCCCATGAATTACTACGTGACCTAAGAGTTTCATTCAAAACTCCAGATTCTTCTAGTTGCCTTCCTACCAAACATTAACAACATCCCAAAATTCATTTCAACCAACCAGTTTACAATAAACAAGCAAATTAAAACAAATTAAGCTTAGAAATCTATAACATTACTGTCTTAATAACTAACATTCAACAGCAAGAACCTGGAGAAAAAAAAAACAGAATTGAATATGAAAGATGGGGAGTAGAGACAAGTACCAACGGAGCGGAGGTCTTGGAGGTGTTGGCGCATGGAAGCATCTTCTTTAACAAACAATTGCAAAGGTTTATTGCTCTGGTGAGGAACTGCAGCAATGAATAGCGCTTCGAGGAGGCGATCAGCGCCTAATCTGACGTCAGCGATGAGTCGGGAGGCTTGACCTAGCCTTTCCATAGCCAGAGCCACCTGTTTCGGTGGTGCATCCGCAGAAGACTGTGGGTTAGGGTTTTGGCTCGCCGCAGCAGGAGGCTCTTGCAGCTGCATCGGCTGCTGCTGCTGCTGCTGTATCAATAGAGGATGTGGTTTCATGTCCATTTTTTTTTGTGTGGTTAATAGTAATTAATACATGTGTAGTAATGCGATGATTCGAGCTTAAGATTGAGGGAACGCAGTGATTTCTCGTTTTTGGTCGGAGGATTGAAAAGAGGGCCTAGCCTAGGTGTTAACTTATGAGTTATGACATATTTTGCAATAGTGCAACCTAAAGCCGGTGCCGCGAGCCACCGCTAAATTGTGAAAGAATTTCGGGTCGGGTCGGGTTCAAGTTTTAATAAAACTCTGCCCAACTTATTATTATTATTATTATTATTATCAGCAGCTAATTCATGTTTTCTCTTTCTTTTGACCAAAAGAAGACAATAAATGGATGTTTCATCTTTTTTTACATGGTTAAATACTTAAATGTTTAAGTGTACAGTAGCAATATTTCTTACCCAACTTTTCTTCACCTTGTTTGTTTCTCTCAAATAATCGCACATTTAATGTTTATATATTAGATATGATGTTTTTTATTTATTACCCGGCTTGTATACTATATTTGGAAAACAAAGGAACTATATAGAGTTTTTATAAAACATTTATTCAGATTCCGTTTAAGTTAAATGTCACTTTGACAACGACTCAAAACCTTCATTTAATAAAAAAAAACTTTAATAATAAGTAAAATATATTTATCAATTATACTTTATGATGTAAAATTTACTGAAATTTAATTTTTGAAGGTGAGATATGTAAATTGTTCTTTTTAAGATGAAGTTGAAAGAATGGTGAAGTTTAATGAAATTGTAGATAAACATGTACATGTTGAGAATATAACTGGGTTTCTTTGAATTGGAGCCACCATTTAACTTTGATGTCCCTCGAGGTATTAGAGTAGTTAATATTTCCATCTACATTATTCATTATAATAAAGTCCTAGTATAGAATCCAATGGACATCAAATGTTAACATGAAATGTAATGAGATAATTATCTAGTAGGTAGTATAATAATAAAAATTAAAAAAAATTGTTTTTTTTATAGTGTGTGTGTATATTCTAATCTCGTTGCAATTTTTTAAGGAATAATTTCATTCACATGATTAAAATATTACCACGAAATAATTTACCTATAGTCTAGTCAAAACAAGTTTTGTTTTTTTTAAGTAAATTATTTTAATTTATTTTTAAATACAAACTTGAGTCTTGAGTTTATTTATTTTTGTGTTTAAAAATATTTTTGAAAAAAATTAAAATATTTTTTTTATTTTAAATTAATATTTTTTTGGTATTTCAGATCATTTTTATATATTTATATCAAAAATAATTTTTTAAAAAATAAAAAAAATATTATTTTAATATATTTTCAAATAAAAATTATTTTAAAATATAACCAAAACCACTCATCTAAAATATATCCCTCTTATTTTATGTGTATACACACACCTGAGAAAACATGAGGGTTAAAATACGGAGGAGGGAAACTCACCACTCAAAATTGAAGAAACACTGCCTTTGCCGCCAAAAATAGCACCAAAAGAAAGAGAGAGATCTCAATTCAGAGAGACCAAAAGAGAAACAGAGAGACGAACCTATGCAATCCAAAATAAGCTCCTTCTTCAAGTCCCCTTCTTCTTCTTCCCGCCAAAATGCCTCCAAGAAGACCCACCTTCTTTTTCGGACGTTGACTTGGCTAAATGGCAGAATTCCCAGCACCAATTTGTCAATACTTACGCACGTCGAGCCGCCCCAAAATTAATTCTCGGGTATACAGTCTTCTTTAAAGATATTCCCTTTTCTTTTCAGATAATGGGTTTTTTCTTTTTATTTGGTTATTGTAATTTTTTTAATGTATAGCTTGATTTGAAACCCATTTTGTTTTATTGATTTGGAGAACTGGGTTCTTGGTTGACGAGAAAGCGAAGGGAAATAAAAGAAATTTCGGATGTTTTGTCTTAAATTCTTAAGTTTAACGAAAATAACTCAGTGTTTAATACTGCTTTTGCTAACATGGGTTATTTCTGAAGGGTTCTTTCTCTTGGTTGTATTAGTTATTTGTTGATTTTGGGATTTTGGTCAGGGACCAGAGTAGTGAAGGAAATAAAGGGCAACGGAGTGAGGTGTTGCCAAAACCAATATCAAAAGATCCGTGTTCGAAACCAGAAACAGAGGCGTGTGGGAAAGTGCTTAACAAGAAGAGAAGCTATGCACAGTTTCATCTAGACTTAGGTCAATCTGATTTCAATCTCCGTACATGTTCAACATGTGGGGTTAAATATGCACCGGGTGATGAAGGTGATGAGAAGGAACATAAAATCTTTCACAAGAATTACACTCATGGAATTCAATTCAAGGTTGCATTTTTAGACAGTAGGAATTTCTATATTTTTATCATTTTTTCCTTTTTATGTTTGTTTCGATTGAATTGAAAAGTTAATTTTATTTATAGGTTTTTCGGAGCGAAAGGGTTGTGCATATGCCTTGTAGTGAAGCGGGGCGTATTGTTTTGGTGTTGGATTCTGATCCTCCTGCACTGAGAAATAAGGTTTGGGTTCTTTTTCTCTCTCTTTTGGTTGCTGAATTCCATTACATGTGGAGCTGTAATGTAGCCAGGGAATTTTTGTAGTTTTTGATGCTTGAATTTGCACTTAAGAAAATTGAGTTAGGATCTTAATCTGGATGGTGAACTTATTTGGCAGCTACAGGAGGTTATAAAGATGATGGAGATTGAGCTTGGAGATGGATGGATTTTCCATAAGCTTTGTAAGGTAACAGACTTAAGAATTTGTGGATTATAATCAAGTTGTTTCCTCCAAATGTTCAGGCTTTTGAATTTTCAAATTACTGTACTTGAACCAATTATTTGATTCTGGTTTCTGATAGAATTGTTTATTTGCTTACCTATCCTGATGGTGTTTCTTGTTCATTGAATTTTCTTTCCACCTTACCTGCTTATAGTTTGATTAGTTTTGTATAAAAAATGGGATTCCTTACCCTTAATCCTGTATTTTGAAAGTAAAACACTTATTGAAGCCCAGCTTTGTCAGCAAGATTGGTTTGCATTAGACAACCATTTACTAAAATACTATGCACCTTTGTATTTGCAGGTGTATCTATTTGTTTCTTCTCAGAGAGTAGCTGGTTGTCTAGTTGCTGAACCAATAAAAGAAGCATTCAAAGTTCTCACATGTTCGGTGGATGAAAGACCTAAATGCGCTGCTAAAAAGAATTCAAGACCAAACTCCACAACTCTCCAATTTGGTGAAGTCATCTTACAAAGGGAAGCCATGAGAAAAGTTACTGCAGTTGATTCTCTTAACGTATTAAATGGGAACCACAATGGAGCTGTTGTTTGTGAAGAGGAAGCTGTACCTGCTCTCTGTGGCGTCAGAGCAATCTGGGTTACTCCCTCTAACAGAAGAAAACGCATTGCCAGCCAATTACTGGATGCTGCAAGGTAAATTTTATCCTTCCAGTTCTGTTAATTTCAATTGTAAATTTGTGATTTCCTCTATCATTCTTCTGCATGTTATCTCGGAATATGCTTAATTCTTTGTCTAGTTCAGTTATGGTAAACCTTCAGTTCAACTGTCGTCTTTTTCATTTTCTCATGGCAAACTGGTAATGCTTTGATTCCTCCTCTTTAATTGTTTACGAAATCTTTAAATAGGAGTGCCAAGTTTCTCAACAGACAGTGAATGTGTTTTGTCTTCCCATTCTAAGCATCCCTTCCGTTGGATATATAGACTAGTTCAGCTACTTCACTGTCACAGTTCAGTTTTTTACATTTCAGCAGCTAACCCATTTCTCTTCTAAACGCAGGAGAAGTTTTTGCATGGGTTTTGTTCTCAAACAATCTCAGTTGGCATTCTCTCCACCAACCTCAGCTGGGAAGGCATTGGCATCTAGTTATGCTGGCACTACATCATTCTTGGCGTACAAACCTAAAAACGCGGGCAGTTAAATGTTCCTCTTACATGGGGAGGATGAATTCTATTGATTTAGCTGTTTATTGTTCGTTGTACTTAGTTTCGTGAATTTTGATGTTTGTATTAATGATATTGCAGTGACTATGGCCTTAGTGAAGTTACAATGAACTGGAAAACTTACTTTGCATCGAGCATTTATCCAAATATAACGCCGCACTTGTGCTCTTCCTCTAGTGTAGGGGAAGTTCATCTAGAAACGCAAATGTTGGTTCTTAGAGAGACTGAATTGATCAATAAACTTTTCTAAAATATGCTGTAAATATAATCATCAAAATATTTTAGCAAACAAAGAAAGCAGTTGGAACGGGTTCAAACCTTAACCATTGAAAAATTAAAACCAACATCCCTACCATCCAATGAAATGGATAATAAATGATCTATTTGACGTGGCTTATATAGTGATAAAAATTAGCAAAGTGCCATAATTTGTTATATCATGAGATTTGCTAATGAAAATTTCAGCTACTTTACTCTTTACACAGGAGTTGACTTCACGTGCACCTTGGCCTTGGTTTCATTTTGTCCTGCACAATTACCTTCATCTGCATGTGCCTGAAGATATGAACCAAATACCTTCATAACTTGTTCATAGACTGGCTTCTTGGAACCAACAGCCTGCTCGATGAACAAAGAAGTATCAAACATCTAAACATGGATTTCCGGTTAAATGTTCCAAGTAATGTTTTACTCACAAGCTCCAATACTCGTTCCGGCAACAACCATGCCCAATCCTTAAATTCTGGAGTTTCACTTCCATCACCCAAAAGGTTGATCTCTTCCTCCTTCCCAGTAAACTTAAAAAGAAACCTGTTTTCAAAATTTCTATGAGCACTCAGCACTGAGCAAATAGCAAGACATGGAAAGAAAGAGCCCACTACCAGAAAAAGAAAAAAAACAAAGACAAATACTAGGTGAAACATCCAGCAGCTAGCCCCATACTTCTGCAATTATTTATCAGGAATTATAGATATATATTTAAAGCAACTAAGAAGAAAACAGTTGAGCTTTGATGATAAGTGATAGAAAGAAAAAGACTCACCTGAGAATTATACAAAGGCACAGAGGCATGCCCCCACTTTACCATCATTCATGTTACCCAACAAAAGATGCTCAAAGAAACCATTTTTTTATAAGAAAAACAGTACATGGAACAACTTGTATTTGTGAATGACAGAGCAAAAGGCAGTGGTCATAACAAAAGCAGAACTAAGAGCAACCAGAAATCATAATCAGGAACAATATACAATACTATTGTTGACACTCAAATTAGCTTAACAAACTTCCATTGCATGTCAATAGACAAAATTCTCTTTCATTATATGGTCTTTTTCTATGCGATTGTATCCTTACCACTTCTGTGCTTGACCTTTGTAATTGGTACCCCATCTACGATTAATTCTCTCTCTGGCTTGTGATGGAAAGTCATAAGTGAGCCAGTACGGTGCCTACACATCCAAAATCAAAACCCGTTCACTCAGACAAGTAGCAAAAAGCTTATCTTTCTGATTTCTTAGATGTTCAGGTCACACACAACCCTAAAGATTGTATGTTAGAGATTACACTGTTAACACTTAACAAGTGGGAATAAAAAACCCACCTCTGCAACAAATTCAGCTGAAGTAACTCCTGTTTCTTCCCTCAGTTCCCTCATTGCTGCATTCCTTAGGTCTTCACCCTCACCAGCACCACCCTGTGATACACAATCTCATCAGCCGCTATACGTTTTCATATCGTTTTTTATTTCCAACAAAAATCCCTCACAAAGCCCACATACTAAGCTTAACCATACATCGCAACAAGCAAAAAAAGCAGTTAAGACCTCCTACACCCATACCTCTGCTAGAAACCCACATATCTGACGCCTTAACCATACATCTACAGTTTTGTCTGCTCTAAATCATTTCATGAACAATTCACATGTAAAACTCAAAATCAAATGCTCTACTCCATCAATCCAACACCATTCAACAAGCAATTCCTTCAACAAGATAATTGAAATTCAACTCTTGCCATAAATTAGAATTCAAAATCGACATTGAGAAATATCTACTAAAACCAATCCTCATCAATTCCTGTCAAATCCCCCAAAATAGAATTGAATTCAAATTCCTGCATTGAAAATAACCACTACCTGAGGCATCTGCCACGTGTACGGAATGTTTATCCTGGAAGCAGTAAATATCTACAAGATTAACACCCAAAACCATAAACCCTAGTCACAAATTTAATTGAAAAGCAAAAATCAAAATTCAAATGAAACAGAGCGAAATTAATTACTTTTTTAGAGGGATTAACGAGACAAATCCCCACATTCCTTCTATACCCATCCGGTGGCGTCTCCATCGACGGCGGCAACTCTCTTCTCCTGCTTCTCCTTTTACTCCTTGTTAACGATACGGCGGCGCAAGAAGATCCGGACAGCGGCACACTTGCAAATTTGTTCAGATTTACACAGCAATTTAGGCTTACAAACCGATAAATATACGAATTTCTGACAATACTATCACTCAACTCCATAATTTGAGGTTTTATAAAATAAAATATCTTGGTCTCCAAGCATCTACTACCTATATAAGTGTGCTTTTAGCTTTGTGTAAGCATAAAAAAATATATTTTCAGTTGCACTTTAAAAAATATATTTTAAAAAATTATGTATTTGATTAAAATTATTATGAGATTAATTTTAATCTATAAAATAAATGACAAGTTTCTATGAATGAAAAAATAAATTATTTTAATTTTTATAGAATCAAAATTTTAAATGTAATTATATATGAAGCTCAATATAAAAAGAAGTTATTTGACTAACAAAATAATTTTTTTTTTTGTGATTAAGTAAAAAATAAAAATATCACAATACTAAACAATCTTTAAGACCTTTTATCCAAGATAATTTGTGCATCTCTATTATTTCTCTATTATGTAAATACCATTATCACCTTAATTTATGAAAAATTCAGGTTTAAATTAATTCACAAGTTGACAACAAATCTATACTCTTCAAAAATCCCAAATCTTGACCCCAGTTTTATTTGAAATCAAACAAATATGTTTAAATTATTTTCATTAAGTTCAAAAGCCTCCAAACTCATTCAAGCTTTAATCGTGCTAATATCATAATTATCAAACTCGGCTTGGGTGTTAACCCGGCCAAGGAGCCAGGTCCCGGGTTTCATGGGTCAATATAGGTCGACTTAAGTCAACCCGGAAAAATTTAAAAAAACATATTTAAATTTTTAATATTACATATAAAAAAAATTAAGAAAAAATTTATATGAATATAAGCTATGCATGTTGTAAATAAAATACTTTTCTAATATTTATATAATAAACTTTAAAAAATATAAAAAATATATCACATTAAAAAAAAAAAAGCCCTCGAAGCTACTCCCGCTTCACTAAAAAAACCATTATTTCACATCCCAACCTTAATCCCACCACCACCACTCTGCATCAGCAATTGGTCATCCTCATCTAAAGGCAGCCTCTCATCAGCAATTGGTCGTTCTCTTCCAAAGGTAGCTTGTTTTTTTGGATGCTTGCGCTACTGTCCTTCATGTTTATTTCTGATTCTATTATTCTTGATTTATTTTTCATCTTTATCCTCTATACTTCACTATTCGCAACCGCTGCTTCTTCATATCCCAAGCCTTTTGCTGCTGCTTCATCTATCAAGACTACTATTGTTGCTGTCTTTTGAAGTTAGATCTTAAATCGTCTGGCCTTGTCCCCCGGCAAGGAAGATTGTGAGGCTCGTAGCGCTTGGAGGGGCTGGAAGTGGCAAGAAAGATCCAGACAAAGATAAAATCTCAAATTTGTCATGGAGAGTCACCTAGGTCTCGCCCAGGTAATGGGTCAACCCGCTAGGTCGACCGGGTTTAGTCGGGTCGTTACATCAGCCGATCTTTTGACAAACTCGGACCAGTCCAGCCACTGAGTCCCGGGTCGACCCGTCGGGCCGGTCCGGATTTAATAACTATGGCTAATATGACTTATTAAAAAATTTTGTAGTTGTTTCACCCGAGTTCTTGTTATTGGACCATCTGAATACCCGTACACATTAGAATTAGTCCCTTTCATGTGAGGATCATGATACATACCATTACCCTCAAGTTGAAAATGATTTGTTCTCAAATCAGAATCGTCAACATCTTTCAAGTAAGTTGACAAGTCTTTACATTAAAAGTGATTGAAAACATTGTACTTACCATAATGGAAACCTAGGATAAATAAAAATAATAAATAAATAATGAAATCATTGTAATTATAGTTTAATGTTATTGAAAAAAATGATAAAAAGAATAAACTAGGAAAATAAGTTTTAAGTAGATGGAAGAATAAAAAAAATTTAGTTGAAAATATCAAATTTTGAGTCAGACCATTTTGAGAAATGGCAAAATTAATTTGCTTAATTTGTCAGACCATTTTGATTTTTATCTTTGTAAAATTGATGAGGTGTTGTTTTGGGAGAAGTGATCATTTTTTATTTTCTTTTATTCTTACACTTCTAAAGGCTAGATAGTGAAATTAGAAGTGAATAAAAAAGTGTTTTAAGAGATAAAAACACATCCATTTTTGGAATTAAGAAAAGATCAAAAAGAGAAAAGATTAAATTAGAGAGAGAAGTGAAGAAAAAACAAGAAAAAGGGAAAAACATGAAATATTTTGTCTTATTAGAGTTTGAAGACTCGATTATCATTTGGTAAAGAGTTTTAAACCTAACTTAGAAATTTCATATGAAATGTATAACAATTGGGTTCAAATCATGAAATTGATGCAACGGTTTAGAGTGAATTTTTTAGGGAAAATATAAATTGACTATGAATTGATCAATTATGTTAGATTAAGCTGTGTTGGATATTAATTTAGGTAGAAATTATAAAGAAAACCATGGGGTTCTTAAGGGCCTCATGGCCGGTCAATAAGGAGTTACATTGCATCAAGTAGAATTGTATGTAGTTAAGTGATATTGTAATATATATATATATATAAAGGAAATGGTTTTAAAAGAGTTTTGCTACGTTACATAGATTGACTTAAGTGTTTATGTTGTTGAAATTTAAGGAGAATTGTTGAACTTAAAGATGACTGTTATTGTGAATGTGTTTGACTTCTCATGCAAAGGAATGATGCATCAACAAATTGATGTAAATGTGATAATGTTTGTGTGATATAATATATTTATGACTATGATAATACAAATGCAACTATAGATGTTGATAATATTGTTATTGAGTTTTGTTAGAGCTTTTTATGTGTTTGGAAGAACGTGTTAAGAAATAAATGAATTCAGGATGCCTAATTGAAAAAACAATTATGTGTCTAGTAGCTTCTTTAATTGTAATTGTCCTTGATACGAGATTTAAATAAAAAATGGTTATAAAAATATAGTTATAAGAGTTTCTTTTGTTGAGATAACTAAGAAAATGGATTTAGGAAAAAATAAAATTTATTAAGAATTGAATGGGAAATAAAGGTTAAGAAGAAATAAATTGATTTAGAAAATTAATATAGGGAATGTACATGGAATGGAATGAAAAATAATATGATATATCTGTTATTAAAAAAGAAACCACAAGAGCTATGCAGCCACAAGGAGGTATCACTAGAGCTTCTACGATAGATAATTGTCGTACACCTTAATATTTTTTCTTTACTTAGTTTATTACAATAGTTTTAATGATGCAATGATATTCTGTTTTAGAATTGTAAATTTATTTAGTTTATTACAATAGTTTTGATGATGCAATGATATTCTGTGTTAGAATTACAAATTAAAATGAAAGGAATTAATTTTTGGTAATGAAACTAATACTTAGTAACTGGCAACAAAACTAGATTCCTATAAGTGAGAATAATCCCCGATAAGGGGTGAAAATAATAGTTTTCAATAATAGAATTATTAGCATGTTTGACATACTTTGATTTGATATCTTCTTCTTAATTTGAGATTAAAGGCTTTTCATGATTTTTGCCTTTCTAACTTTTTCTAAGGAAGTTCTCTCATTAATTGAAATAATAAGAACACAATAATTAAAAGCATTGTTTTTATATGGTGTTTGAAAGTGTGGTAGTAATTATTTTTAAAAATGTTTTTTTACTCGAAAATACATTAAAATAATATTTTTTTAATTTTTTAAAAATTATTTTTAATATTAGCACATCAATTAATTTGAATTAAAGAAAAAAAATTTTAATTTTTTTTAAAATATTTTTATAACATAAAAATAAACAAGGCAAATAGTGATAACAATTTTAATTAAAAATCTTCTTCAAAATGGCATCATGTTACCCTGCAAAATATAGCAAGTACCCTTCGGACAAAAATACCAACAGACATGGACAGAGACTATTTCACGGTAAGCTTACGCAAAAAAAAAAAAAAAAATCATTCAGGGAATAAATTTACAAGTGCATGAAAGGAACCAATCTTCATCGTGGTTTAAAAAAGAAGTTGCGGAAAGTGGTGCACAAAATGACAAAACAGAGGATGTTGTTAGGTCAAGGGTCCACAAAAACCTGGCCCACTCATTGACTGGAAAACAAAAAAAAAAAAAAAACCCAACAAATTCCCTTTTTCCCAAGAATCCTTCGTAACTACTTCATGTTTTGTCTCTTCTCTTCCCCTGAATCCTTCAACAGAAATACAAACCAACACGAACAATGGGGGTGCCTCAAACAATGGAGGCCCTAAGAGAACGAGCTGATTTCATTAAAGAATCGTTACAAAAAAGCCAAATCATTACTGATAACATGGCCGCCATTCTTGGCTCCTTCGACCACCGGCTCTCCGCCTTAGAAACTGCCATGCGTCCCACTCAGGTACGTTAAGAATCATCCCAACTTTTCATATTTCTGTTTTAACGGATCTGCATTGTTGTTTGTAAAGGAAATTTTCTTCTTCTTCTTCTTCTTCTTCTTCTTCTTTTGTAGATAAGGACGCATTCGATTAGAAGAGCACATGAAAATATTGATAAAACATTGAAGGCAGCAGATGTTATTTTATCTCAATTTGACCTCACGCGAAAGGTACTTTTTTTTTATTAAAAAAATAATAATTTCTAAATGATGTTTTTTTGTTGTAATATTATTAATTAATTAGTCTGGATATATATGTATTTGAATGTTGCAGGCAGAGGCTAAGATATTGAGAGGGCCACATGAAGATTTAGAGAGTTATTTAGAAGCGATTGATCAGCTAAGAAGCAATGTGAAATTTTTTAGCAGCAATAAGAGTTTTAAAAGCAGTGATGGTGTGCTTAATCATGCCAATCAATTACTTGCTAAAGCTATTTCTAAGCTTGAAGAGGAGTTTAGACAGCTTTTAACAAATTACAGGTTCGTCTTCTTGGCTTCTTGTTTTTGTAATGAAATCCTGTTGTGTTTTGTTCCAAGAAATGGAGAATGACATAGAAGTTATGCTAATTGTTTAGTGTTTTTGATCTGACTGTATGGTGCATTCGAAAAGTCTTGTTTTCTGGTGTTTTGAAACGAGTAATGAATCGAATAGTGGACATGGCGATGACTTCTGCCGCTGAAAAGTGACAATTAATTTTTGAAAGATTGATTGTTGTTGTGTGCCTGATGCAAGCTTTGATTTTTCATGATCCTCAACAATGTTTTGAAATAAGTTAAGAATTGTTTTTAATGACAGCAAGCCAGTGGAACCTGATCGACTCTTTGAATGTCTTCCCAATTCTCTACGTCCATCATCGTCTTCAGGATCGCCTAGGAAGCATGGTGATGATAACAGCAAGAGCCCCACTGAGCACCAAGGGAAGAGCTTAGAAAATGCTGTTTACACTCTTCCAACACTTATTCCGCCAAGGGTTATTCCATTGCTACATGATTTAGCTCAACAAATGGTTCAAGCTGGTCACCAACAACAGCTATTTAGAATCTACAGGTGATTTTTTTCCCTTTCTTATTGCTGCTGTTATCATTGCTCATGTTCTTCATTCTTAGACCTATCTTAACTAGGTTGTCTTCTGTCTTACAAGTTCTCAAGACAAATACATGTCAGAAGATTGACTTCTTCATATTCTGGTGTTTTTATCGTTTACCGCTAATAACAAGCTTGAAACTTGGAATATAAAAAGGAATCTACTTTGCTCTGCCATTGCTTGATCCATGATAAAAACATTGAAATTGGAAGAAAAATTTAGCTTGGTTATTTTTGGGTGATCTGATCTCTTGAAATTGCATATAAGTTTGGAGAATCTCTATGTGTCTTTGCTGGATTTAATAGGAAATGCAATTAATTTAATGGAAATCTAGCAATATAGTGGTCACGTTACTTTTCAAGACACAGAGTTATGAAAATTGTTGCTTAACAAAGAGACACTGGAGGAAGAGAACATCGGTTTTATTATTGAAATGATTATTCGCTAATAAATTACATGTAAGAACAAAAGTAAAATTTCATTTTGATTCTTATCATCATATGGTTCTTACTGTCATTGACTTTGGAATTTTGATGATGATATTTGCTGTTTATAAACTCCAGGGACACTCGTGCTTCAGTTTTGGAACAGAGCGTCAGGAAGTTAGGTGTTGAGAGACTAAGCAAGGATGATGTCCAGAAAATGCAGTGGGAGGTCTTGGAGGCTAAGATCGGGAACTGGATACATTATATGAGGATTGCTGTGAGGATTTATGTGTTCCATTGTTGGTATAAGGTTTCTTTTGTTGTTTGGTTTCTCAATTTTTTTTTTTCAATGCTTGGAACAGGTCAAACTGCTGTTTGCTGGGGAAAAGAAACTGTGTGATCAAATACTTGACGGGGTTGATTCTCTCAGGGATCAATGTTTTGCTGAAGTCACTGTAAACAGCGTGTCTGTGCTTCTTAGTTTTGGGGAGGCCATAGCTAAAAGCAAAAGATCACCTGAAAAACTATTTGTTCTATTAGATATGTATGAGATTATGCGGGAACTACACTCTGAGGTACGGAAGCTTTTACTAATTGCAGCGAAGTATTATGAATACTAAATAATCATGTGAATTCTAAACAGTTTTGGTGGATAGCCCTGTATGGGATTTGTCTCATTTATCAACAAGGTAATGAATCTATGATGATGGTAAAAAGGCATTTCAAGGCGAGTTTTTCTCAGACTTGAAACCATAAACCGTTACTCGCAGATGTGCATGAAATGAATTAGAAAATGAAATGTGAAGTAAATAAAGACCCTATATATGGGGAAATAGTCTTACAGTGGAGGAGATGAAAATGGGGGGAAATTGCGATGCGACTTTCAATGGAACATGGTATGCAAGGTCGCCATGGAGCTCACAATCCATGGGGATGAAAATCCATTTCAAGCAAACTGAAATGCATAAAAAGCCTGCGGCTGTAGCTTCAGGTATCGGTTCTTGGTTATTTATTAGAAAAGGCGACTAAAATGACATTTGCAATATAGAAAACCAACTGTTTTCTTTATGATGGAGCTAACAGCATTTCACTGTTATTTTTAATCACAAAGCATTAGAGAAACGATACTGTATGAACCCTATGGTGGAAAAATGTTTAGACAAGTATTTTTTCTCATTCTTCTCCTTTTTCTTCAATTCTTCTTGATGTTTATGATCTTCTTTTGTTTCTTTTTCTTTGTTTTTGGGCTTGATGTTGGGGGTTGCATCTGCAGATTGAATTACTCTTTGGAAGTAAAGCCTGCATCGAAATGCGGGACTCTGCATTGAGTTTAACAAAGCGACTAGCTCAAACTGCTCAAGAGACCTTTTGTGATTTTGAAGAAGCTGTAGAAAAAGATGCTACCAAAACTGCTGTTTTAGACGGAACTGTCCATCCTTTGACTAGCTATGTGATTAATTATGTGAAGTTCCTCTTTGAGTAAGTTATTATTGCTGCATTTTCTTGTTTCTTTTCTGTCAATTTTATCATGACATTTTTTAATATACTTTCTTCAAGTCTGCTACTTGTTCATGAGGTCAGAAGATCTAGAAACATTAGATTAATTTATAAATATCATGCATCTGACAGTTGCTCTTTCAATTTGCGCAGCTACCAGTCTACACTGAAACAGCTCTTTCAAGAGTTTGATGCAAGCGATCCGGATGCTCAGTTGACATCTGTGACTACAAGAATTATGCAGGCTCTTCAAAATAACCTCGACGGGAAATCAAAGCAGTATAAGGACCCTGCGTTGACTCAACTATTTCTCATGAACAACATTCACTATATAGTGAGATCTGTGAGGAGGTTTGTTTTATATTTTTTGTATTTTACATAAGAGGCGTTGATGATCTGTACATGCTCTGCCTGCCACCTTTTAACATCCAAGTACAGGTCAGAAGCGAAGGATTTACTGGGTGATGATTGGGTGCAAATACACAGAAGGATCGTGCAACAGCATGCTAATCAGTATAAGAGAGTTTCTTGGGCAAAGGTTTGTTTCTTTAACTAGACTTATTCTTTTCCTTGACAAGGATGCTGGGGATATCACTTGAACCCACTAATACCATCTTCTCAGGATTTTTTTTTATATATAAATATGGACCTATTTATTGAATCTTTATGTTGATTTGTATATATTTTATTACAATCACACGGTGGGGCTTTAGTTATCCAAGGTAATATTTACTCTTCCTTGAAGATGTCTTCATATCTGGTGAAGATTGTTATCTTTTGATGGGAAAAGTCTGGATACCTGACTTAGGATCAAGTGGCCTAGACTCCATCCTCTAATTTGCATGTCATACTAGACCTACTAGGGCACTTCTCCAGTTGCAATGCTATTTAGTGGTGACATCTTCGTGTAGACTGCTTAACCTTTTGTCATAAGAAATTGCAACATCTTGAATTGCTCCTCTTTTCATCTAATTTAGGGTTGGCAAATTGTGCGTATAACTGATAGGAACTAGTTCCCAGCAAATTGTATTCAGCTATTTGGTTTCTAGTGAGGTTTTTTCTTTTCTCATCAATAAGACGTCATGTTAAGCAGTTCGTGTCTTAGATGTGCAGATTCTGCAGTGTCTCTCTGTTCAGGGTGGTGGATCAGGCAGTGGTGGTGGAACCGGAGGTGATGGCAGTGCCAGTGGAATTTCAAGAGCAGCAGTGAAGGATAGATTCAAGACCTTCAATGTCCAATTTGAGGAGCTTCATCAGAGGCAATCTCAATGGACCGTTCCTGACAGCGAGTTGCGTGAGTCTTTGAGGCTGGCTGTTGCCGAAGTTCTCTTGCCCGCATACAGGTCTTTTCAAAAGCGTTTTGGGTACGGTTCTCGTCCTTGTGACCTGCTTTTACCTCTTCTTCTGGCTTCTAGTCATCATTTTTTATATGAAAAGAATTCATCCTTTCTTTCTTTCACTCATAGGAACAAACCCTGTTTTGCATTGTTACAGGCCTATGATCGAGAATGGAAAAAACCCTCAAAAGTACATTAGATACTCTCCTGAGGATCTTGACCACATGATGAATGAATTCTTTGAGGGCAAGACATGGAACGAGCAAAAACGGTAAACATTTGCTAGAACGAATCTAGGTACATGCCACCATTTATATACTTGTACAATTACAAGGTCAAATAATGGGAGCTCCAAAATCTATAAAACCCGTTGTTCGGTTCAAATAACAGAGGACCTTGCTGAGGGGAAAGGTAAAGCGGCAGGTCTTGGCGGTGCATCCTCTCCTGAGGCGTTCTTGAATCTGCTCAAAATCTTGATCCTCACATTTCTTTAGAAAGTGTTCAGGGGATTCTTATTGTTTCCATGTTATCCTTGGAATAAGAAATGACTTACTCTAATAACTTTGAACCAACGAGCCTCCATAATTCTTTAACCAGTTAGATTTTGACACCATGATTCCATAGTCCCTTGAAGAAATAATTCAAAACTTTCCAGCTTTTCTGAATTTAATTGGTACCCTAAAACACACAAGTTACATCTTCCAATTTTTTATGTACATTCAGTGCGAATGAGCAAGTTTTTATACTCAAGTGTTGCCCATCAGCCCCTGTCCTAAATTTCTTGGCTCCGCCGTGGTGGGAAGAAGCTAATTTGCTCCCCATCCCATGGCTCCTTGTGATTGACAGATGCCTTCTCTTCCTTTAGCGACAGCAACTTTCGGACGTCAAAAATTATCCTATAGCCAACTAGATCTTCTAGATAGGTTTATATCTGGGCATGTCATCGTGCCATGGCTACTGCTTGATGATGCCAAGCTAGCAAGCTTCTGTCCAGCCAAAAATGGTACCAGAGCTTATATCAATCCTCATCCTACAGCTAGCGACAAGCATTCTCATCTTAAAGCCTCAAACAATCTTTCCCGAAACACTTCGCTGTTATCCGACCATTTTGAAGACGCCTACATATAATGGCCAAAATGATAAACAAATTCCATGTTAAGTTGTAAATAATTCATGGCTTCTTCAGGTGATCTTCAAACCAAAAAAGTGAAAGCCTATGCTAATCATTCCCCATTAGTTCCTATCAGCGCCAAACATTCTCCATATCCTTCAAGGTCCCCATTAATCACTTTAAAAAATCCCCCAATCGATGAAATATGGCAAGAGATGCTCAAACAGATTATAAGTAATTAGGCAAGGGTTCAAAGAGTTCTATGCACTTAATTGATTAAGTGTTGGATTAAATTTGTTACAATTTGTTTGATTTTCCCTTTTCTTACTTGAGAAATTGATTGTTTTCTAGGAGAGGATTTCAAGCCTTTTCTTTTTTAATTAATATGAGTGTTTAGGTCAACTTACAAATATCTCGATTAATTTTATGAATTTTAAAATTAACGATCATGTAAACCTTAAATGACTCAAAGGAGACTTGAACTTATGATTATTAATGAGGATCAAATTTAAAAACTAACCAGTTAATCTATTTCTCAAGATTTTCAAGCCTTCTTAGTTGGAATGGTGAATATTGGGGTTTGAAAAAAAAATTTCCGAATCAGAAATAAAAAATATATTTATAATATTTCTTACAATCGATGCTAATTTGTCATCTACGATTCTTGAAACGGCAAACAAAAACACATGAAGAAGTTTTGGTCCAAAGAAGGAGCAACACAAGTTTATTTGAGAGGTACAAATGGTCCTCGTGTAGTTTGGATTTAGATTGAAGTTAAAAATTGAAGGTTAAAGAGGGAAAGTATAGAAGAATTATTTGTAATGGTGGAATTTATAGTTTTAAAACTCGGGTCAACTCGGAACTAAATTTAAAAAATAAAAGGAAAAGTTAAAACTCGGTGTAACCTAGTTGACGTAATAAAACCAAGTCAAAAACTCGATTATAACCCATTGATTTTTTACTTTTTATTTTTTTTATTAAAATGATATCATTTTAATTTTTAAAATAAATTAAAATTGACCCGGGTGACTCGGTAACTCGATCAAAACCTAATAGTCCGATTTTGATTAAAAAAAAAAAAAAAAAAAAAGCACAAACTTCAAAATCCCCACATCGCCTTCATTATTTTTTTTTTTGTTGTTGCTCTACACTGATGGATTAACATTTAACTCCCGAAAACAATCTGGGGTTAAATGTTAATTTCCTAAACTTTTCTTCAACAAAGTTAAAAGGTGGTTAAATACTTAGTAATTGTGTGTAGTGATGTTTAAATTGTGTTTGAAAAAATAAATTAAAATTAATTTTTTATATTTTAAGATTGTTTTGATGTGAATAATTTTTTTTAAAAAAATATTATTATAATATATTTAAATTTTTTTTTTTAAAAAAAAACTATTAATATATTCTCAAAAATCGTAATTAATCACAACTTTAAACTGAAAAACCATGAAGGAAAACAAATCACGAGAAGGGTAAAACAGTAATAAAAAAAAGGAAAAAAAAAGAAGCCTACTGAGAACCGTTCCCTCCAAAAGAACATTTGAGACAGTTACAAATCGTTGTGACCCATGCCGTCCAAAGTATATTTATAAACATTATTTTCTTCTCACAATTAGAAGTTGTTGGTTATAGTCTTTTAATCCGAAGCAACACAATCATCACTACTTTTGTACTATGAATTCATAAATCTTGAGAGAGAAAAAAAAACAAGTTTACAGAACTTATAAGGTACGTAATCCAACAATATCTTTACAAGGTTTTTTTTTTTTTTTTTTTTTCTTTAAAATCTTCACTGTATTTCCTACATTAGAATTATGTGTGTATATATGATCAATGAAAATGAAAGAAATTAAAATATGGGCATAGGATCTTAGTCATGTTAAAATTCTGAAAGAGGATGGGACGTGAATTAAATCCATTATTTCTATATATCATCGTCTTTTTTTCCATTTCCTTCTGTTTTCTGTTGATTTCTTAGTTTTTTTTTTTTTTATATATAAAAAAGAAAAGAACACAATGCTATCTATATATGTTATTGTATATGTGGAGTAGATAAAGATTTCTGTTTTAGCATCGTCTCTTAAAATCTTGATTCCTTTCTAGTATGGTTTTTCCTGGAAGGATAGAGATTATTTCAGGAACAGAAATAAATCAACGCTCATGGTTTACGCAGAAAGAACAATGGCATCGTTGAAGTCTCAAGACTGTGGAAGCATTTGCCAGCTTGCTCTTTTCTTGCTTGCCGTGGTGGCCGGAATATCAATCATCACCTTAGGACTTACGATGAATTCAAAGTACAGTCCCCGGACACAGAAACAGCCTCTAGTGATCAGACTCAATTCCTTCTCTGTCTCAGACCTCAACGTGTCGAATTCCATATCCGGGGCCAATTGGGATGCCATGTTGTTGTTCGGGAACCGACACAGTTATTTTGAGATTTCGGTCGAAGGTTTTGAAAGTTTTGTTTACTATTATCATCAAGACGCTCTGTCGTGTGCGTTAGTGGAGTCGATTCATTTAGGGCCCAAAAAGCAGAAATTGGTGCAGATCAAATTTAATGCCTCAGGGTGCGGAGGGGGCGAACAACCTTTTGTTGAGGAGAGGGTTCTGAAGGAGATGAAGAGAGATGGAGATAATGGAACTTTGCATTTGGGGCTCATGTTGAATTTTCAGGCTTCTTATAGGAAAGGGCCTTGGTCTTGGGTCTACTGGCTGAAGGCTAAATGCACTGACTTGGACGTGGTGTTTGAAACCGGTCCGGGCGCTGGCATGATGATCGGCGATGAGCCCAGAGCGTGCTCGGTTCCATTGCTCAAGTGATCATGATGTTTCTGTCACTTCCTTAATTCCTTGTTCTTATTTACTTGTTCTTTTCATTTCTTTTCCTCCGTATAGAGGTTCTGTCTGTTTTTAGGAATACTACTGCTGTAATCAATGCAATTTCTATAGCAGTTTTGGTGTTGCGTTGCTGCCACGAAAATTTCAGACAACCTACAGGGCTGGGCACACATCATGGAAATATGGAATCAAATGCACCTAGTCCTGTCTCCAAAACTAGCCGCGAAGAAATTTTGTAACCTGAAGGCCTGTTCTCGACAGATTCTGGAAGTGGAAATTAATCACACCTACTTATAATCCTCGTATAGTTTTTACGCAAAAAACTCTGGGGAATTTTTCCATCACTCGTGCAAGTTTTCTTGGCCATATCTAATATCACGCGTAAACTATGGCCGTATCTAACATAATGATTCAACTTTGTCACAGTAAAGCATAAAATTTGTTAACCAATACCCATTATTTACTATTTTCAATCTTAGCAAGTGATAAAAAAACAGGAGCAGCTTTTATTCAGCCATGCATTTGACTACACAATAAGCAATACAACATATCTGTTCTCATCGTAGAACCATATATGTAAACGTAAATGTCATGAGCTTTGCTGGAAACAGCCAAGATTGCGCATCTTCTTACATACTTCTTTTGGATTTGATTTTTGTTGCCATGCTCCTCTCAATTCCTTGGAAGCTTGAGAATTGTGTACTATTTGTATAACCTTATTGTATTCAAGTGCCAAAGAAAGAAAGGAAACCAAGCTCAATATGGCCAAATGCACCCGTATCATGTGACATGATAACCAATTCCATTTGAATATGTTAGCTTAATCGTAACATAAAACACACAATGTACGCGTTTATGCCACCCATGATTCTCTGTAATCTTTCTCGTTTTCTCCTTACTTCATCCGAAAAAAATTAAAATCTCCGCCCACTACCTCTCTTGGGTTCAAAGAGAGATGATCAATTAGACGTACTATGGCTTCGGAATCCCAACAACACAACAAGGGAGAAAGCCAACCATCTGAAAGCACCCTTTTTCCTTCAGGAAGACTTAAGTCTCCGGGGGCAGGGTATACTCCACCACTGAGTTATCCTCCGACATTGGGATATGCACCACCAGGACCATATCCAGCCTATCAACCGCCCGGTTGTTACCCTTATGC
Source organism: Populus alba (assembly GCF_005239225.2). Lineage (NCBI taxonomy): Eukaryota > Viridiplantae > Streptophyta > Magnoliopsida > Malpighiales > Salicaceae > Populus > Populus alba. Next base: position 6,659,410 of record NC_133299.1, read on the forward strand.
TCGAGCACCACCACCAGCATATTACATCAATGCTACAGTACATCAACAAGGATGTCAAAAGTCATCAAGTTTCTTACAAGGCATTCTGTCAACAATAATATTCTTGGTGATGTTTATATTTACACTCCAATTAATTATGCTGCTTGCATTGCGTCCTAACTTCCTGTTTTTCACGTTGAAGACTTTTCTGTGTTCAATTTTAATGCCACCATGCCTACTACCGTCACGGCTATTGGGGAAGCATACGTATCAGTTAAGAATCCAAATACCAGATTGAATATCCTTAACAACTAAAATCTTGCTGTGTAGAATTTTTGGTTTTTTTCTTTTGTTTTTCTAGATTTTATACATCTGTACGTGATTTATACGCTAGCAAGTGGAGTGTTTCAATCAGGCTACGAATTTTTCTGTAAAACTTTTGTTAATGTCAAGTGGTAAATAGAGTTTTTTAAAACATACATGCTAGTTTTCTGGTCAGAGAGTTTTTTGAGGTTTGGAGGAAATGCATGTTCTTATGTCAAGTGTAAATTAATGCTAGTTTTCTAGGTGTTTTTTTTTTTAAAGCGTTTTGAAAGGCATGCCTGCTCTCTTTAGTGTATCGGAATATGCTTGAGTTGAGATTTGAGGAAGTGCCTAATTTATTGCTTGGAACTCAATTATTTGAACATTCATGCATAATATACCAATCAAACAATCAGGGTGAAGTTAGCATATGGAACTACATCTTTCAAAATCATATATATTTCTTAGTTCTTAATTCGACTAGCATTTTTGTATCTCCTGTTTATTCTTATGTAGGTTTTTGAACTGTGTATAAGCTTTCTGAAATGATGTCTGTACAAGCTATACGATTGCTGTTTCATTGATATTTTAGATTTCTTCCATTTCAGCTTGTTTGATGTATGAAAGAACTGGTGCCCCGCTTTCTGAAATGAGTTCTCTGAATAAGTAGACTTTACACTTCATATTGCTAGTTCTTAATTATTGCTTGTGAAACCAAAACATGTCTGTATTATAGGTTTTTCACCACATTTTTCTTGCTGTTACTGATCCTGTTTTTGTTTTAATATTATAAATTTAGGTAGGCTATGATATGACGATACTGTGATGCAGTCAAAATGGATGTATTTGTGCCTCATGGTTGAATAATTTTAGATCAGTTTAAGATTCTACAAGGGTTTTGATGTTATGGAATTCAGTGTGTTGGCAAAATGCCAAATTCACCTTTGTTGTTTTATATTTTCTTACTAGAAGATGCATGTCAGGTTTCTTGATATGTCCTTATCAGAAGCTCACATCTGATGCGCATGCTAGTTTGTCCACATGAACAAGCTTCGGGCACAGTGCTGCATTGGAAAGTAGAAATGGCTTTAGCTTGCAAGATTCCATGTATTTTTTCAACTCTCGTTTTGGTATTTGTTCCAGCATTTCACTTTTCATTTTACCCATATTCAGATTAACTAAAATTGTAGTGAATGCATTTCATAAATCTTGATTGGTGTGCATATATGTGGGATTTCTGATTGCTGTATTTGAAGATCGCAGGGATCTGAAGCTTTGTCAACCCTTGCCTGCTGCTGTAGAAGATTCGCTTCTAATCTTGCGATTGCCTGGTGACTGTAATGCCAAGTTCTTTTTTTTTTATAGCCCTGATATGAAGTGGAATGTCTTTAAACATCCTTTCTACAGTAATTATTCCATCCCGGAATCAACCAGCCATCTGTAATATAAGAACTGAAAATTAATCTGTTGAGCACAACAGCCAGATGGCCTAGGACATTTTCTAGAGTGGAGATCTGAGATGAGCTACAAATATTAATATCAACGCGATTGCGCCATCTATTCAGGTGGTTGATGAGGCACCTTGAAATCTTGGTACATTGCTATTGTTTTAAGGATCACTTTATTTTTGTGATAAATATGTGCACAGGCAATTCATCTGCATATTCAATTGATACTACAGAACTTGAGGGACAAAGCTGTTGTATATGGATCATGTTGTTGTTTTTATGTCATATTATTATTTGGATCATAGTGGGAATTTCATCTAGTCTACGTGTTGGTTAGTGCTATGTATCTGGTCCATCGGTCTTGCTAGCTGATTGGGAGACCTCTTGCTCATTCTTACCTCAGCATTGCTGCACTTAATTATATCAGATTGTGTGCTGTTACAGGGAACTTTTGAGCTCCGTCCGAGGGCATGAGAGATAGAGAGGTCTTTGCATAGTTATGGAAGTGGAAGTTTGATTGCTAGTGGCACCCTAGCATAAGCAGATTCTTGAGAAAGGTTTTTCATTTTTCAGTTCTCATACAGGATGTAGGCGTTGCTCATAGCAGCTCACATGGATCGAAGAACTGTAAGCTTCATCAAAATTCAGTCTATATATGCTCTTCTAATTATTCCAGTGATCTTCTTTTGTTACCTGTTTTTTTTTCAATACCAGGTGAACCTCCTCCTTTCGCAACCTCCAAGGATGCCGCTGGGGTAGAACTTGAACATGCGCTGATTAAATTCACATCAGTAACATGGTAAACATTGTTCAAATCACTGTTTCCCTTGCCTTTATTGCTTCGAGTTCACGTTCTTTAATTGTTTTATATATTAATTATAATAAGACATTTACTCCACTATGGTCTATTCGACAAGTGGGGAGGAACCTTCTCTGTCATAGGTTTGCCTAACCTAAATGATCTGGCTTTTAACTTATTTTTTAAAGCTGTGGTTCCTAAGGAAATGGTCCTGAAGCGTCTTCTATGAACATGATAAGATACCCATCACAAGAACGGGGCCACATTATATTGCCCCAGTAAGGCATGATTAAGACCCTGGTGGCTGTATTTGTAGAGAGAGAGAGAGAGAGAGAGAGGATGGCGTTCTATCGATCTCATGTCTTGGAATATTGTTCGTGTCATGATGAATGTTTGGTAGGAAACTTCCAAATGGATTTGGATGCGAATTAGAGTCCGAATTAGCAGATTAGTTTCTATCTTCTGATGGCAAACTGAAACTCCCCTGTGATTCATACATCATATGGGAATTATTGGAGTCTTTGGACATGAAATAAGAGGTGAGAGAGGGGATTGAGGAGATCAAAATTATCCTTATCATCCAGTCCTCTCTACTTTCCATTTGTTTCTTACATGCAAAAAAACCATAATAGTGTCAATTGTTTGAATGTCGAGGCAAATGGTCGGTGGAGATTTCAATTATTGTTTCGTTAAATGTAGAGCGGAATCATTACAGAGCATTATAATGACCTCTTTTCAACTCCTCATATTCTGACGTTGCTTTGCAGTCATCTCCTCTGATGTGAAGTTCTATCTTTCCAACCTTTCGTTCTCTTGAATTTTATAATTATAGCGACGAAAAACATCCAAGTGGTTTTATAATATGTCTACTTTCTTGTAACGTGTTTTTTTTTTTATTTATTGTTAAAATCAAGATTATGCAGGGAAAAGACTATAAAATCAAACTGATCATTAAGAAGAAGAAAAAAGAACTGTCAAAAACAAGTCACGAAATTGATTGGCTCGGAAAGATAGAGATAATTTAGGATTCCAAGAAAACCTTCTTTTATATTCCATATATTTTTTTCCCATCCTTTTCAGTTTGGAGTTATCTGCCATGAGAATTCCCTACCAATCAAGTGTTCTCACCGATGCCCTTTATTCCTGATCAACCCTGACTTTTAGGTTTTGTCTCTTCCACGAGCCAGGTTGCCATGCTGACACTTTATTCTCGATCTAAACCTAGAAACGAAGTCAGAGCGTGCTCACCACGCACAAATCACATTGTGACGTCTGCCGTCGAAGAAAGAGTTCTGAAATTCAGGTTCGAAACATAAAAAGATGGGGATTTGAGAGGTTCGAAGCAGATCCGATGTAGGGACTTCGGAAGTACAACAACATGGGGATCGGAATCAGCCTAAATGTCAGAGCTGCAACATGGAAAAGTAGAAGACGAGAAGCCTCTCTCTTCCTTCCTTCCTTCCTCGGAGAGGATATTCTAATCAGCACTGGAATGAAGCTACCAAACGTACGTATATGGAGAGGGATATCCTTTGGCTTCTCTCTTCTCTTTATGTCTTTCTTTTTGTTCAGAATTAGTACACAGAATTCGGGCTATCCTCTTTGCAGCTCCCATGTACATGGTAGTACTCAAATGATGATTCTCTTATGATTCAAAATGTTAATGATTATTAAATTATCAGATTTGTATAAAAATAAAGAAAAAAAACTTATTAATTTCAAATCTAATAGTTCAAAATGAGGAATTGAAGTTTGTTGATGTTAGGCATTATAACTAAAAATTCGTTTAATATTGTGAGCGGTTGTTTTTCATAATGTAATTTTTATTTGAAAATATATTAAAATTTATTTTTATTTTTTAAAATATATTTTTAACATTAGCAAATCAAAAATAATTTGAAAACACAAAAAAAATATTTTGAAGTAAAGAAAAAATAATAAAAAAAATTATTTAAAAAAAACGTGTTTAATATGCAAAAATAAACTCTCTAATTCACAGTAATTTTGTGAAGTTAAAAAGTCCAGCTATAATTCTTACTTTCTGAAACTTTCTTCATTCAAGTCCCTTTTTTTTTACATCCCCGAGTCAGTTTCCATCATTTTTCTCTTTTGCTCCTGTTCCCCACTCACGTGACTTGTGGAGTCAATCATGGTGTACCACATGCCGTGTGCCTGTTTCTTTCTTTCTTTCTTAATGCAATTTTATGGCTACCTTGCTCTGGTTCGAGCCCGAGGTATTATAATTCAACCCTCTCCCAGCCGATACAATAATTATGATACGATTAGGAAATATGTTCAACGATTAATTATATTTTAACAGAATATATATATATATATATATATATATATATGAGAAATTCAGTAAGTGCTCGATCTAATGACTGCCAGAGTGAGTCTGATATGTGTTGGGTAGTCATAAATCTAATTAGTTGGTTAGTCAATTCGTTCAAAGGAAAAAATAAATATACATGTGTCATTGGATGCACCAACCATGTAATATTAAAAATGTAAAATATATCTGATCAACTTGATCTATGATGCTAGATAAATTAATGACTCGTTGAATTTTAGAATTTAATAGTTAGATTATATATATATATAGTAGGTGGTTTCATTATCATTTTTTTTATACTAATTATATTTTTTATTTATTTAATATGGGATATATGTCTAGTGATACTTCTCATTTACAATCCATTTTTTGAAGTTAGTCAGTGTGGCTTGGAATATTTCAAGATCTTTGATGAAAAGTTATGCCTCATTGAGGCTTTAATACCGTATAAATTTGGAGTTCTTTTCAAAAGACTTAAGTTTTATGACAGGTGGCTAATTATGGATTTCTTATATTAGTTTATATCTTTGTATATATACAATATAGAATATTGTTTGTGTTCTTTTTTTTTTTTTCCCTGTTAAATACAACCCAAAAAAAGTTTTTTTTTTTATTAATGTGGATGTCCAAGCTAATTTGAGGGTACCTCGATTAATCTCACAGGCCCTGAAGTTAACGACTATATAAGTCTTTAGTGATGCCGAAATTTAGAGGACTCAAACTAGTGACCTGTATAGAATAAATCTAGGATCTAACTAGTTGAATTATATCTCTTAACATTACTAAAAAAAAAAAAAAATTTAATAAGGAGAGAGATGATAATTAGTTTAACCAAAATGTCATAGCAAGGTGTTTTTTTTCCATGGCAACGTTTCACGTGGCATTTACTTGAGCTGTCCTTATCTTGTATTTCCTAATAGGCAGCCACACTAATTAAATTTTCTTTGATAGATTAGACTTGTTTAAATTAAAGAAATTGGTAAGTTTTTGAGTCAGTCAAGCCATGGTTATTTTAATTTTGTTTCCCAGACTGTAATGATTAGTCAATATATAATAATAATAATTTAGACCCTTGATTTAATAAAATCTGATGACCGGAGTAATTAATGTAGTAGAAGTTTCTGAGAACCTGTTCTCCAGTCGACGTTTGGCTCCTGCGAGCCGACAAGAAAATTGAAAAAATAACTAAATGAGTATAAATGAAGGCTTGGGTTCACATGGGTACTCTTTTAAATTTCCACGCAACGTTTCTTGGACTTTGAATACAAGTGTGAGTGCGCTGCCTAGCTATCCAGGCATCTGATTATTGAACGTTGAGTGAGATCTAGACAAACGTTTGCCGTTCTTTTTGAAAATAGTCAACTTGCAATCTAGGGTTTTGAAGATTGCTATTAAGGGCTTGTTCGGTAGTTCGATGAGTTTTAGTTGAAATTATATTTTGTTTTAGCCATGATTTTAAAATATTTGGTTATATATTCTATAGTTTTGTCTAAATTTTAAGAAGAAACTCTATTTTAAAATGTTAGTAATGAATAATCTATAGTTTATATCCTTTTTTTAAACCACAAAAATCATCACGCACCCTAAATATAAAGAAATTGAGAAAGGGATATATCTAGGTACGTGTTTTGGAATATAGTGTTAGGTGGGACGTCAACAAATCATACTTACATTAGGCATTGAGAAAGAAGTATATATAGTACGAGTTTTTCTCTCTTTCCATTATGATAGTCCCACTTTAAATCGTTGAGTTTATTGTTATTTAGGTGCTCCAACTTCACCAACCAGATCATTTTGCCTTGATTCCAAAATGTAATTTGTAATTAATAATGATAGCAATATGAAAATTGATACTGATAATTGGAACATAACAAAACAAATTAAAGAATTGCAATTAATGAACCACGAGGAGTAGTTCAATTGTTAGATTTTGGGTTTATTTCCCTATAATCATGAGTATCAATCATCTCAGAGCCATTGAAAGCTTATATGATCATTAATTTTAGAGTCCATAAAATTAATAAAAGTGCGCGCAAACTGACCCAGATAAAATTGCAATCACTGCCGATCAACAAGTTAATAATTTTACTTTTTAGCATGAATTAAATTCTTACATTTTGATATATATTACCGAACACAAGCTAAATTTTGTACCAAAAGAAGAAGAAGAAGAAGAAAAAAAAAAGACAGAAGGATATCGAGTTTGTTTCCACGGTTTAAAATTAATAGAATTTGTGCAAGCACATGGAAAGGCATCTTAATTCAAGCTTCTTTCGTTTTCCTTTACGTCTTTGGAAAAACTCACACCAATAACAAATGCACACTTGTAGACGTTATGACCGTTTTCTGAATTTTTTGTTTTTTTGATAATAACACATATCTTTTAATTTGAAGGCAGGTAATTACCCAAAATTTCTTAGGGAGCAGGAAACTGGATAGATATATGGTCAGATTTCAATTGTAAGTTAAAGTGCAGAAATTTTTTTAATTATGATTTGTTTTTTAATTTTTTAAATATACAATATCTCGAATCGACTTGTGAACCTCAAACAAGATCCCTACACTCTAAAAAAAAACTTGTAAAACATGACTTATACTTTGCAATTCGTGATCATCAGTATTAGTGGGTTGAGAGAATTGAATTAAAAACCATATAAAAAAACATATTCCTGGTCCACGTCCATTTTAATATCTTAGCCACCGCTTATTATTGGTCTTTGCTTCTAGCTATCCATAGATTATATACAGCCAACAACAAAACTATAAATTTATAATAATTCATAAAAAAGAGAGAGAGAGAGAGAGAGAGAGAGAGGGTAAAACTCAATGTGCCTTTTGCATGTATTGGTGGGAGGTGGGAGTACTTTTTCTCCAGCTTTAACCACCACTTTTAGACGTCTTGTATATCAGTAAACAATTCTAAAAGCCTTTTAAATTTCTAATTGCGGTGGCTAGCAGCACTCTCTTTAAAATGATAATTTCAAATAAAAGCCATTCTAGGGAAGGTTCCGACGACTTCTTCAGGGGAAAGGGGGCAAAATACTTCTATGCAAAAGAAACTGTTGAGAAAGGTTATGAACTTTTAATCTCATAAAAAAAGAAAAAAAAAAAAAAAAAGGGTTATGAGCTTTTAAGCCGTGAATAGAAGAAGAAAAAATAAAGGGTGAACTTTCAAGCACAATTTGGAGTCCAAATGCATTTATTTCCATAAAACCTTAATTTATTAATAATTAATCGATTCTTTTCCCTTGCAATCACGTTAGGCTTTGGCCGGTAGCCATAAAGTATATTCTAGAACCCAAAAAAAAAAAAGTCGGTAGGATGAGATGGGCAACTTCTTCGTTATTGGTAGCTGGGCCCTAAGTATATCCTTGATACGTGTCCATTTTGGGTCCCTCTGGGCACTGATCGGTGATGAAAAGGACGATCGATTGAACCATACACGAGCAATGGTAAGAGCAAATAGTAAATGGAGTCACCATCACGAAAGAATGGAAATCCAACGGTTGAGATTTCATTTGTGTATTGGGTATCTTTATCTCTCTTTTGTTGCCTTTTTGTCTTCCTAAGTTTGATTGACAAAAAGGCAACTTCCCTTTGTTGCAAAGGAATGCTGGCCAATAGCATGTTTATTTGTTCTTTTTTTTTTTAAATAATGTTATAGAAAAAAATGATTTTTTTAGCATTAAATTAACTTTTTGATGATTATAAATGGTTTTAATATGTTAATATAAAAAATAAATTTAAAAAAATAAAAAAAATATATTATATATTTTTAAATAAAACATATTTTAAAAAATAAAAACTACTATAATATTAAATTTCTTTGATGGTAATGGGATCTTTGCATCTTTTTGCATTATTGGCCTAACTTTTAGAAAATGCAGGCCATAAGATTAACACCAATTATTTATGTTATTACACTCAAACACAAATTGAACATGAGGCATATTAATTAATTAATCATTTGGGACACATTTATCCCGAAAATACATAGATGGATTTTCCTAAAAGATTAAAATCGGTAGCCAATAAATATAACTTGAAAAGGAGAGGATAATCAAGACAGCATAGTAATTATTTTGCTATAACTATTCTATTTTCTCCATCTACAAGACAGATTGATGTCGGAGTCTCATCGCACACAGTGACTAACTAGATGAAATAGATATTTAATCCAATTTTCAGTTCTAGTTGACTATACATCCATGGACGTGCTTGTCAAGTTTTTCAGGCAGCATAAATAATAGAAAACGTGAAATATTCTAACACAATGACTTGCACTCAAAAAATAAACACACACACAATCATTTTTATGTACATATCAATTTTATGAGCAAAATTTAAAGAATTTATACCACTCACCTTATTATTAATCCGTGTTAGAATTGAGATCAAGTCATTTTTTTATTAATATTATAAAAATATTTAAATATTGTTAATATTTTAATTTTTCCAAGTGAAAAAAAATAATTAAATCGTATAGGGACTAATTCGATGTGACTCGATTGATTTTTATAGGTTCAAAAGTAATACAGATAACCTATAAAAACATGGTTTTACTAAAAAAATTCAAGATGACATCTTGTTTTTTTAATATTGAAATAATAACATATTAGATTAACTTGGATTAACCCGAGTTGACATGTCAAGTTCGTGACCTGGGTTATGAAACTATAATAATCCTAAAAAATATCAAAATAAATTATGAAACTTAATTCTCAATTAATGAATAAAATTAAAACCAAAACTCAATTAAAAAAAAAAAAGGGCCTAACCCCGCAACCTATATCACAAGACATGGACAACCCAATAAAAAAACAAATTCAATGTTAAAAGACCCATAACTCGGATCATGAGACCGAGATGTTAAAGAACTCATAACTTAAATCATGAAACCAAGATAACCTTTTAAAAAACAATAATTTGATTTAACTATGGTTAAAATGCCAAAACCCACACCCATGATCACGAGATTAAGATATCACCATATAAAAAAAATCAAAACAGATTATAAAGATAAATTTCCAACTAATTATAAAATTATATAAAAAAATCAATTAAAAAAAACTCAAATTAACTTGTTAAGCACAATTTCTAGATCATGAAGCCGAAATAATCTTATAGAAAGTAAACAATATAAATCATGAAGCCTAATTTCCACTTAAATCAATATGAAAGGATGAAATTAAAAAAAACTCGAACCAATTGAGTTAACCCACCAAACCTGCGATCATTGTCATAAGAGTAAAATAACCCAATAAATAACAAATCTAATATTAAATAAAAAAAAAACATTGATTAAAAAATTAAAATAAAATAAAAATTACTTATACAAATAAGATCAAAATAAAGTTTTTCCAGTGAATTATTATAATGAAAAAAACCCACATATTTTAGTATATAGTATAATAATGATAATATAATAATTATATACCAAAAGTTCTCAAAAATATCTTGGGTTACAATGGTAATTACAAATACAAACCTTATACTAAGTTTTTTTTTTCCTACACTTCGAGTAAACAAATTAATCTCATTAATTACATCAAACACTAACCGAAGACCTCCCAAGTCCCACCACCACTACACAAACTCGAAAAAAATAAAAGCACTAACCACCACTTCTTGCAAGATCTTAATATAAACCCGAACACAACGCGTTTATTGCACGGCACCGTCAATGCACCCCCACACAAAGCAAAGAACCCAACCTCTCTACCTCTACCTCTCTTGTTATTAACTCCACACTTCCCTCAGAAACTCTACCTCACATAGCTCCTCTTTTCCTCTTCACTTCACCACCAACACCACCACCATGTCATCCAAAGACTGCGGCAGCCACGGCGACAGACGCCGAAAAATCTTCCGTCGAATCTTCGCCGGAATCCTAATCTTCCTCCTCATAGTCCTCATCATAATTCTCTTAGTTTGGGCCATCCTCCGTCCTTCAAAACCAAAATTCATCCTCCAAGATGCTACAGTTTACGCCTTCAACGTTTCATCTCCAAATCTTCTCACTTCCAATTTCCAAGTCACCTTATCCTCTCGCAACCCCAATGACAAAGTCGGGATCTACTATGATAAACTCGATGTTTATGCCACATACCGTAACCAACAAATAACTCTACGTACTGCCATACCTACTTCTTACCAAGGGCACAACGAAATTGATGTTTGGTCCCCTTTTGTCTACGGCAGCGCCGTGCCTGTATCTCCGTACAATTCAGTCGCATTAAGTCAAGACCAAGCTACAGGAACTGTGATGCTGATGATCAAGATTGATGGTCGTGTCCGATTCAAAGTTGGAACCTTTATTTCTGCGAAATATCATTTGAATGTTCAGTGTCCTGCTTATATTCAGTTTGGTAGCAGAACTAGTGGAATCATTGTCGGTGAGAACGCCATTAAGTATCAGCTGGTAACGAGATGCAGTGTGAGCCTTTGAAGGGATGATACAGCTTCAAGATGGTAAAACGCTATAACGCCGTTAAGTTACTATTTTCTTTTTTGGGCACTCTTTAATATTTTTAGTTTAATTTGATGTATTGTTATTTTATATGGAATTGATGATGGCGTTGTCTCTGTTTTATAGATTATATATACACACGAAGGGATCCATATGAAACACTTCGAAATTGGAAGTGTACATTTTGCTAAAGTGAATAAATTGAAGGAAAATCATGAAATATTGAAGCAAATAGCAAAGTTACGATTTCTAGTGTGCAAGTTGTGTGGTTTCAATTTTTATTTTTTCTTTCGTATAGTTAGCCATTAAATGCGAGATCAATAATTGTGTGTTGATATGAAGATAAACAATTGAGTGTCTAGTGGAGGTTGTCGAGTCATTGTCCATCGTTTTTTTTTTTTTTAAACGCAATTTTGCTTTTATTGGTGCTTGCTTGTTGTTCACTCTCTCTCTTCTTCTTCTTCTTCTTTTTTCAGTAGGATATTTAAAGTTATGAAAAGGGAATATTTCGTCAACCATAAGTGATTCTTCCATATACGTATCTTCTTTTTCTAATTCTTATGATTTGCTTTAGAGATACCTTTGATCTGGATTTTAAGATACAAACGATTCTTCTTCTGTTTCACGGCTGCGCGGAAGTTGCTATGTTAGCTGGGCTGTGTTGCGAAGGAACTGTTGCATTAATTTGGTAGAGCGAATGCACTTGTGACTATGAGTTTGCATGTTACTCTGATTTGTGTTTTTGAGCGACTTTAGACTATTATGTGAATTGTTTTACTTATGGTAAAATCTATCATGTGAGGAGATCATTTGCAAATGGAAAAATTCAATAAGGAGGAAAATTAAAAATAAATAAATAAATAAATGCCGTTTGATTATTAGAATAGTTATAAGCTAGCATTCATCTTGACCAACAACCAAATCGGTGGAGAAATAAAATACACCACACCACAATAGCTGATGAATGGGACGAAGTCGTGAAACGATTTTTCTATGGAGTGGCCTACCATGGACATGTGCATAAAGGGTCGTTGTGAATAGTTCAGGCCTTAATTTCAAGATGGAGAAATTTAGTCCCTACCTAATGCATGTTATTCTTGTTTATTTTTATGTTTTAAAAAAATTTAAAATTTAAAATTTTTTATTAATTTTAAATTAATATGTTTTTAATTTTTCAAATCATTTTAATATACTAATATTAAAAATAATTTTTTAAAAAAAAAAAAAGCATCATTAATATATATTTTAATATAAAAAATTATATAAAAAATTATTTAAAAAATAACTGGAATTATACTTCCAAAAAAACTAAAAAAAAATAAGAAGAAGTTCCGAACGGTAATACAAACCCAGTCGACAATAAGCGAGATTTTAAAGATATTAGAGCGTGGAGGAGGCGTTCCTGGGGGGTGGGTGGAAGTCTCCATGGCTTTAGTGGCGGTCCTTGTCATCCATCACCACCTCTTACGGTCTACTAATTAATAATGGCGTCATAGGAAGGGACTTTCTTATGCCAATTCTTAAAGTAATGGGCTCTTGTTTTCTGTTTTTTTTTAAATGAATCACAACTTATAGAGTCCACCCAGAACATTCTTAAGGCTAGGGATATGATGGTATGTTATGAAGTGATGATCTTCTCTGTAGCTTTCATGTGCCATAAAATCTTGTGTTTATCAGTATTCTGGCAGCCTGATAACCCTAATCAGTTCTTATGTATTGGGTGGAAAAAACTAAAAAGAAAAAAGAAAAGGAGAGGGAAAAATGAGAGGAGAAAAGAAAATTCATAAAAAGAGAAATAAAAAAACATAAAAAGGAGAGTAAAGAGAGAAAGAGAGAGAGAGAGAGGACGCAGCTACCCCTCGCTCTCATTTTCTTTTTATTATTATCTCCAGCAACGATAGATCCCAGCACAATTGACAACTCACTCATCCTCCACAACCACCACGTTGCGGCCCCCTCCCATATTTCTCAACCAAAATCATCCCCTTCATCGATGGTCTAGCAATACACCATAACCACCACCAACGCTGGCAGCAGCTCCAGCAAAAACCACCACCCAAAACCACCACCAACCACCAAATCAATAAGGAGAGAGAAAGAGAGAAACAAAACCAAAAAAAGTAAATCCAAATCCAGAAAGTTTATTTTGATTTTGATTTTTTAAATTAATTAAAATGTGTTTTGGGGTTAGAAATTGATATATGGATGATGTAGAAAAAAATAAAAATAAAAACAAGTCGAAATTTAAAAGGTCAAAAAACTTTGATTCTAATTTTTTTTATCACTGGAAATGGCTGGAAAAAATTTCAAGCAAACGACATATCATTCATTGTGTTTTTCTTAAAGCGAGGCATACTTTTTTTTTTTTTTTTTTAAAGAACCAAGTGTGCAGGCATGGCTTTGCAAGCCTAGTCATGCCTTCGTGGTTCTTTGAAGCCCAAGCGCAGCTAGGCTTCACTATTTTGGCTCTTTATCAATTTTATTCTTTTATTTATTTTGTAATATTCTAAAATATAATTATTTTCAAATAAAATAATTAAAATTATATTTTAAAATCATAGGATATACCATTCTTTTCAAATGAGATTAGAGGCTTTTTTATAGTGATGTTATTAATTGCTTTAAGAATAATTATATAAGAACTTGGCATGCATAATTACTTTTAAGAAATTTCGTATAATAATAAAATTCTTAGCTTTTTAGTCTTTAATTATTATTTTTTTATACACTTATCTCATTTTAATTATCCCTTTATTTTTTTTCATAAAATTGCATAAAAAATATCAAGATATATTTCTTTTTTATTTTTTTATTAAAACTTGTTTTTCATGATAAGTTTTTGTTCAAAAACACATGCTATGAAAAAAAAATGTTATGTTTTTATATATAAAAAAATATATACATAAAGGACAGAGAATTTTAATTAAAGAAAAACTTGGCAAAAATTCATAAGAAACAAAATTTACCCGACACAATGTTGTTTAGACAATTTCTTAAAGAAGAAAAAAAATTCATGTCCAAGGTGTTAGGTTTGTTGCCAATAATGTGAATGCATCAACTCATATGTGCAACAACCAATAATGGACGACACCGTCCATTGATAAAGAAAATAAAAAAAACAATATGAGCAGAAATTGAGAGAAGGATATGAGGAGAGAGATAGAGATAGAGAGAGAGAGAGAGAGAGAGAGAGATTGCTAATGGTAGCGGCCCTGATACCTTATGCATTAGTGTGAGTGAGTGATAAATATGACTTGAGTGGTGTTGTTACCCATTTTTAGATCCCCATACAAAAAAAGAAAAAATACATAAAAAAAAGTAAAGAGTAAAAAAAAAAAACACAATAACACGATGTTGTTTTAAACAGTACTGTGCTTCTTCTTCTTTCCTTTAACATGCAGCAGGGGAAGAAGAGTTTTTTATTTTGATTCCCCTCTAGTTTTCTCCATCTCTTTTCCCTACCACTTTCACAAACCTTGACAAAACTCATACCCACATGCCCATGCCACCATGATGAAGAAAACCAAGGGAACCATATGCTGCTAGTAGCTCCCCATTACGTACCTACCTTACCCTGCACTGTGGCAGGGGTAAGGTGCCTCTCTCCTCTTGCACTTATAAATACCAGGGGAGGCAACGATGAAATGGGGGGTTGATTTGGGATGAGGGAGATTGTTTTTAAAATAAAATACGAGGAGATTTTAAAGATAAAAAAACAGGAGGGATGAGTGAGGAAAAATGTTTGGAGAGGGGATGAACGAATTGAGGATTTAGGGGGGTTTGAGGGCAAGAGAACAAAAAATACAAAGGATAAAGAAGAGAGAAACAAAAAAAAAAAAAAAAAAAAGGAAAGGGAAAGAGGTAGGGGAGATTTTAGGAGAAGATATATAGAGATGAATAGAACGAGGAAAAAAAAAGACTAAAAAGGGAACATGTTGAGAGGACCACAAAGAGAGAACTAGGGAGAAGAGAAAGATAGTTGAAGAAAAAAAAAAAGAAACAAAATAGAATAGAGAGAAACAAACAGAGGACAATGAAAAGAGAGAAAACCAAAAGGCATAAACGAGAGAGAGAAAGGAGAAAGAGAAGATAGAGGGACAAAGGGGACAAAATAAAGACAGAGACAAAAGGAAGAGCAATAAAAAATAGAAAAAAAAAAAGACTTGTGTCTATGTACAGAGAAGAATAAGAACCGCAACAGAACCACCGTCACTCTGCTTCATCAACGACAACACCGCCACTGTGAGTCACCAGCACCGCTAATGCCGTCAGCAGGTCAGCTCTCCCTCTTATCCTTTTTATTCTTCTTCATTTCACCCTGGAGAGCTGCTCCACTGTTTACCGTTTGGCCCAGTATATATATAATTTTTTTTCCAAAAATCCTTTCAAAATTTGTGATTTTCTCGGGTATTTTTCTATCAACTTTGCTTAATACTAGTTTATATTTTTATAAAATACGAATCTGGTACTAAAATATCTAGTTTTCTCCAAAACATTGTGAAAAAAGAAAAAAAATATTTTATTTTCATGTATATGACCAAGTCTCTTAAAGATTAAAAAACAATCATATCATATTTTCATACAACAAAAATTCAAAAATATATTTTAGCATGTATTTTGGACTTTAATAACCAATTTATTAAAGCCATGAGAACTAGACCAATATTTCAAAAATAACAAAAAAAAATATTTTATTTTCTTTTAATATCTTGGATTAAGAACTTACACATAAGACGTGTTCTTGATTTTAAAAAGATAGTTCTTTTATGTATAAGCTTTAGAATAGTTAGATTTTACTTGATAAGATAAGAATCTCTTTAATAGGGAGAATTTCTCTTAAACCTTAAACAGGCTAACAATTAGAAAACACGACAATATCTTAGCTTATATCAGACAATTAAATAACACAGCTTACCTTAGGTAAGACGTGTTTTGGATGCCAATACCTTCCTTTTACGCAACCAGTCCCCGTGTCCAATCTCTTAGATCAGTTAGGGTTTCTAGTGACCATCAGACTAGGTGACGACTCTTATTCCCTCATTCCACTAATAAAAAACAAGAATTCATTGTCTCTCCATTTTCTCGATTACATAGATAAACACCAATACATAACAAAGGTAGAAGATTCATCGCAACGCCACACACGTGCGACAAGTGGGTTGATAATCCTCCACCTCCATGAATATATAAATATGTACCCCTTTTCTTTCTCTAATAATATAGAGAGCTCCATGAATGTAGGTATTTGCTGAACCATGTTAAATATTGTGTTTGCGTGCTCAGTCTTCAACAGGCAATAATCATGAAGACAACTAGTCGCTCAACAAATGACACGTTGTTCCATACTTTATTATGAAATAATTTCAAGTATTATGAAAAACTTTTATACATTAAAAAGTATTTTGATTTAAAAAATATCATTTTTTTCATCTATTTGCAAACTAAAATAAAAGACCGTAGCATAGTGCGAACAATGAAAATAAGTAAAACTCAAGAGTAACTATCTAGTAAGTGGCTTAGTGATAAGAGCTTGGGACCAAGGGGTTTAATCCCCCTGTGGTCTCAAGTTCGAGCCATAAGGTTGCTAATATTGATGGCCACTAGAGGATTACATGATCATTAATTTCAGAGCTTATGGGGATTAGTTGAAATATGCGCAAATTAGCCCAAACACTCCACGTGAATAAAAAATAATAATACTCAAGAGCGATGTTGAAAAAACCATGGGTGTGCTAAATAATTTGAATAGTAAAATACAAGATTGCATGGTTATTCATCATCTTAGCTTGTGACGATACCCCAAATCCAAATCATCGATTGCATAATCTGAATTGGCCATAATATTAAGCAACCAATGACTGCATCTCAGAGTAAACTTCAGTGTTAAAATTACACATCTTTGACACGTTTTTTAATTTGTAAAAAGTGCAGTTCAAATTGTATTTGAATTGTAATTAGAGTGTAGACATTTTGTTTGATTTTGATGTGAGAAACTATTCGATGAATCTAGTTTATGATCACTTAAGATTATGATCTAAGTTAATAAAATTCTTACACCTTGCTAAATTTGTCTGCGTCATTTTTATGATTGATCATTTGTTGGTAATTATTTTATTTTAAGTATAATTCATGATCTTAGATGACGAAATAGATTTATTTGACAATTTCTCTTATGAATCATAATTCAGAAAATATAGCTCTTACCACAACAAGAAGTTCCAAGTGCTTCGATCTCATTTGTCAGAAAGCTCTTCTCAGGGTTCTTGTCCGCTTGCCTAACTAACCCCACCTATCTTTGACCAGGAGATGATCTCAATTCAGTTCAATATTCCCACTATAATTCATATGGCATTATTTAAACTCTTTAAATGTCGGCTATCAATTATCAAAGTGTGCTCTCACATGTAAACGGTATGTTATGCTTTGTTCAAAACTACAGGCTAAGCAATCTGATATATAATATTGGATAGATGTTCTACACACAAGTTAGAAGCATGCTAGATATTTTTGTGCTTTGTCAGCTTAAACATCCTTGTCCGAGTTTGAAAGTGGAACCATGTACACGTATTAAAAAAATTTCATGTTAAAATATATATTAATGATATTTTTTTATTTTTTTAAAAATTATTTTTAATATTAATATATTAAAACAATCCCAAAAAAATAAATTATTTGAAATTTTTATAAAAAAAAAAAATTAAAATACAATCTACACCGCGTTTCCGAATGCTATTAAGTCAATAAAAGCAGAAGTTTCCAAGCTCAATCTGTCAAAGTCAATCCCTTACGTAAATTACCGGGTACTATCTGAAAAGTCTCCACCCACATAAAATGTACCTGGCTTAGAAATAGCCGGAAATAATATTTTAAAAAAAAAAAAAAAAAAAAAGGCCAGTCCCTCCAAGTAACCGCGTTGATTGACGCGGGGAAAGTCTCTCAGTTTCCGTGTCCCTCTTGGTACTAAAATAGATCCACGCGTAACCAACCATTAATCATCTTACTGCGGTTCTCCTCCTATATATTTATATACAAGCAGACCAACTCGTATTTCAACAATATCGATCATAGAACTTGTTTTTATCTTTTGAAGCATATTTGTCTACTCTCTTTTCGCCTTCTAATCAAGCCCAACAACTCCGTCATGGCAGATAAACAAGGCCTGAATGGCGCCTATTATGGTCCAAAAATCCCACCTACACAACAGTACCACCGCCATGGCCGTGGTTCCGGCTGTGGCTGCTGCTGTCTCGTGACCCTCCTCCTCAAACTGATCATCACCGTGCTCACGCTTATTGGCCTCTTCATTCTTATTGTCTGGCTCATATTCCGTCCCATTAACAAGGTCAAGTTTCATGTCACGGACGTTGCTTTAACCGAGTTCAACTACACCAACAACAACATGCTCAGCTACAACCTTACTTTTAACGTCAACATCCGCAACCCCAACAAGAAGATTGGGATTTACTATAACAGGGTAGAGGCCAAAGCCTTTTATGAGGGCCAGAGGTTTGGTTATCTTTCCTTGACTCCGTTCTATCAAGGACACAAGAACACCACTGTCTTGAATGTAGTTTTTACTGGTACACAACCTGTTACCCTTCAAGGTGAAGATTTGACGCGATTTAACAGCGAAAAAACAAGTGGGATTTATAGTATTGCCTTGGAGTTGTCTTTGAGGGTTAAGTTCAAGCTTGGTAAGGTCAAGACTGCAGTATTCAAGCCCAAGGTTGAGTGTGATGACTTGAAGATTCCTTTGAACGGGCCTTATGTTGCTGGGAGTAGCAAGTGCAAGATCAAGTTCTGATGATGATCATGGTTCCGGGACTTCATGTTCATGTTTTATTGAGTCTTCGATTCGTTTTGTTTGGGAGTACTATTTTTTTTACCCTTACTATATGCTCTTATGCTCATACTCATAGGCAGAGACTATATTGGATTACTTTTTTCATTGAATTACGTATCTTATGTTGATGTATATATATATATATATGATAAATAATGAATATAGTATCTCTCTGTTTTCTTTTTTCTCGTTGTGTTCTTGATTAGAAATTGATGTCTTGGTGGACTATTGTGTTGGAACAGGATTGGATTGGGGATTAGCTACACTAACTTTCCACTTGCTAAAATAAAAATCCGAATACTCCGAAGTCATTGTTTTATGTGTTTAACCATCACATTCGGATTGGAAATAATTATGATAATTAAACACCCCATTACCTTGAACAATTCAGCTAATCGGCCCTTGTTTTCTTTTTTCTTTTTTTAAATGTAAACCTTGATTGATAGGGTTTCAATAAAAAATAGCAAATCAGTGCTGGCAATGGGGCATGGAATGAGCATGCGTGACATTTTAACAATTGGCTAAAGGAAAAACCCGCATCTCATAGAGATTCAACCAAGAGGTGCCAGAAACTAAGTAATTAGTGATGATTTCTTCTTCAAGCTTTATAATTTGAAACGATCTTCATGGATGCTTTAAATCTTAATTGCTCACTGAAAAGAATGTTCTGCGATGGAGGCATTCATGCAGCTGTAATGCTAAAAGAAAGAAAGATAGATTGACTTTGAAAAAAACAGCTCGATTTCATGTTTCAACTAATTTTTTTTTTAATCATGAGTGTCAAATTAGTTTATGTATATCTTAATTAATCCCTTGAAATTTAAAGGTTAATGATTATATAAGCTTTTAATAGCGCTAAAATTTATAACATCCGAACTGATACTTTTAAAAAATAAATTTATGACTTGATTAATTAAATTATATCTTTTAATATTATATCTAATCAACTACTTGAAGAGGCTATTGATGTTTAATTGTGATTTAATAATAAAGACAAGATATATTCATGTGAAATTGGAGTCATAAAATAAAATGAATGTGCTTGAAATTCTTTTTATTTTTTATTTTATATTTAATTTTGAAGTCAAATCAATTGCGTTGCTAAGTTTTTTGTGCCAAAGTAAATATATAACAAACCAGATAAATTAGGATTCCCCATCTTGCTATTTTTTATTATGGACAGCAAATTAAACATGAGATATATTGGACAACCTAAGCCGCATGCTACTGTTTATATATTTAAAGCCACCTTTCAAATCGAACGTGAGAGCGCTCAAATAATAGTAGTCTTGTCTCCTTTTTAATTAATGTGTTTGGTGCATCTTAGTTTTAAAAGAAAATATCAAATAATATTTTAAAAAATATATATTTATATTACAACATTTAAATTATAAAAAAATTAATTTTAAAAATTTTAATTTAATATTTTTAAAAATAAAAAATAAACTGTCATAAATTAAGGACTGAGAGAGGAGGTCATGGACTAAATGACGGTTTGGCAATGTTATTGAACCTATTTTTTTATTAATTTTTTTTAAAAAATAAATTTTTAAAAAAATAAAAAACATTTTAAAATATAATTTCTACTGCTCCACTACCAAACGCCTCTTTGACTGATTATCACCGGCTCGGAACCGTAGCAATGGAGCTGGGCCATGTGACTATTTAATACAGTCCATGTCCAAGCTGTTTTAGGCCCACATGCACTCAAATAAAAAGAGGGCTACCATCTGGGCTAAGAAATTCTTCATTTATGATAACGGCCTGGAATATGGAAGACCTTGGAAGGCCCCAAATTTATTGTTCTCCTGAGCTAAGACACCAATTTGTACTTGTACTGTATCAGATGTACTTTGCTGTTGTTTTACGTTATTATTCAATTTTTAAATGAAATAATATAGGGACTAAAACAATTTTACACATTATATTATATTATTCTAAACATGAAGGTTTTTTTCATAACAACATTATAATTGAAGGTACTTGAATTAGTCATAGATGTTTTTCTTATTAAAGAACCATCTCAATCTAATAGCTTAAATTAGTTATGTTCTAGAATATGATGTATATTATTTTTTAACACACCTCTTTCAAGTGAAAGTTTTTGAGTTTGGAAACTTGCACAACCCATATTATCTTATACTTGATTTTTTTATATATCAAATAAATAAAAATTCAAATCCGTGATTATTTAGTCATCAAAGCTCTGATACTATATCAAAAAATTATCTCAACCCGATAACTTAAACTAAATGAAGATTTCAGGATATGATTTATATTATTTTTAAACATCTTTTACATTCCAATGCACATGAATTGTTAGGAATGAAAATGAAGTAATATCTATTATAGATAGGAAAAACTTTATGGTAATTAATTTGTAATTATTCAAAAACTATAAGTTACATTTGGTTCCTTTAAAACAAGTACTGCGATATTAAATAATTTAAAATAATTCATGTAATTCAAAAAAATACATGCAAGTTGAAAAGATTTTTTCTTTCCAAATCTTTTTAAAAAGAGAAAAAAAGATTAAAAGAAATAAAATAAAAACTACTCAAACGTTTTTCTTATGTTCATTAGACTTTGAATCTCACTAATGCATATTAAAAAAAAAATTAATTGTGCTTAGTTAAAAGATTCAAAAATCTTAAAAAATAATCAAAGTAGATGAAAAGTTTTAATTGTGACCCTACCTCTAACTTTGCAGATTTAACTCCTAATTCAACGAGAAAACCTATAAATGTTTTTTTTGTTGTTTTAAGAAGAGGTTGAGAGAAACAAATTCTCTTGAAATAGAAAGAGAAAAAAAGTTGAGTCAGAGTGCATTTTTTTTTTAAAATGATGTAGCATTGTTTTTAATTATTTAACCTAACTATAATTTATAGAATTTGATTAATTATAGAATTTGAGTATCATAAAATTTCGCAGGATTTCTTTTAAGCTACTAAATATAATGTTAAAAAAGGAAAAAGTTAATAAGTGTCCTTGTAACATCGGTTAGGCATTATTTAAATACATTTATTTATTAGACTTGAATTGTGTTGCAAAAAGAAATGAAAATAAAATATTCAAATAAAAGATACTAAGTAAATACATTAAATGATTGCTATTTTATATGATAATGTATTAAAATTTTTCCAATAAATTATAAACAAACAAATACATTAATGATTTAAGAACATTAATAGGTATTTTAAGGGTAACACCGTTAGCCAAATCCAATATATATATATATATATATATATATATAGATCATTTAGGAGTTTTGTGATTAGTGTTTGAAGTTAATTAAAAAAGATTTAGGAGCAGTGTTAGTCTATAATTTAGAAACTAGTTAATGGTTGCCATAATTTTTATTTTTACTCTGATAATATTTAGTATTGTAGTAGTAATTATTTTTTAAAATATTTTTTATTAAAAATTATTTTTTTATTTTTTAAAAATTTAAGTTTTATATTAACCCATAAAGAATTAAAAAATTAATTTATTTAAAATATTCATTATAGAAGTACGGACTAGTCACATAGCCAAACGAACTACATGTAGATTAGGAAAGACAAAAGGAGCTAGTAGGGGTAGGTGCTGTTTTTAATGGGCCATCACAAAGGCCCACGGAAATCTTAATGACTCTCCAGGCTTTAATAAATGAACGATGCAGCGAATAACAAAGACCCACTTTAATTGAATTATGCCTGTTTTTTAAAGAAAATTTTAAAAAACTTTTATTTATTTTAAATTAATATTTTTTTAATATTTTTAAATTATTTTAATATTATGATATCAAAAAATAACTTTTAAAAAATTAAAAATATATTATTTTTTATAAATTTTTAAATAAAAAATACTTTAAAAAACAACCTTTTATTCATTTTTTAAAATATCAGACCACTTCCAGAGGCACCACGTGACAATTAATTGCACTCTCCCCTTTTTCTTTTCGTATACGCCAACGGCCCTGAAAATTTACTCACAATCTTTTGCTTTACACACACCGCCTAGCACGACCAAAATTAAATCACATTACAATTACATTTTTAAATAAATAAATAAAGAGTGTGGCATTTTTACTATTCACCAGGAGAGAGAAAATGGGGAATTGTAATAGTATTTCATATTATTTTCTTTTTTTTATTGTTCAACTTTTTTATTTTAATCCCTCAACTTTTATTTTTTTATTTGTTCCGTTGATGCTGTATTTATTTAGGATTAGGTTTAATAGTTTATTTTGATTACTTATGCTAAGGGATCTTGTGGTGTTGAAAAAAAAAACTTGTTGCTTGGTTTGATGAAATTAAATAAAATTATATTGATTTAAAATAATTAAAGCTATGAGAATCGAATTTAAACAATTGACAAATATTCAACCTATTTTTCTTGCTAGAATTAAGAATTGAAATGCCAAGACATAGGAAAGTTCAACTTTTTTTTTAATCTATAAATTTTTTTTCAATTCAATCCTTCCATATTGAGTTTCATTTGGGATTGGAGTTAAGAATTTTTTTAATTGTCTAGTTTTGAAGATCTTGCAATATCAAGAAAAATATTTTGGGTGTTGTTGATGTTTAGTCACAAAATAAAATTTAATTTTACTAATTTAAGACAATTAAGTCTTGAGAAATCAAATTAGAAACTAAAACAAGAATAGTTATGAAATTGAATAAGCTATTGTGGAATGCCTGGTGCTTGTGTTACACATGCTAGTGAGTAAGGTGTGTTGCCGCTATATAAAGGTGCATGTGGCCTCTTCGATCTTCAAAAGAGTTATTTTTTCATGTGTCTTAAATCATCTTGGTGAGGGTTACACGATGAAGTGGTGCATGGTGGAGGATAAGCGATGGTGTGTTGTTGGCGTCCCACACTCTTCTTTTTTTTTTTCTTCTCTCTCTTAGCCTTGTATTTCATTTCTTCCTTGGTTAATTTCTCTCTTATATCAATTTTAATCTTTATTTTTTTTTTATTATTTGCAATTTTTTTTGTTTTTTCCATCAATTTTATCCTTTAACATTGAGTTAATTAGGGATTGACCTTTTAAAAAAATTTCAATTTACTTTTTATGGGGTAATCTCAATTTCATGATTGAGGTTGCAGGTTTTAAGGGTTATTTAGGTTAACTCGGACTTTTTTTTGTCATTTTCTTTTCTTTTCTTTTAAATTTTAGCTTTCAATATTTAATTGGTTGGGAATTGAGATTTGTGATTTTTTTTTTCTATTAAGTTATCCCAATTTCATAATCTATGATGTGGGTTTGCATGTTTTTTTTTTAATTGTTTCTTTTTCAATTTCTTCTTTTAATAATATGAGTTGGTAGAGAGTTGAACTTTATATATATAAAAAAAATTCAATTGACATTCTATAAGGTGATTTTATTCTTTATGACATGAGTTATAAGTTTAATTGATTAGGAATTGACTTTTATCATAGTCTTGTGGTGGTCATAATTTTATCGAGTTAACTTGTGTTGACTCATGATTTTTTTTCTTTTTCAAATTGTTTATTTTTCAATTTTATTAATGGGTTTGTTAAGAGTTGGATTTCGTAATTGTTTTCAAATTACTTTCTAAGGGGTAATCTTATTCTTATGACTTGTGTTGCAGATTTAGTTGATTGAGAATTGAGTCTCATGGTTTTTTTCTATATTTTCTTTCTGTTAAATTATTTTGGTCTTATGACTTAAATCGCGAGCATACCAGATAAACCCAAGTTAACTAGTATTGTTTTTTTTATATTTCTTTTTTCGTTTTTATCATTTGATGTGGGTTGGTTGAGAGGTAAATTTAATAAAAACAAATTTAATTTTTTTTTACAAGGCATCTAATTCTCATGACTACTGTGATTTTTTATTTTATTTTTATCATTCTATATTTTAGCTTATTAAAAATTGAGTTTTTTTTATAGGGTTTTCATAATCTTATGATTCAAGTTGTAGATTATACAAGTTATTATACAAGTTGTTGATCCGAATCAATCCAATATATTATTTTTTTTAATATTTTTTTTGAAAAATTATTGTTTAATATATCATTATTCTAGTATTTAAAAAGAATTTTATCTAACATATATTAGATTTTAAATTTGTGGTTGATTTTTTTTTATGATAAAAAACATTTCATGAATTTTTAATGTGTTCTAAAAATATTTTAAGTTTTTCAAAAAAATATTTGACCAAAGCGCCAAGCATCTAGGGGGCACCAATTCACTAACTATCGTCTCTGCTTGCCCTCGCTGCCTCGTCCTCCAATGGAAGAAAGTGCAGTAACATCCAAGTTATGTCCAGCCTCCTCCGTGATCTTGTCACGTCATATCGTTTTGCTTCTTTAGTAGGTTGATGCTAACGTGGCAAGATCAGAAGCGTTTGTTGAGTCAAAATAAAATACATAAATAAAAGAGGGCTACTATTCTTCTAAAACAAAGTACATATATATATACCATTTTATAATAATTACTCCGGCCACCCGCTAACCAGCCGGTCACATTTTCACCGCTTCCTTACTACTTACTATGAACTTCTATGCTAACAAACGACATCGTCGTATTCTCACCAGAATCACCTAAGACGACGACACTGACTTCATTTTCAGTCCCTGAATTCTTGCGAGATAGATTTCCATCACGAGGAGGAGAAGGTGAAGGAGTATAATAATACTGAGGAGATGCACACGGTGTCCAAAACGGCGTCGTTACATCATCAACCTCAACCTCAACAACCACATCATTAGCAACTGCTCCTTCAAAACAAAAATCACTACTCTTTTTCCTCTTCTTGCTTTTAACAAGCTCGTTCTCTATCGACGAATCGTCGTTCTCAGTTACCTCCATCTCCTCTTCCTTGATAGTAAACAAAACTCTCGATGGTCCGTACATCCCTTGCAACTTCAACATCTCCTCCACCAACGCATCTGCATCATCTGCTGGAACTGGCGGAGCCACCGCGGAGGCTGCCTGTGGTGTTGTAGAGTCAGGTTCGATGCGAGGCGTTTGGTTTTTCCAGCAGAAGAAGTAGAGAAGCTCTTTAGACGGCTCCGTGTAGAGTGAATCGCTATTACTTCTGAATTCCCCGTCAGAACCAGAACTTGTGACACTCCGTCGGAGGAATCTTCTTCGGCGCCAGAGAACGTAAAGGATCTCGACGACCAGAGCGGCAAGACAGGCCGAGAAGACAACTGTGAGCACTGTTCCTAGATTGTTTAGAGCTTTCATAGCTAACAGCGAAGACCGGAATAAACAGCAACAATAATAGCACTACATACGATAATAAATTTATTTTCTTTAATGGCTAAGTTTCAACGGTTATAGCCGGTGAGTATTAGGGGATAAAGATAGAGACCTGGCTGTTTAGGATTGCGTTTGAAAAGTGTTTTTTATAAAATTTGAATTTTTTTTTTTTTTAGCTTGGAAGTAATATATTTTTGATGTTTTTAAATCATTTTGATATGCTGATCTCAAAAATAATTTTTAAAAAATAAAAAAAAAATATTATTGGCATGTTTTTCTAAGTAAAAAACACTTTGAAAAGCAACAACAACCACACTCTCAAACATCTTCGGATGAGAAGGAGTTGTTATTACAAGTTGCCGGTGTTAGGAAAGGAGTTTTGGTGGTTGTTGTGTTTAATTTCTTGGAAACATAAGTGAGAGGGAATAAATTTTAAAAAATAAATAATTTTAATTTTGGATTAGACAGATGACGAAGCCCAGAGAAAAAGTAAACTGTCTTAGTCATTTTAGGTCAAACGTCCATCTAAACTCGTTTTGTCTCTCGTGATTGCCACTTTAAAACAGCAGTCTCTCTGTCATTTTTCTTCAGGGATATCGGTGAGCGCTCACGTGTGAGTATTGGCGTCATTGCGTATTGAATTTGGATGCCAATGGATTGGACCGGTTCCCAGTTTTTTCATTTTATTTATATAATATACTTAATATTTTTTTTAGAATAGTAAAAGTAACATCATCCTGTCCCAATTTATTTGTTCATCATTACATTTTTAATTATTTATAAAGACATCATCAACAAAGACCTAAAGTTAGAAGGAAAATTACTGTTCAACAAGATAATATATAATACTATTACTGTTCAACAAGATACAAAATACTATTTATTATAATAATATAAATGATAAAATTGAGTAATAAAACATTTTGTATTAAACATTACGGATAAGGTGATACAATTGTATTGATGAATTATGCAGATTAGTCATTTCATTTTTGGTAAAAATTTATTAATTTAACCTTAAAAAAAAAAAAATACTATCTTCAATCCAGGGCGTTTTGTTCTTGTAAAGTTTTTCAAAATAGTAAAAGTCTTTAATTACCCTTGAAGGAAAAATAAACTAAACTCTCTTATAATGACTTTTTGGTCCTCTTAAAATAATTTTTTTTTTATATAATCAGGTTGTTCAGGAGCATTATTTAATTTTATCATATTAAATATTATTTTAAAAAAATTTATTGATGCTTGCATAATACACGCTAGTGAGTGGGACGCCCTGCATCATTTAAGTGAAGTGTATGGGTTTGTTTGATCATCAAATACAACCTTTCATGATAGTGTTTGGATCGTTTTGGCATCCTCTATATGATGAGATGACTTGTATTCCAAACAATCCTTTGATTTGGTGTTCACAACCTTTTTTTTTTTTTTTTCGGGTCTCAATTTTTGCGCTACCCCTTAAAAATTTCAAAGAAACCCCTTAATTTGTTTTCTCTTCATATTTAGTACATGTTTTTTTTTATTATTATTTGTTTTATTTTGAATAATTTATAAAAAATATAATTATTTTTCAATTTCATCCCCTTTAATTTTTTTTTATCCTTTCAAATTTGGTCCATATTCACTTGATTGTTGTTTATTTTTATTTAGGTTAATTTTGCTAAATTGATTTTTTTACAATTTCATTTTCTTTAGATTTTTCTTTCTATCAAATTTGATCTTTATTATTATGATTGATATTTTTTTAATTTTAGAAAAAATTTTAAATTGATATATATTTTTTAATTTTATCATTAAATATTAAATTAGTTGGGAACTAGGCTTCTTTGTTTAGTAGGAGTTTAGGATTTTACTGGCTCCGAGTTTTTGAGATTAGCTTATATTTAGGAGGTTTGCTTAGTTGCCCCCCATTGTTTAAGCTTTTTTTTTTTCCCATTTTATTTTCAATTTCATCATTTAATATTTATTCAATTTGAGATAGGACTCCATTATTTTTATTTGTTTGTTTTTTATAGGATTTTATATTACTTTTTAAAATGAGCTAGGTTATCCCAAGTCTTTTTATTTGTTGTTATTTGTTGAATTGTTTTTTGCTAATTTTTTTTTAAATTAATGTTTTCTTTTCGATTCTATTATTCAATATTTGAAATATCTTTTTTAATTATTTATAAAATTATAATTATTTTTCAATCTAATCCCTCTTGAATTTCTTAATCTTTTAAATTTGATGCTCATTTTTTTTATTGTTATTTGTTTTATTTAAGATATATTTTTTAATTGATTTGTTTTACGATTTCAGTCTCTTTTAGGTTTTCTTTCCTATTAAATTTGATCACCACTCTTTTTATTGCTATTTTTATTTATTTTGATAATTTTTTTAAATTGATATTTTGTTTTAATTTCATCTTTCAACATTAAATTAGTTAAGAATTGAGTTTTTTTTATTTAGTTAGGGTCTAACATTTCACGGATTGCGAGTTTTAGAGATTAGTTGAGTTTAAGAAGTTTTTCTAGGTTTGTTTTGTTTATTTTTGCTTTCTTTAAGCTTATATTTGTTTTAGTTTCATCCTTCTAGATTTTTTCAATTTGAGACTAGGCACTATTATTTTTATTTATTTTCTATCTATAGAATTTCTTGTTAATTTTAAAAAATTATCCGGGTTATCTCGGGTTTTTTATTTTTCTTGTTCTTTATTGAGTTTTCTTTTGTTAATTTTTAAAATTTATTTTTTTTTATGCCATCATTCTATATTAAATTGGTTGAAAATTGAATTTCTTGAGTACGGGTCTAGGATTTCATTAGTAACAAGTTTGAAATATTAGCTCGGATCTATAAAGTTCATCGAAGTTTACTTATTTTTTTTTGTCCTTTCTTTAAGCTTATGTTTTTTTTTTTTAAATTTTATCATTCACTATTTTTATTATTAGTGATTAGGCTTTGTTCTTTTCTTTATCTGCTTTCTATAGAATATTTTATGAAATGTCAAACTGACTTAAGTTATACTAAGTCTTTTTATTTGTTGGATTTACTAAGACAATTTTTTTTTTAAATTGAAATATTTTTTTCTTATTCCATCCTTCAACATTATATTGTTTGGGACTTAATTTTGTTTTTTTATTCCATCATTCAAGGTCGAGATTTTTTGATATAAAACTTTGTAATTTTCTTTAATTTTCTTTCTAATCATCCATCTTGATCTCATAACTTAGAAAGCGGGCACTATGGTTTGGCATTGATTGACTTAGTTTTTTTTTTTTAGGGTTGCCCTTTTTAAATTTAGTATTGTTTGTGTTTTGTCCTTCTAACATTAGGTTGTTTTAGAATTAAGCTTTGTAATATTTCATAGTTTGGTTTACATTAGATTATCTCATTTGCATGATTCGGGTCATAAAGTTTGGTTTGCTCGGTATTTTTTTGGTTTTTTTTATATTGACATTAATTTAGATTTTATCATTCTATGTTGGACTTTTTTGGGAATTGGACTACAATTGTTTTTCTATTAACTTATCCTGGTCGCATGACATGGCTTGCTTATTTGATATGCTCACTCAAGTTAGCTTAGGTCAGTTTTGTTTCCAGGTTATCGCGATTCTTTTGTTTTTTAAGTTGGTATAATTTAAAAATGCTTGCATAACCTTTGGGTTTTTTTTTTACCAATAAAAAAAGGTTCATGTATGTGACATTACGTGAGCCCACAAATCTTGTTTAATACTATGTTTGATGTACACATTCTTGAAATTATTACAATTATTTGAAAAAATAGTTGTTATTCATTAAATAATAGATGATAAAATAAAAAAAAAACCTTTTCAAACGCTTCATTTTGAAATGAAGAATCATTTTTCATTCATCTCTAAAATGAACGAACTTTGATAACCAATACGAGAGGGGAGGCTGTCATGTAACTAGTGCGGTAGAGAGGCATGACAGGTACGAGCCGGTTACGGGCCATTCTCATCAGGTCATGTAGAAGATGGGTATCCACTACGTCCAGCACAATTGCATCCCTAAGTAGAATGAGTTCTGCTATGGATTGGGCTTATAATGATAACTTTATCAATTGTAAGGTCACTATTTCAATATCAAGATCTGATGGCCCCAATCCACGAAGTCCAAGGATAACTGGGCCTTTAGAAAAATATTATTGTGTTTCGAAAGAATTGAATTGGATCGAATAGAAGTGTGATTATAGTTTTTATTTAAAATATTTTTTTATTAAGAAATGTATTAAAATAAGATATATATTTTTTATTTTTAAAAATTATTTTTTACACCAACATATCAAAATAATTAAAAAATATAAAAAAATATTAATTTAAAATAAAAAAAAAAATTTAAATTTTTTTAAAAATACTTTTAAAATACCATACCAAACACACCGGAATTGTTAGTGAGATTCAAACTTTTGTACACAATCCTCTAGCGTATCAGGGCAGCGATGCTTAATCCTTGAAACAAATTGAAAGTGTCCAACCATGCAAGGGTCGCCCTGGGGCTCCATGCTGCTCCCCGACACTGGGCAAGTATTTCCAAAATGAGTGGCCTCGGGAACTTGAATGATACTTGTGCTTTGTTCTTGATCAACACCCATGAAACCCTAGAAGGATTGCCGCATGCATCGAAGCTCTAACTCTCCGTTTCTATAAAAAAGAAAGCTCCAGGGAAAACGACCCATCAATAATCAAAAGCATCTCTCACGTTTCTGGTTAATTTATTCCCTGTGCGCTTCTCTCTTTTTGACCAAGTCTTACTACAAAGAGAGACCACCGCACCCATAACGTAACAATTAACACACACATACAGATTAACTAGGTGCATGGTGGTACCCTCCCGGCGCTTTCTCTTTATCTTTCCCACGGCTGAAAACAGCAGCTCATGAACTCCTCGGATCCCTCACTCATCACTTTCAAATGATAAATCCATAAAAGCAAACACACCCCAAAAAAAAAAAAGAAGAAAAGAGAGGAAGGAAGCTATGATGATTCAATATTGAATAACTGGAATATCTATCTATCTATCTATAGCATTTTCAGATCCCAAACTTCCCTTACTTTCATGCAAAAAGAAGATCACTCATAGAATAAGGTTAACGAAAGAAGAGAAAGAGACGGAGAGAGAAGGCCAAAGACAATGACCTTGTAGAAAAGAATAATTTGTTAGCAGCCCATTTCTTAAAGTCTGCAAAAGGGCTCGAGGTGTGTGGAAACTTTGTCTCCATGCCTATGTTGTCTTTTGTAGATGCCAAACATTAAACCCTTCACTTTTGGTGGGTCTTTAGAGGGGAGAGAGGTTCTCTTAGCTTGTCTTGCATGTTCAAAACACCACTTGGTATTCAGTGCAAGGGAAGGGGTGCCACCCCATAATTAATGTATATATATAATTTTCTCAGCTGAAGAATCACTTTAATTAAAAGGTCTACAATGTACATTGATTAGAACTGGAAAGAATTTCACGATGTTCTTTCTCTTGCGCTTTGTTTAGCTGTCGATGTGATGAATGAAGATTCGATGTTTGATTTCTTTTCCTGTAACTCGATCCTCTTCACCATCAAATCAAGGAATTTTGGGGCAGTCTATATGGTCATGAAATTGAGTTTTTTTTTTTTTTTTTAATATAATAATGGCTGGGCTAAAATATACTCTTCTTTACTGTTAAAACATCATGCACTAAAAAGTCTCCATTATAATGTGCAGCATTTGATGAATTATCCATGAAAAAAAAAGGTAGTGTTAGAATTTAAGTTTGAGCAGAAAAACAAAGGGGGATGTGAAGTTCAAGTAATTAATATATAGTGCAGAAATCTTAGAAATACACCCTTCTATAGAGAAACAAAAATCCAACCATTTCATACACTTTCTCAATAATTCAGGCTAATAATGCCCCAAAGGTGAGTTTGGAAACATTACAACGCAACTAGGTAAGTTTAATATATAAAGTTTGTTTTTTTTGTAAAATTCTAATCTTTTTTTTTTTTTTTTTGTTATAGTTGTTTTAGTTTAATGAACTTTTAAACTTGGTTGTGCGATTTCTTGTATGATGCGAACACCTATGCTAAGAGAAGAGTCAAGTCAGATGGCTTTGAGGTTTAAAAGAATTTTAGATCCTCACATCATTGAGAGTAATTAGGAGAGATATCTAGAGTTCTTGATGCCGAAGGATTTTAGAAGGTGGTCATACAGTGAGTTCTCGAACAAAAAAAAAAAAAAGACTCACAATTCCATTAGCAAGTATACTTATGAGTCACTTTCTTTTATTAACCATGCAAAGCTCCTGGTTAGAGATTATTTTATTTTTAAGTATTTTTTTTATTAAAATGTTAATGATTATTTATGATAATGTTTATTTATTATTTAAGTATTTTTAAATTATTTTTGGAGGCTACATAACTTGGGCTTGAGACAACTTCTATGAAGTTATATTTAGAAACACATATATAGAGAAAAGATGGACAATAAGGGGTGTAGTAGTTTGTGGACAACCGATCTGAGGCTTTTGTTATAAGTAAACTTTATAACTTTTTGTATATTTCTTGAACTAATTTTTTTTATTGATAAATTTGACTTTTTTTTTATATAGGAATAATATAACACCGATATGCATGCCAAACATGAAAAGGATCCTTTAACCCAACAAAAATACAATCCAGAGTTATGGTTGAAGGCTTGAACAATCGGTGGACTCAATAAGAATCAAGTTTATGTTATCTTTATAACTATGACTTGAAATATGAGGTTGAGTTATTGTGTCTTGACTGCAGGCACTCCATAATCCAGCCTGAGTGAGCCATAACTAGTCATTAAAAAGTTGTTTCAATAAAAATTGATACTACAATGCTCAATTCGAAGGCCAATCTAGAGGCACGGTATGGAGAAAAATGTAGAAAGAAATGGGCGGGGATAATGTTATACTTGTCCACTCATTACCCTCCCTTTTATAGACATTCATAAGATTTTCCTCCACCTCTATCCACAACTTCTTTTTAAAGTATATAAATATTTGTAATTGATTTTTATATTTAAATTAATAATATAAAATGTGATCTTCAATTTAATTTTGTTGTTTAATATCAAATTATTTGATCTAGATAAACATGTATTAAAAAAGAAAAACAAATTATTGACATATCGACAAAATCATCGATGGGCATAAGAACTCTTTTGGTAAATCTGTTGGTAATATAGTTCTATTTTCCATAGAGAATTACAGAGAGTGGTGAAATATTTTGATAAAAATAAAAAAAATCTCCAATAAAAGTTGTTATATCAATGATTTTGTTGGGGGGATTCGTCGATTCTACATCATCTATTTTCGATGGTTGTTATGATAAAAAATGGTCAATAACTTTTTTTTTGGCTTAAATATTCCATCAACATTTCTGTTAGGGTTTTCTTCAGTATAAAATCACTAATTAAATTCTTGATGGAATTAAATCCCTAATAAGACACTCACTGATGATATGTTTCCATGAATAAATCCATCAGTGATTTTTATATAGATAGAATTACAATTTATATACTAATGGAATACTCCATCAAAATAAATCAATTTTCTAGTTGTGATTGAACTTAACAATTGTCCTATATCTTTAATCATGCATTAACTTTTCTTGGGATAAACTCAATTCCCACTGAACTATACTTGGTTGATTACATCCAAAACTGGTTCTCTTATAAATCACCTTTTTATATTTCAATTGTACCTTAATCATGTTCTAAAATAGTTTTTCATGTGATTTTGATGGAAATTATCTATTAAAATTCTAAGGCATCGATTTAGGGCTTTTAAAATGAGGTGGGTTTTTTCATTGCTCTGATTCTAGGCTATGATGATTGGGCTTGAATATGGGTTTTTATCTTTAAGTTTGATGTTTCCTATAACACAAGTCCCTTGTTGTGATAAGAAACCCTCTAATGCTTAAGTTAGTATATGTAGGAGGAGAAAATAATATATAGAATGAGAAATAATATGAGGTGTAAGAGAAAAATGTGTAAAAAGAGGAGTGATATGTGTTATGAATGGTTTTTACTTTCCTAGCTTGACTTGAATGTTTTACTTGGTGACTAGAGATATTTATAGACCTTCGTGCTAGCTTACCTTATGTAGCATGGAAAATGCTGTTGCAAATACCTTACAGTGCATGGAGTTACATGTTCTTCGTGTTGAGTGAAGTTGAATGACCTTATGGTAAATGAATAAAAAAATACCATTGATGGTGGGATTTATTGCTCGTTATTGGTTTGTGTGCTCACTATGCCATTGATGCAGAAGTTAATGCTTCTACTTTACATAGAGAATTTGTGTACATGAGGTTTGTCGTGCTTGCACAAAGAATTTATACGTGTGTGCCTATAAAAATTTATATTCACAAGGTATGCATGCACTGGTGGGTGGTGTGTGCTTGAAAAAATTTGCTTTGAGGTGTGTGTTTATAGTAGTATTGGATAATCCAAGGTAAGTTAAGAGTGAGTGAGGGAGAGGTTGTTCGAGCTGGGCTTGAATGACTAAATTTGAGCTGGTTAGGGCAAGCATAAATGACTAGATTTTTTTTAAAAGTTTTGGGTACTATCAATTACCCTTAAGTCTTTTAAATAGTTGTGTTTAGAATATCTAACCAATAGAGGTAGAGGAAATAAAATATTTACTATTTTATACAGGTGATGTTACCTTTTATAACCACAAGAGAGATGCGTGTTTCCCTATAAGAGAGACTAGTGTTTGATTAGTTTATTTGTTCTTTTTAAAGTAGAGAACATTATTATTTAGAAAGTAAAAAATGTTTTGTGTGAAAGTAATGTTAAAATATTGCGTAAGAATATGTTGCATGGATGAAGATTTTTCTTAATAGAGACAAGAAAATTTTAATGGAGACATGAAGATCTTACTGTGAAGATTTTATTGGAAACATGGAGATATATTTGGAGACATGAAGAATTCATTTGAAAATGAGGAGATTCTAGTGAAGACATGAAGATCTTATCATGAAGATTCCAATGGAGACATGAATACTTATTTGGATATATAAAGAATTCATTTAGTAATGTGGATATTTCAATAGAGAATCACTATTGCTTCATTAAAAATTTTAAAACATTTTCTTAACTAGAGATATAATTTCAGGAAATTATTTGATCTCGAGTAATTCTTGTTGGGGATCTTTCTCTATTTATTTGAAGAGTTGTGTTTCCTTATAAATTATTAAAGGTGATATGTGATG
The DNA here is from genome assembly GCF_005239225.2 of Populus alba. Taxonomy (NCBI): domain Eukaryota; kingdom Viridiplantae; phylum Streptophyta; class Magnoliopsida; order Malpighiales; family Salicaceae; genus Populus; species Populus alba. The sequence continues at coordinate 6,695,010 of NC_133299.1, forward strand.
ATCATTTTTTTCTATCTTATTTTTTAGGAGATGACATTCCTTAATATCATGACCATGTTTGTGGTGAGAGAAATAAAATTTATCGTGGTTTCTTGTGTTTGCGCCACTCTTCATAGGAGGTGAATATTGTAAAAAGTATTTTTTAAATAGCAACATATATCTCAACATGCATGGTGGTTAAAAGTGTGGTAAGAGCTTATAAAAAGTCAGTTATAGACCCTACTAATCAGGGTTTTTATAGCAATAGGTTCAAGTATATTCTCCACGTTGAGCATTTCCTCATTAAACATTTGGAGCTATGCTCTAGATATTTGATCTTCTTTTTATGTGATGATGAAGAGCTTCATGATGATTATTTTAGCTAATATGCTTGTATTTAAATGGGAGATAAGTAGAGAAACAATCTTCAAGGAGATAAATATGTAACACTTGATGAAAAAGTGGAGAATCTCTCCCTTGACAAAGGTGATGTTCATTCTACTGATCTTGTCTAGTTACTAATCTCATCTCATATCTAGGTCTTTTTCTATGGGTAACATTCAAGTGAGATCAAAAGATGATTGGTGGAGATAACCATTTATATGTATAAGACTTGTTAAAGAGTTCTCTTTATTGTCGCACGTGTGCGGCGTCGCGGCGAAAATAAGTATATGTCCCACTTTAAAATCTAAAATGTAATATTCTATATCTATTTGTCATTTATTGATGGAATGGGAGTCGCCACCTAGTATTTTGGTCACTAGGAACCCTAACTGGTCTCAGAGATCGGGTACGGGGACTGGTTACGTAAAGGGAAGGTATTAGCACTCTAAATACGCCTTACCTAAGGTAAGCTGCATTGTTTGATTGTCTGATAAAAGCTAAGGTGTTATTGTATTTCTAATTGTTGGTCTATTTATGGTTCAAGAAAAGTCCTCCTTAATAAGGAGGTCCTTATCTTATCGGGTAAAATCGTAACCGTTCTAACGTCTATATAAAAACTATATTTTTAATATCAGGAAATACGTTTTACATATAAATTCGTAATCCCAAATACTAAAAAAAATCTAAAAGAGTTTTTAGAATTTTTGAAATATTGGCCTAGTTCTCGTGGTTCTAACAAACTTGTTGTTAAAGCCAAAATGCATGCTAATACATATATTTTTTTGAAATTTCTTTTGTTGTATGAAAATATGATGCAATGATTTTTCTTTATTTTGGAGAGACTAGGCTGTATGCATTAAAAACAAAAACATTTTTTTTTTGATGTCTTTGGCGAAAACCGGGTATTTTAATACTGGATTTGTGTCTTTACGATATAAAAATACAAGCCAGTATTAAGCAAAAAATATGCAGGAAAATCAACAATATTTTTCAAGGATTTTTCAGAATATTTGAAAGCGGAACATTTTTTATTTTAAATTTTTTTTTGATGTTTTGACGAAAACCGGGTATTTTAATACTGGATTTGTATCTTTACGGTATAAAGATACAAACCAATATTAAGCCATTTTGATAAAAATATACAGGAAAATCAATAATATTTTTCAAGGATTTTTCAGAATATTTTTTTATTTTTTTTTGATATATATCCACACACACACACATATATATAAATAATATAAAACAATATAATAAATAATATAATATATTATGTGGGCTAGGCCGGCCCAAATAAATGGGTTAGACTCAGCCCCAAAAAAAAGGGTTGGGCCGATCTCGGCCCAAAAGGAGATTAGGCCGATCTAGGCCCAAGAAAATTTCTCTTTAGTCTAGGCCAGACCCGACCCAGACATGCAAGGCTGGGCCAGAATCGATCTGGCCCAGAAATACATCAAAGCTGGGCCAGAAGCAGCCTGGCCCAGCGGAAGACCCAGGGGGGGAATTATTTTTCCCCCTCCCCTCCTCCTACATGCAGAACGATTTTGCATGCAGGAGGAAAACACATGCAGTAAAAAAATGCAGGGGAGAAGAAGACTGTACCTGGCGCAGAGGAGGCGGTCGCTGGTGGTGCTGCGGTGGAGGCCGGTGGCGGTGTCGTGGCTCACGGACGGTGGCTCCAAGCGGCGGTGCTGCTGTTCAAACGGCGAAGAGAGAGAGAGATTTCTTCCTCTTCCCTTCTCCTCTGTTTTTTTCGTTTTCAGTGGTTCTCTCTTGTTTGGTTGTTTCTCTCTGTTTTCGGTTTACCCCTTTCTTCGTTTTCAGTTTGTTCCTTCTCTTCCCTCTCTCTCGTTTGTTCTCTCTCTTCCTCCTCTCTCTTCGGGTCCTCTCTCTTTCCCCCCTCTCTCTTCGGGCCTCTCTTTTCGTTTCCCCTTTTTTTTTCCTCTTCCTGCGTGCTGGCGTCCAGTCTTCATTTATAGGGGGCAAATGGAGCGGGGCCTCATTATGGCTGCATAGGGAGCAGGGCAGCGCCGGTCAGTTGGCCAGTGGGTGTGACTGGCAAGGCGCGGCTCCCCTGGTTTCTCATCATCAAAGGGCGTGGGGCTTCGGGTCGTGACAGAAGCGTGCGGAGGAGAGAGGCAGCATAATTTAAAGAAGAAAAAATAAAAATCTTTCTCTCTTCCCCTATTGCACGTCCAGGGGAAGAAGAAAGAGGAATAGTGTCTCAAAACGACACCGTTCCGAGCTTTTCCTTTTTTTTTTATTTTTTTATTTTTAATGTATGAAACGACGTCGTTTTGGAGAAAATGCGCTGTTTCATTTAAAAGTGGCGCCAGAACATTGTTTTCAAATCAGTCTTTAATTTATCCTTTGTTCTATTAAGTCCTCAAATCTAATCTCGATTTTAAGAATAAAATCAATTGCGTCCCTGCCAATTTCGGTCCTCGTCCCTATAGTTGGCTGCATTTTTCACTTCGGTCCTTGGCATCTGATTTATGCAATTGAGCCCTCAATTGATCAATAAACTTCCAATTTCTTCAATTAGGCCCCTGAATCAATCTATTACAGCCCCTTTATTTACGCGCCTCTTCCAATTTGGTCCTTGGTTTCGGATTTTCTTAATGAAGTCCCTAATTGGCCATTAAACTTCAATATCTATGCAATTAAGCCCCTGATTTGACCAAATCAACTTTTAAAAATTATATTTTGACCCCAGAACTTTAATTTCTTCCAATTAAAGCCCAAATTGACTTAAAAATCCATTTTTCTTGCAATCAAACCCTCTATAAATTCAATTAAACCTTCAATAAAATCCAATTAAGTCCATAAACATGTAATTTTGGAATTTTCTCCTCAAAATTCAAATCTTCTTTTCCAACATGGCTCTCATCATTCATTCGAGAATATTCTGTCAAAATTTCTATCTTTGTATTTTTAACCTCCTTAACTAATTTTTTTCTGACCATTTTCTGAGCGCTCCCGCCTTCTATTATTTTTTCTAATTTCTTCCGGCTATATATTTATTTATTTATTTATTATTATTATTTTTGTTATTATTACATTTTTTTTATTTTTATTTTTTATTTTTGTGTGGGGACCCAAAAATGGATTACAACATTTATAATGAGAGTAGATCTTTTAGAGAGTTGAAGTACGAGTGTCCTCATGCTTATTGGCTTGCATGTCGTTCTACCCAGTTCCTTCAAGGAATTAAAGTTGTCTTTTTGCATTCAATGGTGCATGTAATGAAGCTTGCTATTATGTTTTTCATTGAGGGATGAAAAAATGTGAAGCCATTCTTTTATAGCAAAAACAACATTATTGAGCATTTGAATTTAATAAGAGATTTGATGGATATCTGAAGAAGTTGGAGTATCTATAGTGAGGAGGTCTGTTAATCTCCCATGTACTGAAAGTTCCATGTTGTCGGCTATGAAAAGTATTTTTAAGTGTTAGGTGTGAAAAAGAATGAACTAGCTTTTATTTAGGTATCTATAGATGACACCACTAATAAAGATATGAAAAATTTAGAAAAGAATGGGCTTTCCATGATTGACATTATATGCCATGGTGATTGGGCCTGAATGTAGACTTTTCTGTCTAAGCTTGGGGTTTCTAGCAACACAAGTACCCTGTTGAAATAAGGGACCATCCAATGCTTAAGTTACTAAACATGGAGGGAAAAAACAATATGCATAAAGAGAAATATTATAAGAAGTAGGAGAAAACCATGTAAAGAGAAGAGGAATGGTGTGTGTTGTGAATGGTTTTTACTTGCCTGGCTTGACCTAAATGTTTTACTTGGTGACTAGAGGTATTTATAGACTTTGTTATATCAGCTTATCTTGTGAAGATTGGAGAGTAGTGTTGTAAATACCTCATGATTCATATAGTTATAGGTGCCTCGTGGTGAGTGAAGCATATCGATGTCATAGTGAGTGAAGCAAAATGAATAACATTGACAAAAAGGTTAATGCTTATCTTTGGTTTGTGGTGCTCACTATGCTATTGATACAGAAGTTGATGTTCATATTATAAACAAATAATTTATATATGTGAGGTGTGAGTACACTAGCGAGTGGTGCACAACTTCTTATAATTTAAAATAAATAAATTGAGGTGTTGTCCATGGAAATATTGGACAACTCAAGATAAGTCGAGAGTGAGTGCGAGAGAGACTGTTTAGGTTGAGCCTGAACACCAAGATTATAGCTGTTTAGGCCTAGCTTGAACAACTAGGATTCTAAACCAAACCACTAGAATTTTTGTTTATTGTTTTTATGCATTATCACCTTAAAAATACGTGATTAGCCATTTTAAAAATAAATTAAACTTGAAACATAGGGGGCTAAACCCAACATACTTTGGTTCGACCACGTGTTGAGCCAAATAAGCGTGTGTCTGGCAAGCTACTAGGCCTAACATATTTGTGTTTGACCACGTGCCGAGCCCAAGTAAATGTGGGTTTGACAAACTGCCAGACCCAATATATTTGGGTTTGGCCATGTGTTGAGTTGAAATAAGCATGGGTCAAGCGAGCTACTAGATTCAACATACTTGGGTTTGACCACGTGCTAAGCCTAAATAAGCATGGGTCTTGTGAGTTGCCAAACCCAACATTCTTGAGTTTGGCCATATGCTGAGCCTAAGTAAAGTGGGTTTGATGAGCTATTATACCCAACATACTTGGGTTTGGCTATATACTAAGCTTAAGCGAACATGGGTTTAGCATCATACTTGGGATTAACCACGTGCTGAGCTTAAGTGTGCATAGGCCTATTGAGCTATTATACCCATATACTTGGGTTCAGTTATGTGCTGAGCCCAAATAAATATAAGTATGAGTTTGATGAGCTGCCATACCCAAATAAGTGTGAGTTTGATGAGCTGCCATACCCAACATACTTAAGTTCAGCCACGTCTGGAGATCAAGTGAACATAGGTCTAACATTAATGCCATTAGGTTCAGCCATGTGTTGAGTCCTAACGAACATGGGTGCGGTGAATTGTCATGTTCACCTCCCCTAGGCTTGGCTACACGCATAGCCTAATTGGTCTGGAGATCGTTATAGACCCATTAGGGTCACAAGGCTTCATTTATTTATTCTGAAGACTTTTAACATAAACTATTAGTGTCAAGAATATTCATCTCCCTACATCTATCGATGTATAAAAGGTCTTCTAATGACCTACCACATTTTCATCTCATTAATGGTGTATAAGAGATATTTGTCCCTCATTAATACCATTATTAAAAAATAACTCTCCAGCTCCTTTACTTTATCAAAACAACAAGGTTTAATGATTACTAATACCCTTTGAACCATTTAGGTAAATGGTTCATAATTTCTATTCTCCAAGAATTCGTGCATCAATTCATAGAGTATTTATCATATTAAAACAAGAACAAACATGCATGTTCTTAGAATTTAAAGCTCATTTTAGCATATATTATAATCCTTTATTAAAAGTCACTAACTTTATCATTGGAGAGTCTCCATACCTTACTAAAATGGATTATTTTGTAGGAGTCAGACCTTTTACAATCAACCATTTATTTCGTGAGCTATGAAGAAAAGAATATTGACTAAAACGTATAATTCACTATTATCCAAATACCAGATCTCATTTTTGAACACATCGGATTTTGGATCTGAAAAGGTTTCCGAAGTAAAAGAAACAATGGCTGTTAAAGATGCGGAAAAGTAAAGAAAGCAAGGATAATTCCACTGGTTCAAGGAAAGCATGAAGGTGGTTACCTTAATGAGCATGCCTCTTATCCCGTGAGGCTGAAGACTCAAGTTCCGGCAACTTTTAGAGCCTCCAGTGACGTCTTCCCTTTATTATCCCCGGTATTGAGACAATGCTCGGGGACCTTGAGACTTCTCGCGACAAGGCTCCACTAAATAACCGAGGGAATTTCATGAGTTTCAACTCAGGCATGAACAATCATCCTCGTCCAAAAGGTTTCTTAGCTGTTGCGATTATATTGGATAAGGATTCTTTGTTCCTTTCCATTAAAATCTTTATGAACAAATTCATTCAGCTTAGTTCTCATGTTGAAGTGCTGCAATACGTATCCTGGTGAAAAGGTACATAAACCTTTTTTTTTTTTTTAATTAAAAAAAAATCATCGCATCCGTTTATACTTTGACTACGTACCCTATACAGTTTGTTATTCAATTTATATTAATTTTCTTACCATTCAACCCAAGAAAGTGTTTAATAGCGACACTGAAGTTTTATAAAGAACCAACTTCAAATTACAGGGTGCAAATTCTTGAAATAAGATAACCCAAATGATTATATATGTAATTATTAAAAAGAAAGGATAGGCTAACAACTTAAAGTTTCTTAGGTTTTTGATTTTCAATATTTGATCACGAGGGAGATAGGATAGGATTTATTTGAGAAATCGAGGCTACAAAATGAAAAAAAAAAAAAAAACATAAAGAAGAGAATGGTGAGAAGAAGAGAGGAAAGACGCACTTGATCCCTATGCCCACAGGTAGAAAGATGGTAGAGAAGAGTAGCTGATTAGGGGAGGAAGGACATGCTCAACATTGAATCATTACAGTTATTTTTTTAGTTGTAAATATGACAGTACAATGTAACCGAATCGAAAAGGTGTCTCTTTCTCGCATTCGATATGTTAGTTGTAATTCAGTTTCAAAGTGATAAATTTTTTTTACAAATTATATTTTACTTTTTTATTGCAATTTTCTTTTTTGTAAATTTGCAATCAGAAAATCTCAACTGCATATTTCTTTGCAAATCAGTAATAAGTATTTCAAATTTATTTTTTTTCATCCTTTAATATTAAATTTACTCGATAATGAAATTCATAATTTATTTCAATTTGTTTCCTAGCAAGTTATCTTAATTTCATAACCTGAATCACAAGTTTTGCGGATTAGCTGTATTGACTTGAATTATTATTATTTATTTGTTCAATTAATTTTATTATCAACTTCATCATTTAATATTGATAATTATTTTTTAATTCTCTTTCTAAGGAGTTATCATGGTCTCATGGTAGAGTTTTGTGGGTTTTAATTTAATATTTTTTTTTCATTTTAATCCTTCAACATTGGATTGATTGAGAATTAGATTTTATTATTATTATTATTATTATTATTTTCTATAGAGCTATCTCAATCTCATGACCGAGGTTTGATAAGTTAATTTAGATTGACTAAAGTCATTTTGTTTGTCCTCTTTCTTATTTGATTTTTTTTTCGATTTAATTCTTCAACATTGAGTTGATTGAGAATTGGACTTCATAAGTTTTTTTTTTTTTTCTTTATAAGGAGTTGTCACGATCTTATGACTTGGATCTTGAGTTAGACCGGTTAACTTGAGTTTTTTGCCCCCTTTTTGGTTGATTTTGTTTTTCAATTTTATTCTTCAACATTAAGTTGATTGAGAATTAGGCTTATAATTTATTTCAGTTTGTATTCTATGAGATTATCTTGATCTCATAACTCGAATCACAAGTTTGGTTGGTTGATTTGAGTGGTTTTTTTTTTTTTTTTTTTTTTATCTTTTTTTAATCGAATTTCATCATTCGACATTAGGTTGACTGAAAATTGAGCTTCATAATTTATTTCAATTTACTTTCTATGGGTTTATACTAGTCTTATGATCTAAGTATGCAGGCTAATATGAGTTGACTTGACTTATTTTTTTAGTTGAGTTTTGTTTTCAATTTCATCATTCAACATTAGGTTGATTGAGAATCAAATTTATTAATTTTGTTTCATTTGTTTTCTATAGAGTTATCAATGTCTCATGATTTGAGTAACAGATTTGATAGATTAATTCGAGTTTTGATATAATATGCTGTCATTTTAATGATTAAAAAAATATGTTGTCTTGATTTTTTTAGTAAAAACTATATTTTTATTGATAATTTAGGCTGTCTTTGTACTTTCCAAGTCGTTCAAGTTAAATCAGATTAGTACCTATATAATTTAATTTTTGTCTGCTAAATAATACATCAACGAAATCTAGATATTTTTTACGTTAAAAAAGTTTAATCTGACCTGTAGCACAACACATAAAATGACCTAGTAAGTGACTATTTACCACGACAACATTTTTTTATTTATTTTTTGATTGTTAAAGAGTTGATATGAAACAAAGAAGGGGAGAATTCATACAACTTTCATATCCAATTTTTTTTAAAAAAACCTAAATAAGTGTAATATAAAATTATTTCAAAAAACATAATCTAATAGTTTAAATTTCAAGTAAAAAAAAATATTTTGATAATGATCAACAATTTAAATACATATATATGTTACCTAATACGTATATATGAGAAAGTTAGGGACATAAATTTGTAAGACAAACTAGATCATTGTTGAAAAAAACAAAAATGAGTGAAGGAATTTTGAGAAAATTTAATTTTGTTTATTTTTTTGAAAATTAGTGATACAATTTCTTATGGAGTATTCCTTCACAAGTGTATTCACTAATTGGACCATAAGAGGATTTCATTTCCTTTTTTATTTTTTCGGTTTTTGTTTTTTATTATTAAGAAATGGACTAGAGAATAACCATTAGTTGTACATCATAAATATATCAGTAATTACATCTTAAAATTGATTTAATAATTGATTTAATATTTTTTTTGTTTTTTTGGGGGGTGTATTAAGCCAAAATGTTTTCTAAGAAAAATGATATGAGTTTTTGTTATTTTTAGAATGAATTGTCTTGAAAATTCTCATTGAATGGTTGAAAAATAAATGGATTAGGTGGGGTTAGAGATTTAAAAAGGAGAAATATTTTCTTTGTAGCTAAAACTTTCATTTTATAGAAAAAAATGAATTGACTTTAAATGTATTAATTGAGAAGTCAAAAAGGTGTATTTACCCTCTTGATGTGTTTTGGGCTAAGTATGATTGAAATGAATTTCAAATGATATAGAGGGACTGCTATGTTTTAATTTCTAATCTAGGGTTGAAATGTTAGATTTAATATGTTTAGGTAAGTTTGGAGGGATCCAAAAATGCATATAAATGTAAGAAATAATTAAAAAAAGATAGTTATAAAGGGATTGATTGTGGTTTGATGTGTGTAGATGGACACAATACACTATAATTTTAGTGTAGCCTATCTTGGAAGGGATGAATGAATGATAGTACATGGTTTCTAGACATGAATATGTTTTATGCATGATAAACTAATGCAATGCCATGTTTAAGGGGGATTATGGAGAATGGGTTGAATATGGAACTAGGATTAGTGAATAGATATTAGTGATGAATTTGTAATCCTATTATTGTTATTGGAGAGACTTCTAGAGCAATAACTCTGACATGAGAAGCAAGTCCTTCATGAAACGAGTTGTTAGGTTTATATACGCTTACTTTTGTATTGAAATGTTATTGTTGGAAATTATGACTTTTGAGTTTAAAGCCGGGCATGATGTAAATGAACCTTTAAAATATATTTGTGGATGAATTTTGTTATAATATTTGGATTATAATTCTTGATAGAAGGGCCTGACAACTTAATTGTGATAATTGATATTAAATGAATTTGAATTTGGTTGAGTTAATATATGCATTTATTTTAAGGTGAAAAGAATAAGTGTATAGGAAATAAGATAGAAGAGAAGAATTATAAAGAGACTTAGATATAGGAAACTATACCGAAATTTCCAGTAAAAATTCAAAGATATATAAATCATAACTATATGATTTACATAATGCAATTAACTTTACACACACACAAGAAATTACCTTGATTTTTATTGGAGTGTAAGGCTCAAAAGTTTATAAAAATCTAGATTATTACAAAATTGGTGAGAATTTATTTTCTTTGTAACTAGTGTTGATACGTCTTAGGTGATGCATTGTTGATTGGTGTGGGTGGGTGTATTTATGTGTGATTCATTGATCTATGTGTGGACATGATTATGAATTGTTCATTGATCTCATGAGTAAGGCATTTACATGTGGATATGATTTTTGTTTTTAAATGAAAATTTACCATATTCTTTTAATGAGTTTTTTGAAAAAAAAATATATATGGTAAGAGCACTTCCATAAAAAAAGGAAAATTCAATTTTTGGATTTGTTTTTTTTTTTATTATAAAAAATTGATCCATTGACAACATGATCTCTAAAATGGTTTTGTTAATTGGATGTTGAAACCCTTTTATTTTAAAAAATAATATAAAAACATTTTTGATTTGTTTTTGTGTGATAATACAAAATAATCATTTTTGACATCATGTTCTCTAAAATGGTTTTGTGCTCAAATTCCAAATCACCATCCTAGGATTAATATTGGTGCAGGTAAAATTTTTAGACAAAAACAATACATATTCTCTATTATATAATCAACTAATTAGCTAGAATCTCTAAAAATCTATTAGAGTTTCTTGTTATAAAAAAAGTTAGGAGAATGTTTCTATTTTTTTTATTTTTATGAGATGTCACTTGAGACAAATATGTATAATTAAAAACTTCTAAAAACCTTTGAGTGAAAATAAAAACTGATAAATAAATAAATATTGGACAATAATATATATTTTTTAATATTAAAAATGTAATGTGTTCTCTTATTATAATTACTATTAGTATTATAATATTTATAAATGTTTTTATTCAAAGAATTTCTCTTTCATTAAAATCATTTGATATCTTATAAATATATGAGGTATATAATATGGATGAAAACTTTCTCATGACGCTACAACATTTAGTATTACAATATTAGCATGGACATAATATTATCCTTGGATCCTTTTATTTTTAAATATTTTATTTAAATTATATGGTACTAGAATACAAATTAATTCACTTACACGGATAAATATTTTACGAATTGTTTTTTTTTTAATAGTAATATAGTTTGTCAACATGAATAATAAAGATTTTGTGAATCCCTTGATTCCTCGGTGTCAAAAGTTATTTAAACAATAATCAAGGATCTCATAATAACAAATACACCCAAGACTTTGATTTAATAATTAATTAAATTTTAGTATAATTCTATTGTTTTTGGATTGCAATATTTTTTAATTTTTTATTTGCTTGTGCTAAAACTGTTTTTGAGTTTTGATAATCAAACTTTTTTTTTGTACGATTTTATATAGTATTTAAATAAGCATATAACTAAAGAACAGGATTAACTTGTTTTTTTAGTAATTATTATTGCGATATATTATAAAAAATTTACTATGTTGGTATCATTTTATTTAGAGGATGGGATAAGATTATATATTTGTATTAGGATAAATAAATAATATCAGTATCGTGTGAAGAATATAATATAATATAATAGGATATCAAAAGTTTAATGGAGAGAATAATTTTATCTATAATAATTATGGATATATATTTTTTGTTACTGAAGATAGTGCTTTTGCCTTTCTCGTCGAGACCGAAAGGATGAACTGAATGCGGTACGAATATGTTTCATGGTGACATGACACAATCAAATGGGTCTATTTCTCAATTATATGTTACCTTTTCAAGCACTTTATATTGTCCATTGAGCTACGAATTAGGGCACCCACCTTTTGCATTCATGCTAAAATAAAGTATCTCAGGTGAAAAAGGTGAATGCTCAAAAAGTTGAATGGAGAAAAGTTAGCTTCTAGCCACAAGGATTGAGAAAAGAGAAGAGCCTTGCTTTAAAAGGGACACCCACTTTCTGCAATTTATAATCTTTTTTCCTGAATCACGAACACATACTATATCTTCATGCTTTTGAGGGAGAATTAGATTCCACTTACTCGCATATATTCGATTACATAACCCAGTGATTATATACATGACGCTTTTAAAAGGTTTTAATAAAATAGCATTAGAGGAAAAATATTTTGAAAAATAGCATAAGTACAGAAGCTTATTGGACAATAATAGCGGTTTATTAAAAATCCACACTTCTCAACAACAATTTTATTTTTGTTTGGGTCCATAATTTTTATTTGAATCTTATTCTTTAATATTAGAATGTCTGATAGCGCTAGACTAATAATTTCACAATAAATTTCAATTTGATTATTGAATCAAGTTTTAAAATTTTCAAATGATTCTACAAGCCTAGTTTAGTATGAAACCTAGCTCATTGTAACCACCCGAGCGTGAAATACCCTTAAAATAGGTCTTGTTTTGCTGTTTGAACTAATTTTGTTATTTTTCTTATTTTTATGGATTTTCTATTACTTTTAGATTTTATTTTTATTTTAGGATTGAGACTAATATAATCTGATCAGAATTTTTTTTGTTATCTAAAAATAACTTAATATCAAAATTAATAAAAAATCCAAAAAAATTAAGGAAAAACAACAAAATATGCTCCAACAACTTGAGGATCTTTTGGAGCTTGACTATTTATAGCAAGCTAAACCTCATATAGAATTGTGCTTTTAGAATCACTAGAAAAAGTTATAGTCCAATCTAATGGTCGAATTATAATTTATTGCCCTTTATTGCCAAGTTATTAGTCTAGCATGACTAAGAATCTTAATATTGAAGGATGAGATTGAAAAACAATAAAGAAAATTATGCCTTTGCAACAAGCTGCACTTCTTATCTATGTTATTTTTCAAAATTGTTTTTCACTCGTGTGAGTTTTTCATTTTTTTCTTAAAAAAAAGTGTTCTAATTCTAAAATAAAATAAAATTCATGATTACCAATGATGACATCAACAAAATAATTAAGTAGTGTCATAATTTAAATAGCATAATTGATGATGAAGTTGTTGAAAAACACCACACATAAATTGGGCTTTTAATAGGTTGCAATTTGAGTTGATGGAGTGATGAGTTTGAATGTAGACCTTGTCTCAGCCTAGGTTGTTCTTCAAAAAATAGTCCCCTATTAAAATAAAAGACCATCCGATACTTAAGTTAATAAATGTAGGAGGATAGACTAATGTATATGAGGAGAAAAATAAAATAAAGTTGTAGGGAGTGCATATCTGTGTGTAGTTTGTGTATGAGGTTTAGGACTTAGGACCTAGAACCCATGACCTTGCATGTCCAAGGATATACTTAGAATTTCAATTGCATAATGCTTGATTAATTGATGTTTTTATATACTCAGTCCTTGAACATATTTCATGAAAAAGAAAAATATTTTAATGGAAAATTGGGTCTCTGAGTGTTGTGCCATGCTTGCTATTAGTAAAGATGTTAGTGAAAGCAATTATTAAAAAAAGGTTGTCATTCCATGTACATCATTGATAAAGATGTTTGAATAACCATTGGACTAGAAAAGTTGTGCATGCATTACTTAGAAAAAGTACTACATGCATAGAAAATATTGTGAGCGCATAAGAAGTTTGTATGTTTGACTCATAAGAACCCAAGAAAATGCATAAAGGTAGATGCTATGACATAATTAGAAAAAATGAGGTAAGTCACGATAAAAGTAAGGCTCAAAATGCCAAGTTTCTAATTGTTCAGGGCCAAAACTTTCAAGCTTTTTGGTAAGTTCAAACAACTAGAATGCTAGCACATGCAATTCACAAGCCAACTTTATTTTTAATCATCAATTGCGAACAAATCTTGGACTCAGATCATTAAAAAAAAAAAATAGCTATATGAAGGAAGGAGCTATTTGAATTGATTTGAACTGCTTGAAGCCAATAAAAGTACTACATGATACTCTAGATACTTGTTTAACCAATACTTTTTAATAAATAACCTAAGTTCCTTGGTGATTCCTAAGTAATTAAGAGTGGAATTTGACAAGTTTGTCGCACGTCCCCCGCGCGGGGTCCGATGGCGATCTTTCATTTGTTTGTTGTTTTGTTTGATTTGGTTCTTTGAAGTCGCCACCTAGTATTTTGGTCACTAGGAACCCTAACTGGTTTTTCAGAGATTCTAAGGCAAGTGACTGGTTGCGTAAAGGGAAGGTATTAGCACCCCTTATACACCCTACCTAAGGTAAGCTGCATGGTGTTTGGTTTATCTTATAATTGCTATGGTGTTGGTGTTTTCTAATCCCATCAGTTTTTCTATGATAGGTTTGCTATGATGAATAAACTTGGACTTAAAGTCTAAAAAAAAAAAAGAACCCTTGGTCAATATGGATCACACCCTTAGATATGTCTACAAAGTACCAAGGAGAACCAATGCAGATCTCTTGAAATCTGTGTTTGATTTAAACTAAATTTATTAAGATAGAAATCCAAGGAGATTCCATGTGCTGTAAAAGCTCATCTTTCTCTTAGTATTTCAAGAGTTTGCGAATTGTAAATCGTAAGAAGGAAGGACAAAGATTTAGAAATCTAAGGAAATTCAGAGCGCTTTAAAAGCCTCCTTTTGCCTTCGTATTTCATACTTTCATGACTCGTAAACCGTGGAGTCAAAATTTAAAATTTTGAAATGTCCTCGATTATAATCAAGGCTTCTTTTAAGGATGTGTGATGATTTATTATTCTTAGAAAATTATTTTGAATATTTACCACTTATGGTTTTTTTATCCAAATATTAACAGTGAATAATAATAGGTTATTCCCAATAATATTTTGGATATTTATTCCTTTGGAATTTCTTTATCCAAACATTAATGGTGAATAATTAGATGATTTCTCCCCAAAATAAAATTTTTATATTTTTTGTAATCTTGGCCAACACCCTTTGGAGTTTTACAAACATGTTGTAAAATCCAGAAATGCAAGAAAATAATTTTTTTGTGTTTAAGAAATCTATGCGAAAACACATTTTCAAAACTTCCAATATTTTTTTTTTTATATATAAAAAATAAACATTTAAAACATGTTAGGGTATTGGCCGTGTGCAACACACAAGAAAATATTTTTTCAAAAAAAAAACATATATATATATATATATATTTGCAATATTTTTGTGGAAAAATCAGGTATTTTAATACCCAAATTTGTATTTCCACAATAAAAAAAATACAAACCGTAAAATAAATACATGAGAAAACCAACGATATTAATCGTTTTTTTTTTTGGCTGGATCCAGCTCGGCCCATGTGGCTGGACTGAACCCAGCCGGTTTAGCTGGGTCACTAGTTCAAACTAGTGACCCGGTTGGGCACTGCAGTGCATGCGTGAATTACTCACGCATGCACTGCACAGTGTGAAGGTAATTAATTTACCTTTGCATAATGCCAACCCTTTTTAATGCAAATGGAAGTGAGAAAGGAGAGAAACGACTTACCTGGTTAGGCAGTGGCTGGAGGCGAAGCGGAGGGAGACGACTGGTTACTGCTCGCGAAAGACATCCCTGCTCGCTGTTCACGGTGGAGCCAAGTTTGCTGCAGTGTTGGACGTGTTGCAGACACGGCACTGAGAAGGATAAACTTCTGTTTTCTTGCTCTCTTTTTCTGTTTTCTTGTGAGCTGCTGCTTTGGCTATTGCATATGAAAGAAAACGTTGCACCGCTGAAAGAGAAGAAAAATGGAGATGGAAACGAAGGGACGAAGGCGATGGTGAGGGCGTGCTGGTTGGTCCCTCTGTATTTTTTGTTCATCCTTCCTCTCACTCGCGTCCGTCTTTTCTCTACTAAGAAGAGATGGTTACTGCTGCTATGGCTGGCAGGCTCACGGTAAGAAAAGGGGAGTGAGGGCTGGTGCTTACGGGGGAGATGGTGGTTATGGTTTGGGGAAGATGGTGTGAGTGTACATGGGCTGCTGGTTTGAGTAACAAACGGGGCTGCTGAGGGAGAAGGGAAGCTTGTATGCAGAGGAAAAGTTTTGGTTGAGAAAAGGGAAAGGGGCAATGACGACTGTGAGAGGGAGAGTGCTGGGTCTCAAGGTTTGCTAGGGAAGGCAACAGCAAAGGACGAAAGATAGGAGGCTGTGTAACAGAGGGGGGGGGGAATGGGAAAAATAGTGGACGCCTGTCAAGGTATACTGGTTTTGGCGAGAGAGAATGAAGAGACAGCGAGGTGGTCTTTGGGTGAGAGATGATTCTCTCGTTTCTTAGCAAAGGCAGGGGGGGTTCTTGGTCCTGCAGGGAAGATGGAGATGGGAGTGGTGGCTTGGTTTCGGCAGGGAGAAAAAAAAATTAGATTTAGGGTTTTTTTTTATGGTTGCTCTCAATTTCTCTCTTTAAAAAACTTGTTTTTTTTTTTTTATAAATTTTCCTCCCCTCTAATATATAGCTGGATGTTCACTTATATAGAAAATCTCTATGCGTGCTATTTAAGGAAATATTGCAATAATTATTGTAGAGATTGTCTTCTATAACTAGCACCAACAAATCCTATATATATGATATTTTATATTGCAGAGATTGTATTCCATAACCAGCATGAATCAAATCATATATTTAATGATATGTTATATTGCAGTAATTATATATGATTCAGTCATTATCTCCTTGACGTATTGTCTTCTTAATATTAGCCCTGGTGCTCTATGTTATCGCCACATGTAAACCCTTATTTTTTATTTTTTTTTATTTTTGAAAATTTATCAAAACATAGGTTAAAAATTAGGTAGCAACAAAGTTGATATTGCAAATAAACTAGCTTTAATAACCATCATCACGGGCTTAACTAATGTTTTTTTGCACAAGAAATAATGTTCAGGTGTCACAAGCTTGTTTTTTTTTTTTTTTTTAAAATAAAATAAAAAAAGTGTGACTCAGGTCATAAGATTCGACTAAGTTGAATAAGATGAGTTTATTTAAATTAGACCAAAAAAGAAGAAAAGAAAAAACAAACGAGAGTAGATGGATCAAATTTACACAGAAAAGTGTTTAGGAAAACCTGAGGAATTGTTTTTTTTTTAAAGGGGACAAATGATGTATCTCATTTCATAACCCATTAAAAAACAAAATGGGATAGAAAAAGGACATAACAAAATATAGTGATGATCAATCCAAGTTAGCATGATAAAAATGTAACTCCGGTAATTAGAGTCGAGCCAACTCAAGATATCCGATCAAACTCGCGGTCTAGATCATGAACTTAGAATGAACTGATAAAAAAATAAAGAGAATTATAAACCTCTTTTTTTTAGATAAATAAAAAATTATGTTAACTTTAAAAACATGTGACCTAAGTCATTAGACACGAAGCATCCTATCAAAAACAACTATGAAAATATCAAATATTGAAGGATTTAATTGAAAACAAAAATTTCAATTATACAAAAGGATTACAAAAAAAATAGCAATTAAAAGAATGAAGATCAAAATAAGTTTATAATTGAATGAAGGGTGAAATTGAAAAGAAAAATCAATTTAGTGAAAAGGGCCTAAAAAGATCAAAACATATTTTTGATTGAAGGGCAAAATTGAAAAGAATAATAACTTTTAGAAAAGAGCCAAGAAAAAATATTATAGATCAAAACAATAAGGACCAAATTGAAAAATATAATACCATCAATTTGCATTAAAGGATTAAATTAGAAACCCATAAAGCTTAAAAAAAAAAGGCCAAGAAAGATAATTAAAGATAAAAAAGGACTAAAATTAAAATACTAACAACCAAAAAAACCGGGCTCTAATTTTTAGGGGAGTTTATAGAAAAGAAGGAAAAAAAGGCCCACCAAAGCTAACAAGTGCCATTTCACATGCAAAAGGATAAGACGGCGCTTTCAATGCGATGATGAAAGGGTATTTTTGGACTACATGAGGTGCCATTTGTGTCACTCAAAGGTCGTGAGTGCCTCCACACGCCGGTGCATGTGTTGAATGCGCATGTCCTTTTTCTTTAGATAGCCATATAAAAAGTTGCCCTTGAGTTAACTTAATAATTACACGAAAACTATTATCAAAATACCAAAAAGCCTTTTGACTCTTTTGTTTGATGTTTTGCTTTTAAATTTATTTTTGTAGTTTCATTGTGCATTTTAGTTGTTTATTATTTTTTATATTTGGTCAAATACTAAATTTCCTCTCAGCTAAAATTATAATAATAAAGAAACCATTATGAAAAATGTAAAAATGCCCCTTGATATCTTCCAATGATATATTGGTTATTTCACTATGTAATCAATAACAAAAAATACTTATTTATCTCTGGTCAATTTGATAATAACAAAGGGGTCATGTGAAAAAAAATTAATACTATTGATAAGTAGTGTTAAGTATTTTTGGTGAATGGGAAAAAACACCATTAAACTATTCCAATGAATAATGTAAATGATTGTGGAGGTAGAATGTTTTCCCAATAAATTTTAGCATTTTTTAATTTGATTAAATCTGTTGCATTGATATTGTAGAGATTAACCACATTATGAGTTTTTATTTCATTAGGATCACCTTTAGTGAATGGATGATTCATTCTACTCAAGATAAAAAATAAATTTATAAAAATAAAAGTATCATCACAAATTAAAAGAAGTATAATTGAGATAAAAACATAAAAAGCTTCTATATATACTTAATCGAGAAATTATTAATAGATCTAGTTAAGATTGATACCAAACTATTTCTATCATATGATTCTCCTACAATAACATATTTTTATTAAGTATTTAAGATACATTAATGAAGTTGTTTCAACGTTGTTGCTGGCTTTTTTAAATAGGCTTGATGTAAATGTTTTGTTAGGAAGTCTGTTTCTTTTTCTTTTATAAATGAACTTGCTGGTTCTTCAATCTTGTATATTTTTTATTTTTTTATATACTTATATTTCGATTACCAAAAAAAAAAAAAGTGTTCCAACGTGAATCAAGCCATAATGATATTCTAAAACTTTCTAAGCTTGACATGAGCAATAAAATGTTGCTACCACATTAAGAAAACGAACAAAGAAAAAAAATAATATTTGTCAGGAAAGTAGGGTGAAAGAAAGAAATGGAATGGAAAGAAGCTAAAAAAGCAGTCTAAGATGGTGGCTTCTTCCTTTAATAAAATAGAAAAAAAGCTCTTGAAGAGATAAGGAAATGAAAAGTAGAAGAAAATATTAATATAAATTAGTAGGATTTAGGTTCAAAATAAGAGATGAGAGTTTGCATCTCATCAGAACCCACTTTGGTCCGCCAGGAAAATACATAAGTTCCCAAAACCCCTAATCTTTTGTAAAGCTAGCAAGAAGCGACAAATTCCCTTCTTCTGCTTAGTGCTTTTCACTTTAAAATTCTCAAGATAATGACCTTTTTGTGATTCCAAAGTAGCATTATCTTTAAGGTTTAAAGAAAGATGCTTATCTATGTGTTTTTTTTTTTTTTTTTTTTTAATTTTATTTTTAATCCTTTATTTTTCTACTTTCACTTTAATTCATTTATTTTGAACTGTTATACCGTAACTTTCCACTGATTTCCAAGGAAGATAATGTATGTTTACGAAAATAAAAGAAAGTAAAGTTATTCATTGCAAAACACATCACAAAGCATGAAAAGTAGTGCTCTTTTGATATTTCTTAGGGAAGACTTTGCTTTTTCCTTCCAAAGTAGAAAAGTCGCTTCTCCTTTGCACAACACTTACGTTATGGATCATACTCTCAATCTTACTTTATGCATTCCAAACACACACGCACATAAAGAGTTATTAAGCTCAAGATATCAATAAAAGTTTTATTCATATCAACATTGCTAATTTATAATAGAATCACATACATACAAAAATGAATCTTAAAATTAAAAAAATAAAATTCTAATTCAACTATTTATTATCCTAGAGTTATTATACCTTAAAAAAAGTTTCAGTTCACATAATTAATTAACTCTATTTACTTATGTAATATAAATATATATTTCAAATAAAGCACCTTTTTATATAAAATAATTAAAAAATAGTAGGGTTACTGATTTAGTGTGGGTTTGTTTTTGCTTGGTCTAATAGTAGGGTTATAGATTTTCTTGTATTTATTTATTGTAATTAAGCTGATGCCTAGGCTACAATCTATGTAGCTAAAGCTAAAGCTTTGCTCACACTGTTTATACTTTCTCTTTTTATTATATATCTATTCTTGATTTCATCAAAAACAATATTAAAGAACTATAATATAACAGAAATATTAGTGTCTAACATCTAATGATTACCGAGTTTTATTTTCTCTTAAACTTTTTAATAGAGTTTTTTTTAACTATAACTGAATTGTTTGTAGTCAAAATCAAACTTTTTTAAAAATAGATTATATGTTATATTTTTATTATTATAGTTATTTTAATTATATTCTCAAAATAACTTTATTTCAATTTTAGTTATTACAACATTAAAAAGGTGTATTTATACGAATATATATGCACAATAGTGTGCTTATAACATTTAAAAGAGCAATAGCAAACATGACAAAGTAATTTCCAATACATCATATTTATATATATTTTTTATTTATCACATAGTAACACTACTATTTTAAAATGAAAGTGTTAAAATATTATTTTTTATTTTTATTTTACTTTAAACAACTACTTATACACTTTATAATAACAATAGCACTGAATTTTCTTATAAATGTTATTATTTTTTAATTGTTAAAAATTCTAAACTTTGGAATTGCATACACACACACACCAATATTTTGTGGTGGCTGCGGCTTCGCTCACGTGACTTTCTTGCACTTATGATAATTAGTTACATCCATTTCCGACCCGAATGAATTCAGTATTTATGAAGAGGTGAACCAATCAATCGATTTAGGTTCTCGGTCAGTTTTCTTTCACCAATCTCCTTCACAATCCATTAATGGATACGCACGGTGCTCAACTTTTATGGCGCTCGCCTCCTTTTCAGTTGTGCCATAAATAATCTAATTATAACAATTACATAGTCATGTATATAGAAATAGGGATGATTATTTTTGGTTTGATTTGGTTTTTATTAAAAAAAATTAACTAAACTAATTTTTTTTTTTAAACTGAAACTGGTTCCGGTTCGGGTTTCTAGGACAAACTGATTTGGCTTGATTTTCTCGGTTTGACTCAGTTTTGGCTCGGTTTTTTCAGTTTGGCTTGGTTGTTTTTGTTTGGCTTGGGTTTTTTTTTTGGGTTCGGTTCGGTTTGATTTTTTTAGTTTCGAGCTTATAAAACCGAAACTGAACTGAACCGATTTGTTTTTTGTTTTTTAATTTTATTCGGTTTAATCGGTTTTTTTTTCACTGTTCGATTTTTTCTGTTAATTTTTTTTGATATTCTTAGTTTAATCAATTTTTTTGCTCACTGCTGTATAAAAACACTTAAGAATCTGTAATTGTTAGATCAAGGTATGTTGTAAGGA
This sequence comes from Populus alba, assembly GCF_005239225.2. NCBI lineage: Eukaryota > Viridiplantae > Streptophyta > Magnoliopsida > Malpighiales > Salicaceae > Populus > Populus alba. Next base: position 6,716,482 of record NC_133299.1, read on the forward strand.
GCAGCATTAGGAGGATTATCAAGGAACACTCATTGTAATAAAAATAAAAGAATCCCTTAACCACATCAATGTCAACTACCAAGATTTTATTAAAATTAACTCTAAGCCTAGAGATTAGCTTAAAACATAAAAGAATATTGCTGATATTTTGATAAGAAAAGGCATTAATAGGGAAAAGAATTAAAGTGTCAATTTTGAATTGAATCAAAAGCTTTATAAAAGTCAATTTTGAATGATAGTTCCTTAATTTTTTCGGCCTTTAAAAAACATATTGCTTCATTTGCTATTAATACACTAGCCAAAATCAACTTTTATTTGATAAAAGCTTTTTTTTGGAAGGAATAATATCTTCCTTTGTTTTCGCATATCATCTTTGATCATTTGGTCTTGGAAAATCAAGGCCTTCAAAACTAGGTTTGTAATTGAGAGATGAAAGAATCTAAGTATTACCATATCTAATTTACACCACTAGAAACTAGACACGAGATTTTAGGCCATTAAATTATCTTGATTCTTTTGCAAGATCAAGACTATCAATTTTATCTTCTAGATCTTTCACACTAACAATATTTTCAAAGCACCAACCACTCTATCAAACACATCCACATTCTGAATAACATGCTCTTCAAATTCAAAAATAGCCATGAGAAAGCTTTGTTTATACCATAAACATTAAAAAAGTCTAAAAGATTTACCAATTTTGATTATTTGGATTTAGTAGAAAAAAAAGAATGATTAGAGAGACCTTTTGGCAGCCAATTAAGACTAGAATTCAAAAATCTTAGATGCCAATAAGTAGAAACAAACATTTTATCAAAACGACTCATATATCTTGAGTTCATATATTTTTCCTTCATTTGTAATAAAGGTATTCCTTAATAAAAAAACCCAATCTATAAATTCATAGACACCTCAAGCCCAAATAGATTGACCTTTCCTCTCATCAAGGTTTAAAATTTCATCAAGATTACCAATAATGCATAAAAAATTTAAAATAGAATTTATAAAATTTGAAAGATGCTTCCATAGTTCTCCTTCAACCTAATGATTACACAAGAGGAATATAAAATGCTTCCATGGTTTATAATATGAATTTAAACTAAACTAGGTGGAAAAGAAAGAGATTATTCCAAATGTAGATGTCATTACCAAAACGATCATCAATTATGGAATGGTTTCTGGATGAAGGATGTAAGGAAAACTAGCATGTTCATATTTTATGTAAAAAAATAAGGCATTCATGCTATCAAATAGCGATAAATATTTTTTTTTTATTGTCACCAGTGGCTCTTACCAACAGATCACAAGTTCAGAAAGAATATACACGACTTCTTGTTAGTAGAGTTGAAAGGGATGTTGCACCACTGCTTTTTTTTTAAGTGAAGAGTTGTATGACATGGTGTCAAAGTACGGTGACATTGTGTTTAGTTTTCAATCCGGGAAGCAAAAGTTTCCTGGTTTTGGTTTGCCTCATAATTGGGTAAAGTGAAGTATTTTCTATGAGCTTCCTCATTGAAAGATTAATTTTCTCTGTCATAACCTTAATGTCATGCACATTGAAAAAAACGTGTTTGATAATGTTTTCAACACGATTATAAACGTGAAGAAGAATACAAATGATAATATTAAGGGTAGAATGAATATAACTTTGTTTTATCACTATAAAAATATATAGTTGGTTTATGTGGGGTCATGAGTTACAAAGCACAAAGCCAGTTTAACCTTAGACAGTAATGCATAGCTACTTATCTACCAATGGCTTAAAAGTCTGCTTCTCCTAATGGACATGTCTCAAACATATCAATATTGGTGAATTTGAAGGATTTCAGATTATTTGAAATAAAGAGCCATAAATGCTACATGTTTATACAAACACATATTGCATTAGCTTATCAGGATTTATTGTTAAAAGGAATATGAGATGTACTTGCGGAGATTAGTCACTTCTTTAGAAATATATGCTCCAACAAGTCACAGACACAACCCATAGAGAGATTTGAAACGAATATTGTCCAGATATGCAAACTTGAGATGATATTCCCTTCATTGTTTTTCGACTCAATGGAGCATCTACCTATACATTTACTATTTGAGGCAAAAGTTGGAGGCCAGTTGAATATAGATGGATGTATCAATTTGAGAGGTTAAGGATTACTTATGCATCATAATTAAAATTTTATTGTCTTTGTTTGCACATTTCAAAATATTCATTTAATTACATGCAGGTACTTATTCAACCTTAAGAGAAAAGTAAAAATTAAGGTGCATGTTGAGGTTTCGATATATGAGGCATATATTGTTGAAAAGATTTCAATATTTATCTCGTATTATTTTGAGCTTTAATTGAGAATAATAATCAACCGTGTTTCAAGGAATGACGATGATAGATAAGTTTTTCATGTGGAAACTTGTCAATATGATCTCATTTTGGATGACCCGTGCCAAAAAACTATTGGAATGGAAGATATTTGTCAGAAATAGAATTCAGACAAGCACCTAATCATGTGCTATTTAACTGTGATGAACATGAACCTTTTATTTAGTAAGTATACTACTTAAGATGTCGTTCTTTTCCAATAATGTATCTCTTATAATATCGTAAATTGATATATTGTAGACAAAATCGTCAGTATTTATTATCCTAAAACTTACAACTGACTGAATTCCAAATCTTTCGATTACAAGATGAATAATTTTTCACATGCTTCAGAACACATGTACGTATTGTTCAATTAGTCTTATCTTTCAAGATACTTAATTTCATTACACATTTCTTGTCAATAGTTCATGGTTGTAATTCATGTACCAAGTTTATCAATTAGAGGGAATATTAATATTACTTTGTCTTTACTAAGTCCAAGTCCTAAAAGAAAGGTGAAGTGTTATAATAGGTATTTCATCAATAGACATGTATTTCATATTAAAAAATATGGGCATGATAGAAAGACATATAATAATGAGGTTTATGTTATGGGATCGACTTTTAATGAGTTTGAAGTTGATTACTATGAGAAGTTAGAAAGGGTCATTGAATTGCAATATCATAGCGAGTAGAATAAAGTATTTCTATTCAAATGCTATTGGTATGACACCACTAATAGAGGAATTATAGTAGATCTCCATCATGATTTGGCCAAAATTAATTCAAAGGCTAGACTTCGCAACGTCAATGATTTTTTTATTTTTGCCAAACAATGCCAGCAAGTTTATTACACACACACTCCTTCTTTTAGAAAGGATCGTTCAAAAGTTGATTGGTTGTCAAGGTTGTTCAGGAAGGTAAGGTAACGATAAATTACCTTTTCTTTTTATTTACCCTCTAACTTTTTTTTTTCTTTTCAATTTTATTTAACAAATTAATAACTTTGTAATCATTTAACTAGGTTGATTAGATATGCTTGAGTTGGTTGTTACAATATAAAATAAATTGGAGATAACAAGAAAATACCTTCAATTGTGGATAAATAGCAGACAAATTTTTAATTGGATTTTATAAAAGCTAAAATTTTGAGTTGAGTACTTTTCATGGAAATATGTAATCTAATACTAGTTATTTCTGTTTAGAAATAATAGAAACAATAAAAATAAAAATAATTAGCATAATATATTAGCATAGTATATGAATGAGATTACTGGGGCATACTATTAGTTTCATACCAATACTATGTGATCGGAACGTTTCGCTATCTCAATGGGTGTTTTCAATGTACAAGACCATCTTTTCATTCCTAGTCTTCAAAATTCCCAGAACTTTTGAAAGGTTCAAGTTGTCGTCAAAAACCATCCTAATTGAAAGCTTACAATATTCTTTTGTAATTTTTAGATTAAGTTTAGTTTGATTAATTCAAAGAAACAACAAAGACATAGGGCCCAGTGCTCCTCCCACAAAAGCCTTAGAAGATTTACTAGGAAAGGTATTATTAATTGTTTGATTCTCTATGATTTGCAGATTAATTAGATTAATCATGATGGGATGATTTAGCACTGTGCTGTCTCATGCGAGAAGCCACTTTCATTGTCCCATAGGAATAATCTATGTTTAGTTTATGAAGTAAAAAAATATATATAGATATAAAAAAGTATTACAGAAGCATAATGGATGATAATGTATTTAGTGGTTACATAATCTCCCTAGGGATTCTACGAGAAGCTAAACATTTATCAAATAGCAATCAAATAAGAACAAAGCCACCTGATATATATGACACGATTTATTTTGATTTTTCTATCCATCAAAAGTCTTGAATTTTGAAGATAATCCGTCTATCAACGGATTCAAGAAGGCCAATGTCATCGATTGACTGATCTTCCACGCTATCATCGTCAATGGAAATATTCAAATCCAGAGAAACACAAGGGCTTGTGCCCTCCATTAATGCAGCACCAGCGCTGTTCTCTTCTTCATGTGATGACCCATCTGTTCTCTGCTTGATTTGAGGAGAGCAGGCTCTGGATCTTGAGCTAAAGCTTTCACAGCTCAAAATTATGATAGCATCACTAAGGCCAACTTCTTGACCATTGTAATTGGTTATTCTTCCTTTTTCAATAGCCCTTTTGAAACCAATTTGAGAGAAAAAATCTGCTTGCTCAACATCTTCCACTAAGAAAACTCTATGTGGATTGCTTGATACCGCGTCAGAAAATCTCTCGATGTAGCTGCAACTTTGTTCATCCCTTGTTCTTTTGTTTCTACAATCTTCGGTTGAGTCTGCTCTTGTAGAGGAAAAACTGCTTAAAGAAACCGAAATGAAGCTTTCATGGGAGCCAAAAACTAGCATAGCCAATTCTTTAGCTATCTTCTCTTTATCTTCCATATCTACTCCTTGAAAGAACAACCAAGTTTCTTCCTTGGCCTCACTGTTTTTTACCTTCCCCTTTCTTCTTGTCATGCCAGACCGGCATTGCAAGATAGTGCTTGCTATTTCAGGGATTATATCTTTCTGCCGCGGCACTCTTTTCTCCAATGCATTGCATAGGGTTTTCAAGTTCTCAGCATTCAGCTCCTTGAACTTGTGGAGATACTCCATTTCCATGACATCACTCGAGGAGGCTGAGTTCGGAGTAGAATTAGTATTTGATGAAAATGGTAGTTGTTTGGTATGATCTTTATGCTCTGGAATGTACTTCCTCAAACTTGGTTCAATGCTGCGCTTGTTGATAGTCTCTGCACCGATCCAGAAATGGTTGTCCCTAGATGACTGCTGGGGTTCAACAATGGGCCATTCATTTTGGTTTCGGTACAAATTAGGGTATTGATGGTCATATGAAGTGGAAGAAGAAGGTGATACAGAAGAAAACGTGAGGGTTTCCTCAGAAGAGTAGTTTAGTTGGTGGATTGAACCGCAAAATGAGTTCCATTTTGTGCAAAGATCTTTGATTGGCATAGAATCCTGGAAGAGAGAATCGAGAGGAAAAAAAACAGTCAGTGCTCAACATTGTGTGTACTCGCACGATATTTAGACTGTATACGTACAATCTCGAATTATAGAAGGTCCAAATGTGATTAACTACTTATAATTACCTGATTATCACTATTTTGTACTTTTTTCTCATTTTTGTATTTTTGAAGCCATGCAGGAAGTGTAGAAGTGGAGTCACTATTACAGGTACTATTTGGTGAGCTTCGAGCTTCAGTCTCAAACTTTGCTGAATAATTAGAACAGCAAGTGAGTCGTTTGTCCTCCCCACCTTCAAGTATAATCCAGCCTCTACACCCATTTTCAGCTTTGTTGCTTGTCGACTGACGTAGTAGATCACTGAAGAAAAAGGTGAACGAAGATGTTATTAGATTTTGTTGATCATGTAAAAGAGGTAAATGATGCAGTTGATAATAATAACATGGAGCTAGCTACAGCTTGTTGGTTATTGATATTTTTCACTTAAAACTGTTTGAATTTTTAGGAGAGCAACTTGTATAATAACATGTTGCACATTTATAAAGGGCAAAAGGCAAAAAAGTGGCTATATAGCTGGGGAGGTACACCTCTCCTTCCCTTCCTCATTACCATATAAAAAGTGATGAGTTTACAGCATTTTAGCATTTAAATTACAATATTAAAGTAATGTCTATATACATAGCTTTTATTTCCCCTAGCAAACTTGAATTTTGAGTTCCCAAAAAAGAAGGAAAATGGAGTAGATCTCTTTATCTGAACTACTTCTTTCGACTATTACCAAAAAAATAATCCGAACTACTTTTCATTGATCGACTTCTATTTCTTTTTTCTTTTCTAAAAAGTAATTTGAGAAAGAAAATTCATATGCATAGTTCAGAAGAAATTGAAAGCAAAAATACACACTCAAATAATGCTATACAATTAAATGCAACTTCACTAACTGTTCACCTGTCACTGATGAGACTCAGGCGTAAGCTGCCGGCTGGAATTGTAAGTGGATGGAGACCCAAAACAGTATCTCCCGGTGGATGGTCTGATTTATACTTCATGTAAGTTTGGAAAGTGGCAATCCCCATAAGCCAAAATCTTCCGTTGTTATCTCCAATTGCACAAGCAAATTTGCCAAGTTCTACCATCAGGTATTCCAATGGACAGAAATAGCAGCTCCCTTGTTCATGACTTGATGAACGGCTATCCCTATTCTCAATAGCCCATTTTAGATCTCCCAAATTCAAAACAACTCCTTTGCCCATGTAACTTCTCACATGGCCTTTAAGCTCCTCAAGTTTATGTTCTACCTCTCCCCTAGAGAAACTGCCAAAAGAGGAAACTGGAATTGTTAAGAACTTCACTTCCCTCAAGCCCTCAGGAACATCTCCCTTTTGAACTTTGTCCTTCACTCCTTTAACTACAACTTCAATACTTGCCAGAGATTCCCCTACAATAACAAAACTTCTTCTTTTATTCAGTAAATTATCTATAACACACATCACATCTTCATTTTTAATTGGATCTAAAACTGCTGCTTTTGCTCCAACTTGACTCGAAGGTGGAGACTCTGGAAGGACTAAACCATTGCTTTCCTTGGACTTGATACTCACAGAAGGAGCACTTTGTGAACATATTTCCAAGGAAACAGCTTGCTCAACATTGCTTTTCACTTGAGTACTGGAGAAACCAGCTTCTCTCATGACTCTACTAACACTAGGATCATCTAAAATGGATATCATCAGCTGCTCTAACTCTATCTTCACTGCAAGGAGAGGTTGCTGCTGGTTCTCAATAGAGCCACGCCGCTGGTGAGCCTGAGCTCGCTTAAAGGCTGCGACCAAGGCATTAGAGATTGAAGGGAACTGTTGAGAGGGAGTACCTATCATAGGGCTTGAAGTTGATGTTGGGAGGCGATTAAGCGCGACATTGAAGCAAAGCTCTAGGGCTTTGCACTGAAGAGGGTGAGAGTGTGACTGAAGGCAAGCTGTTCTCAGTAGGCCAGTGGAGGCAGAAAGCATGGTATTAGCAACATGGAGAGGAGTGACTTGGGCATGGCCTCTCCTTCTAGCAAGAATCACTGCTTGTTTAATAACACTTGCTGCCTCTGCTGTTAGAGCTTGTTGCACTGTGCAACCTCCTGCTCTCATTTTCTGTCTCAGGGTCTTAGCTTGTTACTCGACAATAAGTTGAGAAGTCAAAGGAATTTTAAGAATAGAGTGAGATCAAGAAAGGCTCCTAGTTTCATCTGCTCTTTATGAACTGAGCTAGCTATGGAGGAAGAACTCGTCAATTAAGAAGGAAAGATATATATATTTGGATGGTTTGTGCTGGTTTAGGATTTTCTTTTTATATCTAATTAGAGTGAGGGAGGATCGGTAGGCAGTGATCTTCGTATCTATTTCTAGTATGCAAGCGTAATTCCTATGGAGAGGTGGTTCTTCGTCTACCTAGGATTATGTTACTTTTTGGTCGTGGAGAGATACAAGGAGAGGGGGGCGAGAGAAGCGTGTGAAATAAATGGGAATTTAGGTATGCTTTTCTTGTGGGTGAGGTAAAAATTGGGGTCCAAAGTCGATTTTGTAGTGGAAAGTGGAATGCATGTGCTGACAAGCAGGACGAATGCACCAAAGGCAACTCAGCTTTTGCCCTATATACATCTCTAAAATTTTCATAGAGATATGGTTTCGCTTGGTAGTCTATTTTACGCAACCATTAACAGCATTAATTAAGCTATTTAACCTAAAAATCAACATACATATACCACCAGTAGCCAAGTCCAAATCTCAACACAATAAAGCAACAAATTAGTATATTAAAGTATACATTATATTTATCACTTGGTGCCCTCGCTGCCAATTAATATTGGAAAGTAAGCCAATTGGAAGACGATCCCAAGTCCCACCCTTCTGCTATCATTTCATTTGTTGTTTACTTTTTTTTTTTTTCTTTTTTTCTATATGGCAACAACAATCAATAGACATTTTCACGAATGTCACTCAGAAATATCGGAGTAGGGCTTGTTAGGAGATTAGGGTTTTGAAGCTGAACAAATTAAACCTAGTTGCTATACTCTTGCTAGATTTTATCTTCTATTTTTTAATTTATATTGCTTTCAATCTGCAATACTTGATGAACCAAACATATTTCTGAAGTTGTAGTACATATTTCAAATCGTGTAGCTTAAGATTTAAAAAGACTGTAGGGCTCGATAAAAAGAAGGGGGTCATTCTGGAATTTCAACTCAATTTCAATTGAGATTTTGGCATAAGAAATGGGTGGCTAAAGAGAGGATGTGGTATCTTTTTCACCATCCTCCAAAGAAGAGAACCTGAAAAGAGAATGGGGACTATGTGTCTGAAGGAATCGGGAACTGTGTACGATTTTCTTCCGGAATCAAAGACAAGAAATAAAGTGTCTCCATTAGTTGTATATATTTATTGCACATTACATTAATATTCACAAAGCTAGAAGCTTTTGATGCACACATATATTGCTTGGGGATTGTAACAAGTCATACAAACATTCTCTCTTTTCTCTCTCCCCATTATTTCACAAAGTTGCAGCTTTTTAGACCCTCCCTTTGATTAAAAAAAAAATGAACAAATTAATCAAGTGAAAAACATATGATAACGAACATAAATATGAACATGTGTAATGTTTCTTTCATTTCGTCTTAACTATGAACATGTGTCTCATGTCATCCCAGGGGCAGTCACCTATGAAGCACAAACATAAATATGAAATACAAATACAATATGACAGGATGACATGGTAATTTTTAAAAAAGAAGAAGATATGATCCGTAAACTATACCTTAATTTTTAAAATTATTTTATATATTATAAAAAATTATTTTGAAACTAAATAAAAATCAAATTTAAAAACAATATGATGAATTGTATAAAAACAATATATGAAAGTATAAATGAAAAAAAGGAAAATCATGTTATTTATATTTTCTTAACAATTATAAATAAATTTGAATGTCTGAAAATTAAATCATCTTAAAAAAGATTATACTAAATGTGAAAAGATCAATTATAATTTATTTTTTCTCTTTTATAGTTAGTTAGCACTCCACTGTAAGAAAATTGATAAATAGAAATGAAAATTATAATAAAAACATTTTGTTGGTAAATTGTAATAAACTTTACTAACAACATAGTTTCTTGCTATGTTCTTCGGTAAACACCAACAAAATATTTTTATCGGTGTATACTAAGGGAAGTACATGAGAAAAAAGAAAGAATTAAAAAAAAAGAAACAAAAAGTCACAATGATGTGTCATTTTTCACAGACAAAATTATTGACCACATAAAACCATTGATAAAATTCATTTGTAATTTTTAAGTTATGACCTGACAAGCGACCCCCCCACTTACTCTTCTCCCGCTATAAGCTCTCTAAAAAAACAACGGAAACCCCCCTCATTTTATTACAAATCAACCTCTTACCTTAAATGTGACCACCCTAACACTTAGTTTGTCTGCATTTTTATTCTGATTCAATTTTTTTTAGGATTCTTGACATCAAGTGAGCAAACTATCCAATTTTTATTTACATACGAAACCATATGTTCTGTACGAAATCATAGAAAAAAGGATGGTTAGGTTAACTTTCATTTTTAGCAATGTGCATTGAGTTATAGATGATCAAAATAGTAATTCTTATTGAAATATGGTTATGGATGCAATGAGAATAAATTAGGGTTATGTAGGTGAATGTTCAATCATAGATGAAAAAATCAAATATAGACGCGATCAGATTTTTTGATCTTTTAAAATATTACAATGAACTGTTATGGGACGGGGGCACAAATCACAGTAAATTATCGGCAGTTGCATAAATGTTCACCATTAAGTTAGATCATAGGTTGAGTGAAGCTGGTTATGATAGAATTGTCGAATAGGCCAAAAACATTTTTTACTAGAAGAGATTAGGCTAAAAGAGAACTTTTATACTTCTAAATCCATGAAGAAATCTCTCGGCTTAGGATACCATAAAATTGACATATGTTCAAACTTCTGCATGTTATACTTTCTTGAAAATAAAAAGTTGGTCGAGTGTAAAACACGTAGGCATGCTCAATATAAATCCAAAACTGGTAAGGGAAGGATAATTTTTGCATATAAAAAACTTAGATACTTCTTATTTACTCATAAACTGTAAAACTTATTAATATCTCCAAAGATTATTGAACATATAGCATGACATCATTCAGTTGATGCAGTGGATAGAGTTATGGTGCAGCCACCAATAATGAAGCTTGAAAATATTTTAAAATGGTGCATCCTCTATTTTTAATAGAATCAAGGAACATATATCTTGGATTATGTACAAACAAATTCAATCCATTCGGGTTATTTGTTTATCCTTCTTCTTATTGGTCATTGATACTCACGGTTTACAACTTGTATTTATTTAATCCATGGAAATACTTGTGCAACCTTAAGAGAAAAGTAAAATCAAAACGCATGTTGAGGCTTTGATATTTGTTGAAGAGATCTAACATTTATCTTATACTATTTCAAGCCTTACTAGAGAAGAAAAATAAATCATATTCCAAAAAATGACAATGGTGGGGAAATGCCTTCTAGTGGGTACTTATCAATATTTTCTCATCCTAGATGACTTGTACCAAAAAATATTGTGAGGGGAAGATACTTGATAAAATTTCAATTCAGACATGCGTATAATTATGTGTTATTTAATTACGATAAACTAAGACCTTTTATTCAGTAAGTATAATAATTAACATGTCATTAGTTTTGAAAATTTATGTCTTATACTATCATAAACTGATAAATTGAATAATTCTTATAGGCGACATTGTCAATTTTTACTATCCTAAAATTCACAACTAACTGAATCTCAAATCTATTGATTACAAGATGAAAATGTTTCCATGTAAGGACTGCTTAATTATTCTAATCTCTTGGAATACTTAACTTTATTACATATTTCTCATTAACTGTTACTTGTTGTAATTCATGTCCATGTTTATTAATTGGGACAAAATGCTAGTTTTACTTTGAATTTATTATGCATGACTCTTGAAAGAAAGATGAAGTGTTATAACATGCATTTCATCAATGGACATGTTTTTATATTGAAGAGTATGGTTATGATAGAAAGATATATAATAGTGGAGTTTATGTTAAGGATCACTTCTAATGAGTTCAAAGTTGACTATTATAGAAAATTAGAATAGGTCATCGAATTGCAATATCATAGAGAGAAGAATGAAGTCTTGTTATTCAAATGTTATTGGTATGATACCACTAATAGAGCAATCAGAGTAGATCCCATCATGGTTTGGTCAAAATTAATATAGGCTAGACTTCGTAACATCGACGATATCTTTGTTTTCCCCAAGAAAAGCTAACAAGTTTATTACACCTGCACTCATTCCTTTAAAAATGATCATTCATGAGCTGATTGGTTATCCATAGTTTAAGCTAAACTTAGGGGTCATGTTCAGGTTGTTCAAGATGGTAACAATGAAGTAACAACAAGAGATGATGTCTTTCAACTTAATAAGTTAGTTGATTCATATCAAGTTGCTCTATCTACCAACTTACAATATATATTCAAACTTTCACGATGCTCGGAATAATTTTATTGATGTTGATGTTAAGGAGTTAAATGATGTTTTGAGAACCAACGAACAAATAAAAGTCAATGAAGATGATGATAGCAATGAAAATAATATAAAAGGTTATAAAGAAGATGACGGTGATGAAATTGAAGAAGAAGAAAATTCTAATTAATTTGTACAACATGAATGTGTAATGAAATTAACTATAATGTAATATTTATGGACAAAATTAACTTTAATGTAATGATAATGACGTGAATTTATTATTACATGACAAAGAAACATTTTTTTTTTTTTTGTGATTTTATTATTATACACATAATTGGTGTAATTGTGCTATGCTTTTAATGTATTTCTAGGATGGATGGATAAAGAATACAAATACAATTTGAACAAAAAAAATATTGTATACTAATGTAAAATACCAACAGATACACCGATGATATAAATTCATTGGAAAGTTTCAGAGAGTTAGGAAAACATTACATCCATTTCCATTGAGACTTATAGATAGAATATCTAATGGATAAAACACATATAGATGGAATCACCGACAGATTAAGTCCATCGATATATTTTAAAGAGTTGGAAAAAAATTACACTTTGATGCCACTAAAACATTCAAATGGAATCACCATTAGATTAAATCTGTCGATATATTCTTGAGAGGTTGGGAACTGTTCATTACAGATGCCACTGAAATATACAAGGGTGTAACACAAAGATTTCCTAAGTTTTCAAAGGATAATAAGTTTATAAGAGGCAAAACTTTCCAAAGGAAAGCAATAAAAAGAAAAAAAAAAAAAAAGAGTAATTGTTCTAGATATATTTTATGATCCAAATGTAAACCTTTGTAGCCTGTTTGTGATGTTATATATATATGTTTACAAACATAGAAAATAGGTTAATAATGCTAACCAGGTGATATTGCATTCAACTTTTTGTTATTGTGTTTTTTTACTGAAGTTCTTTTGATGCAATAAAGTTAATGTCTAAGTTGTTGTTTTTTATATATATAATGTTGTTTTAATTTTTATTGAACTTAATCAATGCATATTGAAGTAAGGATGTTCATCCTAGGTTTGTTAGATCTATTCATAACCAAAATGAGTTTATAAAACCAATTTTTAATTCATATTACATAAACATGTGGTCTATTTTAAGTTGATGAATTTGTTACCTCATGCATGATTTTGATTTTTTAATGTTATTATTTAATTTTTTTATTCAAATATGTTTGTACATAGTAGTGTGACTTATTGGCATAAACAAATGATGTTTTAGAGGTAAACAAATATGTCAATTCCTAGGCTTGGCAATGCTAGGTAATAGCTGGGTTTCTATTGTGTTTTTTGGCATGTTCTTTGTGTTATTGGAAAGAACATTGCCTTAACCTTGTGATTCAGATAAGTTTTGATCCATTTCTTTGCATTAAACCCTTCAGGCAACTTGATTAATCAATAATCTAGGGTTTATTTGCATCAATAACAAGTTTTTGATGTGATATGATCCTAAGGTTTATTAATCATATTTATTATTTGATAATTGAAGTGAATGGATGCTAGATTATTAATCCTTGCATGATTTTCAGACATGTTTGTGCCCCTTTTTGGACTGCATTAAGTCTGATTTGTAACCCATGTTATTAGGTTTAAGATTAGTGTTCTTCGTGTTCTTTATTATTATTTTTTTGGATCAGTTTTGTTTAAGAATTTTTTTATATATGTTTTTTGGTGTTTAATCTATTTTTTTACCTTGGTTTTATTTTTGGATTGTTTACAGATCAAACTAGGATTCTTGGTTCGGTTTATGTTCGAACTAAAAATTTTAGATCAACTCAAGCTAGTTGACCTAGTCAGGTCAAAATTGGATCAAAGGTGTAATACCTTAATTGGTTAGCTATGTTTTTGTTAAAGGTTTATTTGGTTTAAGGGTGTGTTCGGTAAACACCCTTTAGGCCTATTTTGGTAGTTTTATTACAAATAGAAATGAGTTTTTGCTAAACAAAGCCTAAAATAATAATAATAATAATAAATAATAATAGAACAAATATTTTCCTTTTTCTTGTATATGGCTAAAAATCCTAATGTTATTTAAGCATTTTTTTTTTATAAGAAAAGATTCTAAATACTTTGGCTTGTTTTAAAAACATATTACATGGATTTTATAACAAGTTTGTAAATTTTCAAAGGGATTTTGGATTACTTTGCAAAAATACCAAAAAAACTTATTTTTTTCCTTTTTAATATGTGAGATTATGAATTTATATGTAGGACATATTCCTGGTATTAAATAAAAAAAGACCAAAAAAAATTTATTTTATTTTTTTTAATATGTGAGATTATGAACTTATACGTAAAATGTATTATTGATAGTAAATAAAAAGATAGAGATTGTTTATTTAATTTTTTTGTTGGCATTATAATGACTAGGTTTTAAATTGATAAGACAAGGATCTCTTTACTGATGAGGTATTTTATTAAACACTAGATATACCAATGGTTTAAAAACATACCATTAACTTAGTTTACTTCAGACAAATAAATTATAAATCCCGATAAATAAATATTTGAGTAAATTGCAAAAAACAATAAATGGAAAATAAAAGTGAAGAAATTGATGTACAAATTTAAATAAAAAACGGGAATTCAAAAATTTTTGGATATAAATTTTCAGACGAAATATTTCAAGACATTATAAATTAACCTGGAAATATTAAGGGTTGGATTAAATTAAAGAAAATAAACTAAACAAAAAAGTTGAGGGGTGTAATTATAAGAAATGAAAAGAGGTAAAGCTTAATTATAAGAAGAAAAGGATGTGGGGGCAAAAGTTGTACACTTGAAGCAAAATGGGACCTAAGTGCAAAAGGTTGAAATTATAGATATAAATACCCCCTTCCTTGCTCATAAAAAATCTACAAATTATTAAGAGAAAAGGAGGGAATTTTTGAATTTATTCTTAACAAATCAAGAGAAAAACACCAAAATTCTAAGAACCTATCTAAGATTAAGGGTTTATAGGTAGAATAAACAATAATAGGTAAGAGATTAACAAGAAAATTTGAACAAGAAAGAGGGAGGTCTGGCTGCCATTAAAAAAAAGAAGGTGTCAAAAATTTTAGACTAGGTGAGAATTGAGGGTGGCCGAGTTAAATTAAGGTTCTTAGACTTAAATTGGAAAAAATATATTAATTGTTAAAATTAAATTAACTCATGTGTTGTATGTGATTGGGGGTATGAAATCATGATGATTTATCAAAGAAAATATATGGGTAATTATGTAAAGGGTGGCAGGCCATATGAATCTATTATAATAGGTGTTTGTGAAGTGAGTGCGTGTGCGCGCGCGAGTTGAATGAAATTAGCATGAACGGAATAATGGAACAATTGGTTCATTAAGGTTATGCTTTCTGCCAATTATGCATCAAAAGGGGGATGATGTTTAATTTGATTTATTTAGTTTGATGTTGAGTGTTTAATTATGTCAAAATAAGGAAACATACATCTTGAAATAGCATGGATTGTGTTTAGAAGAATATTGTTTGGAAAGTTAGTAAATTGATGAAAATATTCTATTTTGACATTAAAAGGGAAGATTGTAATAAATAGAGTAAATTGGCTCTTAAAAGATATTTTTGATACTCTTATATGGTATGTGATATGGCTAGGGGTTGAGATAAAAGAGGAAAAAATGGAATTGAGGATGTTGTGTGTAAATGGAAAGGTTGATAAATTGAGACAGATTCGTCTCTTAACTTTTAGAGAGAATTTGAGTAGAATGATGAGGGAATTAGGATCAGGTTCCTCATAGAAATTATATGTTTAAATGTTTACTAACTAAGAAATTTTGTTTTCTCAATTTAGAGCTATAGAGCTCCAGTTATGGGTCACCAATCGAGATGGGGTCATGGCAGACCTTGTATAGCAGTGGGTCTGATTCGTTGATGATTCACTTTGAGTGTCTTGGGGGTAGAACTAGGTTCTCCTTCCTTTACAGAACTTGTAGCCCCGTGTATTAGCTTTTGAAAGAGACCAGCCTTGCTTGAAA
Organism: Populus alba; assembly: GCF_005239225.2. Taxonomy (NCBI): domain Eukaryota; kingdom Viridiplantae; phylum Streptophyta; class Magnoliopsida; order Malpighiales; family Salicaceae; genus Populus; species Populus alba. Next base: position 6,732,517 of record NC_133299.1, read on the forward strand.
CAGAATCCTATTTCTCTGGATATAATTAAAAATCTAAGGAGAGGTTGGAATGCGACCTCTACTGGTAGATTAGGAAAGTCGCTAAAGCAACTATCTAGACATGCTAAGGATAAAAATTGGGTCCTCTCACTTTAGGGAATATGTGATATTACATTTTAATTTCCCAAAGAAATGGGCCATATATTCTAAAATGAAAATTTGTAAATGATAACTATAGGTCAGACGAAAGAATTGACGATAGTAATGTATGTTGAAATGAGGAAAACGTAAAATATAAAGAAATGAATAATTGAGAAGGAAAAAGAAGGACCTGTTTTTGGTTTTAATATTAGATTTTTTATTAATGAAATGTATCCTTGAATGATAAGATAATTTTATAAGATATACTCGGGTGCATCAATTATATGAAGGGGACAAGAGGGGCACATGCATGGTGCAGCATCAAACAAATGAGCATGAGTAGAGTTTTTACCACTATAGATAGGAATGATTCCCACACCTATACTTTCTAGTTCGGGCCGAATCGGCCCACGTTTGTTTTCCATCGGCCCAATCATTCGGGGCCGAGAGATAATCATGTTATAGATTTGTGAAATGTGATATTAGGAATTGAGATACATTTGACTTAATATTGTTTGTATTTTTATGGAGATACAAAAGTATTTAAAATACCGATGTTCAAAAAAAAAAAAAATATTCTTGCGTGTTTACGGCATTACTACTAACATGTTTTGAATGTTCTTTTTATATAAAAAAAAAATATTGGAAGTTTTTTTGAAAATGTGTTTTCGCATGGCATTTTCTTGCAGATTTTAAACCTGTTTTGTAAAACTCCAAAGGGTATTGTGCCAATATTCCAAAAACTTATTTTGGGAGGAGAAGTTGTGGTTATTGTCCTAATGTATGAAGAAATCCTTAAAAGGACGAACATCCCAAAATTATTAAGTAATTAAATCAACGCACATGTTTGAAAAGAAGCTTTGGTTGCGATCGAGCATTTCAAAAATTATTTTTTTTTTCTAACACGGTTTACGAGTCGTGAAAAGTAATTGAGAATTGTGAAATTTTCTTCGTTTTTTTTATTCTTTTTTCCTTGCGATTTGTTGAGGGAAAAACACCAACACCAATAGATAGAGCAAACCAAACACCACAGCAGCTACTCAGGTAGGGCGTATAGTGCTAGTACCTTCCCTTAGTCCCTTGCCTTAGAATCTCTGAAAGACCAGTTAGGGTTCCTAGTGACCCTATCGCGGTGGCACTCCAAAAGAATCATCAGAACACTACGAAAATCGCAACCGATGTCGTGTAAATTTTTGTGGGGGTGACACCATACATTTAGTGTATATTAGGATCCTAGGCAAGGGGATCACCATGTTTTGACTAGCATACATTTAGTATATCTTAGGATCCCGGGCAAGGGATCACCATGTTTTGACTAGCAACATATAGTGTATTACCGGGATCCCTGTAAGGGGAACATCATGCATCGATGCCTACAGGTTGATTTTAATGAAATCTTGAATGGAAATTAAAAATGAGAGGTGAGATAGTTTTAGGTATATGGGCGAGAAGGAGTTTTAACAAAATCAAAAGGGAGAAGCGAATAGAATATGAATACATGTTTGTTTTTCTTTTAAAAACATTATTGGATTTTGATGTTACTATACTTATTGCAGTACTAATGATACAATAATATGTATTTTGTTTCAGAACCTTCACGTATACGACACGAGTAAACCTAGTTTTTTTTCGTTCAGTTTTTGTATCTAGTTATAGGGAGTATATTATTGTATTTGTAATATAAAATTATTTGTTTAACTTAATGCTTAAGCTTAAATAGATGGGATTAACTTTGAAATTTATATAATCATTCCATGTATGTGTGTTTATCTCGTATTTTCCTTTATAAAGATATTTGATGTTAGATGTATGCTATATTTATGTGGTGATGATAATGATTTTATTGGGATTGAGACTCAAGATATTTGGGTTGTACTCTTGAGTTATGAGAAGTGGGATTTTAGAAGTGTAAGTAGGTTAATGTTGATAACTTGGGACCCTCTTTCCGGTATAGGATTCTGTCAAAATTTCGATGACTTTTATATGAAAACCATATATATATATATATATATAAACATTTACCCTATTTTGCATTCAACATGAGATTGTTGCTTTTTATCCCGGAATACAGGGGATGTTACATAAATAATGCAGCTTTACCTCAAGTAAGGTATACTAGGGGTGCTAATACATTTTATTTACACAATCAGTCTCTTTACCTAAACTTTAAGACCAATTAGGGTTCTTAGTGACCAAAATACTATGTCAAGACTCTCATTCTATTTTTTTTTAATTGATAAATGACAAGAATTTCTTGTCCTTTACACCCACATCACCACCAAAGATCCAAATCAAGAAGGATGTTCGTTGTAAAGCCACACACGTGCAACAAATTCCATTAGACTATAGTTTGGTTTGTATTCCATATCTAAAGATATGAAGCATTTTCCCTAAGATAATGGATGGAGTCAAAGACACATGTTTGTATTTCTTTTTCCTTATAAAATATTAATCAAAAGATCTTATAAGGTTTGGGAATACTATTTAAGATTATGTTGAGTAGTTCAGAATTATACTAATCCATCTTAGTTATGTTTAATAGAGGGTTAATAGGGTTAAAATCGTTGTAAAATATAAAATTGTTTGTTTTGAATTGTTTAAAAAGGTTAATGGTTACTGATAATTTTCACTAATAAAAAATAATAAATTTATTACACTCATTACATAAAAGTAAGAAGGACTCAAACAAATATAGTAATTCAATTGAAAGATCAAAACACAAATCTATAGACCTATATTAAGGGAAATAAGATAAAGGAATAGTAGCATAGATAAGAAACCTTTAATAAAAAAAAGGATGAGTACCATAAATTAAGTTGATGATCAACTCTATATTTATAAATATCCATTCCAAGGCCAAAAAAAGCTCTGGATTGTGTAAGAGTGACTTCAACACTGACTTGAATGGGCTTAAACTCTAGAGCTAATATTAAAGAGTTCAATAAATATCTCTCTCAATCACCATGTTTTATTTTTGTTAAGTCAGTGAACTCCACTTCAAAAAAGAAATGAAAAAATCAATTAAAAAATTAACTAGGCAAATCCAATAAAGGAGAAAGAAAGGAAAAGTAGGGGCTTGCGGTTGGTTATAGATCTAATCATCATCAACCTTATATTATATTTTATAAAGAGGATAGAGATTTAGTTGGATAAAATATATTGATTATCTTCCAAGTTAGTGTTTTCAGAAGAAAAATTTACTCTCCAAGCATAGAGGATAAACTATAACCTTTAAACAACTTTTTTTTATTGACATCTCATGTAGTAGTACTAATAATTTAATTTCTCTCTTTCTTTGCACTAACAATTCACCCTTTAATTAATTAATTATAGTTATCAGACCCGACCCGACCTGACTAAACAGGTAAACATAGTGATTTATCAATTCGAGGCTTGGTTAAGGCCAAGTTAGTAAAAACCTGGTCTTTTTTGCCAAAACAATATCATTTTACATTGTATTTTATTTTATTTTACCAAAAAGGCAAAATTTTAGAGTTTTTTTTTTTTACCAAAATCAAAGCTTGGATTAATTTTGGTCAACCCACCAAACTACTTGGTTTTTGGATTGGGTCACCAAATCAGGTTTTATAGCTATTTTATTAACACATCAAACATATTTAAAAAAATATTTTTTACATCACTAAAATTACTCTTATAACAATTACTATTATAATAACTTCACCCTCTTAAATTACACTTCAATAGCTCTAAACTCATTTGTACTGTGGATTGGTAATAAAATAATTATTTTTTCATTCTCAACAACCATACACTAGTATAATTAAATATATTTTTTAAAAAAAGTTTATTAGTCGTTATCAAATCGATTAAGGATAACTAAGATTTTTTATAAATTTTTAACACAGTAAAATGAATAAACTACCTTTAAAAGCAAAAAATATAAACTAGTTATGAGGGGCTATTTCAACTTTTTAATCTTTAAAATAAAGTAAAATAACTAAATTACCATTAAAATCAAAGTTTCCTTTAAAGTGGATCCTAAAGGGTTTTTCATGTTTTTATCTTTCTTTTTTTGTTATAATAAAGTTGATTAAGGGATAATTTGGTATTTTAATAAATATAAAATATTATTTTTTTAAAAAAAAAAAATGGAATTAGCACGTGTAGTGCTTGTGTTGGTGTGTAGGGGAGTTTTCGAGCTATTTGATCTATGCATGATAGGTTTTTTGTTGGTCAAATGGTGGCTTCCAAAGTAGCGATTCAAATCATCTCAATGACCCTTCATCATAGGACAACACATGTGGCCAATAACCTTTAGTTTGAGACTGGAGACAATTTTTATTATATTTTTTTTTTCTTTTCTCTCTCATTGACTTTTGCACCTAACCCTCAAAATTCTATACTAGACATTCAATTTGTTTTTTTTCATATCGAAATCCATTTTATATTATTATTGGTTTTATTTGAAATTTATAAAATTAGATTCTTTTTCAATTTCAACATTTTTTCCAATTTCTTCATCAGTCAGATTTGATCTTCATTTTTTTTTTATTGCTATTCATTTTATTTGAGATATTTTTTAAAAAATATATTTTTTTACAATTTCATCCATCTTTAGATTTTGTTTTCTATCAGATTTGATCCTCATTTTTTTTCTACTTTTTTTATTTTCATCCTTTAATATTAAATTAATTAAAAATTGAGCTTCTTGATTAAGCATATGTCTAGGAGTTTCACAAGTTGTGAGTTTTTTTTTTTTTTTTTTTTAAGCTTTTTTTTTCCCCATCCTTGATCATTTATTTAATTTGATATTGGACTCTATTTATTTTTTATTTTCTTTCTATAGGATTTTTTACTATCTTTAAAATTTAATTCAGGTTATCTCAGGTATTTTTATTTGTTATTAGTTTTTAAAATTTATATTTTTTATAAAAAAAATCATTTTTTTAATTAAGTTAAATAAATTGATCGAATTTAAACATAAGATGTTCAATTCATGATATTTATAGGATTTAATGAGTCCTCAACGAGTTTTTCTTTCTTCTTCTTCAGGATATGATATGGACAACTTATTTTTTATATTTAGTTATTGCCAATTTTTTCTATTCATTTTATTTATTGTCAATGTCTTTTTTAGTAATATTATTAAATTGAGTGAGTTTGTTAAACCCAATTAAGTGAATGACTCTATTCCCAAATCTTTCTTGCATTTTTTTAGAACATTGGCATTGTCTAAATATTTTTTTCTTTTAATGTTTGGAAAAATTTGACTCGAACAATCTAGTTTTTTAATTTGTGTATCAAACATCATTCCTTGTATAGGTATATTATTATTCATTTACTTTGATAATGAATTCCAAGTCAAGGACCACCCTTTTGTATCCATAGGCGACATAGGCATAATAATCTAACTTGCTATATGTAACAGTATATAGCGTCCCACGAGATTCATTCCATGCATTTTATATTGAATTCAGTAATAATCAATTTACAAATCGAGGACATCTTTTAGACCTAAAGAGCTCACTGGACATGAAGAATGTGGACAAGAATATTCTTATCATGGTGGGGAGTGCATTGGTGCATACTGCGTACCATAGACTTTAGGTCAATTGAATACTCAATGACCTTCATCAGCAAGAGGTAAGTTTCAAAAGAAAGCCTGGAATATATTATTTTATGGCATCGTTTGGAGCATTTGGCTTGTTAGGAATGATTTAATCTTCAATAACTAATGTTTACAAAAAAGGTTAATTTTGATAAGTTGGTTAAATTTAGTACCAATGCTACATGATTTGTTCATCTTGCTCAGCTTTTAATTAGCTTAACTTGTGTGCTGGTGTGTTTAGGTTTATATATTTTGGCCCATGTTAAGGCATCTTTAGTGGGAAAGCCGGGAAAAAAAAAGAAAAAAAAACTATTTTTTTTTTTAATTTTTCTCCTTTAATTTTGCAGCTCCAGATGGATGGTCAAATAAAAAGTTAAAATATTTTTTTATCAAAATAAGTCATTCAAACATATCTATTAAAAGAACAAAAAAATGTTCAAATAAATTATTCATATATATTTCTTTATTTATCAATTAAATTTTTTCAATGGTTATAATAAAATATATTAGAATACAAATTAATTGTTGAAATGATTTTTTTTTAAGTACACATAAAAGTAATTAAATAAATTATTTTTATACTACTAAAAATTATATCAACAATATAGCTTTTCTAAATTGCTTTTCGCTATCTTCACGGTCTCTCTCCTGGCTAGCGTGCCCTGGCAAGAAAA